>NC_056554.1:9049581-9693830 GCF_910596095.1 Thunnus maccoyii | reverse complement strand
ATAACTATGAAGAAGAAAGAATAAACAGTTTTCATTTTTCATTTGGGCGCCTGACTGTTGTTTTAAGACAGAATCAAAACATTTTGAAACTGTCCTTTAAATAAAGGGATGGGGATTAAACTCATACCAAGATATCAATGAAACAGAGGGGGGAAAATAAATAAATGTGGTTATTAAAAAAAAAAATCCTTGTTTGGATTCTCACAATCCACAATGTTCATAATATCACAGAACTTGCCAAATATCAAAAACTCAGTATCCTAAACATATTTTGTCACTTTTGCCATTTCTGTCTCCAACCTAATAGAAATTTGTTTTGCTCAGAGAAAAATGTCACTGTAAAAACTTTTCATTCCTTCAACAAAACGAATTGCAAGAGAATGAGAAAATACTGTATGATCTTTGGTGTTTAGAGTGAGTTTATTCTTGCTATATTAAGGCTGTCTTTTTTAACTCAATTTAACTTACTAGTGCTCACAGGCATTTCGTATGAAGCGCAGTAATGCCAACGCATTGTCACAGTAACAGGGCTCTTTCTTCTTGCCATCCATCTTCTGGACCAACTCCTGTGGAAACTGTAATGCCAAACATTAGTTAAGATTATACTACTGATAAAGTAGACTTCAGGAATACAAACTAGTGGGCTTCTTAAAGTCACCTTATCTTTCCACCCTCTGAAGTATCCATCCTCAGCATATGATTCCAGTAAAGAAATGAATTCCTGGGAGGCCTTTTTAAACATTGCCACCTCCTTCCTGTTTCCAAACCTCCTGATGTATTCAAATATCCTGAAAAGAATTAATACATTTAGGGTGCATGTTTTTCAAAATATAAACAACCGCAGCAATTCAAGTCAGCAATTGAAGAACAAGTATGATTAAAAAAAACTGTTGAATTTATCTGAGTTAATTGCAAATGATGACAGAGACTAAACTCTTTGTTGAGCCAGAAGAAGGGATGATTCAAGCATTTTTGTGCTGTATGTTTGTTCTCTGGTTTTTTGTCAATCATCTTCTGAATGAGATCCTTTGCCAGCAAATCTTTAAAATGGTAAAAACTGTACTTCCTTTTACAAATGTTGTTCTGACAGTGATTGGTTTCACCAAAAGGATGGTGTCCTCTGGAGCGGATATAATAAATCAGCATCCCGACCGCCTTAAGAGTGAGCAGAACAGTTTAATTACTGGATGATTTTTCATGTAATCATCAATCAAATTTGTATGGCAGAAAAACTAACCTGTATGTCATTGCTCCAGTTGTATGGCACATTATCTTCTCCTGTCAAAGTCTCCTTGGCCCGGCAACATAAGCCAAAAGCAGCCAATCTCACCCTTTTGGTAACATCTGTAAGATAAGAAGAGTAAACGCATTGAAAAAAAGATTTATTTGACAAAATCAATCAAAATATTGTTGTATATTTTCATAATTTCAGAAGTTTATTTTTTTTAACTTGTCTTACCGATCCAAAAATTCTGTGGATTGAGATCTCGGTGAAGAATTGGAGGATTTTGACCATGAAGCACCTTTACACTTTTGAGGATGTAACGCACAATTAGATCTAGCTCGTCTGTCGAACAAATCTTAATGTATTCTTCCAGGGTGTATTCAAAAAGTTGCAGAAAAAGATAACCAAAGTTCTCATCCTCTGCAAAGTCAATGTATCGTACAATGAATGACTGATCCAGCTCTGGAAGTTGCAGAATATACTTCTCGTTCTTCAGCACTTGATAGTTGATGTCATATTTTGACATTTTCTTAATAGCAACTTCAGTGCCATCATCTCTCAGCCCCAAGAAGATTTTAGTACCATCACTTCCCCTTGCGATGCAGAATTCTGGATCATTCACATAAATAATATTTCTAACCCTGGTTATTTTACTTTCATCAGCACCAACAAGCTTCTCCAATTCTTTTCTCCACCTGTTGCTGATATGAGACCTTTGGCATGTTATTGATGATTTAGATCCAGGTCCTGCCTGGTGAATGCTTAGCACGTTACCCATTTCTTTGCTTCAGAGTATCTGTGGGAAGACAAAAGCATGAGTTTAATGTTAAATATTTGATGCCATACAAACCTGCTGACTATCACTAGTATATAATAAGAACAATTGTTATTCCATATGGCCACTATTAATGAATTTCATTATCAGTCACACTTGTGTTTGAACGTTTTTCAGGTATCTAATCATGATGACACGGAAACATATTTGATTAGTTAGGCAATAGTATATTTAAGTCCCCATCCATTCAAAATTATGTTTTGCTCATTGTTACTTCACTTGGATGTTTAAAATCTGAGTTAATACCTCCCAACATGATTTGTGAAATCTAAAAAAAACTTGTCAGGAAGCCAATCGTGATCCGGTTTACAACGTACAGTGTGATGTGTAAACTTGAAGCCTATATTGTTCTTAAAATGAAATTTAACTTTTCATCAACATCATCATCTTGTGTCCAGCAGCTAAATGTTTGAAATGAAACATATTTGCATATTCATAGATTGTAGATTTTTCAATTAGGGAAAAGGAGTAGATGTCACTTTAAGAATTTCTAAGTGAACTTGTTTTGTGGAAAACTATATGGCAAATAAATTATTATTCCAAGCAGAATATTTTTATGCATCTTAAAACATTTGTGGAGTGAATCTTTAATGTTACTTTTTCTTCTGTAAATATATATTTAATGTATTTAAACTACACAAAATATTGTAATTCATGTTTATTATAATAAATGAAGATAAATTCAGGTGGGGGCCAATATATCGGCTGTACCAATATGTTTCCAATTTTAGCTTATCACAGATATATTGACATCAGCATCTATATCTCCTTATAATTATCAGAGACTGAGAGGAACAGGACATTCTCGCTTTAATTCTCATCTGCTTTATTTGAATTACATAAGTAAGTACGGCTACAAAATGCTCTTTCAACAGAGCCCAAGCCAGATCAGCATCACTGCTACACTTATCAGACCATCCTGTCACAGTGTCCGAGTAATTTTTGTCACAGCCAGATCATATCTGATGCAATGTTTCTGCATTCAATGTTAATAAATGTAATAACAAAAGACAAATCCAAGTGCCTTTGCATGAACTCTGACCAATTTCCTACAGTTTTGTTCTCCCTAAAGTAGGCAGAACAACCCCCCCCCCCCCCCCCTCCCCCCAATAGCTTATTGCTGCTTGGCTGATGTAACATGCCAAGGCATCAGGGTTTTAAGAGTGGTGCGATACAAACATCTTTGCCATTTCCAAAATGCTTAGTACAACATTAATTTTTGTCCAAAGACTCGTGGACACAAGAAAATCAATTAAAATGTTGACCAACGCTGATGTAACCAAATCTTAATCCAGTCAAGTTCAAAATCGACACATAAACCTAGGTGCTAATCCCCCACACAGTCAACTGGATGGCGCCATCTTGTCTTTAGGCATGGGCCACATACTTTTATATTTTTTCTTCACCATTTAAAAAAAAATACGTGTTCATTTTGGATTATTTGAGCAACTGTGTGAGGACATCTTCTTACACCTTGCTATTAATGCTCAGTGCTCATTCAGGACAGTAACTGAAACTCAACCTTCTTAAGTTTAGAGCATGTGGATCAGATCATAAAATAAGATCTAAGTAAATAGATGCTGTCCTATGTAATAAGACTTGGTGGAATGTAAAAATTAAAATACTTACTTTACTCTGAAGTATGTCTTCTTTGGGTATTAAAAAAGAGTGTGTAGGATTCCTGTTGGCAACAAAAAGACGGAAGCCACTTTGTTATCAATGGTCTCTCTCTCGCTCTCTGTCGATCAGTATCTCTCTGCTCTCACTTCCTGTTTCCTGCACCTTTCTTTTGTGATGGCAGTTTCTGGAATTAATACTCACAAACCACAGAGTGTCTTTCTGGGTTTAAAGCAACACTTGTAAACCAGTTCAATACCAGCAACAGATACAGAGAGCTGTCACACACAGTTTACTATTTGTACTCTTAAGAGACAGGTATGACTGGCCTGTTATCTCTACAAAGTAGTTTCCATACACTAGATCATCAAACATCACCAAAGTATAAGTGTAAATAGCAAAGTATCAGAATAAGATAATACAATAATATATTGTATTCAAGTATACATACTATATTTTTACATTAGACTTTACAGTCCATTCAAATATTCTGTGGTTTCAAGTCACCTGTGATGTTTGGACTTGCTATCATTGGATTGCCTGAAATATAGGCAGAGTACAAATAACACCAACATACAATGCAGGGTACAGCATTTACAGTACATTCTGTCACAAAGGCTACACACTGCATATTGTCAAATTGGTAAAAATGGGGACCATTTATGTGTATATTAAGTGTTTTGACAATGTAAAGATTTTCATAACAGAAATAGATTACTGAGGAGAAACACCAAAATATCTGTGCCTGAAATGACAGGCCTCATCACTGGTTCAGTGTAACAGGTTAGGCTGCATAAATAAGTTTCATTTTATCTCCTCCCTGTCAGGTTAACCACTGACAATGGTTTAGTCCACCTTTGCATAATTCTGCTGTGTCATGACACATTGAAATGAGAGAATCAAACTGTCGCAGCAAAACTAAGTACATACAATGTGGATATGAAGCCTGTTAAGTTGGCAGGGTATATCTGCTGTCTTACACATGTCATTTTTAAGGACAAAGATTCACTCTGTAACTAATGTTGAAGTACATTTTTTAAGAGTAGCTCACTGGTAATGTAAGTGTGACTGGGCATAGAAGAGGTGGGTTTTTTTTTTGTTTTTTTTTTTACTAAAATACACTATTAAGCCTTCAGTAATATCTACCCTCACTCACCCTGGGTCCCCATATGAATCCTCACTTTATACTTACTGTGGCATGAAGGATATTATCATATTATGTGCATTGATAAATTTATCATGTTGGGGCGTGTCACTTCCCAGAACCAAAGAAGAAACTCCAGGGTACGTTTGAGCTGGTGCACATCATTCTGCCGAGAAGTTTTTGTTTATGAGGAAGTGGATTTGTTACTTTTACAGACCCTGGCTCACATCTATCATTTTCTGCGTAGCACTCAGCAACTATGACCTTGTCTTGGCCGAGTATGAGGAGATTCTGGAGATTTGCCAGATCCAGATGCGTGAGAGCATGAGGCTTTTCTACAGCTTCTGCAACAACTGGTTCTCACATACCTCCGTCATTCTCTTCCTCAACAAAAAGGACTTGTTTGAGGAGAAGATCAGCAAGAGCCCACTCACAATCTGCTAACCTGAGTACTCTGGCGGACACTCATATGAAGAGACAGCAGCTTTTATCCAGCACCAGTTTGAAGACTGCAAAAGCACACTAAGGACAAACAAAAGGACACTAAGATCGACACCCACTTCACTTGTGCCATTGACACCGAGAATGTGCAGTTTGTGTTTGATGAGGTCACTGACTTCATCATTCAACCTGAGGAAGATCAGGCTCTACTAAATCTTTAGGCCCTGCAGGAGTCATGAGGAGAATCAAGACTTCTGGGCTGGCATGTCTTGTCTGCAGAGGGTGAATTGGAAAGTAGGTGTTAAGGACTGAGCAGGTGGCCATGCTGCATGCAGGACGAATAAATTTCACATTTTGGCAACTTGTTACCATGATCACTTTTGTTCCAATAAGTGTTTTTTTCCCACCTGCATGTTGCAAAGACCTGTCCCTACTCTGCCTCTGATTGGCTCTGACCCTGATATTCTCACTCTAACCCTAACCACCTCACTCCTCATGCCTAAACCTGATCATGCCTGCTCAAACTGATCATTCTTTACATAGTTAATGTTCTTATTGTTGCTTCCAATAGAGAAATCTAAATGGATTTAAAACTGAAGCACTAGATAGCCTACATAATTGGAAAATAAAGTACTGAGATACAATTAAACATTACAAAATGGAAAGATTCCTTCATGATAAAAACTCAGTTTCTTGCTGCACATATTTTGGGAAACAATGAAACCCGTCAGTTTAATGTAATGCAAATTGCACTGAAAATATTCTCTATTCACGTCACTTTAGCTTTTATAACTACCATTTTACAGGGGCTCTTTACAGATTTTAATAAACAGATCTGTCTTACTGGGTTACTATTTCAGATGACGGGGGCCAGTTTTTGTCAAATCGCTCTTTAGATCCTATCAAGGCAGATGAAGTGATTTTTTTTTCCATTAAAATGTGTTGAAATTTGTATTCTTTTAAAGTTTTTATTCTTTTTTATTCTTTTAAAGGTTAAAGTAGAAAACATCTGATGCCCCCTTTTGAGGGTGAGGAGGATTTTTGCTGGTAAATTAAGCAGGGCACTTATGATTAAAGCTTGATGTGTACAAATTTCAGCATGTGAGAAAACAATTCAAGAATGAGTCAGCATTTTCAGTTATTCAGCTATTTATTATCCCAACATATGAAAACATAAAATTTCAAATGCATTCACAACGTGAAATGAATAAACACCAATGGGGATCAAAATCAAAGTATATAGGCGATCAAATCAATGAATCGATCAAAATCTGGAGCTGAGCAATCATCAATGAAAATTTTAGCATTTATCATTAGGTCAAACAATGTCTGATTTGAATCTTAGTTACTCTTTTTTCAGATATCAGGCATAATTGGTCTAAACATAACCAAACACCAGATTTTGAGGCTAAGAGTGATAAATCTCTGCTACCCAGAACTCGACTTATCCTCCCCCTCCTCTCCTAATTGCAGCAGGTTTATGCTTCATGCTGTGCTCCAGGGACGAGGGACCTATTGTTACCCGACCCCCCCTTTCACCCAGACTTCACCTTACTGCAGGTGAGAAAGACGGGGCAGACAGCCGGGTCCTGTGGTGTGCAGAACAAAATGATAGTAGTGGTGGAAAATTTTGATTTCTTAACTATTATAACACAGTACTGAATGACCTAAGATTGCAGTTTCTGGACCTGGGATGAATTTTGTGATATGTACATCCATATTATGCATTTAGCAGATGTTCATTGAAATCAGCTCTTTGCGGCAGGGATTGGTTTTGTGAAAGTGTATTGAGATTCTCGAACTGGGACGCTGAGATGCTCCTCAGGGTTTGTTGGTGGAATTACACCTCTGGCATCTTCGATTGTAAACATTTGTTTCAGAGGTGTCTCTGAATTCCACCCTAGGCTTTTGGCAAATTTATAAGCACATCCAAAGAGATCAGGGAACTGTGACATCACATCAACTTTGTCCATGTACTCCTGACTGCAAAGAGAAATAACATTGTATTACAAAGAAAATCTTAAAGACTTTAAAAAAAAAATTAAATGTTATAACAACAAAAGGGACTAAAGTAAAGTTTAAAAAAATAAATATGCAGTCATAGGCAAAAATTGTTGTGTCCATTAAGATAGGTATTGTTTAGTATATGTTAGTGTATGTTCAAAGGTTAGGTTCACAATTTTCCAAGTCTGTCTTAAAACAACAGTCAGGAAAATGCTGAAAGAGGTTTTCCTCTCTGTAATCATTCTTTCTGTTCATACTGGCTTTTAAAAGATCCCCCTCAAATGTGCTTTCAATGTAAGTGATGGGGGCTGAGTCAGTCATATCAAGTGGATATCTGCCACATTTACAGTCTTTTTAGCATCAAATTCCCTCTCTGGTTTCCTTGGAAAGTGTTTCCTTGTTGAGCCGTGGTGAAAGTATAGTAACAAAAGGAAAAAAAGAGGGACTTTGGCACTAAAAAGACTGTAACGTTGAAAGATATCTACTTGATTTGACTCATTTGAACATCCAAAGCTTCATACTAGTTTCAGATAAACTTTTGAATATATTTTTGCACAGAGGGAGGACTGTGGATTTTGGCCCCATCACTTACATTTTAAGTGCAGTATGAAGAGATCTTCTAATGGTCAGTATGAAGAGGAGGAATGATTATGGTAAGAAAAAACTATTTCAATGTTCATTTGGGCCCCTGACTGTTGTTTTAAGACAGAATCAAAACATTTTGAAACTGTCCTTTAAATAAAGGGATGGGGATTAAACTCATACCAAGATATCAATGAAACAAAGGGGGGAAATAAATAAATGTGGTTATTTAAAAAAAAATCATTGTTTGGATTCTTACAATCCACAATGTTCCAAAGATCACAGAGCTTGCCAAATATCAAAAACTCAGTATCCTAAACACATATTGTCACTTTTGCCATTTCTGTCTCCAACCTAATAGAATGAACGTGAATGGAAATTTGTTTTGCTCAGAAAAAAATGTCCTGGAGTCACTGTGAAAACTTTTCCTTCAACAAAAAGAATAGCAAGAGAATGAGAAAATACTGTTTGACCTTTGCTGTTTAGAATGAATTTATTCTTGCTATATTAAGGCCCTTCATCTTTTTTTTTTTAAACTCAGTTTAACTTACTGGTGCTCATGGAAGTTTCGTATGAAGCGCAGTAGTGCCAATGCATTGTCAGAGTAACAGGGCTCTTTCTTCTTGCCATCCATCTTCTGGACCAACTGTAGAAACTATAATACCAAATGTTAGTTAAGATTATACTACTGATAAAGTGAACTTCAGGAATACAAACTAGTGGGCTTCATAAAGTCACCTTATCTTTCCAATCTTTGAAGTATCCACCCTCAGCATATGATTCCAGTGAAGAAATTAATTCCTTGGTCGCATCCAGATACTTTGCCACCTCCTTCCCGTTGGCAATCCTCCTCAAGTATCCTGATTTCCTGAAAAGAATAAGTACAATTAGGGCGCATGTTTTACAAACTATAAACAACTGAAACAATTTTGTCATATCATATTGATTAAAAAAATGGTGTAATAGAAATGCTATGGAACTATGTCAACAGAGAAAAGTCAGCAATTGAAGAAAAAGTATGATTAAAAAGTGATTTTAAGAAAACTGTTGAATTGATCTGAATTAATTGCAAATGATGAAAGAGATTCTACTTTTCTTAAAGAGCCATCTACTGTATGCCTGTTAGAGGTTTTGGAACATTTTGACTTGTAGAGATAATTTGTGCAGCAAAATAAAGACTTAAAAAAATATTAAATATTATAACAACAAAAGGGACTAAAGTAAAGTTAAAAAAAAGTAAAGGTGCAGTCATAGGCAAAAATTGATGTGTCCATTAAGATAGGCGTTATTTAGTATATGTTATATGTATGTTCAAAGGTTAGGTTCACAATATTCCAAGTCTGTCTTAAAACAACAGTCAGGAAAATGCTGAAAGAGGTTTTCCTCTCTGTAATCATTCTTTCTGTTCATAGTGGCTATTAAAAGATCCCTCTTTCAATGTAAGTGATGGGGACTGAAATCTAATATTTGCTCAAAAATGCATTTAAAGGTTTATCTGAGGCTTATATGAGTCTTCAGCAGTCTGAGTTCGTCATATCAAGTGGATATCTGCCATCAAATTCACTCTTTGTGTTTCCCTGTCGAGCTGCGGTGGAAGTACAATAACAAAAAGAAGGACTTTGGCACTAAAAAGTCTGTAATGTTGAAAGATATCTACTCGATGTGACTCATTTGTACGGCTGAAGCTTTTTATTAGCTTCAGATAAACTTTTAAATATATTTTTGCACAGAAGGACTGTGGATTTAGAACCAATCACTTACATTGTAAATGCTTTATGAAGAGATCTTCTAATGGTCAGTGTGAACAGGAGGAATGATTATGGTAAGAAAAAACTAATCTAATATTTAATTTGGGCTCCTGACTGTTGTTTTAAGACAGAATTTAAACTTTTGAACCTATCCTTTAAGTAAAGGGATGGGGATTAAACTCAAATCAAGAAATCAAAAAAACAGAGAGGGGAAAGTAAATAAATGTGATTATTTAAAAAAAAAAAAATCATTGTTTGGATTCTTACAATCCACAATGTTCCAAAGATCACATAACTTGCCAAATATCAAAAACTCAGTATCCTAAACACATATTGTCACTTTTCCCATTTCTGTCTCCAACCTAATAGAATGAACGTAAATGGAAATTTGTTTTGCTCAGAAAAAAATGTCCTGGAGTCACTGTGAAAACTTTTAATTCCTTCAACAAAAAGAATAGTGAGAGAATGGGAAAATACTGTATGAGCTGTGGTGTTTAGAGTGAGTTTATTCTTGCTATATTAAGGCCCTTCATCTTTTTTTTTTTTTTTTTAACTCAGTTTAACTTACTGGTGCTCACTGAGGTTTTGTATGAAGTGCAGTAATGCCAACGCATTGTCAGAGTAACAGGGCTCTTTCTTCTTGCCATCCATCTTCTGGACCAACTCCTGTGGAAAGTATAATACCAAATGTTAGTTAAGATTATACTACTGATAAAGTGAACTTCAGGAATACAAACTAGTGGGCTTCATAAAGTCACCTTATCTTTCCAATCTTTGAAGTATCCATCCTCAGCATGTGATTCCAGTGAAGAAATTAATTCCTTGGTCGCATCCAGATACTTTGCCACCTCCTTCCCGTTGGCAATCCTCATCAAGTATTCTGATTTCCTGAAAAGAATAAGTACAATTAGGGCGCATGTTTTACAAACTATAAACAAATGAAACAATTTTGTCATATCATATTGATTAAAAAATGGTGTAATAGAAATGCTATGGAACTATGTCAACAGAGAAAAGTCAGCAATTGAAGAAAAAGTATGATTAAAAAGTGATTTTAAGAAAACTGTTGAATTGATCTGAATTAATTGCAAATGATGAAAGAGATTCTACTTTTCTTAAAGAGCCATCTACTGTATGCCTGTTAGAGGTTTTGGAACATTTTGACTTGTAGAGATAATTTGTGCAGCAAAATAAAGACTTAAAAAATATTAAATATTATAACAACAAAAGGGACTAAAGTAAAGTTAAAAAAAAGTAAAGGTGCAGTCATAGGCAAAAATTGATGTGCCCATTAAGATAGGTGTTGTTTAGTATTGTCAGGTGGTGAAGCACGAGTGCACCCAAATGCAGAGGCCGGAATGCAGATATGACGAAAATCTCCTAATGATGGATGGTCAACTACAGGCAAACAGAGCTGAACAGAACTGGCAGACGAGACAACACAAATGATCCAACAAAGACTCAACTGAAAACCAGACCTTAAATACAGACTAAACTAATTAGGGAATGGGGAACAGGTGACGAGACACAAGGGCAGGCTGGGAGTGATTGGCTGAGGAAACACAGGAAGCAGGGCAGGGCTGACGAGACTGATACTGGGCAGGTGTGGGGAAGACACAGAGCAGGGCTACATGAGTACATGAACACACACAAGGGAAACACAGAAACAAAACCAAAACCCAAAAAACACAATACTCTAAATACAACCCACACCAACCTGTCCAGGAACCATCATGAACCTAAACTAACGTACACAGCACACCAGGCTAAACAACAAAAGACAGTCCAAACCCACCACCCAAATATAACAAGAAAACCCATATGACTCGAAGGACTAAACAGAAGTGCAAACCAGGAGACCCCAAAGAGCACGACATAAAAAGACCAAAAAACACACAAAGTCCAGGCAGGGTGTGACAAGTATATGTTATGTGTATGTTCAAAGGTTAGGTTCACAATTTTCCAAGTCAGTTCATTTGGGCCCCTGACTGTTGTTTTAAGACAGAATCAAAACATTTTGAACCTATCCTTTAAGTAAAGGGAAGGGAATTAAACTCATACCAAGAAATCATTGACACAGAGGACTTTTTGACATATCTGTCTCCAACCTAATAGAATGAAGGTGAATGGAAATTTGCTCTTCAGTGATCAGAAGAAAAATGCCCTGGAGTCACTGTGAAAACTTTTCCTTCATTAAAAACTATAGCGAGAGAATGAAGAAATACTGTATGACCTTCGGTGTTTAGAGTGAGTTTATTCTTGCTACATTAAGGCCCGTCATCTTTTTTTAACTCAGTTTAACTTACTGGTGCTCACAGGCGTTTTGTATGAAGCGCAGCAATGCCAGCACATTATCATAGTTACAGGGCTCTTTCTTCTTGCCATCCATCTTCTGGACCAACTCCTTTGGAAACTATAATACCAAATGTTAGTTAAGATTATACTACTGATAAAGTGAACTTCAGGAATACAAACTAGTGGGCTTCATAAAGTCACCTTATCTTTCCAATCTTTGAAGTATCCATCCTCAGCATGTGATTCCAGTGAAGAAATTAATTCCTGGGAGGCCTCTTTAAACATTGCCACCCCCTTCCTGTTTGCAATCCTCCTCAAGTATTCGAATTTCCTGAAAAGAATTAGTACATTTAGGGTGCATGTTTTACAAAATATAAACAACTGACATATTTTTGCCATATCATATTGATTAAAAAATGGTGTAATAGAAATGCTATGGAGCTATGTCAACAGAGAAAAGTCAGCAATTAAAAAAAAAAGATTTGAAAAAACTGTTGAATTGATCTGAATTAATTACAAATAATGAAAGATATTCTACTTTTCCTTGGGCCAGAAGAAGGGATGAGTCAAGCATTCTTGTGCTGTAGGTCTGTTCTCTGGTTTTCCATCAATCATCATCTCAATGAGATCCTTTGCTACCACATCTCGAACATGGCCCAAACTGTACTTCCCTTCACGAATGTTGTTCTGACATTCATTGGTTTCACCGAAAGGATGGTTTCCTCTGGAGAGGATATAATAAATCAGCATCCCCGCCACCTTAAGCGTGAGTGAGCAGAACAGTTTAATTAATGGATGATTTTTCATGTAATCATCAATAAAATTTGTATAGCAGAAAAACTAACCTGTATATCAGTGCTCCAGTTGTATGGCACATTATCTTCTCCTGTCAAAGTCTCCTTGGCCATCCAGTTTGTTGTTCCTACACAGCGTATGTACAAAGTTGTTTGTCCACCAGGTAACCGGCGACATAAGCCAAAACCAGCCAGTCTGACCCTTTTGGTAACATCTGCAAGACAAGAAGAGTAAACCCATTGAAAAAAGACACATTCAACAAAATTAATTAAAATATTGTATACTTTGAGAATTTCAGAAGTTTATTTGTTTTAACTTGTCTTACCAATCCAAAAAATCTGTGGATTGAGATCTCGGTGAAGAATTGGAGGATTCTGACCATGAAGCGCCTTTACACTTTTGAGGATGTAACGCACAATTAGAAATAGCTCGTCTGTCAAACAAATCTTAATGTATTTTTCCAGGGTGCATTCAAAAAGTTGCAGAAAAAGATAACCAAAGTTCTCATCCTCTGCAAAGTCAATGTATCGTACAATGAATGGCTGATCCAGCTCTGGAAGTTGCAGAATATTCTTCTCGTTCTTCAGCACTTGATAGTTGATGTCATATTTTGACATTTTCTTAATAGCAACTTCAGTGCCATCATCTCTCAGCCCCAAGAAGATTTCAGTACCATCACTTCCCTTTGCAATGCGGAATTCTGGATCATTCACATAAATAATATTTCTAACCCTGGTTATTTTACTTTCATCAGCAATGACCAGCTTCTCAAATTTTTTCCTCCACTTGTTGCTGTTTTGAGACCATTCGCGTGTTATTGATGATTTAGTGGTGTTGAATGGCCTGACATTTAAAGTTGATTCCATAACAGGAACCGTTGTAATGTCAGTTGCATCATTTGGGTCTTTCTGCTTTTCTCCCTTACGCTTTTTTTTCTTCTTCTTTTTCTTCTTTTTCTTTGATCCAGGTGCGTCTTCCTGTGGAATGTTTGGGTGTACCGTGTTATCCATTTCTTTGCTTCAGAGTATCTGTGGGAAGACAGAGGTTAATGTTAAATATTTGATGCAATACAAACCTGCAGACTGTCATTAGTATATTATAAAAAGTTGTTTTTCCATGTGAGTTGAGTACCTACTAATGTGATTTGAACTAGTTAAGAAACCAATCGTGATCCGGTTTACAACATACAGTGTGATATTGAAACTTGAAGCCTCCAGTGCTCATGAAATGAAGATGGACTTTTCATCAACATTATCAGCTTGTGTTCAGCAGCTAAACATTTGACATGAAACATATTTTCATATTTATAGATTGTTTGTGATTTTTCAATTAGGGAAAAGGAGTAGATGTCATTTTATTAATGTTAATAAATGTAATAACAAAAGACAAATCCAAGTGCCTTTGCATGAACTCTGACCAGTTTCCCACAGTTTTTTTCTCCCTACAGTAGGCAGAACAACCCCCTCCCTCAACCTGAACTTATTGCTGCTTGACTGATGTAACATGTAAAGACATCAGAGTTTTAAGAGTGTGGTGATATGAACTTCTTTGCCATTTCCAACATGCTTAGCAAGTACAATATTACAGTTCAACACTAAAATGTTGACCAACACTGATGTAATCAAATCTAAAAAGTGTTTATTTTGGATTACTCGAGCAAATGTTTGAGTACGTATTGCTACATCTTGCCATTAATACCGTGAAGTTCCTCATTCAGGACAGCAACTGAAACTCTACTTTCACAGCACATGGATCAGATCATAAAATAGGATCTAAGTAAATAGATGCTGTCCTGTGTAATTAGACTTGTTGGAATGTAAAATTTAAATGACTTACTTAACTTTGAAGTATGTCTACTCTGTTGTCGAAGTCGAAGGCAGAAGTGACTGAGCTCTGTCTTCCTGTTTCCTGTTGTGATACTTGTGATACACAGCTAGAGGGAGGCAGTGGCCCATCAGAATACAGAACTTCAGCACTGATAAGGCAACATACAGTACATTACCACCAGGTATGAGGACATGAGGTTAAGTGGTATAGGATGAGCAACCACACCTGTTACATCCTCAGCTGCCCAAAACAGTAAAACAAAACTAGTGATAAGTCTGTGTATTGTTCGGGGTATAAAACTATTACCAAAGGGAGTATTAAACAGACTGAAAAATCTGTAGCTTTAAAACACTCAAATTACATTTCAAATCTTTGCACCATCAGGAATATATTCAGGATTTTTAGAGGTCACGAGGAGAGTTCATAGGTAACTAAGAAAAAACTAAGAAAAGAAATAGATTTCAAACATTTCTTGACTCGAATTTTATTTGTGACAGAAAACTACACAGGAATTGATATTCATCAGTTCATTACATCCATTCTAATGTCTTTTCTTTTCCCTTTGATAATGTATCTTTTAGTGGAAGAAAATATATTACTGCATCATATAAAATAACCAAATAACACAGTTAAAAAGCTTACATTTTACTACAATAAAAAATCCATATCAGCAGTAAAATCTAATCAAAGTATCAAAAGTAGAAGTAATCATCCTCAATGTGTTTTAATTTCAGGGTTTTACATTGTTGATGCATCAGCCTTTAAACTGCAAAGTAACTGGATATGAAAGCCACCCCCATAAATTTTTAAAAAGAATAAAATCTCATAAAATAAAAATACACAAGTTTAAATAAGTCCCTCAAAATTGTACTAAAGTACATGAGTTTTGTAGCATAGACTACTACTTGTAATTTACTGTTACTGTTACTTACTCTCACCTTTGGAAAATGGCGACTCTGTCGATCAGTATCTTTCTACTCTCTCTTCCTGTTTATTGCTCCTCCCTTTACATTTACATTCAAATATTATTGCCTGAAATATAAGCAAAGTACAATGACACCAACATATAATGCAGGGTACAGCATTTACAGTACATTCTGTCAAAAAGGCTACACACTGCATATTGTCATATTGGTAAAATGGGGATCATTTATGTGTATATTAAGTGTTTTGATGGGTGTACAGTTACATGGAATATAAAAATGTAAAGACATTCATGACAGGAATAGATTACAGAAGAGAAACACCAAAATATCTGTGTCTGAATGACAGGCTTCATCACTGTTTCAGTGTAAGAGGTTAGGCTGCATAAATAAGTTTCATTTTATCTCCTCCCTGTCAGGTTTCCCTCTCACAAGCTGCAGTAACATGTTTCAGTGAAAAGATTCATTATGTCAGCACTCCAACGACATTTCAAACTTGTGAATAGTGTGGCCTAAACACAGGTCCTTCCCACCAAATGAAAAAAAGGGTTTCTATCTACATCTGTCATTTATAGCTCATCTGAAGTAAAATAATGTCTTATATTTTATTATATTTTGTTGATAATTGTTTCAGTGTAACAGGTTAGGCTGCATAAATAAGTTTCATTTTATCTCCTCCCTGTCAGGTTAACCACTGACAATGGTTTAGCCCACCTTTGTATAATTCTGCTGTCATGACACATTGAAATGGGAGGACAAAGATTCACTGTGTAACTAATGTTGAAGTACATTTTTAAGAGTATCTTACTGTTAATGTGTAGTATTGCTTATTATTGTGGTAAAATGTGACTGGGCAAAAATAGGTGTTTTTTTTTTTTTTTTTACTAAAATACACTGTTAAGCCTTCGGTAATATTTAACCAGTGAAACATCAGTAAAGCAGGTGCCTGTTTACCCTCACTCACCCTGAGTCCCCATATGAATCCTCACTTTATACTTACTTAATGTATGTGCTGTGGCACTGTGGATAATAACATCATATTATGTGCATTGAGAAATGGTTATTATGGTGGGGCGTGTCACTTCCCAGAACTGAAGAGGAAGAAACCCCAGTGTACTTTTGAGCAGGTACACATCATTCCGCCAACAAGTTTTTGTTTATTGTTCTCTGACAAGGATTAGAAGGATGGGACAAATAATTACCATGGCCTCCACTGAGAGATTAGTTTAATATTACTGCACTGTATATGACCATCACTTGTATGTTTTGTGTAGCTAGAGTAACATTCAATTGGCTTTACAAAATACACATTGTGGGAAATATTTGTGTTCCATGGGGCATTATCTGGTAATTTTCTATCCTTGGAGCAGTAGGTCATGACCTGTCTATTTCAGAGCAGTTCATCTCTCTGTCTACTGAGGTTGGCTGGGATATGCAGCTGTCTTGATAAGGATGGCTGTCTCCTATGGTAACTGAGGTTGGGTGGAGATATGCTGTGCTTTGTGCAGACGGTCAGAATGGTCTCCTCTTGGAATGGATAGCAAGTAACCTGTTTACAGACTATAAAACTTCAGTTAACTTTAATCAGCATAGTGTCTTGTTATAGTTCAATCGCCAATAGAGGCATAATGTGTTAAGAATAACCTTATTCACCTTATTTCTTCTGACAAGTTCTTCACTTTGGGTTAACCAGCTCCAGCAATTTTCTTGACACATATAAAAAAATCTTCATGTTGTAAAGCTTATTCAATTTTTTATTTGCAATACAATTTACTTGATGAATTGAAGCCCCTTAATACTTTGGAGTTTGTTGGTTCTTTCTCATAAGCTGCAGTAACATGTTATTTTATTTTGAATTTCACAAAGAACTACATCAGAAGTTTTTTTCAGTGATAGCCTGAAAAGAAAGGTTTCATTATGTCAGCACTCCAATGACATTTGATAGGTGTACGGTTACATGGAATATGAAAATGTAAAGACATTCATGACGGGAATAGATTACAGAAGAGAAACACCAAAATATCTGTGTCTGAAATGACAGACCTCCTCTCTGTCAGGTTTCTCTCTCACAAGCTGCAGTAACATGTTTCAGTGAAAAGATAGGTTTCATTATGTCAGCACTCTGACATTTCAAACTTGTTAATAGTGTGGCCTAATCACAAGTCCTTCCCACTAAATGAAAAAAAGGGATTCTATCTACATCTGTCATTTATAGTTCATCTGAAGTAAAATAGTGTCAAATGTGTATTTGTATATAATATTTTATTCAGTTTTTGTTCATTTTATGTAATGAATTTATACACGTGTTATATACATATTATTCCACTGGAAATATCTTCACAGACCTCACTGGACCTTTTCCTTAAACCTCTGTTTAGAATGTTTTATTGGATTGACACATTAGTACTAGACATACAGTACCAGTCAAAAGTCTGGACACACCTTCCCATATCTTTGAATGAGAAAGTGTGTCCAAACTTTTGACTGGTACTGTATTTAAACTATCTGCTGAATCACTGACTTTTGTTTTGTACTCAAAAATGTATATATTTTCTGTTCACCATTTGTAATCGTCCTTTCTTATCAACAGCTCTTTTCACAAGATTTCTTCATATTTTATCCATTTCTGAAAACAACCAAGACAACGGGATGGTAGAACTGCTGCACTGGTTTACTATCCAGCCAAGTGGGCCAATTGCTTAAAATTTACCAAGTGAAATATTTTAAAATTTGCCCAAATATAGGACCACTGAACTAAAAAGGTATGTAAATGGGTATCAGAATTCAGATATGTTTGTCCATTAAGGTGTTGTTCCTGAATATTTTGCTTTCTAATGCAATAAACCTGTTACATTACAGTATTATTACCACCAGGTATGAGGACATGAGGTAAGTGGTACATAGATGGGCAACCACACCTGTTACAACCTCAGTTCCACCAAATGGGAGTAAAACAAAATTAGTGATAAAGTCTGTGTATTGTGCGGGGTATAAAACTATTACCAAAGGGAATATTAAACAGACTGCAAAATCTGTAGCTTTAAAACACTCAAATTACATTTCAAATTTTTGCACCATCAGGAATATATTCAGTACTTTTAGGACAATACCAGTTGCCTTGTACAATTGGTTACACTCTTGATCAACAGTCTTTCTAAAATGGTGTTCCCTCTGACAGTCTGAGAGGTCACGAGGAGAGTTCATAGGACAGAAAACTAAGAAAAGAAATGGATTCTAAACATTTCTTGACTCAAATTTTATTTGTGACAGAAAACTACACAGGAATTGATATTTATCAGTTCATTACATCCATTCTAATGTCTTTTCTTTTCCCTGTGATAATGTATCTTTTAGTGGAAGAAAATATATTACTGCATCATATAAAATAACCAAATAACACAGTTAAAAAGCTTACATTTTATTACAATAAAAAAAATCTATATCAGCAGTAAAATCTAATCAAAGTATCAAAAGTAGAAGTAATCATCCTCAATGTGTTTTAATTTCAGGGTTTTACATTGTTGATGCATCAGCCTTTAAACTGCAAAGTAACTAGATATGAAAGCCACCCCCATACATTTTAAAAAGAATAAAATCTCATAAAAATACACAAGTTTAAATAAGTCCCTCAAAATTGTACTAAAGTACATGAGTTTTGTAGCATAGACTACTACTTGTAATTTACTGTTACTTACTCTCACCTTTGGAAAATGATGACTTGTTGAACATTCCTTGTATAGCAATAACGATTTATAGCAGTCTTGTATCTTTGCATTGGGACATGCCGATAACTATTACAATAAAACTACTCATATGTTTTCCTCTGACTGCTTATTGGACTCTTGATATTGTAATTAAGTCAGAAATCTTTTTTGAAGTCAACTTTACTTCAAGTCACTGGGCTGAGACTCTTGAACTGGGACACCAAGATGCTCCTCTGGGTTTATGGACAGCATTTCAAAGCTGGTGGAAATGTCTCCTCTTTGAAACATCTCCTTCAGGGGGATCTCTGAATTCCATCCTTGGGTCTTGGCAAACTTGTAAACACATCCGAAGAGATCAGGAAACATCTTCATTAGGTCAAGTTTGGCTGCATCCTCGGCACTGCAAATGGAGAACAACAATTTAACAGTTTAATTTTACAATGTTTGGAAAGTCCTTCCCCGAGTGAATGACAACCATGGTGACATGATTACTTTGTTTGTCTTTGCTTTATAATACATAACATTGTGATTATTTTGTCATCTACTGTTAAACTGATTAATAATAATAGTAATGATGCTACATCATAGATTCAGCCTCAGTTTCTAGCATTTGGCTCTCATAGCTGAATGTGAAATGAATTTGAGATCAAATTTAAATATAACAAGTGCCATGCAGACTGTTTAATTTGAATTCAGTAGTTATAGCCACATATTATCAGCAAGCAGTGGAAGCTGATATTATAAGAAAAATTTCAAGTATGTACATTATTCGTAAGATTTAAATGTCTTAAAGAATCGAACCAGTGACTCTCTAGGTCACCAGGACATCTGTTCTGTAATATTTAAGGCCTGTATCATTTTTTAAATTCATTTTCACCAAACAACATTTGAATTTCACTTACTAGTGCTCATGGAGGTTACGTATGAAGCGCAGTAGTCCCGCTGTGTTTTCACGGTAGGGTTTGTTATATTCATCCATCTTCTGGACCAACTCTGGTGGAAACTGCAGCACCAAAATAATTAGTCATGAAGCTGAATTAAGGAATTTAGAAGTTAAAAGTTGTTACATTGGAGTCACCTTATTTTTCCACAGTTTGAAGGATCCATCCCCAGCACATTTTTCCATGGAACAAATCATTTCCTGGTCAGCATTTCGACAGTTTGCCACCTCCTCCCTGTTACCAATCCTTCTTAGGTATTCTACTCTCCTGAAAAAAAGTTGTACTTTAGGCTACAAAAATTACAAACAGAACACAACCTAAAAATGTTCTTAAATACTACTGATTAAATATGGTGTTAGAGATGGAAATTAACCATTCACTAAATCCCTTTACCATTATTATTATTAATTATTTATTTAAACTGTAAAAGTGGAACAGACTGTTTAAAAATACAAATACAAATAAAAACCAATATCTAACATTAGCATCCAAACAGGGTTATGTTAGTCAACTGATGAGGATGGTGACTCTTTGCCTGCAACATGTAGATTAAGCCTCAGTCATAATGTTAGCATTATGTGTTGAACAAAATATGGCCATCAAATGCAAATGTAATACCCTTGTACATGGTTCTCATTTTAAAATGAGTCAGCTTGAAACATTCAGCCAACTCACAAAGTTAGTTTTATTTAGCTGGCTAGGTACACCTGATAAAATCTGACAGAGACAGTGACCATTTCAGCCACCAACATTGACAGTCATTGGCTAGAAACAAAAAGGTTCCTTTTGTTTACTAATGTGTAAAATTAAAGAACCAAATTTTAAAAAATGTATAGTTTTGAGTTATAAATCTGCCACCGTTATCATAGTAAACTGCTAGATTGGAAAGCTTGACTGACGAAGCGAAAATAACCAAGAGAAAAGAAAATGTTGGATAAGGAGATGTCAGCAACTGAAGAGGGTGTGTGGGGATGTGTGCGAAGGTGTGAAAGTAAAGCAAGGTTTGAATTTATCTCTTGTTTTAGCCATGCTAGCAGCATGGCTCTAGGGATGGCAATGTTCACTTCGGTCCAGAATGAAGTATCTCAACAACTATGGATGGATTGAAGGAAATTTTGTGAAGACATTATGATTCCGACTCACTAGTGGATGAATCCTACTGACTTTGATGATGCCCTGACTTTACCTCTAGCTAGCACCACTAACAGTTTGACATTTCTGGTGTTTAGCGAAATGTCTTGACAATATTGGGGGGGCTGCCATGAAATTTGGTACAGATATTCATGGTGGCCGGAGGATGAATTCCAATGACTTCTGTGATCCTCTTTTCCATTCTGATACCTGACTAGTGTCACCAGCAGGACCATGTTTTCACTTACACAGTGAAATATCTCAACATCTCCTGGATATCACAAAATTTGGTACAGACAAATGTGGCTTTCCCTTCAGTGCCACATGTGGTTTTGGTTCTGAGTGACTGATATATCTTGTTCCTCTGTGCTGTAGAGCTTGGTTGTTGTCCAAAAACTATTAAAAACACGTCAGTGAGCCACATGGTTGCTCTAGGTAACATGTTCCTTCGTCCCCAAAGAGTGTGACTATGGTAGTTTGTTTAGAAATGTAGAAATATTTCACTCTGGATCAAAGTTGTGGACCAACTAAACAAGTGACAATGCCATCCAATAGAAAATAGAAAATCAGTTGATAAGAATTTAAATCGGAATCAAACAGCATTTCTCCCTCACTTTTCACTGGTCCAGAAGAAGGGATGACTCAGGCATTCCTCCACTTTAGGTCTGTTCTTCGGTTTCTCATTGATCATTCCCTCGATGAGATCCTTTGCCACCACATCTTGAACATGGTCCAAATTGTACCTCCCATAGTAAATGTTAGACTCACACTCAAAGGATATGCCGAATGGATGGGATCCTCCAGAGAGAATATAATAAATCAGCATCCCTGCCACCTTAAGAATTAACAGATCATGTTAGTGTTAAGGAAATATTTTTCATTACGTCAACAAATAAATTTGTATAGCAGAAAAAAACTGACCTGTATGTCTGTGCTTGACTTGTATGGTATGTCAGCCTCTTCTGCCAAAGTCTCCTTGGCCATCCAGCATTTTGTTCCTGCACTGCCAGTGCGCAAAGTTGTTTGGCCTTTAGGTAACCGTCTACTTATGCCAAAGTCAGCTAGTCTTGCCCTCCCGTTAACATCTGCAGGGCAAATCACACAAACAAACTAAGGAAACCAAATTATGAATGATCATCATAAATTCAAATATTGTATGCTTTTTTTCTCTAATTTTCAGATAGCGAAATTCATTCAGTACATTTGAAAGTTGTCTCACCAATCAAAACATTCTGTGGTTTGAGATCCCGGTGGAGAATTGGAGGATTTTGACCATGAAGCACACTTAGACTGTCAAGGAGCCGATGCACAAGTGTCACGACAGACAGATTTTCTACTTGAAATACTGGCTCTACAATGTATTCTCCCAGGGTGTATTCACAGAGTTGAAGGACAAGATATCCAAAGTTCTCGTCCTCTGCAAAGTCAACGTATCGTACAATGAATGGATGATCTAGCTCTGGAAGTCGTAGAAATCCTTCTTCATTCTTCAGCACTTGATAGTTGCATTTAGACATTCTCTTAATAGCAACTTCAGTGCCATCATTTCTCAGCCCCAAGAAGACTTCGGTACCATCACTTCCCTTTGCAATACGGAATTCTGCATCATTCACATAAATAATGCTTCCGATTCTGGTGACTTTACTTTCATCTGTGCTGAAAAGCTTCTCTAATTTTTCTCTCCACCTCTTGCTGATTTGTAGCCATTTGCCTGTTGTTGTTGAATTAGTGGAGTTGAAGTGGAACGGCTTAACATTTGAAGTTGTTTCCACAACAGGAACTCCTGTTGGTTCAGTTGCAGCAGAGCAAACTTCATCATTTGGCTCCTCTTGCTTTTCTGTCTTTTTCTTCTTTTTCTTCTTCTTTTTCTTCCTCTTGCTGGATTCAGGTGACAGTGTACAGTCTTCATATTCCGAATTTGGTTTACTGAAATGATCTTTCAATCGTCTGAGCACTTCTTTCAGCTTGTCGTTCATTTTCATATCTGCAGATGTAAGTACACCCTCGGGCACTGATGTTATCCCCACTGATGTAAAGAGTTTAGGAGCATGTTCAATTGAGAGCAAGTTTGCAAGTACACCGTATGTGTAAACTTTCACGTCAGAGGAGTGTCGGTCCTTTCCAAAAGGAGCAACAGTTTTGCATAACTTTTCAATAAAGTTTGGATCCCAGCCATTTGTGCCTTTTGTTTTCTGTGTTATCACATATAGTGCTTGCAGAACAGCTTCCCATATATTAGGTCTCCCCTTTGAGCAAAGCTGTTCCAGTAGTTGGGGGATTATAGCCAGTGCTTGCTCATTTGGTATCTCTTCCATTGTACAGAACACTGCACGTAAACTATTAATAGCCCTGTTTACACTTGTGTTAGGAATGTTTGGAAAGCGACTGACTGCACCTGTAATGTATGAATTCAGATTTCCAGTGTCCTTCAGCCATTTAATACATCCCTGGCTGTATTTTTCTTCACCAGGCCCAGTAACATTAAAGAGTATTTCAATCATGTTCAGATGGTTCTGAGGATCCTCACGCAGCATGTGACTGTCAAAGGTTTTGAACACTTCTTCAGGTGTTTTCTCATACACAGCAATTTCCATATCAAAAAAATATGTGATTTTGCAGCATAATTTATGTCCTTTTGATGCAAGATTCTGAATCTTCTGACATATTTTCTTATTGTGAATCATATGTTCAGGATCAGTTACAGGTAACAGTGTTACCTGTGCACCAGCAGAGATGAGGTCTTTAAAGACATCCTCCCTGTCATGAATGGCGGCGGTCTGCAGTGGTGTGAATAGCTGCATATCCCATCCATTTGGATCAGCTTTTGCGACAAGCAGTTTCCTCTCAAACACGATAGGGGCTTTGGATAGTGAGACATAATGCAAAGGTGTCAAGCCATTTTGGGAGACAATATTTGGGTCGGCACCCTGACGCAGAAGGAAAGTACAAATATCCTCCTTGTGATTTACAACAGCAGCTATCAGTGGGGTTATATAATCGTTCCATTCTCTGCATGGGTAACGTTCATTTATGTTTTTGTCCTTAAGTAATTTCTTGAGAGTCTCATGGTTGTTGTTAATTATACAATATATCACAGGATGTGGTTCTGTGATGGGGGCGACTGTCACCTGAAACTGTGTGATGATATTCATTTCTTTGCTCCAGAGTAACTGTGAAAAAAACAAAATTATTATATTACCGTTACAACATTTGTTGGCATTTTAAACTTTAAACAAGCAGCCAAAAATATGTTATAAGAATTTAAGCTTAATGTGTTTTTTTTTTTTTTCTTTTTTCAATTTTTCAAAGTTTTGAGAAGTGCAAAATTCCATTTACCACCATTGTATTTAGGCAGGTACAGAGGTGAATATCTTAAAACCTGGGCACTTAAATCAGAAACCATCTACTTGGCTACATACAGTACACGTAGAGGTGGTATTTTTCACCAGGGCTGTGACTCACTCAGCCAAGTACAGGCATGTATCCAAAATCATTTCATTCCCGGAAGGTGAACTTATTGCTGCTTGATTGATGTAACATGCCAAGGCATCTGGGTTTTAAGAGTGGGGTGATACAAACATCTTTGCCATATCCAAAATACTTAGTGAGTACAACATTCATTTTTGTCCAGAGACTCGTGGACACAAGAAAATCAATTAAAATGTTGATTTATGCTGATGTAACCAAATCTTAATTCAGTCAAGTTCAATATCGACATATAAACTGAGGTGCTAATCCCCTATGCAGTCAGTTGGATGGCACCATCTTGCCTTCAGGTGGTGGCCACATACTTTACATACCACTATTTTTTCTTCACCACGATAACTAATAAGTGTTCATTTTGGATTATTTGAGCAAATGTTTAAGTACATGTTGCTACATCTTGCTATTAATGCCCAGTGAAGTTCCTCATACAGGACAGCAACTGAAACTCAACTTTCTTAAGTTTAGAGCACATGGATCAGATCGTAAAATATGATCTAAGTAAATAGATGCTGTCCTAAGTAATAAGACTTGGTGAAATGTAAAAATTATATTACTTACTTAACTTTGAAGTATGTCTTCTTTGGGTATTAAAAAAGAGTATGCAGGATCCATGTTAGTGACAAAAAGTTGGAAGCCACTTTGAGCTCAATGGTCTCTCTCACTCTGCGCTCTCTCTCTCTCTCTCTCTCTCTCTCTCTCTCTCTCTGTCGATCAGTATCTCTCTACTCTCTCTTCCTGTTTATTGCTCCTCCCTTTACATTTACATTCAAATATTCTGTGCTTCCAAGTCATCAGACATGTTTGGACTTGTTATTGGATTGCCTGAAATATAAGCAAAATACCATAACACCAACATATAATGCAAGGTACAGCATTCACAGTACATTCTGTCAAAAAGGCTACACACTGCATATTGTCATATTGGTAAAACTGGGGACCATTTATGTGTATATTAAGTGTTTTGATGGGTGTACAGTTACATGGAATATAAAAATGTAAAAACATTCATGACAGAAATAGATTACTGAAGAGAAACACCAAAATATCTGTGTCTGAATGACAGGCTTCATCACTATTTCGGTGTAACAGGTTAGGCTGCATAAATAAGTTTCATTTTTATCTCCTCCCTGTCAGGTTTCCCTCTCACAAGCCGCAGTAGCATGTTTCAGTGAAAAGATAGGTTTCATTATGTCAGCACTCCAATGACGTTTCAAACTTGTGAATAGTGTGGCCTAAACACAGGTCCTTCCCACTAAATGAAAAAAAGGGTTTCTATCTACATCTGTCATTTATAGCTCATCTGAAGTAAAATAATGTCTTATATTTTATTATATTTTGTTGATAATTGTTTCAGTGTAACAGGTTAGGCTGCATAAATAAGTTTCATTTTATCTCCTCCCTGTCAGGTTAACCACTGACAATGGTTTAGCCCACCTTTGTATAATTCTGCTGTCATGACCCATTAAAATGGGACCATCAAAACCGTCACAGCCAAACTAAGTACATACAATGTAGAAATGATAAAATGTTAAGTTGGAAGGGTATATTTGTTGTCTTACAAAGAAGAGGTGTTTTTGTTTTTTTTTTTGTTTTTTTTACTAAAATACACTGTTAAGCCTTCAGTAATATTTAGCCAGTGAAACATCAGTAAAGCAAGGTGCCTGTTTACCCTCACTCACCCTGAGTCCCCATATGAATCCTCACTTTATACTTACTTAATGTATGTGCTGTGGCACTGTGGATAATAATATCATACTATGTGCATTGAGAAATGGTTATTATGGTAGGGCGTGTCACTTCCCAGAACTGAAGAAGAAGAAACCCCAGTGTACTTTTGAGCAGGTACACATCATTCTGCCAACAAATTTTTTATTTATTGTTCTCTGACAAGGATTAGAGGGATGGGACAAATAATTACCATGGCCTCCACTGAGAGATTAGTTTAATATTACTGCACTGTATATGACCATCACTTGTATGTTTTGTGTAGCTAGAGTAACATTCAATTGGCTTTACAAAATACACATTGTGGGAAATATTTGTGTTCCATGGGTCATTATCTGGTAATTTTCTGTCCTTAGAGCAGTAGGTCATGACCTGTCTCTCTCTCTGTCTACTGAGATTGGCTGGGATATGCAGCTGTCTTGATAAGGATGGCTGTCTCCTATGGTAACTGTGGTTGGGTGGAGATATGCTGTGCTTTGTGCAGACGGTCAGAATGGTCTCCTATTGGAATGGATAGCAAGTAACCTGTTTACAGACTATAAAACTTCAGTTAACTTTAATCAGCATAGTGTCTTGTTTATAGTTCAATCGCCTATAGAGGTATAATGTGTGAAGAATAACCTTATTCACCTTATTTCTTCTGAAAAGTTCTTCACTTTGGGTTAAACAGCTCCAGCAATTTCCTTGACACATATAAAAGAATCTTCGTGTTGTAAAGCTTATTCAATTTTTTATTTGCAATACAATTTACTTGATGAATTGAAGCCCCTTAATACTTTGGAGTTTGTTGGTTCTCTCTCACAAGCTGCAGTAACATTTTATTTTATTTTGAATTTCACAAAGAACTACATCAGAAGTTTTTTTCAGTGATAGCCTGAAAAGAAAGGTTTCATTATGTCAGCACTCCAATGACATTTGATAGGTATACGGTTACATGGAATATAAAAATGTAAAGACATTCATGACAGAAATAGATTACTGAAGAGAAACACCAAAATATCTGTGTCTGAAATGACCTCATAAGTGTTTCAGTGTAAGAGGTTAGGCTGCATAAATAAGTTTCATTTTATCTCCTCTCTGTCACGTTTCCCTCTCACAAGCTGCAGTAACATGTTTCAGTGAAAAGATAGGTTTCATTATGTCAGCACTCTGACATTTCAAACTTGTGAAAAGTGTGGCCTAAACACAAGTCCTTCCCACTAAATGAAAAAAAGGGATTCTATCTATATCTGTCATTTATAGTTCATCTGAAGTAAAATAGTGTCAAATGTGTATTTGTATATAATATTTTATTCAGTTTTTGTTCATTTTATGTAATGAATTTATACATGTGTTATATACATATTATTCCACTGGAAATATCTTCACAGACCTCACTGGACCTTTTCCTTAAACCTCTGTTTAGAACGTTTTATTGGATTGACACATTAGTACTAGACATACAGTACCAGTCAAAAGTCTGGACACACCTTCCCATATCTTTGAATGAGAGAGTGTGTCCAAACTTTTGACTGGTACTGTATTTAAACTATCTGCTGAATCACTGACTTTTGTTTTGTACTCAAAAATGTATATATTTTCTGTTCACCATTTGTAATCGTCCTTTCTTACCAACAGCTCCTTTCACAAGATTTCTTCATATTTTATCCATTTCTGAAAACAACTAAGACAACGGGATGGTAGAACTGCTGCACTGGTTTACTATCCAGCCAAGTGGGAATATTTTAAAATTTGCCCAAATATAGGACCACTGAACTAAAAAGGTATCTAAATCAGAATTCAGATATGTTTGTCCATTAAGGTGTTGTTCCTGAATATTTTGCTTTCTAATGCAATAAACCTGTTACATTACAGTATTATTACCACCAGGTATGAGGACATGAGGTAAGTGGTACATAGATGGGCAACCACACCTGTTACAACCTCAGTTCCACCAAATGGGAGTAAAACAAAATTAGTGATAAAGTCTGTGTATTGTGCGGGGTATAAAACTATTACCAAAGGGAGTATTAAACAGACTGCAAAATCTGTAGCTTTAAAACACTCAAATTACATTTCAAATTTTTGCACCATCAGGAATATATTCAGTACTTTTAGGACAATACCAGTTGCCTTGTACAATTGGTTACACTCTTGATCAACAGTCTTTCTAAAATGGTGTTCCCTCTGACAGTCTGAGAGGTCACGAGGAGAGTTCATAGGACAGAAAACTAAGAAAAGAAATGGATTCTAAACATTTCTTGACTCGAATTTTATTTGTGACAGAAAACTACACAGGAATTGATATTTATCAGTTCATTACATCCATTCTAATGTCTTTTCTTTTCCCTGTGATAATGTATCTTTTAGTGAAAGAAAATATATTACTGCATCATATAAAATAACCAAATAACACAGTTAAAAAGCTTACATTTTATTACAATAAAAAAAAATCTATATCAGCAGTAAAATCTAATCAAAGTATCAAAAGTAGAAGTAATCATCCTCAATGTGTTTTAATTTCAGGGTTTTACACTGTTGATACATCAGCCTTTAAACTGCAAAGTAACTGGATATGAAAGCCACCCCCATACATTTTAAAAAGAATAAAATCTCATACAATAAAAATACACCAGTTTAAATAAGTCCTTCAAAATTGTACTAAAGTACATGAGTTTTGTAGCATAGACTACTACTTGTAATTTACTGTTACTTACTCTCACCTTTGGAAAATGATGACTTGTTGAACATTCCTTGTATAGCAATAACGATTTATAGCAGTCTTGTATCTTTGCATTGGGACATGCCGATAACTATTACAATAAAACTACTCATATGTTTTCCTCTGACTGCTTATTGGACTCTTGATATTGTAATTAAGTCAGAAATCTTTTTTGAAGTCAACTTTACTTCAAGTCACTGGGCTGAGACTCTTGAACTGGGACACCAAGATGCTCCTCTGGGTTTATGGACAGCATTTCAAAGCTGGTGGAAATGTCTCCTCTTTGAAACATCTCCCTAAGGGGGATCTCTGAATTCCATCCTTGGGTCTTGGCAAACTTGTAAACACATCCGAAGAGATCAGGAAACATCTTCATTAGGTCAAGTTTGGCTGCATCCTCGGCACTGCAAATGGAGAACAACAATTTAACAGTTTAATTTTACAATGTTTGGAAAGTCCTTCCCTGAGTGAATGACAACCATGGTGACATGATTACTTTGTTTGTCTTTGCTTTATAATACATAACATTGTGATTATTTTGTCATCTACTGTTAAACTGATTAATAATAATAGTAATGATGCTACATCATAGATTCAGCCTCAGTTTCTAGCATTTGGCTCTCATAGCTGAATGTGAAATGAATTTGAGATCAAATTTAAATATAACAAGTGCCATGCAGACTGTTTAATTTGAATTCAGTAGTTATAGCCACATATTATCAGCAAGCAGTGGAAGCTGATATTATAAGAAAAATTTCAAGTATGTACATTATTCGTAAGATTTAAATGTCTTAAAGAATCAAACCAGTGACTCTCTAGGTCACCAGGACATCTGTTCTGTAATATTTAAGGCCTGTATCATTTTTTAAATTCATTTTCACCAAACAACATTTGAATTTCACTTACTAGTGCTCATGGAGGTTGCGTATGAAGCGCAGTAGTCCCAACGTGTTTTCAGGGTAGGCTTTGTTCTTGCCATCCATCTTCTGGGCCAACTCTGGTGGAAACTGCAGCACCAAAATAATTAGTCATGAAGCTGAATTAAGGAATTTAGAAGTTAAAAGTTGTTACATTGGAGTCACCTTATTTTTCCACAGTTTGAAGGATCCATCCCCAGCACATTTTTCCATGGAACAAATCATTTCCTGGTCAGCATTTCGACAGTTTGCCACCTCCTCCCTGTTACCAATCCTTCTTAGGTATTCTACTCTCCTGAAAAAAAGTTGTACTTTAGGCTACAAAAATTACAAACAGAACACAACCTAAAAATGTTCTTAAATACTACTGATTAAATATGGTGTTAGAGATGGAAATTAACCATTCACTAAATCCCTTTACCATTATTATTATTAATTATTTATTTAAACTGTAAAAGTGGAACAGACTGTTTAAAAATACAAATACAAATAAAAACCAATATCTAACATTAGCATCCAAACAGGGTTATGTTAGTCAACTGATGAGGATGGTGACTCTTTGCCTGCAACATGTAGATTAAGCCTCAGTCATAATGTTAGCATTATGTGTTGAACAAAATATGGCCATCAAATGCAAATGTAATACCCTTGTACATGGTTCTCATTTTAAAATGAGTCAGCTTGAAACATTCAGCCAACTCACAAAGTTAGTTTTATTTAGCTGGCTAGGTACACCTGATAAAATCTGACAGAGACAGTGACCATTTCAGCCACCAACATTGACAGTCATTGGCTAGAAACAAAAAGGTTCCTTTTGTTTACTAATGTGTAAAATTAAAGAACCAAATTTTAAAAAATGTATAGTTTTGAGTTATAAATCTGCCACCATTATCATAGTAAACTGCTAGATTGGAAAGCTTGACTGACGAAGCGAAAATAACCAAGAGAAAAGAAAATGTTGGATAAGGAGATGTCAGCAACTGAAGAGGGTGTGTGGGGATGTGTGCGAAGGTGTGAAAGTAAAGCAAGGTTTGAATTTATCTCTTGTTTTAGCCATACTAGCAGCATGGCTCTAGGGATGGCAATGTTCACTTCGGTCCAGAATGAAGTATCTCAACAACTATGGATGGATTGAAGGAAATTTTGTGAAGACATTATGATTCCGACTCACTGAATCCTACTGACTTTGATGATGCCCTGACTTTACCTCTAGCTAGCACCACTAACAGTTTGACATTTCTGGTATTTAGCGAAATGTCTTGACAATATTGGGGGGGCTGCCATGAAATTTGGTACAGATATTCATGGTGGCCGGAGGATGAATTCCAATGACCTCCGTGATCCTCTTTTCCATTCTGATACCTGACTAGTGTCACCAGCAGGACCATGTTTTCACTTACACGGTGAAATATCTCAACATCTCCTGGATATCACAAAATTTGGTACAGACAAATGTGGCTTTCCCTTCAGTGCCACATGTGGTTTTGGTTCTGAGTGACTGATATATCTTGTTCCTCTGTGCTGTAGAGCTTGGTTGTTGTCCAAAAACTAATAAAAACACGTCAGTGAGCCACATGGTTGCTCTAGGTAACATGTTCCTTTGTCCCCAAAGAGTGTGACTATGGTAGTTTGTTTAGAAATGTAGAAATATTTCACTCTGGATCAAAGTTGTGGACCAACTAAACAAGTGACAATGCCATCCAATAGAAAATAGGAAATCAGTTGATAAGAATTTAAATTGGAATCAAACAGCATTTCTTCCTCACTTTTCACTGGTCCAGAAGAAGGGATGACTCAGGCATTCTTCCACTTTAGGTCTGTTCCTCGGTTCCTCATTGATCATCCACTCGATGAGATCCTTTGCGACCACATCTTGAACATGGTCCAAATTGTACATCCCATCGTAAATGTTAGACTCACATTTACAGGCTTTGTCACCAAAAGGATGGTGTCCTCCAGAGAGAATATAATAAATCAGCATCCCTGCCACCTTAAGAATTAACAGAACATGTTAGTGTTAAGGAAATATTTTTCATCAGGTCAACAATTAAATTTGTATAGCAGAAAAAAACTGACCTGTATGTCTGTGCTTGACTTGTATGGTATGTCAGCCTCTTCTTCCAAAGTCTCTTTGGCCATCCAGCATTTTGTTCCTGCACTGCCAGTGCGCAAAGTTGTTTGGCCTTTAGGTAACCGTCTACTTATGCCAAAGTCAGCTAGTCTTGCCCTCCCGTTAACATCTGCAGGGCAAATCACATAAACAAACTAAGGAAATCAAATTATGAATGATCATCATAAATTCAAATATTGTATGCTTTTTTTCTCAAAATTTCAGATAGCAAAATTCATTCAGTACATTTGAAAGTTGTCTCACCAATCAAAACGTTCTGTGGTTTAAGATCCCGGTGGAGAATTTGAGGATTTTTACAATGAAGCACCCTTAAACTGTCGAGGACCTGATAGACCAGTTTCTTTATCAGCAGACTGCCATCATTATTTCTGATATATTCTTCCAGGGTGTATTCACAAAGTTGAAGACCAAGATATCCAAAGTTCTCATCCTCTGCAGCATCAATGTATCGTACGATAGATGGATGATCTAGCTCTGGAAGTCGCAGTATTCCTTCTTCATTCTTCAGCACTTGATAGTTGCATTTAGACATCCTCTTAATAGCAACTTCAGTGCCATCATTTCTCAGCCCCAAGAAGACTTCGGTACCATCACTTCCCTTTGCAATACGGAATTCTGCATCATTCACATAAATAATGCTTCCGATTCTGGTGACTTTACTTTCGTCAGTGCTAGAAAGCTTCTCTAGTTTTTCTCTCCACCTCTTGCTGATTTGTAGCCATTTGCCTGTTGTTGTTGAATTAGTGGAGTTGAAGTGGAACGGCTTAACATTTGAAGTTGTTTCCACAACAGGAACTCCTGTTGGTTCAGTTGCAGCAGAGCAAACTTCATCATTTGGCTCTTCTTGCTTTTCTGTCTTTTTCCTCTTTTTCTTCTTCTTTTTCTTCTTCTTTTTCTTCTTCTTGCTGGATTCAGGTAACAGTGTACAGTCTTCATATTCCGAATTTGGTTTACTGAAATGATCTTTCAATCGTCTGAGCACTTCTTTCAGCTTGTCGTTCATTTTCATATCTGCAGATGTAAGTACACCCTCGGGCACTGATGTTATCCCCACTGATGAGAAGAGTTTAGCCGCATGTTCAACTGAAAGCAAGTTTGCAAATACACCGTATGTGTAAACTTTCACGTCAGAGGAGAGTTGGTCCTTTCCAAAAGGAGCAACAGTTTTGCATAACTTTTCAATAAAGTTGGGATCCCAGCCATTTGTGCCTTTTGTTTTCTGTGTTATCACATATAGTGCTTGCAGAACAGCTTCCCATATATCAGGTCTCCCCTTTGAGCAAAGCTGTTCCAGTAGTTGGGGGATTATAGCCAGTGCTTGCTCATTTGGTATCTCTTCCACTGTACAGAACACTGCACGTAAACTATTAATAGCCCTGTTTACACTTGTGTTAGGAATGTTTGGAAAGCGACTGACTGCACCTGTAATGTAGGAATTCAAATTTCCAGTGTCCTTCAGCCATTTAATACTTCCCTGGCTGTATTTTTCTGCATCAGGCCCAGTAACATTAAAGAGTATTTCAATCATGATCAGATGGCTCTGAGGATCCTCACGCAGCATGTGACTGTCAAAGGTTTTGAACACTTCTTCAGGTGTTTTCTCACGCACAGCAACTTCCATATCCAAAAAATATGTGATTTTTGAGCATAATTTATCTCCTTTTGATGCAAGGTTGTGAATCTTCTGACATATTTTCTTATTGTGAATCATATGTTCAGGATCAGTTATAGGTAACAGTGTTACCTGTGCGCCAGCAGAGACGAGGTCTTTAAAGACATCCTCCCTGTCATAAATGGCGGCGGTCTGCAGTGGTGTGAATCGCAATAGCTGCATTTCCTGTCCATTTGGATCAGCTTTTGCGGCAAGCAGTTTCCTCTCAAACACAATAGGGGCTTTGGTTAGTGAGACATAATGCAAAGGTGTCACGCCAATTTGGGAGGCAATATTTGGGTCGGCACCCTGACGCAGAAGGAAAGTACAAATATCCTCCTTGTGATTTACAACAGCAGCTATCAGTGGGGTTATATAATCATTGCATTCTCTGCATGGGTAACGTTCATTTATGTTTTTGTCCTTAAGTAATTTCTTGAGAGTCTCATAGTTGTTGTTAATTATACACTGTATCACAGGATGTGTTTCTGTGATGGGGGCGACTGTCACATGAAACTGTGTGATGATATTCATTTCTTTGCTCCAGAGTAACTGTGAAAAAAACAAAATTATGATATTACTGTTACAACATTTGATGGCATTTTTAACTTTAAACAGGCAGCCAAAAAGATTTTTATCAGAATTTAAGCTTGAAGGTTCATATTGTTTATTTTATTTTATATTTTCAAATTTTACAAGTTTTGAAAAGCTCAAACAAAATTCCATTTACCACTATTGTAACAATACACGTATTCATCCTGAACCGCTCGGTACAGGATGTTCCGTTCGTGGATTTATTTGGTTCGTTATGCTCCGTGACCCAAACAATTACTGTCAAAATAGTTCTAAAATATCTCTATCTATCTGGCGAGAAGCGTCCATCTGCAGTCTTGCAGACCTACATGACATGCCCACTGTACTACATGACAATGCAATGATCATTTCAGATATCCACAACATGATTTCTTCCTTAGACAAATGACATCACTTTTGCCATTCATGTGCATTGGGCTTTCAGTTTCAGATATCCACAATTACATTTTTGATATCTAGAATGAACAATCTAATTCTTACTAGTCATAATTTTAATTTCAGATATCAAAAATGAAAAACCATTCCAGATATCCATAATGTAATTCTGAAAATCCAAAAATATATTTTGACTTGTAAAAATGTCATTTTGGATATGTACAACTGCAATTTTACTAGGAAAAATACAATTGTGGACATCTGTATGAATATTGTGGATATCCATAATTGTAATTCTTCCTATTCAGAATGTAATTTTAGATATCTGAAATTGTAATTGACATAGAATCAATGTAGTGGGTGATGTACTGCGAGTTGGGCAGTGCTTGGCTTTTGCTCTGCCGTTTTCAACATGGTGGTTGCGTTTGAAACAATCTCACTTTACAGCTAAACAGTACACTAAAATATGTTTCTGAAAACATCTGAGGCGAGAAAGAGGCAATGCAGTGACAGAATCTTGAGTCATATTTGATCAGCACTGCCTAGTTTGACAGTTTAATCTGAGTTCATCATTCAGTCATGCCCATGTGCATTCGGCTGGCCCTGTTGCGGTCAAGCCAAAAATCATCTCTGACTTTCGCACACGTTTAGGACAGATATCAAGATAACAAAAATGCAGTTGTGGATATCTGAAATTGAAAGCCCAATACACATGAATGGCAAAAGTGACGTCATTTGTCCTAGGAAGAATGTCATTGTGAATATCTGGAATGTTCATTTTGACTAGTATTGAATTATGGATATCTGCAATACATATCCAGTCTAGCTATTTAATGTTAAAACAGCCACTTATACTTTTTAAGGATTTTTAGATATCTTGAATTTATTAAAGTTGTAGATATCTTAAAATACAATTTCTACTAATAAGAATGTTATTGTGGATATCTTTAATTGCCATTCTGACTAGTGAGAATACAGTTTTGACTAGGAGAAATGCTATTATGGATATCTAAAATGTAATTACAGATAGGAGTGTGGTTCTACTAAATGTTAAAATGACTTGTCATAGTCATCCCCCTCCCCTCTCTGTGAAGGTCGCCTTTGAATGAGGCTATTCAGAACAACGATAAACACATTAGCTGCTCAGACAGCATGTCATAAAAATCAGTTTTAAGAGAGAAAAATGTAGTTAAAAAGTATGAAAGTAAAAGTAGTGGTTTGGTCCCTCTGACTGATATATTATTATATATGACATCATTAGATTATCAATACTGAAGCATCAGTGTGAAAAAAGCAGCATGTTACTGTTGTAGCTGCTGGAGGTGGAGCTAGTATCAACTATTTTATATACAGTTAGACCATAAATCAGCATAAAACAGCTGTCAGCACGTGTTCTGACACAATGCAGGCAACAAAAAAGTTGTTTTATTTTTCCACTGCAGCAACTAAACTGTTTCAGTAGCCTCAAAGTTATGGCCAATGAGCTTTTTTCTACTGTACCGAAATTGTACCGAGCCATGACCCCAAAACTGAGGTACATGCCGAACCATGATTTTTGTGTACCAGTACACCCTTAGTACAGAGGTGGATATCTTAAAATCTGGGCACCTAAATCAGAAACCATTTAACGTTACTTGGCTTCACACAGTGCAGTGCAGTACAGTACAGTACAGTACAGTGCTGTACATTTATCACTAGTGCTGTGACTCACTCAGCCAAGTAATACATGCATGTATGCAAAATCATTTCATTCTACAATTTGAGACTGTCCTACATTTAATGTAATGTAAGTTGAAAAAAGTTGAGTAGTAATTTGATTTGGACACAAAATACAGTTCAGAGTGAACACTAGTCCTAAATTATAGAACTGCTCATGCTAATGATTTGATATTTTTAGATATAACTTGTAAATATACAAAGTGTGCCGCACTTTGCCCTCACTGACTTTGAGACTGTGAAAAACTTATTTAGGCTGATAACCGGAATTCAACTTTCAATGTGCAGAGCTGTAAAATGTCGATAAACAATTTTTGGTCTTAGTATAGTACATGAAGGAAATCTTGTTTTCAAATTAAAAGTTCATAGAAATGTGTTTATGATGACATAAAGTAAGAATGAAACCATAAGAAGGGATATGAATAACTAACATTATACATTATTAACGACACACATGAGTACACTTGAAGCAAATAACGTTAATATTACGCCCATTTTTTAAAATAAATTCACTTTAAGTTAGAGGATTAAGGAATGTGGGGAAATGTACTTACAATGTCGAAGTGGGGTGTTCGCTGTAAGTATGAATTATATCCGTCTATCAAAAGTCAACATGTTGTCCTTGTTCTTTCGCTGTTTGCCACTCTGACACTCTCTATTTCTATTATGCGTCTCCACTTCTCGCTGCCGCTAGAAAGTAAAGCCGGATTTGAGTCAACCGCCGTTTGAGTCGCACATGCGCGAACGGATCCACCATCTTGGACAGGTAGTTACGGCATCGTCACTTGAACAAAGCACGTTGTTACTACAGGATCTAAATCTGCCAACCGTGGATTTTACGCGCATTTTTCACAGCATATGAATTATTACACAAAAATGATTCATGTTCAAATTCTTTGGCAAATGTAAAATTATACTCATTCAGTAATGCACTTTAAAGACTTTGTCTGAGTTCTGTCTTTTCCTCCATCATTGACTTTAATTTGATGAAACACTGGGACTTTTTTCTTTTTACTTATATCCTATAGTTATTCTTGTATTGTTTATTTTGGTAAAACTGATTGCTTCATGTTCAAGATGTAATTCTTTGGCCCTGAAAGTCATAAAAGTTGTGTTGACTGGTAGGAAAACATGATCACCACTGATAATGGGTCAAAGTCCATAGTTGTATAATTCTGCTGCAGTATGATCCATTAAAGCAGGCAGATAGAACTGACAGTCAAAGCAACACAGCCAGTAACTAACAGCAACTACAATGTGGATGAAGCCTACTGAGTTGAATTTTGGACAAGAATATATTACATAACTCTATATGTATAAGTGCACATGTGATAATAGTGTCTAAAGTCATATTGTGAGTGTTTTATGGTGGTAAAGTATGACTGAGCAAAGAGGGGGATGATATCTAGAGGAGATGCTGAAAGACATGGTTGAGCTTTGTGATGGAAATTTTATTTCTCATGTATTTTACATTATGTATTTAATATATATTAATGTATTAACATTTGTATGTATGTATCTACATAAGTAATGAAGGTGCATTTGTGAGACCACATTGCAGAAGTGAACTGTTTGTGTTGTCCTTTTGCTTCACAGTATGAGTTTCACATGATTGGCTTTTAGAGGTTAGAAAACAGTCAGTCTTTAGAGAAACCCCTGCATAAAGTAGGCAGATGGAATCTGGGCATCTCAGATTTCCTGTCCAGATGTATCCTGACAGCACTCATGATCATGTGGTTGCTATGATTCTGAGAATAGGTTCATGTATGTCTATGCCACAATGGAAGATGCATCTAAGGAGGCTGGTATGTTACATGGTGGATGTTGTGACATACAAAGGATAAGAGTGACTTAAGAAAGAGAGGTCAAATAGTGCCTTGAGTTAACGTGCTATCCTAATGGGCAGGCTACAGTTGATGTATTGTCTAAAATACTATAAACGAAAGTGTCTGACTTTGTTTTTGGTCCATTCCTTTTGCGCACAACTAAGAATTAAACTTCTGAAAGAAAAGTATCTGGGATGAAGTCCATTTTATTACAGAAATACCACAACAGCCTTCTCAGTGAAACATCAGTAAAGGAAGATGTCGGCATCCCAATCACATATGTTACCTGGTGAACCAATATAACTCCCTGACTGCAGATTTATGATACCATAGTCTGTTTTTTTACAGTGCTCATTTGTATTGTAACATAACACTGTGTTAAACTGTCTGCTAGGCCTTCATATGAATCCTCACTTTAAATTACAGCATGGAGGATAGCAACATTGTATTGTGTGCATCGATTAATATAAACTATTGGTGCGGGATGTCATTTATCAAAACTGCAGTGTACCCTTGAGCTGGAACACATACTATTGCCAAAATGTTTTCCATTATTAATACCATAGACAAATAACTAAAATGAACTCCTTTAAGAGATTAATTAACATTATTGCCATCTCTACAATATTATGAGTATTGCTTGAAAGTTTTGTGTTTGCAAAAGTGTGAGAGGTAAGAGACAGTAAATTTACAGGTGACATTTATATCAATGTTAGATTTAAAGCAATAATTGAGTTTTTTGGCCACTTGGGGGCAGCAGAACAAGCTGTGAACAACATTAATGCCACCTTATGAAGTTGTTATGGTGAGTGTTAGCATTCATCTATGTTACACTTAAAACAGACATGAAGCAATATTAGCCTTGATTTGAATTTGTGTCTGGCCACCTGGTGAATGTAAGTCCAATATTCACTCACCTTTCGGCTCTGTTTTGGTTTCAGCCAACTCATTTGGAAAAATATGAGGTACTTCGGCTGTTAAATGCTTCACTTTTAACCAGTTAGCTTCTAACTTTGTCTGCAGTTTGATGTTGGGCAGTGGGTTTATCAGGGCTTTTTCGATAAAAACAGCTGCCTGCTGCGACTGGAAACAAGGTTGATGAGAGAGGTGATAGTGATCCAAAACAGTGAAGTTGTGGGTCATAAAACCAAAACAATAAGCTGAGAGATGCTAAAACGCTTCATGTAGCAGAGAGGTACTGCAGAGTCAGTTTATAATTCTCTGTGGATTTGTCACTAAGAGAAACTCTTTCACATAACACACACTCATTGGATACATTATTATAAAAATATTGATTGGTACAGCTTTAAAATCCCCAAATCCTTCATTAAGAAAGTCATAGAGATGTCACATTATATTATGAGTTTTCCTTATAAATGACTAATTAATTACTCCTAGAGGAGAAATGATTAACTTTGACAGATAATATCCCATAATTCTAATGGTCAATAAATGATTAAACACAACTTACAATCATATTTTTACACATTTATTTTGATACTCAACTGATTAAACTTACAGTATACTTCGAGAGTAACATTCAATATGCTTAAAACAAAATCATATAAAAGAATCTGCATGTTGTAAAGCTTGCATATTCCATTACATTTTTTTTAAAATTTGCAATACCATTCACTTAATGAATAGAAGAGTGTTAAGACTTCTGAGTCTGTTAGGTTTATCTAAAAAGAATTTAGTAAACACTCTTTTTTGAATGTCATGCTCTTGCAAGCTGCAGTAACATTTTTTCTTTTTAAAGTAAGTGCAAAGTTTCATTCTGATTTTTGTGTGACAAACAGGAAGTGGCACTGCAGTCCTTGTTTTATGTACATTTTGTAGCTTGTCAGTCAACATTCAGTATTTTCAAAAAACAGAATGACAGACTGAAAAGCCTCTCAACTAGAGTAGATATATTTACATAAACATTTTGTTTCTTCCATTTTTGGATGAACAAATTATGTCCTCATTCAAATGTATTTATTTGACCTTTGACTTCATCTGTTCCAGTGACAGACCAGTGTCAAGGTCCCAGTCAGAAGCAGTTCAATAATACTGAGGAGCCTTTTTAGTAATAGACTATAAAGAAATGTTAAATTATGTCAGTGGACCAACAATTGTTGTTATTTTCAAACATGTATAGTTTAATTTCCCTGACATTACCTAAACACAGGTTCTTTCCACTACATGGATTAAAAAGAGCTTCTGTTTACTTTGCCACTTATAGTACCTCTAAACTAAAAGGGTATCTATCAGTAAATGGGGTCTATCCATTCATATATGTTTGCCTAAGAAGGCATTAGCTATCCAGTCCTGAATATTTCACCTTCTTAAACAACAAACCATTTCTTTTTTTACTGTACGCCATATAATCTATAGCACCTACAGTAACATTTACCACTAAACAACTACACTCTAAGGACTGGGATCTCAGCATCAATGGTTAAAGGTTTGTGCTTTCAAGACATTCCCTGTATGGAAAAAGCAAGGGGTGTGATACTTTATCATGGCCAGAGGGAGGCACTGTAGGCCCATCAGAACACAGAACCCCAGCGCTGATAAGGCAACATACAGTACATTACCACAGGGTATGAGGACATGAGGTAAGTGGTACATACATGAGCAACCACACCCGTTTCATCCTCAGTTGCCCTAGATGAGACTAAAACAAAACTAGTAATATGATCTTTCTCGGGTCCTGGTGTATATTTTTTCTCGTATAAAACCATTAGCACAAGGGATATTCAAACTTATCATTGCAAAATCTATACATCCAAACAGCTCAAATCATATTTCAAATATTTCCAACTTCAGGAGCTGGATTTTTAAGACAATACCAACAGCCTTGTCCAATTGTCCACCCTCTTGACTGACAGCCTTCCTAAAATGGTAGTACCTCTGAAAGTCTGAGAGGCCATGAGAACGGTTAAGAGGACAAGGCCATTGAGGCACAGTCAAGATGAGCTCAAACTAAAAGGATTCCAAATACTACTTGACTCAGCTCTAATTTGTGGCAAAAACTATAGGAATAGTTCATGAAGTCTGTTTTCCTCCTTACTTTTCCCTTCATGGCTGTATCTTTTTAGTGGAAGACGTTTGATTGCAGGAGGGGCATTAAAGCCAACCCCTCACAAGCTCAAGTCAATAATGATGTGCTCAAAGATCTGTGTGTTTCCCTTAAAGCTAGAGGCAAAGATGAAGTCCCGACGGTCAGTGGAAACCACGGTGAAAGACCGTGGTGCCTGGATGTACACCTCCTTGAAGCGGTCAAAGAGTTTCTTGTCATCATCCCACAGGTAGATCTGTGAGAAGGTGTAATCACTTCCCAGTGCCAGGTAGTAACGTTCTTTGAAAACGAACGGCTGAAGAATCATGGAGCCTCTTGAAGGTAAGGCCTGAATCTCTGCAAACTGTTTGGCACCCCATCGTAGAACTTTGGAGTCACCAATATAGCGTGTCATAGCCAGGTAGAGTTCCTCCTTGATCCGGAAGTGCTTCACAGCTACTACATCCTCCATGTTGGGGATCTCGCCCTGCAAGACAAACTTCTGGTTGCTCCGGCTCCACTGGTAGATCACAGGCACCTGTGAGCGGCTTGCCAAGATAAGATGGGCCTTCCCATCCAAGTCCAAGAACTCTGCATCTGTGTCACGATACCACTCATGCAGCGACTGGTATGAATAAAAACCCTTATCATTCCATTTGTAGAGGGTGGACAGGCCTGCTTTTGAGCTGTCAGCAATCACAAAGAACCAGTCAGGGCCAATCTGGAATGCCTCAATGTCGTTGGGCTTGGAGATCTTGGACACCTCAATTTCCTGGAACTTGCTGAACCTGCTTTGATCCTCATCAAACTTGTAGATGTGGGAGCCACCAAAGAGTTGAGCTACAATGACAAATACCTGGTCCTGGATGACAAGTGACTTGCAACCCACAATGGACTGACCTGAAAGGCAGGGAAATGGAAATAAATGGGCCATAGACATGAGTCTAAAACTCAACCAGGGTATTATGAGACAGTTTGTCATTACACTGTCATACCTGTTATGTTATCATAAGTCCTGAAGTTCATTTCTATGTGGTCCCATTGGAAAACCATACAGCTTTCTGCACTGGGAGCAGCAATAGCCACATAGACATCATTTTTGTAGCTGAATGTGTCAACAGACAGAGACTCTGATGCCACGGACTGATGGAGGACGAAATCTGTGGAAAGGCATATTCTGAATTAATAGAGTTAGATACATTCAAAGGCTACACTTTTCCCTTTTCTTACTGCTTGCTGTAAGTCACAGGTAAGTTGGCTGATACTGATGCCACTTGGACTAGAGACAAGGCCAGCTGGCTCAGGTGTTTTTCACCTGTTGAGATACACTCATTGTGCAGGCTGGTCATATCATTGAGGCGCTTGTCCTTCAAGTCCTCAGGTCCAGCACACACGACATCTGACACTGTGGCATTGGTGTTCTTCAGCCACGTCATCAGCCATTTGGCACGGCAGTCACACTCAAAGGCATTGCCTCGCAGGTCCCTGTAGAGGATGAGTACTGTATGTCATTGCAAAAAATCAAAGCAGACAAGCTAAAAGCCATGTAAGAAGATATTTTATACATAATGCACTGCACTACAGATGAACATAGTTGGTGAGTTGGCAAAGTGAGATATTGAAAAAATAGAAGACATAAATTTCTAAATATGACTCAGGACAAATTCTTCTGGATTGTGAGGACAGTAAAGGACATTCCACTATTAACCCCAACACTTTTAACTGAGTGACAAACTTACAGCTCTATCAGTGAGTCCAGGTCAATGAAGAGGTCCCTGGGCAGGGCTTTGATGTTGTTGTTTGCCAAAGACCTACACACAACAGCATTGGATCAATACAATCAGCAAATGTTACCCAGTAAGAGTGTAATTTTACTGCTAGCAACAGAAAAATATTCTCATATGCTGTGTGGAAATGTGTGGATAACTCTGACATAAAAACCTGCAATGGAAATTCAATTTTTCAGTCTTACACCGTATCTCCATTAATGTTCAAGACTATTACCCTTAATCCAAATAAAACACTATTTAGCACCACTTACAATGATCCACAGTTGCTCTGTATTAAAAACATTTTCAGCAGGTAAATATTACAAAATATGTCCATTTTTGTTAGGGTATAATTTTAAAATTTTGGAACATACAAGTGAGTCAAGTCCCTGAGTCCTCTGAAGGCATATTTGGATGTAGTCTCTATCTTATTACTCTCAATGAACCTGTGGAAGATAACAACAAAACATAGTGGATTTAGTGATAAGTTTGGGGTAAGGCAGTTCGCTAAAATGCATAGTAATTAAAAAAATGCAGAAAGTCAGTGTGTATAAGAAATCATGTGTTTGTGATATTTCATCACTTTTGTCACATGCATAATGTTGCATGCGGCTAATCATATTTTGCTTCTCAAGAGACATGAAAAACAACAATGAAAGTCAGCATTTAATACATATATTGTATTTTGAGCCAAATCTCCGCCAAAAGCACCTGTTTCTGTGAAGGCGGAGGGAAAATGATCAAGTCACCTCCTTGTAGTGACATTGCATCCTCAGAAAGAGGACTAAAATGATCCATTTAGAATTTTTTTGAAAATGATACTAAATATTCTGGTGACATTTGCGCATACTTATGGTCATAAACAAGTTAATACATATCATGCCAAATAAGATTTTTGTACCAATACAGCATATTTATATTTTCTTGAACCGCAATGAAACTGCTGCTACACACATTTCAATAAGTTCAATAATATTTGGTGTTATGGTTAGGTTGAAATATTTTGATTTAAATTTGTTATTTACAAAGTTTGATTAGGACTTCAGTCACAAAAATGGTTGAATGAAGTTGACATTTTCAATGAATAGATGACACTTAATTTGATTCATCCTCTTTTGTTCAAATTACTATTATCAGGCTTGGTGATTATACAGAATACAAAAGGACCATAATGCCACAAACAATACTGATACAAATTTGTAATCATTTTTTAGAAAATGTGTTTTAGATATGTGACTTAAGATTCTGGTACAAATTGTACCACTGGAGGGCATACAGTCTGGACTTCCCTACCCCTTTCACTTTAGAAAAGACCATCATCCAACCACATCCAACCACATAACCCCATGTCCATAATAACATTCCCAGAGGACTGTTATGTTAGTGCTAGCTAAAGTTTATTAAATTAATGGAGCAAACACAACATGCGTGTTATTACACTAATTCATTGAATGTCTTTGTCCTACCTTGATGAAAACAATAAAATAACTTACAGGTACTCCAGATGAGGAAGGCCTGAGAATGCATCATCCCTTATAGTTGTGAGAGAATTGGAATTCAGAAGCCTGTAATGAATAATAAAATACACTTTAACAAATGCTGGCTGCCAACATGATGTACTGTTTCATGCTTCTTTCTGGCAAAATAGTGCAGAAGAAATTTCTCAGATTGTAAATTAGCTAGCTTAACAACAACACAATAAATTCAGTAGCCAAAACAGCACCATCTCCAGATGCTCTCAATAAATTTGTTAATGTCAACACACTTGTGAAATCAACACAGGAAAGTTTAATAATCACATCACTTGGTTATTTTATGGCCTCTATCACCATTTTAGTGCAATGTGCTACTACTAAATGTAAAAAAAAACCAACCCACATCTCACCAAACAAACATTATACAAAACACACTGAAAACAGCGTTCCCTGAATTCTTCTATTGTATTATATGGTGAAAATTTTGTCATGGTATGAGGCAAAAAAAAAAAAAAGTTACCAGGCTATGACAGCAGCTGCACTCTTACCATGAAATGTAAATCCTAAAGTGTGTAATCACTTTGGTTAAATGCCCTATACCTGCCACGCCTTTGTTTGCTGACTTCACAGCAATCACTGCTTGAGTAACAAAGTAGATTGATGGCCTCTTTTAAGTACACGACAGCATGGGGCTACTCTGAAAGCTCAGCACTAGATTTCCATTATTGTGCTTTAATTTATTTCCAGCTTTCCAAACCTTTAAAAAAAGCCTTCCTTGCAAATAGGTTTAATAATGTAGCCACATAGAAAGTTAGTTACTGGACATAGGCCTACCTGTTCTTCAAAAGCATCAAATCCTTAACTTATTCATGTTATTACATGCCAAGACCTTGGTTTATGATTAACATGTAATGTTGTGTGTATTGCAGCTTAAGACGGTCAGATGTCTACCACCATTGGGCCATACAGTCTGATGATGTTAAGCATCCACAGTAAAGATACATTTTGAAAGTCACAAATTTAAACCTGAATTTGAAATGACATTCAAAATCAGTTTAGTATTTTTTCCAAATAGAGGCCTTTTCTACAAGATAAGGGCGACACATGAAATCTTATAAGGAATGATAAGCAGTTGAATTACTCTTACAGTAGCTGAAGAGATGACATGTGAGAAAACATTGCCTCTTTGACCTCGGAGAAAGTCCCATTGACGATACTCCTGAAAGATAAACATAAAATACAGAAAAGTGATTAACCAGGGTAGACAGAAAAGAAACAGGACTGCGTCGCTTTTCAACCTCAGCTCTTATATACAGGGTATATGTTATAAAATAGCTCACGGACAACTATAATGAAACTTAATGAGCCTGTATTGCTGCATATTATACATGCATGCCTTGCCTACACATGTATTGTTTAGTAAACATCATATAAGAAGGCTACTCACAAAGAATTGATGTCGTTGGGGCTAATCCTTGGGACATAGGAGGACCCGACGCAAATAATAGACTCCTTGGAGCAGCTGCATGTTGAAGGACATCGGAAAGCCTTCTTCATATGACCCGGCTGAGACAGACAGCACAGCGACACAGAAAACAGTGCCCAAATCTTAAGAGTTGGCAGCATCTTTCTTGCCGGGCTTGCATGTGTGAGGTTTGCTGAGAGCACCGATCGAGGCAGATGGCACCGCGCGTTTACACCCTGCACCATGAAATGCTGCACTGGCTCCCTGACATCAGCAAATCAGCTGCAGCTCCCCTCCGTCCACTTTAATTATTTATTAAGTCAGAGCTCCAGTCGGATAACTGTTGGTTAAACAGCCATGCGCCATACATCGAAAAAAAAAAACATTATGAGCCTGCTTCTGGCTGCCACAGCCGATCTGGTAAAGCGTATGTGTCACATAATGTCGCTTTCAGAGACGCTTCTTGCATGTAGACATTGACATTTTGAACATGTGTGGCATTGCTGTAAGGACAACATGCAGATATACCGCATGCTGTCAATTAAATGTATTTCTAGATTTCCACAAATACTTTTCAAACGACGTCAATTACATATGCATTAATATTTTGTTGCCAATTTTGGCGCAATTCTGGCAGTGATTTTACAATACGGGTTTGTTCAAAAGATTTAGAATCAAAGGTGTCATGTGCAAGTCTGTCGATGAGGCCAAACCATTTGACTCAGACACCAGGGAGTGATGTATTGTTACATTGGAACATTTTATATACAGTAAGCTATACCCCTCCTCCACACAGAGGCTCGGAGGCGCATAGCTGCAGCACCAAGGACAGCGTCTCTGTGGCGGTCCACACACAGCAGCTCAGTTATTAGTTTCTAAAACAAATGTAATGGCGGTCTGAGTGACGGTATATGGAGTCTGTACAGTATTTTTAAGTTCAAATTTTGGAATCAAGAGACATAGAAGTATCCTTCACTTTACTTGCAAACGTAAGAATAAAACAATTCATCAAATTTAATTTAATCAAAACACTCTTCAATTCAAGTGAGCGCCAGAGGTCTCTTAAACATGACTACAATAGTCAACATGAGTAATACATTATCTGAAGCGATGTATAATGTAGAATGGGGTGGTTTTACCTACTATTTGCATTTGATCTATAAATGTTACATCATTAGGATGTTTGTGTATGTGTGTGTTTTCCAGGGGTGCAAACAATAAGAATAAAGCTGGCATTGTTTTTGTTTCCAACAACTTTTCGTGCATCTTCATTTTGGTGTCAATTTGGTGTCAAACTCTGCAGTTTGGTTTTCTGTTTGTTTCCATTTTAGCCAATTTCCTCCAGCATTCATATAGCCTATTTGTTTATTAGAAATGTATAAAATTGCTATTGATACAATATGTGAATTGCTACTGGAGATCACATAAACAGCATGAACTTTTTAAAAATATATCTAATTTACAATGTAGATGGGTTTATTCCTTGTATCTGAATGGCTTTTCCTGCTCTGAGCATAAACATGATTACCCATGTGATCACTATTAAACTTCCATGTATGTTGAAGTAAGTCTGCTTGATAAATGTGTCTTATTCTTCACACTAAGTTAATAACTTTTAGATCTTAGATGTCTAACAAATAAGAGGCCAGGTCTGTTAACTTTCATACTTGCCAGGTGCAATATGCCTGTGGTACTGTTTTGTTTACCAAATGGCCCTGTTGGTAGTCTTGTTAACTGTGGCCCCATTTGGTACCCGTCTGCTAATCTATGGCCTTTTATGCCACTCTGACACTCCATCATCACTGAACTCTACCTGGCAGCTGCTGAGAGCCAGGAGCGAAGGGCCATTTGTCATCCAGCAACATCCCCAGGCTACTTGAGGCTTATGATTGAGTGTGTGGCATGCAGATCCAGGAGGGATATTTTTAAAGGCAGTCTATTTTGGTGAGGATGGATGAAGGTAAACAATCAATTGAGTTTCAGGGAAATAAGAAGCTGCAAGAGTTTTGCCATTATAACATTAAGACAACACTTTAACACTGATGAAAAAGCTAATTCACTGGGGTCATAACGTGGCTTGTTTCCCCTAAGCGTTCATGATATCATCAGTTTCATGTATCTGATCTTCCTCTTGGCAATGCGTGACACTATCACATTGATAGCTCGATTGAATAGAACAGCCAGTGTGCAAGACCTTTTCTGATTTACACACTGCAGCAGAGTTGATCTATAGAAAGGGATCCTTTAAAACTGCCGGCACAAAAAAAAGTGTCTGACTCTCCCTATCCCCATATCATCTCTGCAACATCAGCAAAAGATGGGGAGACACTGAAAAGTGATGACGGGGAATGGAGGGAGACAAAAAGGCCCCTCACCAGACAGTTAGTGTATATTATAAGACACCCACCTTTGTTTATGTAAATTGTTACGTCATGGAGCAGTGTGCCGCATTCACAAGCAGCCGTTCAAACCATCTACAGCTGATTATTTCTTAATTCTGACTGAAGCTGATGAATTGCCACTGCAAAAGAAACCAAGAAAATAGCATTTTGTGGAAGCCACTTCTGTTTTTCAGAGTGCTGCACTGTACCAACGCTGTCACGCTGCACAGTGTTTTTCCACTGTATTTTGTAAATGGTTGAGTACAGCTTGGGAACAGTGAAAGTGTGCTGATACAGCACCCTTATCTCTCTGATGCCAGCTCACATTCAAAGGCAGCTGGGAAGATTGGTTCTGCAGTTGCTGTTGCTATACATGTATTCTGACCTGCATTACTAATTGCAGTTGAAAGCCAAAATGTGCTGACTGGATACATTACTGTACCCACGCGCACCTGCGCCCTGCACTGACGCAGCGACTACGCAGCTGTCAAATGTATACATGACAGCTAGTACTTCCAATTCTGATCCACGCATAAGTATTTCAGAACACGTCTACTTCACGTGATTCAAGCTTTTCAAAGAGCAATCAAACTTGATAAAAACACAGCAAGGGGAAGGGGAGGGGGCAGGAAGAACTTGGACGGTGCAGTACCGAAATATAGATTAGTCATCAGTCAGAGAGGCTTTAGTGGGAGTCTATTTTTGTGCCTCTGGGCACTACCTGCTCTGCTTCTTAATGACTGAGATTGGAGGGAGTGAGGGAGAGGAAACCTCTAAAATGTGCAAACATGGAGACTGGTGTGATTAAAGATCAATTCCCCTGGTGAAGTTCTCTGCTGAGGGAGAATCCAAATTCATCCTACGCTTACAACAGTAAAATCCAGTTTAACAGCTACAGTAACTGCATTTAAGATATGAGTACAAACAGAACAAGTCCTTACTGAGACTAACAGTGAACATTTCCTCTACTTAACACAGGAGTGATCTATGTTTGGTGTACATCATTGATTATCCGTTACTTGCTATCTGTCACAGAGCCTGAAAATAAATGAGCTAATCCAATACACAGGGTTCAAATGGAGTTAATGGTTCAACAGCATTGGTATCGCATTACAACACACTGCAGAAGATAAGCACAACATACTAGATTATAAAGCTATATCGTTTCATATATCAACGAGTGTAAAAGCCTCATGTATTCCCAAAACAAGCATGCACAGACCATGAGTCTGCCTATCAGTAGCAAAGACTAAAAGAGGACTCGCAGTTAATTACATTCCAACATTGTTTTCAAACTGAAAGACTGGCTAGTTTATAACATATTTCATCCAATAACTGCACTGGGGAGGGGGGGTTTAGATGGCTTTAATTAGGAAAAATGACAGACATAGTAAAGGCTATGTAGAGCAGTAGATCCGTAATATTATATTCTGAGTCCAAAGTTCATAACAAAGTGAAGCATAATATTATATACCTAAATAATACATCAACAGTCTTTGCAGATGCTTTGGTCTAATTTTAGATCAGTGATATACAACCATACTTCTCTGAGATGCATTTGTATGCAGGTTTTGTTCTTACAATGTCTACTAATGAGCGCACTTTCACAGGAGGGAATTAATCAATGACATCAGCTTGTGTCATTTTTGTTTGTTATGAACACCTGCACACAGTTTCATCGCCAGCTGTTGGTGCTGAGCTCCGTCTTTGACCTTATTACAGTGTGTTTTTAATTCCTTAGAGATATCTTTAATTACATGTATACATTCATAATGACGCACATACATAAAAAATAAACAATGCAGTCATGGTCACAGTGACTGTTGAAACGTTCCTATTTCAGCTCAGTCATTCTCCAGTAGCGTCCTCCTGGCACTTTGGTGGTAACGGGGAACTACTTTTAACTGCAGTTCCCTCTTTCTTCAGCGTCTTCAGGCACTTGTCAAGTCTTTTTATGCACAGTGTCACATCTTCACGTGTGATGCCCACAGCCGAGGCAGCATTGAGGTAAGGGCAGGGGTACACCTCCGAGTGCGACATAAAGCCGCGGAATGTGTGTCCGCTTATGGTCTGCTCCTTGCCAAGTGGTATTACCCTAGACACACAGATGAAAAACAAGCATGATGTGGTAAAGTAAAGACTATTTAACATCTAGAATTAATTATTTTTCCACTATGGCCTGGCCAAAGCTTAAGCTAATAATGAAGTAGTACCCTAACTCATTGAGTTACCATCTGATGAGCTTGTAGCAATAACATCTTGTGATTCACCAGGAAAGTCAAATGACTACACTATTTGCATTTACTCAATATATATGTAAAACTAAGCATAAAATAAAGTATTTAATTATGAAAAGCAATTCACCATTCACTAATGTTCAGTGCAAGAGGCCTTCACAGGCCACAACTCTGTCCCTCTGTTACAGTCTACTCTAACAGCTGTCAAGACTTTATAAAACATACTGTGCAAGAATTTTCATAGATGATCTTTTCTCATTTATACAGAAAATGCTACTATATATTTCACTGGAATTTCTGTGGTTTAAATGCAATTGTTAGCTTTAAGAGCATGTTGCTTAAATGAAGGTAACCATTAGCAGTTAGCGTGTGACAGCTCTGTCAAGAACATACATTTGTGTCAAGCCAGTTTACGAGATGCTAACAGGAAAGGTTTACCTTGTAATTCAACTCCTGCTAGTTGTTGTCTTTGCAAAGTTAGAAGCTTTACTCGGCTGAGTAAATCTCTTCACAAACTCGCCAGTTGTTTTGTTTAAAAAGCCGAGATGAGAGGCTTGAGGCAGTGCTGCATTATAAACTGCAAAATCAACTTACTGCAGTTTTAAATTTATTCAGAGGTGGATTTCACAGTGAAAAACAAGTGAACTTTTGAGCTCAAGTTGGTTTCCAAGTGTCAGACTCTGCAATACTGTAAACAATTAGAGATGCACCGATACTGATATCAGGTATCAGTCCGATACTGACTCAAACAGCTGGATCGGTTATCGGTGACAATGGGCCAATCTAGTATCACATACCATTATTTTAATAAAAAACAATTAAGTTAATGTATATCTGTGGATTCATTTGTTACATTTTGTGTCACAAAGTTAGGAAAGCAATGTTTAAGTCAAGCCTGATGTTGTCTTACACATGAAAGAATGATCCTAGTCTCTTCCACACAGTATAGCATACAGCTTATTAATTAAACTCTGGTATCAGATTGGTACTCTGTATCAGCTGATACTCAATGCCCAGATATTGATATCGGGTCTGAAAAAGACAGATTGGTGCATCCCTATAAACAATACCAATTCCTCTGAAGTTTGGCAAGGTTTCTCCTCTGTCAGAGAAACCTTGCTATTAGGACCTATTAGGACCATGTGTGTGAGAAAAACCATCATGGATAGGAAATGCATTGTAATAAGATGTAGAACTCTGCTGGATGAGAGAATAGCTCATTGTTGATGTGGAGAAAGCCAGCTGCCTCTCACAGTAGTACCACTGTGACCCCATAGAAATGATGTATTGATAAATTCTTTAAGTCGCAGGAGATAAATCAAGAAACAACAAATATGACGTAACCCTTACGATTGCAACGCTTGAAATTTTATACAAAATGTTGAATTCATGTCTAGCACTGAAAATACTTCACTAAATAAAAAGAGTTATTATATACTGCCACAGATATTAAAGATTAATGTGTGTCATAAACCCCAGAAGTCAGCGCCCCTCGTTAAGTATGCTACTAAGATACAAGGATAAAAGATTTAAGTAAGCTCCACACTCTGACCTTGGAAAAATGTTCACTTGGAGGAAGGGAAGGAACCGTGGAAGCCATTTCTTTTATGCTTTTTAAAACGAAATTAAGCCATGAGTGCATTAACATCTGAACAACACAAAACAATCATGACAGAATGACCCAAATAAATCTTTCATTGAGGATATTTAAAATATTTAGATGGTCTCCCATGGTTGGTCAAAAAAATGCCGGAAGGAAAAAATGACAAAAAGCAGCCCCCCCCCTGCTTTGAATTCTGCATTTATGCAGCACTGAGTGACTGAGGCAGAAGGCAACAATGAAGATTTGACAAATACTCCTCCCTATTGCTAAGAAAAACTAGCAGTGGGAGCCAGAACATGGCTGTTAAAGCTGCGTCAGAGTTTGTTGTCCCAGTGGAGACAACACCTCTCTGTAATGGAAACATCCTGCTGAATTAGAAGGCGGTGCTGATAGGAAGGACACTCTAATCATCTAAAGTAGTTTCCACTCCACCATATTCAGCAGTTCCATCTGGCTGATTGCAGATGTCCGCTGGCCATTTTGTTTGGCAACACGCACCTCATCTAACCCATTTTCGACTTAAGTGACACGTGGACTCACCTTCTATCTCTCGGAGCTTCCTCCCAACCCCTCTACGCACACACGCTGCTCCCTCCACACCCTCTTGTTCTCCCTCCCCTCTACACCCATTTCCAGCCAGATTGTTGCCATGCCCTTTTTTAAGTGTCCATACCTGGCTCCCGACACTTGACGGGTGAACAGCATGGAGCCCAGCTGAGTCACTGCCTTGTCACACCCTGCTTGGAGACCATCCAGAGACATGGCTGGAGGAGAGAGGTGCCACACCCAACACATATACACAAACACACACACACACTTTTATTTCACTAAATAACCAATACTTAAAAAGCTGACAAATACATGGTGAGAAATGTAGCTTTTACTATTAAAAAAACCCCCAAATAAATCAAAATATATGGACCTGCCAGCCTGTAACCAGTACATTGAGCTTACCCAGTGAAATGGGGTTATGTGGGGTGTGAAGCAATCTCTCCCCATGTGCTGAGGCCAGGCTCTTCAGCTCCTGAGCCAGGAACGAATAAATCTCCTGCAGGACATGCAGACACAAAGAAGAGGCATGGAGAGACAAAACTAGAGGGAGCAGAGGGCCACACAAAAGAACTATAAATAGTAGTACAATGCTCCTTTCACACACTGCCACAACCTTATTTTAGCAGCAGCAGCCTTGATTTATTGCTAATCAAGCAATTTTACCCGCGAACAGGCCAGTTCATGTCCATACCCCTCCCTTCCCCTTCCCTCTCTCCCCCCTGCCCGCCTGCCCGCCCGCCTATATGCGTTTCCCTCCAAGCTTCAACGCAAGCAGTGTGCCTGCTTCTTCTCCGTCTCTGATCAGGGTCTTTACTCACATCACACGTCCACCTCTGGGATCAATTAGAGAGGGAGGAGAGGAGGAACACATGCTTTTAAAACAAGATTTTTAATATTTAATTTTTTTTTTTTTTTTTTTTTAAATGTGCTGACAATGTGTGTTTGAGTTTCTGTAGAATACACAAAGCAAGTGTTTGGAAGACTGAATAAGGGCAAAGAGATTCTGGACACAGATGTTATGAGCCCGGGCTAGGCGGGGAAGCTACACAACAACAAATCCCAGTGTTTTTGTTGCTGGCTAGGTAACTGGCGCCAGATTCCCCAGTGAAGCATCAACACATTAAAGGATCTGCTCTCTGCAACAGCGGGTGTGTGTGTGTATGTGTGTATGTATGTGTGTGTGTGTCAAGCCTTAGTGTACTCTGCTGACTCATACGTTCCTAATTTGAAAGCATCAAGAAGGAAAATATTTTCTCTGTCATGAGTCAAACACAAACAGCCTTTCAATGATGTCAAGAGTCTCTAAGTGTCCCTTGTTCTCTAATAACAAAGGACGACTTTATTATCCTGAGAGGCGGGGTGCTAGTGGCAGAGAGAGTGCATGGCTACGCCTCTGCCCACAATAAGTGAGTGTGTGTAATGACTAAACCCCATCCTAACCAAAAACACACGTCGCCTGCTGATTATTTTCAAAAATCTTCTAAGAGGTTGAAAATTAACCTCACCAGATAAAATGTCTGAATTATTTAAAGCTTTTGACCCTGGTGGGGAGAGGGGCGGGGGGGGGGCGTGTGAGGAAATCACTCAGTTCTGCAGACACTATGGAAAACTGGTCCGGTACATTAATTATGCATGATGTGGATCAAGAGAAATCAATAAGCCTTGATGGCGTCGGGTCATGTGAGAGGCCAGAGGAATTTCCTTTGTTTATTGCTATGGAGCAATAACTGTAAGACTTGCACATGTCTAAAAAGGACAACCACTTAAATCAGTGACGGATTCCTGATTACACAATATATTTTCAAAGGATTTTACTACTCCAGCATGTCAGAAAACGAGGTGAGGTCCTTTCTAAAAAAGTCCCGCCTCCGTCTTTTGAAGATTAAAGAAGAGTCATGTATTTCTGAATCTTCCCGAGGTCCGATCATCAAGAGAAACTCATATAGTCCGGTATATATTTACAGTACATTTACGCTACAGCAGTTCAGAGGTGTGAAAATGCTGCAGTGCCTACATCTGAAGAGGAGGGTGCTGCATTATGAGCAACTCTGCTTTAAAGCAAGGAGCCACCGGGGGATGTTTCCTGAAACTTCTGGATCAATTTAATCTCTCTTCGCCTTAACTCCTCCCGCGACGAAGCACTTCGTTCGCTCAGGTCGAAAAGTCTCATTTCTCACTCGGAATGCAGGTAAAGCTGAAGGCTATACGCGCACAGTCAAAGCATGTGATTCACTGCAATTCAATATGACTTATGTAAGCTGTTCTTTGCAGTAGTTTAGGAGAAAGATGTCGACACAGCACACACACAGGAACATATTCAGGCTGACTCCAATGTACAATTTCTGGGGTACAGCTCGATGCGTCGCCGCAGCGTTTTTATTACAAGCCACATTATTGTTCTAATCAAACCATCTGAGAGCATTAAACAGATATCACATCCTACCTGAATTATGTGTCAAACTATATTTAGTATTATGAAGGTGATGTGTGTATACTCTCACCTTTCTTTCTGACAGGAGTTTCTTATAGCCGCTGGCTCCCAGAGTGAGAAGGGTGATGAGGACATCAAGGGAAGGTGAGGCAGATGCTCGACCTAGACAAAGAAGGCCAAGCAGTGAGTTTGATAAGCTGTTGTATAAACTACATTCACCTTGCCGCGTGCAAACCTAATTATAGGTGTACATATCTACAGTATTTCTCACATTAACTTTTTCAATAAAACGAGCGTCATCGTCTTACAGGCTGTGAAGGTGAAGCCTCTCGTATATGTCTATGGCAGACCAGGTATCAGTTTTCTCTGACTGTTTGTGTGTCTCCCGCACAGAACTTGCTTGCCAAAGAGGGTAATTTGAAATTGTATAGCTGTAGATGATAGCTGAGTATTGAATCTCAGTATTTTCTGAGTACCAACCAAAACCTGTCCATAGCGCTGAGAATTGAGTATTAAAAGCTGGCATCCAATGTTTGGACAGCTTTATGGTTTTGATTACTTTTTATTTGATCAAATAGTTCCTGATTAATTAATTAAATTAAATAATTCCTGATAAGTCTGGTGATGTTCTACATTTTGTCTTATTGTCATCAAACCACATGACAAGACCAAAACCAACAATGACTTTATCCTAACATGTAAATAGAGCTTATCCCTCTGTGCCACTGATCTACTTTAAAAAAAAAAAAAAAAAAATCAATAAACCACATCACTGCACCTTCATTACAATGAAAATGGGGACTGTAGTTAATTTTAATCATTTATACAGTTGTGCTGATGTAAATACTCACAATCACATTGACCCCTCTATTTGCGCAACGTTTGCCAAATACCAGAAGTGATGAAGTGTTTTAGGAAACGACTTACGATACAGAATACCTGCAACATTACCCTTTAAATCATAACTTTCCTCATTTTAGACTGTATTCTACACAAGCAGATAGAAGGCCCATCTAGGGATGGACATTGCAAACTAGCTATAAATGCTGTAGTATGTGGTGTTAGTTCATGCTTTACGAATAAAATTAAATAAATTAATAATTTACTTCATTAATGATGTCCTTAGAGGGTTATAAACTCCAAATTCATCATAAAGTAATGTTGTTAATGTTTACACAGAGCACAGCTTTAGTATTGTTAATACTTGCCTGGATACATCTTGCTTATCTCCTGGATGAAGGACTCATCAAAACCTGCGATTATGGCGCCACCTACTGGAACCATGAAGTTCTTGTCCAAGCTCTGTACAAAGGCATCAATTCTTCCAACACGAGCCCCCTGATGAAAGACAAGTCCAAGAAACATTTAAGCAACCGCTGTGTCTGTAGCCAATGAGCAACATACATACATATTTGTATTAAGAAAGTGTTCTCCAGTTCAAACTGCTGCATACGATTACAAGTGAAGACATGCACAAGTATTCTACTGCATGAGATATGATTGGAGATTAGAAATACCTACCTGTTGTATAAGGTGCATGCATTTGGATGACTGCACTCCGTATGCATTGTTAACTATGTGGGGAATGTTATATTTGGAACACATAGCGGCCAGCTCCTCAAGCCTACAAGACAAGATAACAAATGTACCTATATAAAACCTCATGTAATCCTTTTAGTACTTGTAAATCAACCATGGAAAAGTCTAGAAAAGCCTTGCCTGTCAGGGACCCGCGGGGCAAAGCAGGATGTTGTTGAATGAACACACAAGATGTTTTCTGCTCCGAGCTCCTTGATTTTGTGCTCAACTGTTTCCAAGTCTGTCCGCAACTCATCACCTTCAAGTACATTCTCCACAACCACAGGTTCAAAGCCTAATAAATCAGTGAGATACGATCCAGTGACAGTGAAAGCCCTCAGGAAGTGATTGTGTGTTTCTGTCAGTAAATATTACACTTCAAGTTCTTACTAGCTTACAGTGGGATAGTTGGATTAATCTGAAAATGCTAACAGAGTGCAAATAGGGTGCACTTTACATGGCACTATTTCAGGATTTCATAGTATCAAAAACAACTTCTGACTGAAAAATTCCAATTATTGAAGCTCTGTTTGCTTCCATATTTCAATCACCGATCTATTTTTGCATGACCTCTGCGTACAGGATGTAAGGGTGACAGGAATGACTGCCTGCGCTAGATATTAAATTCACATTATCACCTGCTGTGATCATGGCTTTGAAACAGGACTTCTGGTCGATGCGAGGCCAAATGATATAGCGAGCCTTGGGTCTCCGATGACGAAGGGTCAGAAAGCACAAAGTCAAGCTCATTCCTGTTGCCATAGGAACTACAAAGCAACTCGCCACACTGCGCACACCTGAAACACAGCACACAGGGTGTTTTTTTAAAAAAAATTTCTAGTCAAAGAACTTCTTCATTCAACTGTTTAGTGGCTCAAGAGTAGCAAAACCTAAAAAAAACTATTTAATATAAAAGAACTAAATGTTCTTGGAAAGTGTGATTCTCTTTGTTTGATAAGATAAACACACCTGAGAGCTTTAAGATGTCCAACACGATGGAGTTGGTCAGCTTATTCAGTAGGCTGGATCCTGCAGCTTTTGGTTGAATAGCAGCAATGTCACCTGACCGACCTATGCCATGGATCAACCTGTATAAAACAGCTGAATGTCACAGCAGCAACAGTTATACAAACTTCCTAAACTTTGTGAAGCATGAAAATCACATTTGTTATTGTTCACTAAGAAAGAACAGTATGCCTAGAGCTTCTGAGCATGTCGGTGTCATGTGAAGTAAATCCTCACAGATACGTCGACAGGAGCAATTTAAACCTTAGTTAACTCAGAATGCAATTACATAGTTTGTCCACCAGAGAGTGCTGACAAGTTTATATTTCAACTAAAAAAAAAAGACCCACTCACTACATATCTTTGACCAAAAAAAAAAAAATAAAAAAAATCAAGCTCTACTTACTCCCTTGTTCTGAAGCTTGCAACTGCATGTCACGGTCTTCCTCAGAAGATACATGACATAACATGACCCAAGTATGGTACTTGAGTGATAATGCAACGTGATGACAACTGAGCTATCTCTATAACAACTCTGCAAACTCCATCTGCTGCAAAAGACTGAGATGTGCTTTAAAGCTCCAGAGAAAGCTAGTAAGAGGAGCTTGAGTGTTTTGTCAAACTACTTTTTTCCCAGATCAGAACTTTCAAGCTTAAGTGCATATGTTAGTTGCGGTTCTTCCATAACCAAATCCAAGGTTTCCTTATCAAAAACTATTCATGTTAAGAGACAAATATCAGCTGATTTATATCATTAGATATTTTTAAACCTTAAATCTCAATATCAAACTCACAAATCCAGTATTAGTCAAGCTCTAACTGCCCTTCTGTACTACAATTAGGCTGTTTATTGACTGAAAAATTGATGCAGAGTGGCTCAGTTCAAACATAATAAAGTTAATGTCAAACTTGAACCTGTAATGTCGTCTTGCCACAAGGCTGGAAGCCACCCGGCCTTCCCTTTCCCCCACGCCACAGTTGCCGAGGAAGTTATTGCTGTCCATCACAGCCAGCTCATTCAAGAAGAGCTCTATGGTACCCTCACTCCATCCTTCCTCTGGACACTTACCCTGCAACACACACACACACACAGCATAAGATGTGGATGCATCTGCAGTGACCTTGAGGAAACATGAAGGCAGTTGTTGACGTTACCTGCTCCAGTAAGTGTCTGATGAGCTGCTCGTGGCCGCGGCGCGCCTGGCAGCCCTGTCGAATGTAGGAAGTTGAGACGATCTTCTCACTCAGGGTGAAGTTTTCACTGTTCATCTCTGTCAAACACACAGCTTCATGTTAACATACTTTCTCAGGTCCTCTCAGACACAAATGGGATTATTTCAAATAGTCTTTTCCTTTTCAGTAAACTCTGATTTTAGCTTGTGGGCATATTTGTCCCGTAAGAACTTGCAGCACAGTCCCTGCAAAGAAAAAAGAGAAATGGTTTCTCCGTTACAAAAACTGTCCACCAGTGAGCACTGACAAGTTCATTTTTCAACTGTTAAGTGTCCTCATGAGTATATATTTTGTTCACAACTCTTAAATCAGCAAATTATAGGAACCCTTAGAAAATGTTTGTTATTCTTTATGTAAAAGAAATGATTTCAGCCAATATATATCTTTGTCAGACTTTTTCAAATCTCAAAAATGTATATTGAATCTGGTATCAGCCTCAGATATCCAGTATCATTGGGCTCTACTGCTTCTCCTTCAGTCCTCAGGAAAAAGACTTGTACATTGCTTTGGGTCTCTTTTGAGCCATATGTTCAGGCATTAACATAATCAAATGATATAAGCATTGATTCATTTAAACAGATGGAAAAATATAATCAATTGCAATGAGTCTATACATGCACATTGTGATTTTAAACATCCCATTAAGACCACTGACCAATTTTTGATCCACTGATTTTGCAGATGGAGTTTGGTTTACTGGTCATGATTAATACTATCAAGCCTGTGAAAACAGTTGTTTTCTGTGGAGGAGCTTTGAAAAGTCTGAGAAACTAACCCTGATGAGGTTTTTGAAGATTGGGCGTGGAGACTATAAATTTATAAACGGAAAGCCTGAGGGAACAGAGTCTAAATGACATGTGTTTACCAGGCAGGGAGTACAGGATCTAGTTTTTGGAGCTCGGCCCATATGTATTAAAAGTCAGGATATCTCAGTCTTTGTTTTAAAAATCAGTCTCTTGTGATTCCCTAACTTCATTTAAGTCTAACATCATATAGCTGGAAACCTCTTTAACCTCCTCCACTTAACAACAGTGTCTCTGTCTGGCAATCACACCTTTTGATGCTCAAGTTTAAGGACATGGTTGCACAACAAAGGTGTCACTTCTCCTATTAATATAGAAATGCTGTTCATGCACAGTGTTTGTATTGAACTATCATCATGTGATGCACCCTTACTGGACCTTTGATGCAGTGGAAGTTTATTGAGTGGACCTCTAAGACTTGCATTTGATCTGAACTTGATTCACCCCAGTTGCTCTTTGACTGCTTGATCAGTTGCCCCATCACTGTCTTCTACAGGAAGGTGAGTTGGAGCTGGAAGCAGAGAGAGTCAAGCGCAGCCAAGCAGATACGGAGCTGGCGCTGTGTGAGGCTGACATGACTGCTCATTCAGAGAAACTGAGGGATACAGCCCCCGTCATTGACGAAATCAAGGTAATACCTCTATATGGGCACTTTGTATAATCTGTACTCACACTTTTCTACATGTATTTTCTAAGTATCACTATCTTAAAAATGACTAACACAACAAAGTGGTATCAGAAATATTTGCAATATTTTTTGTTTTTGCATTTGAGGTTATTTATATGAAACGTCACTGGTGTAAAACTATCTTAGAGTACTTTTTTTCAAGTTTTAAATGAATTAACTTATTTCTTCTTACTTGGATCTCTGAAATGTAATCAAGCTCATATATTAGTAATTAGTAGTCTATTTTTTAATTTATTGGTGTATGAAGTTTGATCACAAGCTTTCTGACTTATAAACATAAGACATATTGCATTGGAAACAAAAAATATCTCAAAGATGATTTTTTTTTAAATTCTCTGTCTTTAAAGCTTTCATCTACCTTTTAGCAGCACAGAGTATAATTGTTGGATATTTTGTTTGTCTAATTGTTTATTTACAGAACATTAATCACTCTCTTTCTGCGCTCCTGATCATTTTGATATTTCTACGTCCTCTGGGGCACAGTTTGAAGAGTGGCAGACATTCCTGCGTTTCCAGGTTAGGTTTTAACGATGTCTTCTCCCAAATGATCCTCATCCCCAGGCCAGTTTATCCCTGCACGTACAGGATCCAGATGTGGCTTAAACAGGACTTGTAATTCATATAATTCTGGCATTTGTTTGGACCTTTTCAGACTGCCATTTGATGTCAGGTTCAGTAGGAGTGAGAACATAATCCTAATTATAGCTAGTAAATGACCCTGAAATGCAAGGTTTATGTGTGATGGAAGTTGACATCAGCCAGCAGATACTCATGCTCAGAAAGCAGAGTAGAAGAAAATGGAGTGAGGGCAAGCCACAAATGCTCATATGCAGCTTTGTGTGTTTATTGAGTATTTTTACATTGTTGTATTGATACTTTTACTTCAGTAAAGGAACCTTTCAACGTTTTTTGAGAAGTGTTAGTGATAAAAAGCAGCGGTGGTTTAGGGAAATAGTAAATGTATCAGCTATCTTCCATGTTAGCTTTCTGTCTGATTTACTTTATGGTTTAGCAGCACAATATTTAAGATTAGCATAAACTAACAGGAAATGTAGTGTTGTGACAGCGTTAAATATTTTTTTACTAGCTCCAGTAGTTGTAATAAATTCAATAGTAAGTTAGCTGTCAACAGGCATATGTTCAATTTGCAACCTCATGTTGTTTACCTTGGCAGCAAAGTTGCTAGCAGCTCTGCTAAACTAAGCTAATGTTCTCGCGTGACGAGCCAGGCCCGAATAGCTTCAACGTGACTGTTCTGGTTAATGACATGTCATCATATTTTCTTACCTTTAGGCTTTCCTGTGAGACTCCTCAAGACTGTCAAGTCAAACCGCCTCCAAAGCAGGCAAGAGGTGGAGGCAGCGTGGAAGAAGAGGCTCAGCATGGACGTGCTACGTCACGCGGTCACATGATCGAGGAGGGCTGATCATGTGACCGACCCTGTCAGCTTGTATGTTACCATTAATTTGATCAGTTTGATGGAAAATGGAATGGAAAAATGGAATGGATGGAAAAAACTTTTTCGTGGATTAATTTTGAATTTTTACTTGAAATTTGATTTGAAAATTGTTGAGCTGACATATTGGTATTTTTTTAATTTCTCCAGCATTTTTACAGAAATTTAAAAAAAAATTCTGGAAAAAAAATCACATGAAAAATATTTAAATATTTTTATGTTTTTTCGGAAGAGGACAGAAAGAGGAATTATATAAGGAAAATTATATAAAAAATAGTTTAATGGCTTAAATGTAGGAACAGTTATGTTTTATCAAGAAATTAATGAACACAGGGAGTTTAGCTGGACATCCACATATTGATACACACTAATGATATTGAAGCCTTAAGAAAACAAACCTTACATTTCAGCTCTTGAATGAAGTTTATTAGAATAAAGAGTGAACAAGAGGCACCTATAGCTAGGCTGCATTACATACAGGGTTAATGGTATTTGGATCAACAATAATGGACTTACTTGGTGTATATAATATTTTAGAGGGGCAAAGGTGAAAAGAACAATAGTGGAAGAAGTGTATCCAGTACTCAAGTAAAAGTTAAGTAAAAAAGCAATAACACAATGTAAATTTACTACTAAAATACTTACTAAGTAGAAGTTCTGCATTCAAAAGTTTACTTAGAGAATTGAGAGTAACATTATGCCACATACCCTTTTTAGAGTTTCACATTACCATATACATATTACCCTATATAACTTGATTAAATATTACTAATGTATTATGTGTTTGCAACATGGTTTTCTCTCCAACAATGTATCATATTTTATAGACAAAGAAATTTGGTGTTTATAGTGGTGTAAAAAGAATCCCTCTGAAATGAAGTGGGGTAACAGTTTAAAATAGTAAAAAGTGAACACTCAGGTGAAGTACAAGAACCTCAAAATTGTCCCTAAGTACAGCACTAAAACCACCACTGGATAAGAGGTTAGCTGTCATATTTTCATTTTCTTTATTTTTTAGGGGAATTTTTTTTTTTTTCTCACAATTTTCAGTCCTGAAGTTGTCATTTTTTCATAATATTTTGCCACCATTATGATAATTGCGACACATGATAGGCTCCCTGTACACTAAAATATGATTCAAGAAAACAGAGTTAGACAATATGGAGAGATATAAATATCATGAAATGAATAACAGTTTGTCCAGTATCTAATTTTATCACGTTATGGCACATACATGTAAAAATAAAATGATTAAACTGACGTTGCATCCACTTTTCTGCATTACATGAAGATAAAAAACTAATTTTGCCAGTTTTTAACCACCATTTTCTTTAGAATTATGAATTTAGTCAGCACAATTTAGTAATGTAACACTATATGGTCATATCATCACGATATGAGTCCACTGAAAGTTGATAGATGATAAAATTGAATTATTGCACAACCCTAATGCACAACAATGAACACACACACACACATATAGACATGCCATTTTTGTGGCTGCTTTAAAATACTTCTGTAAGTGTAACTGAAATCCTTACGGATACAGTATGCACCAGATTCAAAATGACCAAAATAAGCAAAAATAAACCCAAAACATGAAAAAGAGCACAACACTTCCTGAGCATAGTTTGACATGACGAGTTTTTTTTAAACAATCTTGTCAGCTCTCTATGAGTTTTTGCTGCAAAGGGGAGAGAAAGATGGCAGTTTGATGGCATAGCAGGGCTTTCAACTCATCAGCTATGCCAACATCTTGCCTTCCTTCCTGGACCCATGTTCAAGTACAGTTTGGATGACACAGTCCATTCACAAATCCAGGCGCAGGCTCATCTTCATCCAAGAGAGCTAGGGTGAAAAAATCCAAATATTGTTGAGATAACAGACTTCTAAAAGTGGCTTAACCATCGAGCCAAATAGACCCAACAGGCTTGTGGTTGAAGATTACTTAAGATTGTGTGATTTAACACTATTCAGAGTTCAATAACTGAACAAATATACAGTTCTATTTAAAAAATATATGATGTTAGGTTACAACAATGAGAAGAAAATCCTCATCCAGATCTCAATTAGGCAAGAAAAGTTGGGAAACGGTAGGGTACACAAAGAGGCTCCCACCGTCCAAGACGATCAGAATGCAAACAAACCGAGAGAAAGCAAACACATTTAGTGGATGGAAGTAAAACATTGTAGGCCGATTGCCTCCCGCTTGCTTTTGCCTAATGGTCATCATCACACCTACCTGTAGAGGTGTGTTTAACAGGGATTCCCATATCCACATCTCCTTCGGCCGTTGTCCTAGATCCATTGCGTCTTGGCATCAAGCGTCAGCAGAGTAAAAAAGTAGACTGAGGGGTGGAAGAGATAAGTCTGCCTTCCGCCGCCCACTTCTGTGGCAGGCAGTGTCAGTGCATGACTATCGCAGTTTACGGTGCGGTATCAGGGTTGGTGGGGCAGGTCTGGCGCGGCTTCCTGCACCTTTGGGCGCTGACGAGGAATCCCATTAGCCTAGTTTGAAAGAGTATCCGTTTCCCGAACAAATCTGCACAAACCTATCAGAACTGATGGCTCTCCCAAAATCCCCAAGTAATCCCATGATGAAATTATGTAATAGCTTTGTAAAATGTATAAATAGCCCATAGATATGTCTTAATAACCTACAGATACAATCAAATCACTTCTGAATACTCTATTATGTTCTTATAAGGACATTATATATGGACTAGTTACCATAGGTAATAGGTCATTTAAATTGTTGCTAAAGGAACTATTGGAATTATATTTACCATACAATTCTCAATAGGAATAGTATATACACACAGACACACACACAAATATATATATGTATATGTGCACAGACAAGAAGCCAAAATGTTCCAGTCCCACTTTACCAGAAATCTGACTTAGTTGCTGATCCACACACAAAATAAACCATGACTGTAAGTTTCTGGTTCATTAATGAATCACAGAATGATTCAAAAACTGTCTAGACCAGAAGTTGCTGGCTATCCAGGACAGGAAACCCCTCTAACGTTCGGCATCATTTTATGAGAAAACTTTTTATTGCCCTTAATTGATTATTACCTGTTCCATGCAAACACACAGGGTTTCGATGTTGCTGAGTGCCATTTATTGCGAAGCATAATTAATTATTTTTTCTCTGACTTACAGCTATTATACATAACTGATTCATGCTGGTGAACAGTCACCAGCTGGGAGGAAGAATATCTTGCCCTCACACTATCCAGGTTCACTGCATGTGGAGCTGATGATGTTTTTGCTTCCTCAGTTTCCATTTTGGGAAAAAAAAGTTCATCATGGACACTACTCGGACTGTTACAGGCCATTTTAAATTCAGAATGTACTGTGATTAAACATTAAGGGTACACATCTAAGATGATGAACAAGACATAATTCTTTCTTTTCAAATAATTTGACAATCCTACAGTTGACTTAAGCACCTTTGGCATTAATGACTCACTTCCTTAGGTGTCGACACTAGCCACACCTGTCAACTCCCACAGAGCAAATATGTTACAGTAAAAAGACAATTACAGGACCTGACAGGGTTAATGTTTCCATTACGTACAGTAAGCATTTGTTTATCATGGTTACCACATTGTAAATATAAATTATAGGTTATAATCAATGTGAAGAATTTAAATTTGGTTGTCATTCAAACAGATCAGCCCATTAAGGTGAGGACTCTCCTTTCTGAGAACACCTGCCAAGAAAGCAGCAGACTAACATGGAACCTGCACAAAAACAATATTATAATAGGCTAAGAACTATGGGCATTGCAAAATCAATATCTGTCAATACAAGATCTGGCTTTCATGCAGATCTCAAATGCTGTGACTGAAAAAACAGCATTCAGAAATCCTTCACGCTGACAGTTAAATGTCATCAGGAGATCTTTAGCAGTCAGATGTTTTTCAAACAATGATCTTAAAAGAAACCTGATATTAGAATAATACATTAAAGTAATGCCCAGCCAAGAACTCCATTAATGTTCCCATGATGATAAGAAAAGGCAGGAACGTCTGAAGCAATATAGTGACTGAATCAACAAAATACAAGTTACTCATAAAGTACATTAGACAAATATTGTAAACACACAACCATGCCTGTGCAGGACACCCCTGGATTCAGGTGCTTGTGACTTTGCTGCAGGGCGAGTGTAAAGGTGTGTCTGGTTTTGATTATGCATAAATCAAAGGTCTCAGACTTGTACACGTGAACTACCTATTTGACCTATTTTAAACATTGAAATACATGTATGTAGCATGGGTTAATGCCACATACAGCATTTGTAGCCTAAGTTAGTTTACTATTACACTATTTCAGTTCACTATTACATCCAACCCTAACAGTGTGGGTCCTGCCACTATGTGCTGTGACTTGCAAACACAGTCTCTGAAAAACTCAAGCCATTCTTGGCCGGACTCCTCCACAGCTGACACTTCTACTTATTCTGCAAGCTGTTTAACGATGGCACTCCTCAATGTCATTGTTATTGATATTATAAGTTCTCACAGGCTTGATTGTATTCTCCTTACTGAGACTTGGCTTGATGAAACTAGTAGCAAACGATGATTGAAGCATCACCATCTAATTTTTCATTTTCACACTGTACCAGGTCTACTAAGAAGGGTGGTGTTGCTACTATTTTTTTCAGATATTTTATCATGTAAAAGCGTCTTAGCTCTTACATGTATTTAGCTGTGGTCATCAGATCTGTATATCAAGGTCTAGTGCTCACAGTTTACTGCCCTCCAAAGCTTAAAAAAGGCTTCATATCTGAATTTGGTGAGTTTTTATCTGAAATTACTGTTGAGTATGGCTCAATTCTTAATTCTGGTGATTTTAACATTCATATTGATAACACCGCAGACCATTTTGCTAATCAGTTTAATGACATGTTATCAACTTTTGAGTTCATACAGCACACTGCCTACTCATAATCAGAGTCACACTCTTGACCTGGTTATTTCTATAGGCCTTAATACTCCAAAGTACACTCTAGACGTTGAAATTTCAGATCACTTTTGTATTTTTTTTTCATTGTTGCTTGGCTATCCAAACATATAGCTGGTTTAAAATTTGTCAAAAGACACTCCATGTGTGTAGACGCATCTGATAGGTTTATCACTAGATATACTTTCCTTATACTATACTGTACTTTACTCTTCTATTAGGTGTACTTGGTCACATTCTGATTTTAATTTGCCTTCCTTGTCTTTGTGTGACAGTATGGTCAATAATTAACTTTTCAGTGACACAAATTGTAGATAACATTGTACCTGTTAAACTAAGTTTATTTGTGGTAGAACAAAAGCACCTTGGATGAATGTGGAGAGAGCGAGGGCTCTAAAAAGAACCTGTCGCAAATCTGAGCTCAAGTGGTGTTAAACCAAATTTTAGGTTGATTATAATGTCTATAAGGACCTGCTCAGTGAATATAACAAAAAAATGAAAAATCTAGACAGTACTACTTTTCTCAAATTATTACTGAAAAGTTTCTGTTTTGTACAATTGATAAATTGGTTAACCCTCTTAGACAAATACCTGCTGAGCTCCACTCTTCAGAGAAATGTGATGAATTTGCCTTATACTTTAAATACAAAATTTCTGGTGGGTGTGACCTCTCTTCTTCCACAGTCTTAACTCAGTGCCGTGTTGCCCACACTCTGTCCAACTTCGCTCTTATTCACTGTAGTGAACTACAAGAAGTGGTGTAGCAGTTATGTTCTGCAACATGTGCTTTTGACCCAATGACTACTAAGTTGTTCAAAAATGTTTTCAGCTGTTTAGTAGATGATGTCCTTGAGATTGTTAATGCCTCCCTACTTCCCCACAGATCATGCTATTATAACACCATTGTTGAAAAAGAGTAATCTTGATCCAATCTCAAACCTTCCATTCCTGGGAAAAATTCTTGAAAATGTTTTATACCAACAATTACACGTGTCTGTCACCTTACAATTTGTTGGACGTTTACCAGGTTGGTTTTAGAGTAAAGAAACTGCCCTGGTCAGAATTAGTTGCAACCATAAAGTCTCTATTCTTGTATTTCTTGACCTCAGTGCAGCCTTCGACACTGTTGACCATATAATTCTTCGTCAATGCCCAGAATACTGTTTAGGCCTTAGAGGCACAGTTCTTAATTGGCTGTCTTCCTATCTTACTGGAAGATATTTTTCTGTTTCTATTGGCAACTTTGAATCAGTTGAAGTCGGCTTTCCATACGGAGTCCCTCAAGGGTCAATTCTTGGTCCACTGCTATTTAATTTGTATATGCTCCCACTTGGGTCCACCATTCAGCAATACAATATTTCAATATCACTCCTATGCTGATAACAGACAGTTACACATATCTGTGTCTGCCAACAACCTTAGCCTAGTGAGTGACCTCATCCAATGCATTGCAGATATCAAATATTGGATGGCCACAATTGTTTTTACAGCTAAATGAGGACAAAACAGAGATTCTTTCAGTAGGTCCCAAGGCTTTGAGACACCAGATTCACTCTTTGTTAACTCCCCTGTCAGTAAAACCTTGTGAGCATGCCAAAAACTTGGTGGTGTGTGACTTTGGATGCTGATTTATCTAAAATCTCTGAGACTTCCTTTTATAATCTCAGAAATATATCTAAAGTTAGATCCTTCCTGTCACAGTCAGACTCTGAAAAACTGGTTCATGCATTTATTTCTAATAAACTTACTTACTGTAATGTACTTTTTGCTGGACTGGCAAAGCAAGCGCTTAATAAACTCCAGCTCATTCAGAATGCTGCAGCCAGAGTATTAACCAAAACCAAAAGGTTTGAAGACATCACTCCTATTTTAACTTCTCTACACTGGCTCCCAGTAAAACAAAGATTTGATTTTAAAATATTTATTATTGTTTTTAAATCTATGAATGGCTTGGCTCCTATGTTGTTGACATGCTCACTGAGTACACACCGGACAGATCCCTTAGATCATCAATCAAAGGTCTCCTCACTATACCTGGAATAAATTCTAAATCAGCTTATGGTGCCTTCAGTGATTATGGTATATCTTTTTTTGTAAGCTTTTAGTTAGGTTGAACGTATGTGGTTAACGGGTAAAACTTTTATTTTAGAATCAGTATTATTATTATTATTATTATTAATATTATTATTATTCACTTTTTAATAATACCAATAAAGTACCTTCTTATCTTATATGTTTTTATACATGTAATACCTTCTTATTTTATATGTTCTTATCTTATATGTTTTTGTCATGTATGATCTTTGCCTTTGCCTTGTCTTTTTTCTTTTTCTTTGTCTTTTACCTTGAAGCACAGGCTCCGTCTGTTGTATGACAGGTATATAAATAAACTTGACTTGACTTGACTTGACTTGACTGGTTTGCAGCGCCCATCCCCAGATGGGCCTTTATGCAAATACACAAAACTCAAAAATATATATATACAAAACATAACAAAACACAAACAGTGACACAATAAAATAACCATAAACCTCAATGATAAGCACCACATCATTCATGACTACAGAAATGATGCCTTTTTAAAAGCTCTTTCAACATGAGTTGATAACGATCTTATTTATGAACCATTTTAAGTTCTGTGGAAAATGAGTTCCATATATTTGCCCCTGAATAGAAAAGTCCAAAGTAGAATTTGCTAATTTTTTAAAAACACTATAGGTTTGGTGCTACACCTGGTACATTTTACACTGAAGTCCTTGACCAGAAAAGCATTAGCAAGTCTTATTTTCTCACACTAAAGGACATAGTTCTTTTTTTATGATATTTGCTTTTATTCCACTGTTTCTGATTCAGTGTAAGAGATTGTATGATTATTATTGTAAATAGCTGTGGAAGTTAAGTACTTTTACTTAAATACAATTTTGAGGTATTTTACTTGATTATTTTCATTTGATGCTACTTTATACTTTTGAGGGAGATATTACATACATAGTGCATTTATTTGGCAGCAATAGCTACTAGCATATGTTTATTGTATACATAAAACATGAGATCAGCTATTGAAATATACTGATTTCCTATTTAAGTATTTAAAATTAGCTTCAATTTGACCTGCTACAACATTATAATGTTTTATTACATGTTAATGCATCAGTAAGAATAATCTAACAAATGAAATTTATGTAATTATATACTTTTACTTGTGACGCTTTAAGTACATTTCATTAATAATACTTCTGTACTTTTTTAAAGTAAAATTTTAACTGTGTGTAATGGAGAATTTTCAGTATTATTACTTCCTCCACTACTGATTAGAACATTTGACCTTTGGTGACCTTTTCACTTAACTCTGATGCCAATTAGCATTTCTTTAATGTACCTGAAGGAATTTACATGAGAAAAGTAATATTCAAATATAATGAGCTTTTTGATGATTAGGCAATTTCTGTTCTTTCACTTGTTTTAATATGTGAGTAGTTTTACTTGTTAATGACAGAACTACTTATTGGTTTTGAAAGATCAGTTCTGATAGATTGCTTCACTTTGTCCTTATTTGGTATTATTCCACTGTTTCTGACTCAGTTAAAAATGTCACAGTGACATATCAATACATGTCCACTTGTATTGGCTATTATTGTACATCATTTTCACTGTGCTGCAAACCAAAACCTCCCTCAGACGCTACTCAAGCTGAATCACACAGCCACATGTGCAGCAGTTACAATTCAGATCAACACAGACCGTCTTGTGAGTCATCAAGTCCGCTGAGGCCCTTTTTTTCAAAGAGTCATGAAAACAACTCCCCACATGAATCCCCAAAAAACAACTAAACGGGGCAGTTTTGGTGATGACTCGCCTGCGTCTGAGATATTTTGAAAGTATTCTCTCACTCTGCAGCCAGAGTCTGCCTCAAACATGCTTCACGGCTGCCATGCTCGCAACAGAAGTGAGTGTGCAGGATTTGGCCTGTAGCCTCCTCTGAGACTTTTTTTTTGCTGAGTCAAATGCAAGCACACCCTGGAACAGCGACCAGATGAAGTCACTGAGCAAAGTCTGGCCGATAGTAAGCTTACTTGCTGAACAAGCCGCCCTCGCTGCTACTAACTTTGCCCTTGGGACCATGTGGAGTTTATTAACTGCTGGTAAATGAGTTAGAAAATGAGCTGGTCTGTCAAAAATGTGAGCTGGATGAGGGAAAATCCCAACAGACTGTGCCAGGACTGCCACTGACTCACACATTTAAAAGGAATATTTTCATTCACTGATTCATTTGGTGAATCAGTGAATTTTCTTGATTATTTGAAGTTATTTAGCTTCCCGACAGCCTGTTGTATTATTTTTTCTATCTTCACCATGTGCTAGGATTATCCGTGATATGTTTGAGCTGCGCTAATGAAAAATATCGTGGACATCATCCTGATATCAAGTTGCATCACTTGATGATACAAGTCTCAAAACATAAACATCAGTTTATCGTTTATTTACTTCTCTGAAATGACATTACCTCCTCCTAGATTCGCCTGAATTGGCTTTAACCAGAATTAACACTATCAGTGTACTTCATGCAAACAAGACAAACTCTTATATTTAGTATGTTTACTCTATATGTACAGTATATTGTATGATTCAATTGTGTTTTAGGTGGCAAAGTATAAAAGATTATTTTTTAAAAAGAGTATGAAAGTATCCTTAAATCTTTGAAGCAGTTAAGTCCCAGTAAGGTTGAAAACCTCTTTTGCAAGTGATTGTCCAAGACAGCAGCATAAAAAACTGCAGTCAAAACAATATTGTCTGAGATTAAAAGTGTTAAAGATCAAATGATAAATAAAAAAGGGCATTTCTAAAAGTAACAGAGGTTGTAACGAGTTTGTGTGTGTGTGTGTGTGTGTGTGTGTGTGTGTGTGTGTGTGTGTGTGTGTGTGTGTGTGTGTGTGTGTGTGTGTTATATGTTCATATTATAGATTTTTAGATGAGAGTTATTCGATCACTACAGTTGCTATAACTACTATACAAATACAATACAATTTAAACACATGTAAATTGCAAAAAATGCTGAATTAGAAACTAAAATGAAACTCTGTTATTGCTAAAACTCTTTAGATGTTTTGTTTTGTTCAGTCACTTACAGTATCTACAGTATCACAGGTCAAAAAACATTTCAAAGGACATTGCAGGGAAAGTCCAGTTATTTCTTATTCAATCCATTCAGTTTGCTAAGTGTACTGGAGAGCACTTAAAAGTAAACTACTGAACATTTTAATACTAATTTACTACAAGTACTACTACTAATAATACTACCACCACGATCACCACCATGACTAATACTACTACTATTTTATACTATCTCTCACTTCTTAGATTTTCTTGTATTTATTTTAAGCACTTACTTTCCTAACTGTCTCTTTCCTTAAATACACCACAAATCTGTGTATTTTCACCGAAACCAAAAGTAGAGACAACAAGTTTTAAGTGAAACATAAACATATCAGTAACAGAAAATAAAAGTATCTTTTTCAAAAATCCAGATTTATTTCCACTGAGAAAACATTAATACTACACAACTGTATAATTATAATTACTGCATAACTCCCAGATCTTAAGAAAATAATGTAAATAAGACATAAAGGAGATGAGATCTAAAGTAGAAATAATACATTAAAACAAATGGTGGATTGCATGATGAGCAGGATGTGCAAAATGGAAGCACTGTTGGCAAAGGAGATGAAAAATATTTTGAAGAATATGTTCTTTTAAAAAACAATTCTAAAATTATTGGGAAATATTATAATTTCAATTATATTTTATGTTATTTCCTCCTGTTTTTAAAATCTCAGTCATCTTTTGACATTTAGATTGTTTCTCTCATTCACTTCATGCTTTCAATGGAGTTGCTTGTGAATGAATGATGCAGTGTGGGACAACATTTGCAGAAAAACAACTTTGGTCTGGGTTTTGAAGTGTAATTTATTTTTAAAAACATATTTTCTTTACAATTTTCTCTTCAATTTAACTTACAAAACTTATTTGGTCATGAATTTAAATTTGTTTTTGGTCCCATTGGTCCCAAGTGGAAAATTGTCATTTGGACACATACAGTTTCAGACTGTTTGTGTTTAAACTTTTACAAATTCAAAATATATTTCAGGTAATCCACTGCACTGAATAGCTCTGCCCATTAAACACATATTAAATGAATAATATAAACAAACTGTGCCTTCCAAATTGTGTGTTGGGATAAGCACACTTATATCAAGCTTTCCTTTACATGACTCCATCAGACTTACCATATTATTATGTATATCCAAAGTATCGTGTATATCCAGCACAAAGTGAAAAGAAAAAAATGCTATTTGAAACCAAGCAACATTGCAATAAAAATTAAAGAATGAAGTGTACTATCAGTAACAACGCATTAAATAAACCCTCTCCGGGGCAATGCTGAAGTCTTATCTTGAAATACACTCAACCTGGAAGTGTACATAATCACTGAAAATTACCCCGGTGATGATTCAATTTGACTCACTGCAGCAGTACACTATTGCAGTGAATGGAAATTAGTTTCCAGAGAAAGGCGCAGGGAAGCAATCACCAGGATTACAGTGAAAATCTGGGAAGAGCTGGAACAATGAGACATACTTCTGGGGAAAGTTTGGAAATGGTGTTATGGATAATTTTGGAAGGTCTGGAAAGCCCGTAAAGAGCATGCAGTTATACTGGTTATACGGGAACCATGCTGCTGTGTGTCGCTCTGTGGGCAGACATCTTTTGTTCACAAGTCATACTGATTTCTAAAGATTAGAAGGTGTTGATGTGAGGGTACAGAAAAAAAAAACATTAGCTTGAATAAGGCTGTGGGAAAGAGAAATGAATGGTAGATTAAGGAAATAATTTTTGGCAGATATTCTGCCTTCTTGTTGTAAAATGAATGATCCTTTGGTAAAAAAAAAAAAAAAAAAAGTTGTATTCACAGATTACAATATTACAGCTGTTAGATTAGGAGCAGTAATTAATATTCATGTTGTATTGTTCAATTTATCTTCCAGGCAGCAGCTACACGAGTTAACAGGAAACCTTATGACGAATACCACAAACAATACTTTGGCATTTGCACCACCATTACAGCTTTATTAACCAGATAAGGAATCTCATACATGTCTTATCAAGTTAAGAAATACAAACCCACATGCTACTTGCTGCTTTGAGTGTCCAATTGCTGATCCCTTTTTTGGGAAACCAATATTTATCCAGAATATGTCTGTGCCTTTTTTTTTTTTTTGTCTTTTTTTGCTCCAGTGTTACACCAAAGGCATTCTTGGGTGGTCTAAGTGTCCCCAGGTTGGCCTCCAAGCCATGTAGGCCTACGGCAGGGCTCCATATTTTGAACACATGCCCCTTCTCATTTTCATTTCCAGCTGCTTTTTAAGAGTAGTCATGCAAAAACTTACAATAAACTTGATTGGTTTGTTTACAGAACAGCAGATGTTGCTATCTGCTGGCTCAAGGCCCATTCACACAGAAGGCATCCATACACTGGTTGGTTGTGTCAACTGTACCTTAAAAATCCATATCTTTATCTCACAACGCTAAATTTCCTAAGTTCTAATAGGTGGAACCAACATGGTGGACAAAGAGTGATTAGTCTGACTCATGTTTTGTCTAATTCCTGTTAAATTTTGGGAAATTTGCTTATAAACATAGAAGTGCTTGGAAAACTATGAGACATAATTCTGAGGAGAGACAAAAGTGATGATGTTACGTGGAAACCATAATTTTAGGTGGGTGGACTATCTGGGCTTCATCAAAATGATGTTGAAGTGTCAGGGTTTGAGCACAAGAGGGCACCCTATTCTACAACTACTCTTCATACATGCAGGATGGCACTAAGGAGAGGTGAAAAGAAACAAATCACTGCCATTGTTTAAAAGTGGAACATATTTTGGAGTATGGTTTTATCTTTTCTATTATGGTGCTGATTGCTATTTAAGATTCACCTCTGTCTGAAAATTCAAACAGGACAGGCTTACTTAAGAGATGTACAGGCTAGGTGTAAATCCTGAGACACATTTTTGCATGACCTAGCACCCTCTACACTTTTAAAAGTGGCTTGAAATAATCTGAGGTGAGTTTATAGCTGCATGGGTTTATGTAAGTAAGAACTCATCAAGTATTGTTGCAGATGTTGCAGCATATGTCCTTGATAGGGTTACTCCAGCAATTTAGAATTAAACTTCCATAGAGTTGAGGGACTCATAAGAGACTGATTAAAAACAAAAAAATGGCCAAAATTGAGGAAGAAGAGGCCAAGACATCCTGACTTTTATTTTCTAGTATGGGTCAAGATCCCCAAACATGGATACTACATTTCCCAAATGCATTAGAACCCCCCTGCTTCCTGAATGTTTTGTGAATGATTTTTGAGTTGTTAATGTAGGACTTCTGTAAAAAATAAAAAAAATAAAAATAAATTGTAAGTGTCAAGCCCAAATTGAAATAAACCTGATGACATCATTATGGTCATCAGCTCCCTATAGTGAAGACGGCATTATACAAGAGCTTTCACACACTGAGTAGTGTTCCTTGTGATGAGTAAACAGAACTTCATATGAAAAATTGGTGGAGTGCTCCTTTAATTCAAATATACAAATAAAATCCTTACAGGATGTTTCTAAACTGAAGATTTTTCTGAGGACACAAAAGCTGCTGATATTACTTTTTTTTATATGCAAAGTACATAATCTATCCAGATTGATAATCATTTTAATCCACCCAATTGAGCATTTATAAGTAGTTTAGAAACCATTTATAGATGGTTTGTAACACACTGTAATGTTGTTGTAAGCAAATATAATCACTAACCAGCATGCTTTTCCACATGTGAAAATTTGACTTACATATGATATATACTTACACACATAAACAAATGAGTTATAATAAAGTTATAGTTGTTGATACATTAATAAACGCTTACTGCTTACAACTCCATTATAATGTGTTCAAATAAAATGTTACCAAAACCTTTATGCGCTACACACAAATGTATGAGCACTGACAGTGATGCAAAACCAGCAAACACATTGTTGCATATTTGAATTATCATCTTTATTTGTTTCATTATATACTTTGTGTTTTTACATAAAGAGACATATTTCTTTTACACATATAGATTATATGGTTAATTTGTATCTGTATATATGTACACCTTAAATAAATCTTACATTAACACCAAGAAAATAAAACATTTACAGTGCAAGAATGTTCATTAGTGGTCAACTTTCATGGTTGCTTACCCGAGTAAACCACTGTCAACGCCAAGCTCATGTGCTTAACCGGTTTGCCTTTTGATTTTCTCATTTTCGTTTTTTTTCTTTCACGCTCTCACACAAACACCAAGGGAACTTTGGAGAAGGAAAAATATGTTTGATGTCTTGAATTTTAGATAGTGAAGTGCACACATACAGTATGTGCATTTGACCATAGTGGTAGAGAATTGACCAAACTCAAGAACTTTTACCTGTTATAAACCAATTGTTCAAAATTTTGGAAAATGTACATACTCGCTTTCTTGTTGAGATTTAGATACTGAGATTGATACCACTACAGCCAGTAGCTGGTTAGCTTAGCTAATAAAGACTGGAAACTGCTAGCCTAGCTCTCTTCGCCACATAACCCCTGTAAAACCACAATTTTGCTTTTTGTACAGATTAAACAAATGAGACATTACATGTTAAGGCTAGCTGTGTTCCCCCTGTTTCCAGGTTTTGTGCTAAGCTAAGCTAATCAGCTGTTAGGTGTAGCTTTATATCTTCCATACAGACATGAGAGTGGTATCACTCTACTCATCTAATTTTTGTCAAGAAAGCAAATAAGTGTATTTCCCAAAATGTCAAACTATTCCTTTAGAGAGAGGGTCAAGTAGAAGGGAGAAGTGTGATCCCGTTAAGAGAGTGTGAGGGTGTTCTGGGGGAAGAATTTTACAGCAAATGTGCACAGGAGAATTTCACAGAGTCCAGGAGTCATTAGAGAGGCGTTAAATTGACTTCTCAAATCTGGTTTGTAGAAATGTTCAAGGAAATGTATATGAGAGCACACCACACACACAACAGTTTAACGTATAAGTTTGGTTTTTGCAGGGATTGTATCGCATTCCTGTGCATTTGCAACCTTTACCAAATGTCAGAAACCCTGTTGGCAGCATCAGTCCTACATTTGTTAAATCTGAGGAGGCAATATGGTATTTAAAGCCCTCGTTTTCTTCCCAGAGACTGAACAGGCATGTCTTTTGCTCAATAATACTATGATACTTAAGGGCCAACAGCATATCAATGTCCTTTTCCATCCACTATTACAAAAAAAAAGAAAATAAATAAAAAGTAAAGTGAATAAAATACATGTTTGAACCAGTTGGTTCTTCCAAAAAAAAAGAAAAAGTTTATATTTACAAAGTAAAACCAATGAGTACTTGGTGTTTCTTTCTGAATGGATGCATAAAAGTGAACATTTATAGTTGGTCTAAGCTCAGCTGTACAGTCAGTGGGTAACCAGCCCAAATTCCTTGCATGCATTTTTCCTCACACATTCAGAGAATCTATTTACTATTATTTTACAGTTAATTCCTACTAAGCTGCTGTACAGAGGCTGTGTTGAGGTAAAGCAGGTGTTTCTGGTCAGCTCTAACAGGAAGGGGTTGTGGGAACACCGGGGTCTGCTTTAGGAGAAATGGTCACCCACTTTTTCTCACGGGGGGGTTTCGGACCACGTCAGACAGGAAGGACAGCGAGGGACAGACGCAGAGGGGGTTGGGGGGATGCGATTCTCGACGACGACACACACGGTATATTGCTGTTAAATCTGTGATTTCCACATTCTATGTAGCTTAAAGAGAGATTGTGATTATGATTTTCTATTTCCAGTACAAAACACAGATTGGTGTATATTTTTTTTCTTTGCAGTTAGTTGCAAAATACTGGTAGTATAACCTCTATTCATAGATAAATTTAAGGAATGGTCATTGTGTGATGACTTCAAATGCAGATTGCACACATGCACACAAAAGCACCTTTGATTAGAAAATAAATTGCACAAGTTTGATAGATATCATTGACCATACATGTTGACATTTTTTACATAGAGACTGAGCACTGGTTTGCTTCAAGAAGTTATGAAACATGTTGGAAAAGTATACATTTTGGTATACAACTTCGTAAATGTTGATTGGTAATATTCACCTCCAAGTGTCTTTTTTACATGCAGTTGACTCCTTGAAACTTCTACCCCAGGAGCTTGACTAGCCGGTGAGTTGAGCCCAGTTCTACTGTGAACAAAGCACTACACATTGACTAATCTAAATCAACCATGACGCTTAAACACTGTTAAGTTCTTTTCAAATGTATTATTTTGACATTGACTTCATTATGGAACTTTAAAGAGCCTAAAGTACTCATGCTTTTTTTTCAACCAGTGAAAGATATTGAAGGCTAGCATATATTTTGAGAGGCTAAACTTCAGTTAGGCTTTTTTTTCCCCCTTGCCTTTGTCAGTCGGTGCATGTGAGCATGAAAAGTTCTGTACAATCAGAACGTGTGGAAAAAAGAAAAAAGGAGGAGCAGATTGTCAAGAGGACTCTACACCAACTAATACTGCTACAGTACATCTAATGCTACTTCTATATATTTCATGAAAATTGTTTAATAACCCAAAAGTTAAAAAAAAAAAAAAAAAAGAATTGTCTGAAGAGACATTCAGTGGTGAAAAATGACAACCGGCAGGGAAGAGGGGAAGCTTAAACTTGTCATTCAGACTGAGCACAGATGAATTTGCCAAAAAAAAAACAAAATAAATAAATAAAGAAGTTTGTCTGCCTTAGCAAGAGTGTTTCATCCCTTGTTGAAGAGTCTTTTTGCTCAATACCATCAGACAGGAAACGTTTTGAACAAAATCTTCATCTGCACAGTCTTCCATTTCCTCATCCATAAATTTGTATTCACTCTTGGCAACAGTGTCTTAGAATCAGTCTGTTGAACTAGTGTGTGTGTGTGTGTGTACAAATATGCTCACAATTTCAGCTCAGCCAATGCGTTTATTATTAAGATTTGTGTTTTTTTCCCCCCAAAGTTCACAGGAGGTCATTCTCCTCAACCTACCCGGCGCAGTTTTGATTCCAGCTGATTTAGTGATACTAATGGCATGCATAATGCTTCTATATTTGGCTGATACACCCGTAACCCCCCCTCACCTGCCAATTAGATAATAATAAACAAAAATCCACTCAGGTTAGGCCTACAGTAAACCAGCCAAGCCAACGTCTTGTCTTGGTTTAACCTCTCCCCGCCACCACCTGCTTACTGAAAATATAGGTTGACTCCATATTTCTTGCAAATTTTTATATGATTTTCTTTGCCAGTTCTCCATGTTCTTCTTTTATCCCTGGGGTAAAGGATCACAAGGGTCAGGTGAGAGCGATGGCAGACAAGAAGGATGGTGGTGGTGGTAGTGGTGGTGGTGGTGACGAAGGAGAGGAAGTAGGTCCTCAGACGGACACCGGACAGATAATGACCTTGTCCTCCAGCATGACGCTGACCACCACGAAGACGAAATACAGCAAGAACATGATGAAGCCAAGCAGCTTGCTCATGCGCCACTTGCAGGCAGCGATGGAGATGATGACAAAGAGGAGCATGAGGAAGAGGAGCACGATGGCACAGAAGAGGCCGTTGGAGCTGACTTGCACTGGTTTCATGCCGCTGAAAATGGACCACAGGAGCCAGGGGAACGGCAGTCTGCAAATACACAAACACACATTACAGCATACGCTGCTGTGGGATCTAAGCTATAGTCCTTGTGCACAACTCATTTACTTTTTGTGTCTTTATTCATGTTAAAGCCTGAATTAAGTTTTTGACATTATCACCTTATAAAGTTGTTATGGCGAACTTGATAGCAAACAGTTGCTTACTTACTCATCCAGGAGAAATGTAGCAACATTAGCATTCATTTGGAGTCATGTTTCTGGCCACCTGGCAAATGTAAGTCCAATATTCACTCTCCTTTTAACTCTGTTTTGGTCTCCACCAGCTCCTGACGGAAATATCAGGCTCTTAAGCTGCTAAATTCTCCACTGTGCTCACCAGCTTTTTCGCAGAAAACAGGGGCCTGCTACAGCTGAAAATGAGGCCGATGAGAGCTGTGAGAGTGAATCAAAACAGTAAAGTTGTGGTCCATAAAAATAATTATCTGAGAGATGCTAAAACTCTGCGTAGAGCTGTGGGGAACTGCAGAGTTGAGTGATAATTCTCTGTGTATTCATCACTTCAAGTGACCCCTCTCACATGCAGTACAAGTGATAGATCATGTGATCTACTGTTAATATAAAAATACCAATTAGAGCACATTTAAGGTATCAATCTGACTAACACAAACCAAATGAAGCCCCATTGCTATGTAATATTGACAGACACCTCCATACTTCCAACACCGAATCACACCAAAAACATCTTTTGGCATAAAGGATGTCTATATATGTCTAGTTGATATTGCTACAGTTGTCTTGCAATTCGCCAGGTGTCTTACAATAAGAAGTACCCTGCCTAAATGATATTTACACCAGGCGCTGAAGGAACAAGACTAGGAGAATCATTAAGGATCCCAACCACCCGGATAACAGCCTTTTCTCTCAGCTGTGCTCGGGAAGAAGGTACCGGATACACCGGGCCAGCACTGAGAGGCTCAGCTTCTACCCTCAGGCCACTAGGATCCTAAATGAGGTCACTGCCTAAGCCCTGTTTTACTCATTTTCAAGAAAAAATATTGTCATTTGCTGGACTTAGCTTCTCAAATGTGAAAAATTGCTCACAATTTGAATAAGTAAACTTGGGTTTTGTGAAGGGGGCATATTTCACTATTTTCTGAAAAAAATAATAGTTGGTTTATATAGACAATAATAATAATCAGCAGGACCACACAGAATCTGCGCCCGCAGAATTCCAACGACACCCCCACAGATTTTCTGCATATTTTAAACCAACAGAGATGCTGCTTGTAAGTTTTATGTTTGAGTGTCATGTGTTTTGCCTTTGCCGTTTTTAGAGGTTCTCAAAAGATATTTGGTGAAGTTGAGGTCAAGGGCCTTACCAGTTATTTATTTATGTATTTGTTTGTTTATGTGTTGAAGAATTATTTTTGGGAGATGATTAATGGTTAATGTTTTCAAAAATGAATTTTTGCTCTCTCTGCTCCACATTGAACCTTGCATTTTAGTGGCCATGTGTCCTGCATTTTCCAACAAATGTTCAGAACTTTGCTTTGAACTGTTTGTAATGAAATAAAATCTCAAATTCAATGGTTCTACTAAAATCTACTAAATATTACTTGCCTGCTTGAAGTAATTTTAAGGTTGTTTTAATGTATTATGTGTGCTTATTTTTGCTCAGAAACAATCTTTTTGATCTTAAATGAATATTGTCTACCACATTACAAGCAAAAAACATTCCGCAAAATTCCGCAGATTTTCATTCTGGATCACAGCTGAAAACTGTAAAAAAAATCTGCAGATTCCGTGTGGGCCTGCTAATCAGTAATGTAAATAATTATGGTTAGCTGCAACCTTTGTGGTATCCCATATATAGTTACGGATGAACCCACCAAAAAAGCTTGTAAGTAGACTTTGTTTCAAGATTATTTTGTCAAAAATCCTGTTCAAGTGTTTGTAACATAATTTTGAAGTTTTTTTATCTTTGGTGGGAACTTACTTTTTGTTTGTTAATGTCAGGTTTCTCACACTGAGCAGCAAAGTAATGTGCACACAGATAATTCAACACGTAACATGCCACAATGACGAAACTCTGAAAAGAACAAGCTAAAGACTAAATAATAGTAAATGGCCTCTTCTGAATTCAGGAAATATAGTCTGGTGTATATGCGGACTGTGTTACCATATTACCAAAACTGTTCCTAAATTGTTAATACAGGAACATTTTTTTCAATGTTTAAGTGATAATGGATTTTTTTTCAAGTATTTATGAGCAGAGATGTAGGGAGAGGCACAGCTTTGTGTCATTGTTTCTTTCAGGCATAAAGCTATGACTCTAAAATAAGTATAACCTTGTGCAGACTCAAACACAATCAGGTGGCATACCCAACAGTAATGTCGAAGATGTTGGAGCCTACGGAGCTGGATACAGCCATATCACCCAGCCCTTTGCGTGCCACAATAACACTGGTGATGAGGTCAGGGATGGAGGTTCCAGCTGCTAATATAGTCAGGCCCATAATCTCCTCTGTAATCCCAATGGTCTCTCCAACCTGCAAAAAAAGAAAAAAAGGAAACTAAGCTTTGGGGTAAATAAAACCTAATCTGTTGTTCCAGCTTTTTTTAATTTCCTAGTGATGGTTGAGGTGAAAAAACTCTAGCTTTGACATGACATTTGTCTTTACCTGCAATCTCTTTTTTTTGAATGAGACAGCTGTAATTATTAATGAGTGTGCGGATTATAGAATATGGTTTCATTTTAAATGTCAGGGATGGAAAAAGGAGAAAAAAGACAGCTGCGTCTTACCCTTGTTTTTTTGACAAGGATTATGCATCTATGAGGATTTTATAATGCTGCTGTTGTAATCATATTACCAATTCTATGTGTACCTGGTGAGCCCACCACACCATTAGGTAGGAGAAGCCTGCGATCCAGCCGATGGCACCCAGGAAGGTGATGGGGAAGAACTTCTTTGACGACTAGCAGACCAGGAAGAAGAGAGAGTGAGAAAATGGTAACACTTTTGTTGCAAATATTTTGACTAAGAGAACATGGTCCTGATTAGTCTCAATCTGTACCTCATGCACCCAATTACAAAGACACGCACCTGTTTCCTGACATCAGGCAGCGTTAGCCACAGGGGGAGGACGATAGGCATAATGAAGAGGTAGGTAAACCGCTTGCGACAGGACTCGGGCCAGGACAGGCTCAGAGGCTGGTCCTCTTCCTCCTCATCCTCTGCCTGAGAAGAGACACCAGAGATCAGAAAAGAGGGAAAGAAAGTTAAGGTAACCAAAAATTCATCAGAATCCCGTTTTAAAGCTTGCATTTTGGTGTATTTTCAGTCTGGGGCTGTTTTTCATGGTTTAGTCTAGACCCATTTGCTCGAGTAAAGGGAATTCTCAATTCTACAGCAAACAGTGATATTTTAGACAATAGTGTGCTTCCGACTTTGTGGCAACAGTTTCTTCTTGTGGCCAAATGCAAGAAAATCCCAGCAGCCAGTTTCCATTATCTTGTGGAAAGCCTAACCAGGAGGGTTGTTATAGCAGCAGCATATTTGGAATGAGATGTTCAACAAGCACATGCAGGTGTAATATCTGGGAGTCCACATACTATATAGTGTAAACATGTGGCGTGTAATTTTCCCTTTGGGAATAAATGTCAGGCGTATATGAGGCAAATCACCCACTGAGTTGAGTCATGCTTTTTGCATGTACCTAAAGGGATGTCTGAAAAATTCATTACAGCACAAGTGTGTCCTTTAGCTTGACAACGTGTCTCACTGGGATGTACTGTACCTCTCCATAGCAACTGTCCAGAGAGGCAGGCAGCAATCCTTCAACACAAGCACTTCAAGAGGGAAAAGACAGCACAGGTGCAGAATTGATGGCGAGACCTGGATGTGCACATGCCTTTACTCTGCAGTGACCCTAAGACAGAGGAGTTTGATGACTGTGATTTGGGAGATTGCACCAAGCTCGAAGGGCTCTGCTTCTCCAGTCATCAGGGGCTCATCACTGCTGACTGTACCAGCAGACCCCCCGGGGTCTGATTGGACCTGCCAGTGGAATGCCAAGCGAGCCAAAGACTGTCACCTCTCTGCAGATCGGCGTCAAATAAGCTGTCACTATCTGAAGTTGACAAATACTTAAAGGCAGATGGGCTCTAAGAAAGCCAACTGAATTATCTTCATGTATAGTATTAATCTGCCTTACCTGTTCAGCTTTTGTGCTGATTCATGCAAAAGCAGATTCTAAATTAAACATTCTGGCACTTGCAAACTTTCATAACAAAGCCTTCTGAGAGTGGAAAGATGTCTTAGGTCCCTTTGTATTCAATTATACGGGATGCTAAGAAGCCATGGGGACCTGCAGAGAACAGGTCCACACATGCAGATCTGATCAGAACACACTGATGAAAAAGAATTTGTCTCTTGCCCTTTTGAGAGTGATGTGAGCCAAGGTGTAAAAAAAGAACAGGCAGAAAAAGGGTGCAAAAGACATACAGAGGGACAGATGCTGATAGCAGATGTCATTCTGTAAATATTATTTTCTCCAGAAGACTATTTAAGTATTAACAGTATCAATCATATCAACTAAGCATGCCCAGAGAGTGAAGCAGAAAGCTGTAAACAGGGCTCCTGCACAAATCATGAATCGTATGGAGCTTATCCTGCTGTGACAGCTACTGCTGTTGAGTATTGCCTGGTAACCTTGGTAATCAGAGCTGCTAAACAGCTGCTTGCATCACTTATGCTCAGCATTCTGATTTCTCCTCCTCTCCTTATCCAGATGGCTGTATTGTTATCAGTTAAAAGGCCTAAAAGCAAAAACCTGAGGCTTTATGAAGATCAATTCTGAACAAAACTCACGCCCCTCAAAGACGTAAGGATATCAGAGGTTGTGTATTGACGGCAGTGTCTGCAGGATAATAATAGCAATATCGCCGTCACCTAATCTCATAACAGGAAAAGTCTCTTGATTCAGGTCATTGATTGTGCTGGTGCACTGCAGTTTGGCCTCCAAGTCTTTCATTGATAAGGATACTGTTTTTGGCTGACACTGCACACCATGAGTTTGTCATTTGTCTATTCATGATTTGCTTTATTTGCTTTCTAGGCTGAAGTACCCCATAGAGCCTGTGCTCCCGACCCTGAGTTGGTTCCCAAATGCCAGCCCTTTGGGGGCCTTTCCTGCCCTGTGGGGCCTCAGTTGGCAACACTGCCAACTCCGAGATTAAAGGCACTGACTTTTACCAGACACCACAGAGCTGCAAGGGGAGGTGTGACATTTACTATTTTTTTTCTTCCCGGAGGGGAAGCGTGTGTGCTGGCACCTGGTGTTAGGCAACAAAGCTACACAAATTGAAATGGTCAAAAAAAAACTGTTCACAAGCACAGCTGCAACAAAGCTGCAATGAAGCTGGAAACCTGATTTTCATTACTTATTGATACAACTTTTAGTATCACAAATGCACAGATTTCAGACTGCAACAATTTGTTAAATTTGTCAAATATTCTTGTGCAATATCCTTGTAGTATTGACACTGTACAGTCTGGAACATAACTCTTTATACAGCGTAACAGCTGTATCTGCACCTGCTATTTAGATTTATTTTTTTGACACAGAGGCTTCATGTGGTTTTGCAAAAAGAAAAGAAAAGAAAAAAAATATTCAAATCAGATGTTATTTCTATCCTAGAACCCATGAAACACATGATACACACAGTATTTTATTCAAATCGTCTTAGCTGTGTTAAAGGAGGTAGGATGAGTCATAAATTCCCGTTGGTTGTGGTTTTCTTTAATTTCCAAGTATTTTATTTAAAGAAGTGATTAAAGGAGCTTTATGCTCTCATAAATATTCAAAATACGCACTGAAAGTGAATATCTTTTATACAGACAATTTGCTGTGAGTCATAGACTGAATGTGCTCATCATTCATCTTTACAAGAAAAAAACATTATAAAATTAGAACTGGATGAATGTGTACTATACATGTTCACGATACAATATTGCTTTCATGAAAAATGAACCCTTTAATTTTTGCTGTTTCGGGGAATATAATATGATAATTTCTCTCACCACAGCCCTCTTGGGTTTTAACAACAAAAGGGGAGCCAGGAAATTGTGCTAGAAGTCTGCTGCAGATTTTAATTTGACCTTAACTATCCCCTTATTCCCCAGTCTTGGTTGCCAAGGTATCCATGAGGAATTGAACAATTAGTATGACAGGCCCTCTGGCAGCATATGGAGGTGTGAGCTGTTTCCAGCTACTTCCTGGCTGACACAGACAGGTGCACTGTGGGACGGACCTCTAAAAATAGCAGCATGTTAGAATTGGGCATGCCAATAGGCGTTGAGATCTTCCAAATTTTGTGAATCACCGTTTCATCTATCAGCTTTTTTGCCTTCACCTCAAAAGTTTTGAAGCGAGTCTAAAAATTGGCTGAAATAGGCTGCATTGCCTCGATTTTTACAGATGCAAATATTTTCAGCTTCAGGGGAGTGATGACAGTTTTATCAGTAAAGACTATTATTAACTCAGAGAGAGAGATCAATCTGAAAACAACTTGGTGCAGTGGAATAAATCAATACACACATGGGCATGTGGCGAATCAGAGCTCATCTGTAGCGGTTTCTTGTGCAGTTTATTCTGAGATCGTCCTATATGTTCTCACAGCAGTTTGTATTTATAGACTATCTTACCTACAAGGAATGCTTTATCTCAAAGTGCTGCAGTATCCATTTTTTAGGAACAGAAAGGTCTTAGTTTTAATTCAGTTCCTACAACTTGGTATATTAGAACTGTGTTATTCATAGACTGGGCTTTGATTCAAAGGGGGATCGCGCAAGATTACAATGTGTCCCTATAGTATTGTGGAGACCTTTGTATGCAAAACTACTGGCCATATTACAGTTTATTTGCTAAGCCTTTACAAATCCCTGCAATACAAGATCAGTTGGGAAAAAAAGATAGTGAATTAATATAGTGGGTTAGTAGCTTGAGCCAAGGTTAACTGTACCAGATTAACCCAGAGAACAGTCGATTAAATTAGTTTTAGTTCTTGAGAAAAATTATTTGGAAAATGCTGCCACACTAAGTTTTGATTTGAAAACTCATTATGTCAGAGAAAAATAATTTCAATGGCAATACTAAGGATATAAATTCCCTCCGTATCGAAACCCAATTTCTGGTGCTATTTATGGCTTGAATAGTAATTTGTCAGTGGTGTATTCCGCCATTCCCACGTTGGATTCAAATGGTGTGCGCATGCAAAAGGGATTCACAGGAAACAACACATGTGAACTCGATGAGAGCTTGTGTCTTTGGAATTTTGCACATCACATAGTTTTGTACACAAAACGAGTATAACTGCAGCAATTTATAAAGAACAGTTAAACAAATTGTGTGTCTTCTTCTGTTGCATCTCTTACAGAGTAGCAGCTCAAAATGCGTTTTCTGCTACCAATGATTGATTGATATGTTATTTCCAATAACACTCTGGGACTTGTATTGTAAAGATGTTATTAATATTATCACCAGCAACCACAGGTGTCACCAGACCCACCAGAACTGAAATCTTGAGCGATTAATCTGTGTTTTAATGTGTATTTTACACACTGTAATGAACTGACAATCAACAGAAAATTACATCTGCAGCTAGTAGAAAAACATTTGTTTATTTTTATCCAATATCTGAAGCTAAATATTTCAAGACCAAACTGAAAATACAACTTTTCGGCCTGTTAAAGAATGGTGGCAGGATTCAGCCTATCTTGGCTTTATTTTTGGTCGTCTCAAAATACCGAGCGGGAATCCAGCAGGATGACCGACACGCCCGTCTCCTCTTCCTGCATCCTTCTCAGTGTGTGACTTTGAATCGCTGCCCTCTTGCCCCAGGACCGTATGCTGGCCTAGCGGGTTGCTGCATCCCATCGTCATCGCTCATGCCAGTACAACTGCTGCAGGTGCCATTCGGAGGCTCTCCGTGCCTGGCTGTGCGTCAGTGTGTGTGTGTGTGTGCGCGAGTGTGTTGGTCTCGAGCACCCAGCGGCGGGGAGCAGCAGGTGAGTGAGGAGTGTGATTACAGAACTCAGTGGGAGAAGGCGGGTCTTTGGCAGGTCTGGCTGAAGATGGAGGAACTTGCCCGAGTGCATGCTGGGAAATTATCAGCAGTAGTGACCTGTGTCATAGTCAGTGCAACCTTTGCATCAATCACACTCAAGGTGGAACACAGACACAGATGAGAGACATTAAATATTCATAAATGTCTCTCTAACTTTGATGTCCATCTCTCAGTTTTGTTGCTTTCTCATAAGACGACCTGGTGAGTTGGCTGTGGGATATTTTGGGCTAAATAACAAAGGAATCTGGTAGAATACACTGCAGTTTCTCCCTTTATTGTGGTGCGTGTGTGTGTGTGCGTGTGTGTGTGTGTGTCCTTCGATTTCTTACCGTTTCCCCTTCTTGCCCTGCGGTTCCATTCATGGGTGGTGTCACCTCCACTTCCACGCTGGAGCTGTTTGGAAGGTTCTTATCTGCGCAGAAGTTCAGAGATTAATTAAAGTGAGAAGCTGTCAGTGCCTCAAATAGACCTGACAGTGTTAGCTGTTATGACGTAGAGAAAGGTGGGAGACAGCACCTCAGCAATGTTAAAGTTAACCCCTTCAACCCCACAAATTGTATCTAAATGCTTTCTATGTTAAACAAAGTATTATAAGTAAAGTTTTGAGATACTTTACCATTTTAAGTTTTATTTTAGAGGTAAATATGATACTTTTTCGTCCACTACATATATTTGAGAAGTGAGGTTACTTTGCAGATAAAGATTTTACACAATAAACCTCTGATAACTTATTAAATATGATACATAGTTACACCTAAATGAAACCACCCTCCACCAGCTACAACATGAAATGGCTTCTTACACAATAATGCACATGAAATAAAAAATCTAATATTATAAAATGTAGCTTTTAACACTGTTACTTTTGATGCTTTAAGTACATTTTTCTGTTTAAATATTTGTAATTTTACTTAAGTAAGATTTGAATGTAATTTTGTAATTGTAATGAAGTTTATTAGTATTTTTACATTTCAGTGATGCAATTTCCACTTAAATACAGCATATAAATAGCTCCACCACTGCTGTATATAATCATTAATTTGTCATATGTGATAAAATAGTAAGAAAAAAAAGGCACTGAGCCCAAGGTTATGTCTTCAATTTGCTAATTGGTTTGGCTAATCTCAGTGTTTTCTACTGACTCAATTTTCCAACTTCAAGTCAATTTACAGTGTGTATATACAGTCTGTTCCATTAATATTTCCATTTTGCATTCAGGTGTAAAACAAAGTTATGATAAGGGTGGAAATCTTAATGAGACAATAAAACAAATCATTTTAATCTTGAATGTGATGATCAAAAGGTACATTATATGTCTGAGGCTGTTACTATCATCCCTCTCTCATCATATCCTGGTGGCGGATATGACTCCATTTCATTTGAGGCCAGACTTACTTAACAGCCCTTATTAACATACAAAGAGCTGAAAGCCATGTAATCAGATGATAAAACTATAATTGCCGTGGAAATTGCTTTAATCCAAGTGTGGTTGTGACACAATTAGAAAGATTCTCAGATGGATAATGTGACTTGGTACCACTATCGTCCAACACGTGACCTATTTCCTTTACTTGGATGCTGTGATATTACTGATAAAGACGGGATATGCAACTAATCACACGCATCATACACTGAACTATATTGACGTTTAATACATTTGCAGTAAATTTTTTACTACAGAGATCACAAAATTAATTTGAGAAATGTGAGGCCTAAAAAATAAAGTATACTGACATGACTACCAGTCATGCATTTTGATTAAGATGGTAATATGTTAATGCCGCGCTGTTAGCATAATTTTGCCTTGTTGATAAACATCTATGTCTCGCTTTGATTCTGCTGCTCTGACTACATTGTGGCCATGAAAGCGCCTCCTGTTCATCCTTTGGTCCAGTGCTCTTTGAAGTGAAAAACACACATAAATTACACTTGGCAGTGACTGTGATTGATTTAAATACTGCTTGAAGACAACACTTGCAATCAATTTAGTAGTTCTTGATAATGTCATGCTTGTTTAACATCGGATGTGACGCTCATTAACGATTTCAGTCGGAAATCCCAGTGACTAATATATGAAATATTTAGCAGGGTAACACCTACTCACAAAGTTTGACTCTTTCTGAATATGTAGTTAAAATCTGAGGAAAATATGAGTAAGCCTCCTACCTGAACGGCTTGCTACTCCATTGGCCTTCTCACTGTCCTCTACTTGGCATTTCTTTTTAGCGATCTTGTGAAGGATGGATGCCTTCTCTCGAAATTTACCTGCAAAACAATCGCCACAGCGGTTAAATGTGGAGCAGAGCGCTGCAGTACTGCAGCATCTTCAAAGCCTCTCGGCCTCATCCCAGTCAGAGCTCCTTCGCCGTCACCTTTGACCCCAGATGGGTCACTTTTCAAAAGCACAGTGCAGACTGGGCGGCGGATTAACACAAAACTGCCATTCAGACAACACTGACAGTCAATATGACATAGCATATCATATACTGATGATCCTGCAATGTCCTGGTCCTTGGTAGAGGCAAAGCCAGCGCGGAGGGAATCTCTTGTGAAGAGGTCAGTTTGTTCTTATACAGTTCTTATATCAGATCAAAAAAATTCACAAGAGATGTCAGAGGCTAGTGGGAAAATACATACAACCAAAGGTTTAGTTTGGTGTCAAAGCAATTCAAATAAAATCTGTATTCATATAATCAAACAGGAGGCATCTGATTTATATAGTAGCTACTCACTTTTTTTTAGCTTCATGTGCACTCCTGTTTTGAAGTGCAGTTGCTGTGTGCAAAACCTCAGAAAAAACACTAACACTGCAGCATTTAAGACACATCTGCTAGTTGGAGAATTGGAACAGATGTTTAAAGAAAATCACTGGTAGATATATTTTTGCAGATAACATTTATTGATTTCAATAACTGGAAAGATGAAGCTATGACGCAGTGCACTGAATTGTTGAAACCAGTCCAACCAATTGAACATCATGACCTTGTTGCTTACATAAGCAGCATGCCCTCTTGACATTACAAATAATGGCTCACGCAAGGCAATTCTGCCTGTGTTGTAATGACTAGTGATGACTGGCCGCTGGCTTGTGGAACAATGACTTTCCACAAAATCCCCATGGCTCAAAATCCCCACAACGGCACACACACACACAAACAACAATACAGTACTGAGACAAGAAGAAATATGATGAACCAAAACCATGTAGTGCAGTTTATTTTGAGTTCCCATGTTAATATTTGACGGCTAGACTGTGAGTTTTGTCTTTTAAAATAAAACTACAATGTCAGATATTTTGTGTTAAACCTACTGTTCATCATTAACGTTTACGTTGTCATGTTTCACTCACTTCCTGTGTGTGTCCGTCTTTGCATGCGTGTCCTGCCTTGTCCCAATCAGACTATTGTAATCAATGTGAAAGATTTTTTTTTTTTTTTTTTCATTTTAAGAGGGCATGGCTGATTTGTCAGTGCTTGACACAGTGACGCGTCGATACGTACTCCACCAAACCATGTCAACACTGACTATGACCTTCTTGCAAAATCATTAAACACCACCAAGTCACCACCGGCCTTCCTCTTGTCTCCGCCATCTCACTCTACATTTCTTCATCGCCCCTGCTTTTCTCACTCGTATCATCTTTCTCCCACTTTGCCTTTTTGTTGTTTGGCAATGCACAGCTCCTCCCTGTCTCTCTTTTTTCAGGCACACACACACACACACACACACACACACACACACACACACACACACACACATATACTGTACATCTTCACAAGACTGCAATCACACATTCCACTGTCTTGACATCACTCACCGTAGGCAGTCACTGTCAGTTGGTATGCTAGTGAGTGGGTATTTGCGTGTGTTCATTAATGCAAATGTGGGCGTGAGATTGTTGTCTCTACTTGGTTATACAAGTAGCAGGGTTGGGCTTGCTGCTGTAGGCATTGAAAGGAAATTCTTTAACAGTTGAAAAGATCCACATGAGGGTTCAGTAATAAAATATGTCTACCTATGAAGAGAGAGAGCAGTAACTACACAAGCAGTAAAGTTAGGGAGAAAAAAAAAAAGTTTTCAGGCTGGCCGGCAAACTGCAGTACAGATAAAATGAGCATTACTATCTTTCTATTCCTTTTTAAGCTAATTATTTTACCTCCAAAATCATTGCCAAAAAACCTGCATACTAATGATAATACCTGAAAAAATGCAGATACTGCTTTTAATGCTGATGATAGTGTTTTTGTATAATCCTCATGAAATACAAGAGGGGGGAAATGCTGTATTTATAACCATAATGTGTTTTCTCAGCTTTCTTGTCCACTTAAGCCAGTTTCTTTAACTTTATTTTGATTATTTACAGTCCACAGCTTAGAAATTAAATGTACCTCAGTTTTGCTAGGTGTCTGTCTGTCCATCTACTTGTAACATTTACTAAATTTACAATTTAATGTGGTTGTAATGTAATGTGATTTAAAGGTAGCTTAATCACACCATATCGCATGCTGATATCTGCTAACCTAATTAGCGTTAGCAGGAGTTTATCTGTTTTCTTTGCTAATTGTATTTACTGCCTCATTTAATTATGTGGAATAACTTACTGAAATATGTCAATGGATATTTTCATTTACAAACAACAGCTATCTGTGGCTATCTCACTAGCTAGCTTTCACTTCATACGGCTCTCTTGCGTTAGCCGTCTAGTTGGTTGTCTCTTTGTGGCAGAAAGTGTATTAAGTGTGATGGTGAATTCTGTAGTTCAGAGATTACCAAGCTGAAACACAGTTACTACAGCCTGGGCAGCAATACAAAGCCAGAATACAATAACTATACAGCCAGAGTGCAGTTACCTGGGGTTTGCCTTGGTTTTCATCTCTGTTTTGTAGTTTACTCCAAATTGAAAATGCTGTTTTCAAACAAATTATACATTTCTATGACAAAGTATTTTTTTATTTAGTGAAACTGAGGTCAACAAGTCAGATTCAGGTCTCAATTTACACCAAATATATGATCACTGCATTTTGCCTGTAGGGTATGGATCAAAGTAGGGCAAACCAAAAAGAAAAATATCATCCAACCAAAGTGCATGAATCAAAGTGAGTACAAAGACGAAAAAAGCCCATCGCTTATGTTTAGACAAATGCTCTAAAACGAAGCAAAATCACATTTTTTTCTCGATTAAATGACTTCAGTCTATGAAATGTGGGGAAAATGTTTCCTGGGAGGTCCATTTAAGGTGCACGCATTGTCAGAACTACCCAATTTGCATAATGATGCAATCGCATAGTCTTTAAGACTAACCAAGTCCAGCCCTTCCCTCGCCGTTGTTACACAGCCACTCATCTTCCCTGTCAGCTCTGCCTGTTACGCAACCACTGGGTGGATGAGTCACTCCAGTTTGCCAAATTCAGCAACGTACATCTTACGACTGTGCACCCGCTGCTGGTGCAAGTGGAACCTCCAAGTGAGCGCTGAGGCATGGATGATGTATTTCTCAGCGGCGCAGAATGGAAACAGTGCCAAAGGAGAAAAGAAAAAGAAAAAGAAAAAAGAAAACCTTGTGCTTATGTTTACTGAGCGTGGGGCAGGGGATGGTATGCTGTTCATCTGTGTGTGTGTGTATGTGTGTGTGTGTGTGTTTGTGTGAGGGTTTACCAGCCTGCATAATAATAAATGTCTTAAAATTTCACCAAGAATCCAACGTAGCAGTTTGTTTCTCACAAAATAAAACATAAGCAACATATGACTGCAGTTGTCTTCATTTAAAATATCTTATTAATAAGTAGAATAAAAAATCCATAAAATCACTATACACAGTAACACACAATATGTACATATTTTCTGGGCAGAACTGAAAATTAAGCCAAAAAAAAATAAAAAAATGAGAGTAAAAAGTAAATTGAAAAAAATGGCATGGCTAACATGATTTGCACTTATGTCAGTGAAATCTCAGAGAGGTTGTCCAACTAAAAAGCCAAAACTGTATGTCACAAGCGGAAAAAAACCAAAACAAAAACAATGGGGCTGGAGGTGCTGTTTCATGATTAAGATGGAGAAAACAAAGAGGGATGGCAAAAGCTGACACAAAGAATCAAGTGAAAACATTCGGGCTTACCTTCCTCAGTCATTGAGTGATAATATTTTAGTTTCCCATAAGTCCCAAGCTCTACAACATCACAGCAAAAGACAAGGGTAAGGCAACGAACACACAGAGAAAAGGAAAAGAGTGAACATGACAGAACAAGACAGGTCCGCTGGATCTACATCATATACTGTACAAACACTCACACAGGCACAAGAAGGTGACATACTGTATACAGAAAGACAAAGTCTCTCCGAATCATCCCTGCATAAGTGCAAAACAAAGCAGCAAGAATTGAATTATAAATAAAATACATCATAGTCGAACAATAACTCAGTCTGATAAAGAGCCTGCCAATGGCACAGGTTAGATGCTATTAGAGAAGATTTGCAAGAAGAAGGGAGGGGGCAGGGGCAGTCAATATACTAAAAAATATATATATAAGAGGTTCATAAAATGATATATTAAAAAACAAACAGAACAGGAAAGTCAGAAGAGATTTTACTGGGTCAACATGCAACAAAAAGATGAGTCCTCCTCTCCTCTGCACGCAAGCTTAGTCAAAGGCTTGATGATTCAGCATTTTATTTCCACAATGAAACCCGAACAATTAATTTGATTCCCTTACTGTAGCAGTTCTTCGTGGTACAGTAAATAGACGGTCAGCACATCTGCATGATGAATTAGCCGGGAATTCAAACCTGCAGCTGAGCGTGAAGCAGCAGAACAGAAGACACCAGACCACAAGACTTCCCACACTGCACTTTATCTTGGAAAGTACAGTAGCTCACAGCCTGGAGCTGCACTCTAACACATGCTGTTCTGCCTGGTTTGACAATAAATAACTAATGGCATGGGGATTCAGTTTTTAGCATTGCTCTGTCCAATTCTCTTAACCAAAAGGTACAAATATGTTTAGAAATATATCAAATATATAATGGTTGGTGTATTACATAATTTGCTACAACAAAATTAAAAAAGACATTTTCTCATTTATAAGCTTTGTATTTATTTCAATTACCACACATGTCCTACACAAATGGACATTGGTTCACCCACATTACATAATGCCTAATTACCTCATTCATGTAAATTGTTTGACTTTTATTTGCCCAGATTTTATGATATCTGGATCTGATATTTCTGCCACCTAAATGCTAACATAGAAGGTATAATGTGTACCATGTTAGTTTAGCGTGTTAGCATACTATAATTTGCTAATTAGCTCTAAACACAAAATAAAGCTGAGGCTGATGGGAATGTCATTAATTTTGCAGGTATTAGTCATAAACCAAAGTATTGGACAATATAATAATCCTCTCCTGATGGTGGCACTAGATGGAAAATGATTACAACTAATCCTGAGTGGAACAGGGATTTCTGTACCACATTTTATTGACAATCCATCCACAAAACCACAAATGCAAACCTCATGGTGGTGCTTTTAAGTACACATCACCAAAGCAGCTGACCAACGTTGCCATCCTTAGAGCCACACCCTTAGCGTGGCTAAGAAACTGAACAGTAACAGTGACCTTGATATTCTGCGTACTCAGCAGACTTCACTGTGATCCATTTCTAAACAAAACCAAAGCTACCTATATACAACTAGAGAGATAAATGTTTTCCATAACTTGGGTAAACTGACACTTAAACTCTCTTTAACAAGCATAGATTTCAAGCTCTGTACATGTTGTAGGTGCGCAGTGCAGTAAGTACTGTATATGCCCACACCCGCAAGCCCACATGCACTCACACTACTATCGAATTCTGCCCAACAGTGGGCAACCACTCCACTCACATTTGAGGGGATTATGGTGCGATTCTCATGCCAAATGCGAGTCTTGGCAGCCCTGAAAACACAATCTAATGAGATGAAAACACGTCCCCTTTGAGAGTGTCTTGCTCATCTGCTGCACTCCCAGACAAGTGCCTCAATCCCGTATGATCAGGCGATTTAGGTTTGAAGTGCACTACCAACTGCAAAGCTGGCCTCTAACTGAGGTTGCTCGGAGGGCAATTAACCCACGACACAATCACTGGCAGCGCAGTCATCTGTTTGCCCTCTGTTACCAGAGAGAGAGAGAGAGAGAGGGAGGCTTGTTGTCGTTTATCAGGGGCCCTCTTGTCCTTGTGGTGTGACCTCTAAACCTCTGGTGAGCTGTGTGTGTGAGTGCGTGTGTGTGCATGCCCACTCTGTCTGCTGGGGGTTGGGGTGTCAGGGAAATTCACAGTCTGTGCTGAAGCAAAAAGGCTTTTAACATTGATTCTTTCACCCACCCGGCGCGGGGTGGCTCAGAGGGCGCGGGAGGGGGGTGTGACGTGTGTGTGCGTGTGTGTGTGTGTTATATACGTGTGTGTGTGTGTGTGTTGGTGCTGGAGATGGAGGGATGATGGGTTGGTAGGTGTCGGTTGGCTGGTCACAGTTACATAACATACTGGAAGTGCAATTATCTAGCGAAACAAGTAAGGATCTCTTATGAAATACACATTAATAAATATTAAAGAAATTATTGCTGATTTTAGGAAATACACTTATTCGCTTTCTTTCCGAGAGTTTGCTGAGAAGATTGATGTCACTCTCATATAAGAGTGACATCAATCTTCTCATTTAAATCTCAGCAAGAATTAGCATATTTCCCAAATTGTTGAACTATTTGTGTAAAAAATAAGATCTCCCATATATAGTATATTTTGCACGACATGCCAATCAACATATTGTCATTTTTCTTCAAAATTATGATACAAAATATGACTTTTCATCATCTTTTTCTCAAATTCACATTAATAGTAAACATGTAGTTTTATATGCTCTTACAATATACTTATTACATTATAAATACTGTACATTATTTAGTTAATTTTTAATATGTATATGAAGATGCTTCTCTTTCAAACATACAGGTACGCCCTCATTTTCTTAGTGTGTGTTACATGTAATCAAATGCTGAAAATGTTAAATGTTAAGTTGACACCAATAATGAAAAGCGTACAGTAGAATGTCAATATATTATATCTGCATTAATGGAAAACATTGGGTTTGGAAGGTCAGTGACAGCGGTTACATTATTGAACCATGTGATCAATGGGGCCCTGGGTCACCACACAGACAGTACTGGTGGCAGAGGGATGGGGGGGTGGGGGGGACAGTATGGGGCAATCTGGAAATGTTGACCGGATGAGTGGATTCACCTCTCACCCTTTATGGCTATAAAAATAATGGAATGTCATGAGGCTAAAATTGAAAAGTTGTAAGTTTCCTTTTCCCTTTCTTGTTTCCTCTTCTGCTTATTAATTTCCTTCTGTTTTGAACATGAATTTGTCCAAATAGATTTCACAATAAACCACGCACATAAACCTACAGTAAGTTGAACTTATTTCCTTCCATGTCTGCATCAAAACCTTTCCGAATGAAACAGTTGGTCAAACCACCCATTGCCTCACCAGTTTAACGCATAAACGCACTGTCTGCCAATATCAATATGTACATGAGTATATCAGGTTTTACAAATATGACCTTGTCCTCTCTCTGCTTGGGTTTTGGCGGACTTGCGTACAATGTCTGCTCAATAAAAATGGCCTCATATCAACAAAGACCACACTGGCATTGTGAGCAATCTTTTCAAGTCTATCTCAGTGAGATAATGATCGGCAGGAAAAGTGTCTGATGAGATCTTTACTCTGTGCCGCCATATTTATAGGGCTGCACTTCATCATCACACAGCAGTGTTGTTGAGTAAACGCAAGGAGTTCATTTCAAATATATCTGAAAATATGGATTAATTCTTTATCTTTGCACATTATTATCAAAAATGCATATAATTTCATGGAATCACCCCTAGTATACTATATGTCCTGCATACATAAGCACCCAACCTTCCTCCATACTGAGGTCAACCTAAGCTATGGATATGCACAGACTCACCACCAGAGTTCAGATCTATGGGTGATAGATCTTATTGAAGGACTTCAGCTAAAGGCTTGCACTCAGCTTGAGTTGTGAATGCTGTTTTGCGTGGCTTGTTTCAACCATCCACTGCGGGCTCAGACAGTAGAATGAGAGCCACTCTGCCCTTCTCCCTCCCCATCTCTCTTTGTAGTTCAATATTTGATGCCACTCCTAAGTGATATTGTTTGTAGCTCCGCACTGATGGAAAAAGAGATGCGGTGCACTTGTGCCTGGAACTAACTGTACCGGACTATTACATGCCTCTTGCGTGTTACAAAAGCATGCAGGATTAAAGGTGTACTATTAAACTGAAGGACATTCACTATAACAGGAACGAGAAAACTGTTGTTCTTGAACGAAATTTGGATGCTGATTAAACATCTACCGTATCTCTAAAAAAAGCATTTGAATACTTAAAATCGATAACGATTTGGTGTGAACAGCTAATTGTAAAAGCCTGTAGAAGCAAACAAATTTTAGTCCATTGCCATTAATTGCTCGGTCAAGCTCTTATTGACTCTAAATCCTGACAAAGGCCGTGTGAAGAGAAGAGAAAACAGCTGACCAAGTCTCTCCATCTGCCCAGAATACCAAATCATGAACTAAGCACAGCGTTGTCAAGTCGAGACAGCTACTTTACTGTAGGATGTGGCACTCCATCTCCTTCCTTTAGCTGAATGTCTGCAGTGTGAAAAGACCATTCAGAGACCTCACAAACCTGGAGTTGAAGGACAATGTTGACAAGATAACGCAAATCTCTCATTTTGGGGCCTACCTGTCTCACAGAGAGCAGCGCTCCAAAGCTAGAACCAAAGGGAGTTCATAAGAGGAGAGAGAGGATTGGGGACAATGGGGAAAACGATGCAGAAATGGTCACAGAGGGTGTCCGGGGAGAATACATCCACAGAAGAGAATGGATATTTGAAGGAAAGAGTCTGCAGGGATGGACAGTACAGAGTTGACATACAGTACAGCAGCGCTTGGGAAATGTATACATAAGGGACATGTCGGCAAGAAGAGTTGCCTCCAGGCTGTTGGAATGAGAACAAACAGATTTTTTTTTGAGGGGGGGGATACAGAAATTAGAGTAACTCACCAGAGTCAGCAAATTCTGAGGGGACAGTAGAAGAAAGAAAGATAGGAAGACAGAAACAGAGAATAAGATAAATCCAGGTGATATTTAGTCTGATAGCGCACATTTAACCATTGATATGTATTATTCCATGATGAGAAATGTACTATTAAAATATACTAGTAAATTAATGAAAGGATTAAAACTTGAGGAATAATTTGACATTTTGTGAAATAACCTTTCTTGCCAAGAGTTAGATGAGAAGATCGATATCACTCTGTACACACAATATGAAGCTACAGCCAGCACTGTCTTGTCACTCTTACGCTTTGCATGCTTTAGAGGAGGTGGTAGGTGTATTTTCTTACCTTTGGCAAGAGCCCGGTTTCCCCCTGTTTCCAGTCTTTATGCTAAGCTAACTTTGTCCTGGCCACAGCTTCATTTTCAACAGAGAGATATGAGATTGGAATCAATCTTTGTATTTAACGGTCAGCAAGAAAGCGAAGAAGCATATTTCCCAAAATTTCAAATTATTCCTTTAAGAGAGGCACACCTGCATGCCCACACACATACTCTTGACATCCACAAACATTAACCAGGGTTTTTCCTGCATAGAGGGGAATGCTGCTGCACACCTGTATATGAAAGCTTTGACAATAATAAAAAAGATCTCTGCATTGATTTTGATACTTTTTTTTTTTTTAACTGGCCATCGTGACTCCAATTATAGAAATGCAATGGTAAATTGTCTTATTCACAACCTACTTATGTTGCATTAAATGCATTAAAAGCAACTGTGGTGGCACTAGATGACAAAACAACATAGTAACATGGTCATTAAAAGTGAATTTTAGTCAATTACAGATCAAATGCTGCAAGATTAAGGAAGTTATGACGGAGTGAGGAGTCACTCATGAATCTGCTTAGGAACTTCTACATGTTTTTTGAGTTACCACCTTTGCCTCATTTTGAGTCAGGAAAAACCCCCAGAACACAAACACAAACACACACATTAACACGGACACACACACACACACACACACACACACACACATCCCTAATTACCCCACTCTGATAGTCGAACAAGTGAAAGGTAAACATTTCCCAGCACTAGCAAACAACCTCAGACTTTCCCTCGGCTGCAAAGCACAGACAATTTATTTTGAGAAATGTGTATGAAAAATGTATGGCTGGAGTCCTGCCAGCTCCCCCGCGGCCCAGCTGAGCTACACTTAAAGCCTAAGAGCACATGAGGACAGGCAGCACAGCCTCCATCTTTGATGGATGCACCTGTTCAACTCTCTCCACGCAGTGAGTGCACCAACAAAATGCTACTTTGCATTAATGATATTGGTAAAGGTGCATAGAAAACATTTGCTCATCTCTGAACTGGGCCGACCTTTATCGGGCCCTTACAGTAACACGGTCAATGAAATCATTAAACACTATAAACACACGTGGCATCTGATGAGTGCATTTCAAAATGTATCCAAGTCCATCATCGCTGCTATATGTTCACTGTAGCTTGTGAAAACATCCAACCTGCTACATGGAAAATTCAAAATAATATATACGAATAAAAATGAAGCCCAAAGTGTTGCTTTTGTTCTCTGTGTTAATTAATTCAATCCTCAAGTCATGTCACACTGTTGTTGTGTTTTTCAGTGCATTCATTTCCAGCCTGTAATTTGCCAAAAGGCTCATCAGTCAAATCTGGCAAACTGTGCAACATCCTCACATTTCTGCTGCATTCATACTGAAGCAGAATTGGCCTGTTTGACCATTTTAAATCCACCACTAACATTATATTTATAACATATAGGACATTTATTTAGATATTTATTTTTAGATGTTTCATTGTGACTTAGACCTGAACAATAAGAAAAAACAGAGGCGCACAATCCAGTCTATTTATCTTCCTGAAGTCAAACAAAATATTTCAGTCTACCATCATCAGTGCATGTTTGATGTCCCAAACAAAACCACCATGATAAATGCCTCTACAAGGAGCAGCAGGGTGGAGTATGTATAACTGTACATATACGCCTGTCCGTAAAGACTCCCATTCCCCCCAGCAGGCTATGATTTACATTTTAATCACCAAAATAGACAGATGAATACACTCAGAGACAGGACGCCTTGGATTCAGCGTACAACAACGACTTGATGCATGTTAATGGGCACTTTAAGGCCCGTCTCTGCACAGCCTATTAATCTTTCCTGAGCTGACTCATTCAAGGTTTGGCTTTCAAGGAATGTAAAGTCATTTCGGAGAAAGCTGAAATGCGTCCTCACTACTGAGCAGATGTCTCCTAATGTGATCAATCAATCCAGAGGGGACATATTTAGTCAGACCGTAGTTTTTTTCTTATAAATGGCTGTTTGACCTTGTCCTACAGTATGTTGTATTTTGTTATCTAATAATGCTGTCACTGATGCTTTAATCAAATAACACACTGCACATACATTTCAGAGAAAGCTAAAGCGAAAAGGGGAATAAAAAATGACATCATACAGTAAGCAGGCATTAGTATTCAGCATTAGTATTCATTTTTTAAAGGATTAGGATTCATCATGTCACGATATACTTCTTCCACATCTAATTCAAAGACCTTTCACCAAAACTAAAAAGAAGAGAGTGTAATGACAAATTCTTCAAGCCCTCCTTGAACCCCTGTTGCCTCTTCGCTCCCCATTCTCCTTTTCCCTCGGCTTTTTCGCGGTGGGTTGAGAATGGGATGACACTGCACCTCCCCTAGCGTATTAACATATTCATCCTCTGTGCCGAGCACTGACACCGCCGTTTTACATTTCCTTTAGCTAAGCTAATAGGCCTTCATCTTGGATTAAAGGAAAATGATCTTCCACCTCGGTTGTGCTCTGACACAGCACTGAGCTCGCCTTGTCGACTATTTTTAAAAAAGGATCAATGCCGTCCCAGACATGTGGGGGCTAAACAAGTGTTTCTAAATGTTACGGAGCTTCTGGATTTTAAGGTGTACATGAAGTACTTGCAAACAGATGGAAGCTGATATTTTTATTTTGACTGAAAAAAACACCATGCTGACAATATGAGCTTAAAGTTCAGGGCAACAACACCTCTTATGTGCTCATAACATATTTTTCTTCCAGTTTGGTTTGTTTCAAAATGAACCACGCTGTCGCAAAACCGCTTTCAGTTTTCAAGAGAGAAGCAAGTTCAAGGCAAGAACAACCTGAAAATAGAGACATTTATGGACAGTAAATGAGAACATCTGTGAAATACGGCATTTCAGAGTTGTGTTTTCTGTGTGCAGTTTGTCTGACCGTCTCACCTTCACTTAAAGGGTCCAACGTATGAATCATGAGCTGGAAAATGCTGTTCCTCATCAAGCTGTTGTGCAGGGAGGCGGAACTACCCCCCCTCTGAAGCCGAGGCCTGGCCTGTGAGAGGACAGATATCATGTCAGTCACACATCCTGCTGCTGGGACTCTTTACCTAGGACATGCTTCCTGATTGGAAAAAAATGCATAACTCTGGTTCACTAAATGGTAAAAATTTCTATCATAAAGCACATATGCATCAGACTATTAAATGTAAGCACTTTACTAAAGCCATTTCTAATCCAAGTTGATTTAACTAAGTGCAGGAAACTATGCTGTTTTATAAAGAATGGTCATTTTAGGCACATTTTATGCACAGAGAGAAGTATTCATGTAACTGCAACATTTGTTCATGAATATATGATGTTCTAGCACCTTCAATTGTGCTCCCAGTTGGAATATGATTCCCTAATCCTCTTTTGCATAAAACCCCTAAGCGGAACCTGCAACCCAGTAAAAACTACCATAAAGTACTCCAGCTTCTTAAAATATAAGCCCCATGGGTTAAGACATGCATTCAAAATTAAAGTGGCATATGAGTTCTTTCTCCCAAAACAGCCGTTGCAAAAGGTCGCCCCAGCAGCCGAGGCTGAACTTGAGAAATGTGGGAAATAGACACCGTTGCAGGCGGCATCTTGCCTGATATCAGACTGAATTTTCAACTCGTTGTCACTCGTTCAACTCGGTGGAGGGGGCGGATTCAAAGGTCTGGACCCAGGCAAGGTGGCAGCTGTTTGGAGTGTGCCCGCCTTTGGCTGCCCACAGGTGATGCGTACGCACAGGAGGCGTCAGGTGCTAATTCACAGGCCCATATGGGTGTGAGCGGGAGGCAAGGGACACATGTAGACTGCCAGGGCTTGTGTACTGTATGTTCTCAGGGATGTGACTTCTCAGTGGGACCCCGTAGAGTTTCCTTCTGCCGCCCTGTTTTATCCGCTTCCTTTACAATCTGGATGAAAACTTAACACCCTGGTTTACGTTTTTGAAAGTGTTAGAAGTGTCTTAGATTTTCTAAACACATGCTCCTTCCTGGTTTGCTTTTTTGCATGCTGTGTACAAAATGAATCTGGAAATAAAAAGTTCAGAAAACAGACGGAGCTACTCTCTGCACACGGGGAGGCTGAAGGTTAGAGATAACAGTGTACATGTCTTGTTCACAGTATGGTGGGAGAAACACAAGTTACGCTACTACATCTACACAGAAACAGGGACAAACACAGAAGCAGACGGGAAGAGTGTCAATCAGACAGGACCTACCGACAACTTGCTGTCATCCTCTGGCGCCCCAGGACTCGCCTTCTCATCCAACACAAAGAGAGAAGAAGTAAAAGGGGGGGAGAAGGAGAGAAAGAGAAAACAGGACATAGATGTGAAGCATGCCGCACACAACCAGACGGACAAGATGAATAGACGATAGAGAGAGACATTACAGCACAGTTACAGTGACGGCGATGACTGACTGTGATGTAAGTGGACAAGACTTGAGGGACAGATTCCTCCCCACTGCTGTGCCCGCATACTGTGTCAGTCGCAAGCTGAGTAAGATTAGATTGTGTCTACATGAATTTCCTTGAAATTCATTCAAAAATGTCATTTCAATTTCACCCGTTTGAATCAAGGGGTGTCAACTCATATCAGATTCTCTGGCATATCCTGGCATACACTGTAAAAGTAAAGTAGAGTGACAGGGAAAGGCAAAAAAAAGGTAAAAGTTTTCAAATGAAACTAATATTTTCAAACTGAGAAAGGATTAAAAAAAAATTAAATTCAAAATGTGTTTTAAAGGAATAGTTCAAAATTTTGTTTCTTGCTGAAAGTAAGTTCCATATCTGGAACCAGGAGAAGACTAGCTTAGCACAAAGACAGTACAACCTGTCATTTTTATACTTTTTAAAAACATTTTTGTACAGATGTGACATGTTAATCAGTGTGCTTTAGAGGTACTGGTAGTCATTTATAATATACATCTCTCTTATTTAACCTTTACCTTTGGACAGACGGAGGCTCGCCATTTCCCTCTGCTTCAGTCTTTATGCTAAGCTTAGCTAATCATCTTATGGCTCCAGCTCAAGACTTAATGGACAAACAAGTAAGTGGTTTCAACTTTCGCATCTAACTCTTGCCAAGAAAGTGATCATGTGTATTTCCCAAAATGTTAAACTTTTCTTTTAAGTCAACAAAGACTTTAAGGCTGTAAGAACTCGCCGCCCTGCAGGTTCAGTGCTGCCAGTTTTAATGTGATAACTTTGCCTCCGTGAGTGGATGCATGCCAGATCATGCCAAAGTGACTCCAGTCTTTTAACAATCACTCAATTCTCTGCCATCATTCTCAGCAGGCATATTTGGCATGTGCAGCACTGTAACACAGACAGTCTATTTTTGAAACAAAAGCCTTCCACCAACTGCCTGACTGAAGTGTGCTCATTTCATCTCCGAAAAACGTGTTTATGTGTGAAATAAACGTCACTTTAGGCCTCTGCTTCGAGCTGCAAGGGAACAAACACAAAGCTTTTTGTTCAGATCTTAGCATATCAAGGCTTTGTTTCACAGCCTACACAGTCTTCAGAAAGAAATGTGCACAATGTGGCGGCACTGGCGTGCGTTGATAAGATGCGCAATGCCCGATGAAATGCAGAAAACGATCCAGTTTGATCTTGTGAGCTTTTAAAAGTGCAGGGCAAATATACAAATTTTTAGACAAGGCCTTCAGGCTTGTCAACCAAGTGATTCATTTGCATGCTAAAAGACCCTGCATTGCATTGCATATTAAATCTCTTGATAGTTTTACACTCTGGTTCATGAGGTGAAAGCTTATGTGGGTGTTGACATTCTATCCCAACAGATTTCTAGATTAAAAAAATGCTTATCTATTAATTAAATTGTTTCAAGCTCCCTTTGTTTATCGTGACAAAATTATGAACTTACTAATTCAAATAAAATTCCCTTTAACTTCAAAGAACTTCTACTTGGGAGTGAGTTTTACTTTGAGAAAAAAATCCACCACTGCAGTCATTGTGAATGTCACAACACACTGTGTCCCACTGTTTCTGTTTAACAGCTCATAATTTACCATATATTAGGCTTTGCCTCTGTATATTTACAGAATAATTACAGAAATGAGGAAGCTGAAATTAAACATTTGCAAAAAAAAAAAAAAAAAAATTGAGCAGAAGCTGAGATAATCCTGAGATTTTCCACAAAGCTATTCAACTATAACCTAATTTTTTACCCATTTCATATCTTCTTGGTAATTCCCAGCACCCTCAAGGTTTAATTATTCTATTTCACTCCCTATTACCTGCCTCAAAGGCAAGTCAGGAGGGTTAGAGGAGAACAGGTGAATGTGCCATATAGAGATTACGCTGTGGGTCGCTCATTAAGCCAGCGTTAAATATTATGACTAATAATCACATAGAGAGATTAGTATGTTCTCTGGAGTTTGTGTGTTCTCTAATACCAGCAGCTCTCGCTTCCAGTTCTTACGTAATGTCACATCAGGATCATTCTTGGAAGCGGATCAGCTGAGGGAGATAAATGTCCCTCTGCAGCCGCACGCATGTAACGCTGTTACGGAGAATTATCGACGAAGAGTGTGACATCATGCAAATACACTGTACTTCCGCTATGGCCTCTCAAATTGCCCACAGCTTAAGGAGAGACTCTCGGAGGAATCTGAGCACATTGGTGAAAAACTGGAAGCACGGCTGGAAGTCTTGACTTTTGAACATCAGTGGCGGATTATAGATATTTTCATATGTGATGTCAGTCCACAAAAGGGGTCTATTTCTGAAAGGGTTTGACTTACAATTCCTTTATGCTTCAACATCCAAGCCAAATTATACAGAATAATAACTCCTTCATTTTTTTAACACTTTATCCTTAAAATAGCCCTTAATTTCTTCTAGATATATCACAGATATATCATGAATTATGATAACAGCATTACATTTTATAAATCCTATGAGCTACTTTCCATATTATTTCTACCTCATTTCCTCCTGCTTGGATTTCTGAGAGCTTGCAAGGAATCAAATTCCAAAAGCTAAATGTGGATCCATCATTGGTGATACTTGATTCAACTACCATCACAATGCTCCACGTACTGCAATCTCCACAGCATTAAATTAAGCCTCCAAAACTCAACTAGCATCATATAAATGTTTTGGGATTCTCAGGTGAGCTGACTGAATATAGAGATAAGGTTCTATAAGGAAATTAGCTTAATAGCTGTTTCCCAATGCTAACAGTATTTATGCTAGACTAAGCTAACAGGCTGCTGGCTCCAACTATGTACTTTCCAAAATGTTGAGCTATTCCTTTCACAAATCTTCAATCACAATAAAGGTGCTGACTAAGTGAGTGACTCAAGCTTTGAGTCCAGTCGCCACTCTGAAGTTAATCTTTAAGATTTGATATGTGTATATCAAACAGTGAAATCAAATCACCATTTCTCACACTATTAATTACTAACAGACCCAAACAGGCCATTTTCATTGTATTTTAATGTTTGTCATAAGGCCTGACGGAGAAGAATAACATGCACAAGCCAAGATTTATGCCTGACAGACAAGCTTGTTGTGACAAAAGTTACAATACAGTAGATCTGACATTTCTTGAATGATAAATCTATTGAAACTGTTAAAATTGTATGTGGATACATTGTAAATAAAACATCTGTGAAACAGTGTGTATGTAAAGATATGTGAAAACACAGACTGACTGGCTTGTTAAGCGAACTTGAAAAGTAAAATCTTGCACAGCTACAGGCATTTGCCCGCATGTGCTTACAGTAGGCAGCCTGTCTCTCAGAGCATGACAGAACACCCCTCGAGATCTGTCCATCTAGATTCATTGTGCTAGAGCTAAACTGTTGAGCGGCACGACTGAGCAGCATCCCTCTCTCTTTCTCTCGCTCTCTCTATGTCTTTCTCCCTCTCTCTCCCCCCCTCCATTTTGCTTGGGGATGATAATAATGATCTTTAAGGAAAGGAGGGAAAAGATGCACAACAACTCAAGAAGCCATCCACTTGCTAATTAGTAACCCCTTCATTTTTCTAACAAGCAGAACTAATTACAGGAGCTGCCACAACGCTGATTTCCCACAAGGCAATGCTCACCAGGACTAAGCCAAAATTGCTTCCTCTTACTCCCCCCCGCCTCTCATGAACCAATCAGACTCAGACTTTTGGGAGACAAATACTGCTGTGTCATTTTTGCAAGTGAATACAATCACGCAAAGCGGGGTTTGATCAGCCACCTTGTCATTTTCCTGACTGTATTGTAAGACAGCAAATAAAAAAAATATAGGCATGCTGAATATGAGTTAATAATATTTATTCACTCATTCACCATTTTAAAATTAGATTCTACATAAAATTAAAGTATTAGCTGGGTAAATACAAGAGGTGGAATAAAGACCTCCTGTAAGCCTGATCAGATCTCGATGTTGCTGTCAGATCAGAGCTGGTTTTGATCTGCAGTGGATGCAGTAAAAAAAAAGAAAGGCTGAACACGATCTTTTGTTTTTGAGATTGTAGAAATGATAGATGAAAGTTTGTTCCAGGAGTCTGCATTTCTATTCTGCAGCGTGTCTGCTGTGATTCTGCTGCAGAGCTCTCTGCCCCAGATTTTATTTTAGCTGCCCTCTCCTGTTTATCTGCGTGACCTAAGAGTTTTTAATAAAGTATCAGTTTGTCTTTTGCTTGTTGTATCAGTACTGCTCCTACTGTGTTGTCAGTTACCAATGCTGAATGGTTTTCATTAGTCAGAGGAAAGTGGTTCCCAACAGGGGCTACCACACCAAACTCAATCGTTGACAGTGGTCCAAATCTAGCTGCCCCGAGGCAACTGGGCAGCCCTGCTTCTTTTCCAGGTATTGGTCATAGGGATGACACATCCACACTGTGCACTGTAACATTCACAGTACTTTCCAGTTTTCTCAGTATTACTATAGCAGCCTATCCACTGATGTAGTTTTCCAGGGCTTGAAACATTGAAATAACCATCTGCAAAGATGACATTATGGATTACTTCCCAAGTTCAATTTCATTTGGCAGGCACTTTTATCTAAGGATAAAAAAACATACACAGATACTAGTGTCAATACCTGGCTGGGACAATATAAACAAAGCTACCAGTGGCTGATGGGTATAGGCATCTGGCAGTGTTTCTGTTCCAGTTGCCCACCAGTGCCAAACCAAACCAAGGTACTGAGAATCTTGTCAGTCTCATCAGTGAAAAGGAACTGACCCTAAGGTAAAGAAAACACTCCTGCTCTCCATGCTGGGATAGTTTTGACGGTCCCTGACCCTTGTATGAAATGTATAGGGGCTCCCTGAGCAGCAGATTTTTCTGTCAATAACAAATGGCACCAGAAAGCTTATACTCTTAATGGACGGCACTGACCAGAAGGGCAGACTTGATTTCCACAAGTTTTGCAGAAACAGTTTACTTTAAGTGTTTGCTGTCCAACCAGCAGACCTGCTTAATTTATTTAAATGCTTTTCAAAATGTTACAATAGCCTATTGACCATTTTCATCAAGTAAGTCTAAAGATCCCCTTAAATGAGTAGTTCATTGGTCATATTTTAAGGGATAAGGCTCGTGTTATTCTATATTTTTCACAAATCCCATTACAAGATCAAAGTCAATTATGCTTTAGTTCAGGCCCAATCTCATTTATTCATATTAAGATGTAAATCTTTTAAAATGGCTCACAAATATATCGTTTCATTTTTTAAAAAGGCTGAGTGATTTCTGAAAACAGCTGTGTTACTCAAACAGGAGTAAATAATGCATTTGTTGGGAATTATTTTCAGCAGTGGATTAATTTACATTTGGTGCTCTAGTGATGGTGTATATGCGTTTGACTACATTGTTCTGCCTATGCTCATCATAATGAAGAAACATGTAGCCCAGTATGACAGTGTGGTGCCTTTATGTATTTTTAATAATTCTGGGGCAACAACAGAGCTCTATGGAACGGAGGAGTAAGATATATCAGGCTTTGGCAACACAGGCAATTCTTGTCATTAGGATCTTAGATTTATTTTAGTTTTTTTTTTTTAAATTAAATCCCACTTAAATATTAATGAGAGAAGCTCACATCATTAGGAGATGGTGTTTTGAGGTCGGGTTTCCCATCTGTGCAGCAGCTTTTACTCATGGCACCTCATCCACATTATCCTGACCACTGACTTGCTTTGTTGCACTGTCAGCAGGACAGCTGACAGTCAGTCACAACCTATCTGTGGCAAAGAGCATGCACAGAAGACCCTTATCTGGGAGAGAAGTTGGAGGTGGAAGAATGCAGAGGAAGCTTTCTGTTGCTGTTGCTGTCAGACAAACCTGTCATTTTTAGTTCAGATGGGGTAATATGCTGATGGAGCCCTTTCAGGTCACCTTGGTGGGCTTGAGTGGGAGTGGGGTTGGGTGGATGGGCAGTCTTATGCATCACTTGTCCATCCATGATGAACATGACAAGCGGGAACCCTCTTAAATGAGAACAGAGGAGAAGAGGCTTTCAGCAGATTCGCTGAGCCCCAGAGCGTTTTCTAATTCATTACGGACTGTCTGATTGCAATCACTTCCATTTTAAAGAGTTTACTCTCTTAAATTTGGTTTAAAATTCTCTGTGGTGTCCGCGTGATGTCGGGTCACTCTGCGATTGTGAGATCTATACATCAGCACTTTGTGTGGCATAGACATCATCGCCCTGGATTTCACAAATTACGGGTATTACAAGAACCACAACTCTCAGTACTGATGTAATGCTCAGCTGCTGCAGCTTAGCGAGGCTGATGTTGAGGGTCAAAAATCCCCCCGAGGAAGGAGTTAAGTATGTAAGGCCTGCTGGTCCTCGGCCACCTCCAACCATATGCACAGTTTCCATCTCAGTGGGTCGTGTGTGTCATTTCATACGCCCACCAGATAGGGATCTTGGTGCCCTTCACATGATGCTTTTACAGTGCAGTTACATTAGCTAATGCGACCCCGCTTTCAAAAATAGCTCTTGATCGATAAGGCTTTCAGTTTCTTGCGAGCCTCAGTGTTTCACCTTCAGGCTCTCCCTCAGAAAAAAAAAAACAAAAAAACAAAACAAAAAAATAATCTCATATTTCAAGTTTTCAAGAATAAATAAGCAAGTCAGTATCACAAAGTCTCAATATATATCTTGACCTTTATGACCTTGGACTACTGATGACAGCCATATGTGCAAAAATAATCACGTGACATGACATGTGTCTGTCTCTGCAGCCATTTCAATCAGCATGGAGAACCCACATCAGCTCATCTCATATCAGATCTGAATATCTGTTAGCCTCGGTAGTTAAAATTCACATAAGGTCCACACAAGGGATGGATGAAATAGAAATGGCCTCCAACAGACAGCAGTTAAAGCTGGAGCCGGAGCTCTTCAGGCTGTCTAGGTTGCATCAAACATACACACTCATTGAGCATTAAAGACAAACAGCTTCATGATCCAGGCCTATTCAGATCCACTCCTCTGCGTGGGCTATAAAATGTGGCGGCTTTGAACGATCCGGCAGTTGGTGTCTCTGCCAGTTCCCTAGTGCAAGATTATTAAGACAAATCCAAGAGGAGGAAGCCTCTTTGACCAACTGTCTGGGAAATCTATTTCTGGAAATCACTACTCATAATACCACCACAACATTTGATGTGAACACACAATCAGAATGGGGGAAAGGTTGCTGGGACACAGCACCGCAGTTCCTTATAACATTATAAAATGTGCTGTCGACCAGCGAGGTGGAGGAGGCGCTGTCCATGGTGCTGCATGAAGGGCAAAGACTGGCTTCAGTGTGACTGGAAGTAAACAGAAAACAAGCACATAGTGTGTGATAAGCTGCAGCTGGCTTACATGTACACACAGTTTTTGAACTTGGGTTTCACAGCATTGAAAAGTAAGGCTTTACCATCTGAATGAAGTCAGAGAGACGAAGCAGTAAAATGAAAGCAACTGATTGACAAGCATGGCTCTCTCTAAAACTGAGAAGCCAAAATTTTTAAGCCAAGTCAAGCAGAATGTATGTGCACATCACAAGATAATATAAAGTGAAGATAAGCTAGAACTTTATCCATGCTGAAGGAAATATTTGCACGGACATGTTGGTATCAGGGGGGATGTACATATTTATTTTGGTTGTGTAAACATGTTTGAAGCGGACCGACTCACAATGGCTTTACTTTGCATGTATAATGATCTTTTATAGGCAATAATTATAAGCCTCACTGTTTAACTTTCTTTTTTAGTAGACTACATTGTGTTTTTGATAATTACACAGGCGGTGTATTAAGCATCAGGGTGACCTTCAAACTGCTAACAACTCTAAGGCTGCAGTGAAGAGCTACTGTTCACCCTGATAAGAATGGAGGGGGAAACCAAATAGCACAATAACGAATTGAGGATGACATAAAAAAAAGCAGCCATCAGCATCTGTGATGCAAATGAGGACTTCACTTGTACGATTATTACCATTGAATGCAATCAAATTGAATTTGGACAAAAGCAGGGCACCGCCGTGGCCGAACAACGACATCGTCAAGAGAGCTCGCAGAATAATTGTAGATAACAGAAGAGAGACAATAAAAGAAGCAACTCTGGCTCAATCTGCCCTGGTTTTCTAAGACTTGACACAATGTGTTTAGATTGAACTACTACTTTATTGAGAACAATACCTTTATCTTTATTGACTCGTCTAACAGCCTGAAAACAAGGTAAAACCTCCAAAACAGGAAAACTAATTACTGGCTCTATATCGCACCCCCTCCTCCCCTCCTTAGACAAGAAGTCACAGCTGGAACGGATGATAAAACTTGGACTCCTCATCGTCATGGTGAGATCAAAGTCGCAGGCTTTCTATTTTTAAATTATTGGACTCCGGCTCTGTTGTCACTCGCTAAGCTGAAGCACCGAAATGATTCTGTTTCTCTCTGTGTGAGTAAGTGTCTACTGTAGCCTATGTGTTTGCAGAGCATGTGTATAACAGACCTTAAAACCACAACTAAAGACAGCTGAGCTTAGCTTCTTAGGAACTTTGCTTGAAAATTTAGGCAACAAACCATCACACTGTTGTGCATCTGTATTCGCTTGTAGAGTGCTTCTATTATGTTGCTTCTGCCTACCTCTTTGTAACCTTGGGCCTGCATGAAACACACACAAGCATTATTGAATTCTGCCTATTTTTCATTCAGTTTAAACCAAGGTCACTTCTACAACTTTCATTTTAAAAGGATGCAAGCATGAATACTCTCACTGCTTTCATGGAAACACACAGTATTGACGACTCAAGGACAAGGGTGTGTACAATGCAAAAATGTGATTTCTAAGTCCAATCATAGTAGTCCACAACTTGTACTATTAATACAGTGCATGCCTACAGTGAAAAGGGAGGTTAATGTTTCTGGATACTGAACAAACCATACTTTTACTATAATTAAAAATAAGTATTTCAAGTGGATTTCCTATAAATTAGCTTGACAACTGCTTTTATTATAGCAAAACCCATTCAAGCCCAAAGAAGCTATCTGAAACAGATGCACTTTATATAAAGAGTTCAGCTGTGCACATCTGGATTTATCTGAAAATTAGCTTGACATCCGTCATAATGGAAGATAATCCTGTGAGTACGTCACACACGACTAAAATAAACAGCTAGTGATGGCGTTCCTGCGGTGCAGCCTGGAATTATAGTGTATGAGGTGGGAGTTCACTTGGATTGGAGTGGATAAAAATTAAACATAGCAGAACAAGCAACATGCAACGGGTTTTATGTTTGAATACACAGAAGCTGTACAGTATCAGCACTGGTGCCCAAACGTCCAAATCCACAGGGAGGAAACACAAACAGTCTGCTCCCTGCACAGAACCCGCTTTGTAACTGATCTTTGAAGCGCATCCTGATGGAGGATCTCGCCTCCGTGACGCTATTTATAGCTTGGTAATGCATCAGAGGTCGCACCTTCCATCTCAGCAGAACCAACATCTGCCTGCCTCGATACACACTGGCTTATCCAACATTGACGATAACAGGCATCTAATACTGCGTTTGGATGCAGAATCTTACCCTGACTCCAATCTGCAGGCTGCATTCATTTCAACAACTTTTTCCCCTGGTTTGATCCACTTTCTTGAGAGTCTTATTATTACTTATCAGTCATTTGATTTGCTTATTCTGATATAGTCATTATACTCATAAGGATTTGATGTAATGAGCTAACATAATCAAATTAGCTTTAATTATACATTATTCAATGACATTCATTGTTCATCTACTAGCTATTAAATTGTTTGTGATCTGTTGTGAAAATCCAACCAGCTGTGGCCACACTCTTCCTTTAAAATGACAGAATGACTGTAAAGACATTATCATAACTGACAAACACTGACTTTTGGTGTGTCACACCAATCATAGCAAGTGGAGGGGGGGCTTGTCACTCCTTCTCAATCCAAACCTGCTTCATAAAACCATAGTGCAGCATAGTGCTGGCTAATCTGATCTGCCTGAGCTAGTATTTTCAAAAGCAGCCAGTCAGTCCATCAGCCAAACAATGAGAGAGGCCATAAGATAACAAGATAAGCCTTGACCGGCCTAATGTGGTGGTCCTGAGAAGGGGGTAAGTGCGTGTGCATATGATGTACAGCTACTGCTCTCATTCATCATTTTACGCCATGCCAGACATAAACAGACCTATTTAAAAATAGGTTTTGACAGGGTAAAATTGATAACAAAAGAACAAGTGTTACAGATTGGAATGGAAAATGCTACTTTTCTTTATTCACTGTGAAGTGTAGTTAAGATGCCAGCATTGATTGGCTTGTTCACTGGGCACACAGAAAAAAGTTTGACAAATGATTGTTTCAGTGGGATAGAAATCAGCATACAAAGCCTACTCCACTGCATACATGTTGCTTTTTAATTACAGACCTGTTACTTTACTTTCACAGTTCTGTGAAAATACTGGAAAAAATATTCTATAAAAGATAAGAAAAAATTACATAGATTTGGAATTAGAGGGGTAGCACTCTCTTGGTTAAGCACTTACCTGGAGAATAGATATCAATACGTGCACTGACAACTATTGAAGGTTACTTGTGGGGTTACCCAGGGCTCAGTGTTGGGACCATTGTTGTTTTTTTTCTACATAAATAATAGTTTAATAGGTTTCCAAAATATTAACAACTATATTATTTATATATTTATTTTGTTGTGGTAAGAATTTGAAACAACTTTTGGATACAGTGGGAAAATAATTGGAAATGCTAAATGCTGATTCTAACAAACTGACACTGACTTTAAGTAAAACTAAATTTATAATCTTAACAGGAAACTGTTGACGTTGAAATAGAAAGAGTGTCTGAAATGAAATTTCTTGGAGTGATAATAGATAATAAATTATGCTGGAGGCCACATATAGATTATATCAAAGCTAAAATATCAAAGTCAATTGCCATATTATACAGTTAAAGATCTTTTAGTTTAAGCTTTGTTATACATCTTACATTGTTCCTTTACACTCCCATATATAAACACCTTACTGTGTGAAAGTGTGGGGAACTACATATAAAACAAAGACTAATCCCAATCCTCATCCTTCAAAAGAGAGCCATAAGAACAACTAAACCATTTATATAGAACCAACAAACCCACTCTTTATTAAATTAAAGGCTCTATAATTTAAAGATTTGGTCAACTTTAAAACAGTACAAATCACGTACAGAGTTAAAAATCAAATAGTACCTGAAAGTACCCAAAAGTTGTTTCAAATGAGAGAATGTCAACATGACTTGAGAGGAATTTCTATGTTCAAAAAACAATTAGTGAGGACTAATGTAAAATATCATTGCATTACAGTCAAAGGAGTTAATTTATGGAACAACTGTAGTGAGGAACTGAAAACATGTAAAACATTAAGGAAGTTTAAACAGGCGTTTAAAATGAGCATATTAAATATGAATGATGAACAAGATACCTAAGTGTTATTGATTTGTATTGTTTTGTTTGTTTGGATTGTTTTGTTTTTGTTGTTTGAAGTTACCTTTCGAGATGTTAAAAGGGTCGGCATTACAAGCTGTGGCTTCAGCCTACACCTTTTTTCGGACTACAAAAAAAACTGTTGGGTTATTGTTTTGAGCTGTTCTGTTTAAGTATCTGTCTCTTTTGTCGTGTGTTTATGTATGTATGAAAATGAATTTGTATATGCAGACCGGAAAAAATAAAAATTGTAATTCTTTTCCACATAAACATAGTATGTGGGTGTGAGATGCATAGTGTTCAGATTGGGCTAAAAAGGCATCAGGCATTGGGTGACCTACTTCGGCCCCTTTGCACATACTGAGTGACCTAGTGTTCAGTAATCAGACCTTTGTTCATGGGCCCAAGTCGACTGTGTCCCGTTAACCGACCGCTCCAACAGATTAAGAAGATTAACTGTAACAGAACGTGCAACAATTAAGAGCAGTGATACAGTTAAGTGACGCCGGCTTGACTTATACAAACTCTTGTAGCTCACAGGGCCGTGATGTGCAACACTTTAGTCACCCTTTGGCACAAAGGCAGAGGGGGTCTGACCTGACAGATGCGACAAAATAACAGCAGCACGCTTCATGTGCTGCAATCAAACACAAGAAAAACAAAACTATAGCTTCAAAAATGAGTAGAAATGATATCAGTATCTTTCTGAATAAATGGCATTAAAGTAGATGACAGCAGGTAAAACACAGCCATGTCTGCAGGGTCGTGTCTCACAAGAGTTAAGAGGTGGCAGCCTAACTCACTGGGCTATGGCTGAATGCCCTTGTTGTTAGATTAACCAGCAGCTAAGCACTCAAAGGTATTAGGCACCAATCAGGGCTGAACTAATAGGTAAATACATCCTTCCAACATCTGTTTGGGTCAAAGATGAACAAATGAACTGGGATCAACTGAACTGATAACTCTAAAGCAGGATTTTATTATGTGAGTTATTGAGCGATAAAGTCAGTTGTGATTTCAGGGTGCACCAATTTATTTCATTGTAACTTTTCTGTACTAATAGTAAAAATTATTTCTTCCGTTTTTTTTACATATAGCCACAAAAATTAAAGCTGCTATAATTATTATTTTTACATTAACAGCAGATCAAATGAGTATGTGTATGTGAAAGGTGTTGCTCTTATTGACAAACCCACATCGAAATAATGACCAACTGTTCCTCTCAGCTCTTCGAAACGTTTTAGCATCTTTAAGCTCATTGTTTTGTACGCTACCTGGCCAGCACCAGACAGATAAAGTTAGCAACTAGCTAGTGAATGTAGTGGATCATTTAGCAGCTAAATAGATATCCTTTAGTTGGTGGAGGGCTAAAAAAACAGATTTTCAATCATTAGGTGGCCATAAACACGACTCCACATGGATGCTAATGTTGCTCACTGTTTGCGGAACGTGTAAATAAGCAACTGTTTGCTAACAAGTCCATCATCATGTCAGTGTTGTGTTTACAGCTTGTTTCCACTGCTTTGCAAGTGGCCAAGAAAATCTGTTTATGCAAGTATATTTTGTTGGCAGTCACATTATGTCAAAAACATTCATTTTTACTTCTCAGCAAGGTGTGGTGGTGTTTTTTTGTAGTACAAGAAGAGTTCATTTTCCACCCATAACATCCTCAGTTATTGAATGGTAGCTGAAGTTCTCCAACTTTGTGTCAAGTTGTCATCACCAGTGGAAAGCAGTTACAGTAATGAGGGAATTTGTAAGTATTTCAAAACTGTAGTTTCAGTTTCAGCATTTCCACATTTAAGATTTGACAGAACAGCAATCCATCCCTAAACTATGTGGGGACATCCTCTTCTCTGTATAAACCTAGCTGAATAGTTAAGGCTCTCACCACATAACCACAACATTCCTGGTTCCATTCCAGCTGGGGACCTGTGTTGCATGTTATACCCTTCTATCTCTCCCCTGTTTCCTCTCTGCCTCTATACTGTCCTTTACAATACAGGTGAAAATGCCAAAAAAAAAAAATCTCTCAAAACAAAGCAAAACAAAGCAGCCTTTGCAATCTTATTTTATTTAAATTCCAAGCCAGTGTAAGTGCAGCGTATTATAGAGCATTTTATAGTTGTGTTAACTGGATTGAGAGATTATTGCAGATTACTTTTGACGGGGCTGACCACTGAACTGCCGATAAAACAATGGCTTTAAATAGACCTAGCATCCACTGAGTAGAAGTGAGGTCTGACAGTTCTGTTTTTGTTATATTGATAATGTTACACCTCATCCCTGGGGTTAAAAAAAAAAATCCTATGACACCTTTGGTCTGTCAGAGGATTGAAAACCAAGCCCCTGCTTTTACCATTTAATGCTCTGCCTGGAAGCTAAACCATTATTTTCAAGACAATAAGAGAAACAAAGCCATCTATTTTTATGTTACCAAGAGCAGAATAAAGAAGTTACACAGAGGAAACTTTTCATGTCAAAAAAAAGAGCAAACACAGTACAAGCAGCTACGTAATGATGCAGTCGTCACTGGTCAGCACGAAACTGACAGATGACCTCTAAATGCATCCCACTGCTGTCTATGTTACTTTCAGAATCAAATGTTTCATGTATTTATTTATACACTGTTCTCATTGACACTCTGTGTCACACTTGTCCAAAATCTCATCATGCGTATCCTGCATGTTAACGGCAAACTGCCAGTTACCAACAAAGTAACCTACACAATTTTATCTTTGCGGTGACACCATAACACGGCTGCTATTTATCTTTTACTGCTGACTGCCTGTGTTTCTGTCGATGGCAGCAATGTAACACGCTACAGGGACATCCCAATATCATAATGCAGGAGATAATCTCAGGGAAGCCCATTTTAATCAAGTGTTTAGTTCAAGGGTATAGCTTCAAATGACACCTTATTGTCCTTACCTTGCAATACTTCATAGCTGAGCACTATATTGTAAGGAGGATTAAGGACACCTTGAAACTCACTCGTGAAATGATTTACGTATACAAAAGCTGCTCCCAATTCATAGGCATGAATTTCATGACAAAAACACTAAACCAGACCTTAGATCATATTGTCTAGGACAGTTTTATTAGTTAACTCACTACTCTTTGTCCTTGCTCTCCTGTCTTGCACATGCACGCGCACACACGCGCACACACACGCACACACACACACACACACACACACACACACACACACACACAGGCTAAATTGCCAATTAAAAATCTCAAAATAACACTTGTGTCTTGAAATACACACGTCCCCAAAGTGTCAAAGCTTGATTAGAAAAGGGTGTTTAGATGATTATATTCTAATAATATTTGTGACTCTCTCGTTCTATTAACCCTGTAGGCCCAGACGACATAAGAGGTTAACTGACAACCTATATCTGCTAAATCTGCTAATTTTGTGCACCTTTCAATCGTTTTTTTCATAAATAGTATGTAAAAGCTATTAAGAATATGTGTGCACTTTAAAGCAGGACACTAAGAGGTGGGAGTGTTACCCACAATGCCAGAGAATGGAAAAGCTAAATCTGCTGTAAGCAGAGACTTGATGGCGGGGTTTGATCGACTCACCTGTCTCGCACTATCCCCCCGCCCTCCATCGAAAGATGTTTTTCAACACACATACAGACACACACACACACACACACTTCTGTTAGCCGAAGTACCCAGAATCCATTGCAGCTCAAGGTCACCTGAGTCCTCTCTGGCACTCAGCCTGTGCAACTCGGTTCTCACCCTTTTCTTGCACATAAATCATACTAATATAGCGCAAGTTCAACCTATGCAATGTACAGTAACACAACAAACAGAAAAATAAACCTATTTTCTTGCTTGCTTTTTAAATGAGGAGAGGCTTTAACATTAGCCTTTTGTCTTCCTCACGAGTTTTTCACAACATTGTGTAACCTGCCGTTTAAATATCCTTTATGTACTTAGAATAAATCCTGATTTAATGAAAGCTTTACAATACAACTTTCTCAAAATTTCATTTCCATCTCATGTCACAAAGAAATCTAAATCCGTCCGGATAATCTCTACACCGGTATCAAATTGCACTGCAGTGTCTTTTGCCCTCAAGTGTCATTGAGGGGGCGAATGCTATGTGAAGTAACACAATGATTTCTAATGTTTTTGTCTACAGAGTATTCGGTGTTTATGCCATTGAGCAAAAAGTAAAATATTACACTAAATGACTGTACATGAAGAACCTCCTCTGGGAGTAAATATGTAGGAAGAAAATACACAGAGCAAACAATATCTCAACAGTCTGTGGTTCACCTCATCAAGCTACGTGTGGTTTACATTTCTTTACACAAGATTTTAAATAAAGTATTTATGGCGGAAATCTTTAACTGGGGAAAATATAGCTTCTGAGATTTTCCAAGGGATTTGTTTGTCAGACTAGAACACAATTTGTAGAGCTTAACCCAGAATTACACATTTGACTCTGTTTTATTAATCCCACAGTGGAATACTGTATGCCAGCCTTGTGTTGTATCACTTGAACCGCATGAATGTCCAACGGTTGTTTAGTTACGGAAAGTACTCTACACTTAACACACACATACTGAGTTAGAGTTTCTGTTATTTTGCTCATTCTAAAGTAACGGACATGTATGGTTTCAGCAAGTCTTGGTACAGAAATGTGCGGCATCGGTTGTTGCGGGACATCAGTGAGACTCTGGTCTCAGTTGAAAATGGTCATTAGGTTGATGAGAACATAAAAAAGATGCATTGAATTAAAAGCATGTCTCCACTAACAAGCCAGTTTAATTTTTGGCTGAAACGGAAACAATCAAAAAGCAAGTATGGCAAATCAGCTGCGTGATATGTGAAAAGGATGAGTGTGCCCATGCCAGAGGAGCCACCAATGGTCATTTTTATCAACCAAAATACTAAACCAACTGTAATGTCCTCATAGTCAGATATTTTATATTAAAGTTTGCTTTCTGCAAGGGTTTACTTTCCTATATTGGTTTCTGAGCAGGTGGAGGTGAAGGGAAGTGGGAGAAAAATAATACAGATCAAGAAACAAACTCACCTTGGGCTGAACCTCTACTTCTACTACTTGGTTCTTGTTAATGCAACCTTTGACGAAGCCCTCAACTTTGCTGTTGAACTTCATGAAGATCACATAAGCGGCGTAGCCTGAGAGCAGTGTGATACTTTCCCACATGGAGATGAAGTTATCCAGGAAGAAGATGATGAGCATGATCAGATCCAGAATGTAGAAGGAGACATCACGGAAGAGCGGCCACCATGTTAAATTGAGGATCTCCTTGGAGAAGATGGCGCACATCCCAATGACAAAGAGAATGTTAAAGACAGCTGAGCCCACGATGGTTCCGATGCCCACGTTGCTGTGCGAGATGAAGACCCCGATGATGGAGGTAAAGAGCTCTGGGGCTGAGCCACCCGCCGCCATGAAGGTGGCACCCGCTACATCATCTGAAATGGTCAGCTTCTCTGTGATGACTGTCAGCGCTGGGACGAAGAACTCGTCACACACTATGGCTAAGGCAATGAACATGTAGATCATGCCAAACATGTGGAGGACCACTGCACCTTGGCGCCTCTCCTCAAGGGAGAAAAGGTCTGACGGGTACTCCCCTTGGCTGTCGTTGCTATCTGCTGTAGATTTCATGGCTATTGGCATGTCGACTGAGACATTGGGGTCCCTCTGGTGTTGAGTGAAAAGTAGAGTCCTGTGGGGGGCTGACTGATGGAGACTCTCCTGGGGGAGCACTGGTTCACTGAGACCCCCTGAGCTCCAGGTCAAGGCACTGAAGGAGAAGGAGACGGCACTTATGGCCACCAGGCTTAAGACGAACCCTAAGATTCGCACGGGCCTCAGCTTTTTCCGCAGACACCGGTGGCCCCGCCGCTTACAGGCAGCGCCCAATATGGGCCTTTGCTCTAGTGTATCCATGCAGGGTTGATCTGAACCCATCTCTCTGCAGTTCTTGAGTGTCCTCACTCTCAGTGGCTAGGTAGGAAGAGGGGAGAGTGGGGAGCAGGTTTTACCGGAGACAATGCATGGTTTGGTCTTCGGCTTCAAATCAGTTGAAAAGATTCTTGGTGCTTTCCAGGGTCTGGTTTGCCAAATGATGTCTTCATATTAGCCTCTGCTGGCATATGTTAAAAGAAAAAAAAAAGACAAAATTAATTATGGAGCCAGGAAAGAAACCCATGAGTGCAAAATTAAGAACAAAACACAATATATTTAAAAAGGCTGTTTGCATATTGAGTACACAAGTTTATTTTAAAGATCTTGTTGTGTCAAGTTAGATAGTCTAGTCGCTGGGAAGTTAAACGAGACAGAAGTGAACAATCTCACAATCTTTTTGACAAATGTCATCTAAAAAGTAAAACTACACAGACTCTGTTTCTCCATGACATTGCAAATGGATTATCTGCTAACGTGAAATTGACAATTCATTTTGAAATTTCTTTAAATAAATGAATAATTTTCAAAAATGAAATAAACACCTGCCAGATAATTAACTAATAATCTTTAGTGTTGCTGTGGAAGACTCGGCTCCAAATTAGGACTAATCTACTCCTGACAACTGCCAAAAAAATTCCATGTAGCCAAAAATTGAATTCCAATATCATGCAGACATGTGGAATAATCATCTTAAAATGCATATCTAACGCACAGATTTCAGTACGGTTTTTAAATAATTCCATGGTCTATTGTCAGTCTCTCATAACACACTGAAATAAATCTCAATAATTAAGAAAAAAGATCTTATGATGTGGAAAACTTAATTAAGAATGTTTGTTTGATAATAGAACCTGTCAATTTATATTTTCATTCATTCAATTCAATTAAAATAGTCCACTGTGGTCATATTATGGCTTCAGAGGACGATTAGCCTCAGATCTTTAGTAAGTGTATTTAGTAATTAGCAATTTTGAGTAATCCAAAATAAATTCAAACCACAAGATACAACAAAAATGAGAAAACTTATATGGGCAGATGATTCCGACTGATGTTGGTTGTCCAATTTTGATTCTGTGGCAACTTGCAATCAAAAATCTGAGCTCAGCTGTTGTTACCTGGGAAAATATCATGAAATGTGAAGGCCGTCGGTTTACGGACACCACTTGGCTGCAGTCACTGAAAAACGGTCAACGCTATGACGCTGCTGCTCAGGTAAAAGCAGATAAAAAAAACACACATACACAAACATCCCGTCCTGTTTGACTTTTACAGTGATGCAGCCTGCTGCCTTTAAGCTGAACAGCTCGTCTGAGATGCCAGCTCCACTGACAACTCTTTTCCATGTCTGCCCTTCAGTAATGCCTTCGCCCTTTCAGCTGTATCATCACACCGCAAACAGCTAACCACCGTCCCCCGACCAAAACAGCCCAACATTAGTTTCCATGCCGAGGCGCATGACGCGTGGGGAGTATGCAGACGGTGTCATGCCTTACCTTTGACAGAGGCGAGAAAACAGCCGCACGGCACGGCAGCAGGTTGAAATTAGGAAATCCTCTCCAGTGCCCTCTTGCTCTCATTGAGCAAAATGTGACCGGTCTCCGCTCTCCGACGACAGAGGAGGAGCTTTGGACGAGGGGGGGAAAAAAAACCTGCCTTTCCAACTGCGCTCACCTCTCTCTCTCACAGCAGCAACGGCAGCAGCAGCAGCAGCAGCGCAGCATCCCTCCCGTCTCGGATGAGAGAGAGAGAGAAAAAAAAAACCTCGGTCGAAAATACCTTGCTTATGTAGCAGAATATTATGCTGGGCTGGGCTGACCACGTGAACTGGGTGGTTTATTAATAAAGCCAGGTAAGCGGCAGACAGCGCATCCTTTCCTGCTCGGTTCACGCAGTGGGGGCTTTGGTGATGTTGCATTTTGAGGGAGGAGTTGCCTTGGTTACACAGCAAAGGCAGTATTTCCACTGCTTTCTTTTTCTTTTTTCTGTTTTTTTTTAAATTCCTGCGATGACGGAACAGGTGGATGTGTTTCAGCTCAGCAGCTGATTTATGTGCATGCCTTGGGTCATTCCAAGGTTACTTGCAAGTGCTGGATTCATTTCTCACAGATAACACTGTAATATGCAGCCCGATGTGCAGCATCACTGGTTTCTTTCACATACAAATTATACATCTTCACACTTGTAGACTAGAATATAATATTTGATAAAGGAGTAGTTGAATTTTGGCTTAGATGTGAGGATGGATACCACTCTCATATGTGTATGCTGGCAACGGGGGAACAGCTAGCCTGACTCTGTCCAAAAGTAACAAAATTTGACTGCCTGCACCCCTAAATTTAATTAACAGGTTATATATCATTTAACAGAAACTCTTTTGATGCTGCACCTATGCTAAGCTAACTAGCTGTTGGCTCCAGCTTCATATTCACTCTACAAATATAAGAGTAGCATTTCCTGTTCTCATCTAACTCTCTGCAAGAAAGAGAATAAACATATTTTACAAAATGTTAAACTATTCCTTTAATATTTTATTCATTTAAACATCTTTGGTATTTTAAAGAACCATAGGCAGAGTAAACATTAAAAAGGTCACACGTGCTTTATATGCCAGCTTTCGTCATGTTGAATATGTCATCTAATACGGAGCCTTCCTCTGACATGACCATCATCCCTTGAGCCCCCAGGTTGCCATGTTTCCCCCTCACGTCAAATAAAGCCCCCAACCACTTAGTGTTAGTCGACAGGCCAAACCCCGTTGGACAGACGCAGACATGCAATCTCTACACAAAGTATGTGTAACACTAATGGCCTGATGCTGTATAATAAATCATGATTCACTGACCTCATTGATTGCCCCCCTTCTCTCTCCTCTCTCCTTCCCGCTGTAGCTGCCTGTTACCTAACAGGAAGCACAGAGGCTGACAGCAATAACTTGAGTTACCTCACGTTATCAATACTCAGATATTTTGTGACCACCATCCATTGTAGTATGGGTCTGGTTTCTAACTAAATTAGCTGGTGTGGTAGGACTTGGAACAAATATAAACCCTCTGAAAGTCCTCTGATATGAAAATCAATTGATATGCCTTTGAATTGGACCAACACATAGTTACATCAACATTTAGAGTTATCTGTCCACATAAAAAGTAAGGAAAACCTTCATGTAATGTCATTCTTCACCAAAATGCTCTCTTGAGACTGCAAATGTAATGCTTTCACAGTCCAAAGCCAAGAAGCATATTCATTCTGTTGCAAAGTGAATATGATTGCCTCACTACAGTAGATCCATATAATGCATTGCTTTTCATACTGGAGCTGTCACCAATGGGCGTCCCTGCAAACCAGCCCTAAGTACTTCCACATAAACAAACTGGTGGACGCCCTCTCAACCTGATTAACATTTGGATGATTTGATTGGTTGACAAACATGTAAGTAGGCTACATCATCGATCAGACGGTTGGGGAAGATAAGGCTCTGATGTTTTGTCACTGACAGGGTTTTGTCACTGAACCATCTATCAATTTGAAGAATTAAAGGGGCATTCCACCAATTTTACACATGAAATTCAATTTCAGTGAAAAATAACTGATGATGCCATCAGGCTTAAGTCTGCATTACACACTTAAGGTGTAGAAGTGGCTATTCAGGAGGCAAAGAAGGTCTAATGAAAGATGCTACTGAGTTGCATTATGGGAAATGTAGGATCTAGCATTTTTTGAGCTTGACTCATAGTAAAGACTAAGTTAGGATATATTGGCCTCTGCTAATTTGATATTGTTCCTTCTTTTTAAAAAATCTGTCACTTGTGATTCACCCAAACCCAATACTAAATCACTGGACTGCCCCTTTGAACTCAGCTGAATTTTACAGTTTGAGCCAATGACCTTTTGACGTAGAAAGTGAAGATGACATGTCAACAGAATAGGCCTTTGTAAAATTCAGGTATTTTGACCTTGTGTAATAAACATGGCCTCAGTGAAATGTGATAGTAAATCAAAAGTTAGTTTTAATAGTGAATGAAAGACACACAAGGGCTATCACAATAGCTGATCCATTTCTTTAAAATGATTCGTTTAGCTGTAGGAGCACATGTATCTGATTGGTACACTCCGTCATCATAAAGCGCATTCAGAGCCTGTGAGCCCCAGCTTTTCGAATTAGATCTGTCAATATGTTTGCCTATCAAATGAGATCCCATCCAGACTGTCAGCTCTTTTTTAACAATGGCCCCTGGTGCACACGCAGCCGCTCCTCTCCTCCACGCCACCGCACCACTCCTGATCTGGCTGCATTTCCAGCATAAAAGTGATGACTGGTCACAGATCATGTGGGTTGTGGTGGGCAGGAAGGGGGGGTTTGAAGGGGTGATGGTGGCAGTTGTTTTGATTTGTCTGAAATCTGTGCTGTGACAAAACAACAGAAATTTCCATGATGGCCCTGCCCCCCACCCGGCCCATCCTCGCTTTGGCCCGGCAGCTAAATCCGAGCCTTTGTGTCCCACATAGTTGTATGGATTTGTCAGCAATGGGGCAGGGGCAGTGGGGGATAGATAGGGTGATGATAACCAAGCAAGTTTTTCCGGTAAAGGGGGAAGGACAATTGACTACAGCAAGGTATTGAATTAGCTCTATTAAACAAGTACTTTTTTTTTTAATAACAGGCGTCAAAAGGTCTTGTAGATGAGTAAAGCAGTGAAAGTGGAGAGTCCCAAGATAAGCTTTTTCTAAGAGACTTGGTCCGGATTAGATGTTGAAAGCCTCATATTAGCAACCTCCCCCCACCACCACAAGTCTGTACAAAGAGGCTTGGACAGACCACCTGCCCCTTAGGAAAATGTGGTCAGCAAAACAAAATGGGCACAGGCACCAATGGGATGCTCAGATAGTAAATAGTGAGTCAATGAGGCTCTTAAAACGGCTGAGTAAATGTTTTCCAAAAGACAAATGGTCTGCCTTGGAGTTATCACACAAAAGCAAGATTGTTCAAAGATAATGTGGTAGACCATTTTAGCTGGAAATTGGGGTTTGATGGGACTATTCATTTTAGCATTAGTAACTCCAAAGAGATTAACAAATTGATAATCCACACGCAGTGCTGATCGCTAAGTGCTGGAGCTAATTAGATACGAGCACATAGGTTGAAAGTGGGACCCTGCTTTCATTGGTGGTCCATGCAAACACACAGCGCAGACAGAATTTTAGAAATGGTGAGGTCATATGTTCAAGCAAACAAACCCATCATTTTGAAGAACCATGTAAATTCTGTTCATGTTTGTTAATCTGGATATTAGTCCATGTTTCATTCCATGTTTCAGTCATTTTCTACCCTTAACCCATCTTGATTTAGCATCTTATCTGATATAGCACTGTCTCCTTTAATTTTAAGCCTCATTCTAGGAACAACCAGCAAACCCCGATCAAAGACCTTAGAGACCTGCTGGTGACACAGGGCTGCAGTAGATCTCTAAATGTAGGCAGAAGCCTGACCGTGTGAATTTGAATGGGAGCCAGTGAAGAGCAATTAGAATTGGTGTCACATGAGACCTTTTAGAGGACCTGGTCAAGAGTTTAGCAGCAGCATTTTGGACCACTTGTAAAGGCAGGTGAAAAGGGAGTTACAATAGTCAAGATAGGACGATACTGTGGTACTAAATGAAAAGTCAGGAGATCATCAAGGTAGGTTCATCCTGATGGGGACATGAAATTGTATACCAAACGTCATGAAAATCCACTTGTCAATATATTTTTCTCTATATATCAAAGATATTTTTATTGAACACTTTGCTTCATGTACAGATGCCAATATATCAGTTATTGCACAGTTTAACAATTATAGAACTAAAGAGAGAAACTCAAAATAGTTTTCTCAAAACCACAAATGTCAACTGCATGGTGGCGCTGAAGGACAGTAAGGGGATAACTAGAGTCATTAGGATTCATCCTCTGAGGATTGTCAATGTCCAAATTTCATGACAATCCATCCAATAATTGATATTTCAGTCTGAACCAAAGTGGTTGATCGACCAACTGGCAGACTGACGCTATCCATAGAGGCCTGCGGCTAGCGTAGTGTCCAATAGCAGCTACAGTCCTGAGAGCAGTTATTAAATATGATACACTCAATGACAAGTGAAATAGTGGTCCTCTACAAACAATTTAGTAGACTTAACTCTGAATTTCTGACCTGATTTAATTGTAATAGTCACAACACTCAGCTTTCTAAAGCATATAGAGCACAATGGACACAGTGTGTATGTTGGCCAGGATAAGTTTGACTGTGTGCAAGAGTTTTTCAGGCAGCTAAACTTGGGACGATTAAAAATTTCATCTTTTATATAATCATTTATATCACATCAATTACACACTGAATGTTCTGCAGAAACTGCAGAATAAAACACTCCACATCAACATTGACTGTATGCTGTAGAGCTACATTGTGTATTAAGGTAAAATACGAGCTTAGCTGACGTAAAAATCCAATCAATCTTTGCCTTTTGGGACCTTACAGCATTTAACCATTGCAGGACAATGCTACAGAAGGACAAACAGGACAAAAGAGTCGAATTGATTGGCTCGCTCCACTCCATCCCTCATTTCACATTACAAGAAGCCCACACTAAAAGCAGGAGGGACAAGATGTGCACCGTGTCCTCATGATCTTTGGTTGCTGAATATGGTGTTTAATATTTCATAGCTTTACATTGATGAGATATGGCCACAAAGAGCAGGCGAGCAATGGTCACACTGCTGTGCTAAAAGAACAGAAGGTTGTTTTGGTGGAGGCGATTTCTTGTGAAGGTGTCAAGGTTCAGGCAAACAACAACCTGACACTGACCTGACTCTTTGGTTGTTATCTGTCATTGAGAAGTCTGATGTGAAGGAGGACAGCATTGATACAGGATGTTTGCTGCTTTATGAGGTTAATCCTTATGTCAACGGCCACACAGATGGGCTGACCTGCTGGGCTGCAGGGATGAGGTTACAGAGGGGAAGGAGGTGAAAATCGTCGCTGCCTGTCCAGTTATGACAAGTAGGAGAGAGGGATGCGTGAGCTCGGGCAAAAATCTAACAACTGGAAGGGGAGGGGGCAAAGGGGGGGGGGGGAGTCAAAAAATGTTTCATGCTCTGATGTCATTAGGAAGGCGAAAGCAGAGCTGTAATCCTATTTTAATCGCAGTGGATTTATTAAACAGGAGCAGCAGGTTTAAATCTCAGCAGATTACACAGAAGGCCCAAGGAGATGTGGAGAGGGGGGGTCGGAGAGGCTTGCGTAATCTAGTGCACTTAAGGTGATATGGTTCATCTTTGACCAGTCAGGACTGACTGAGAGGGTGGTGCGACGGGTGTCGGGGTGATCCTCAAAATGAGCAGTAAAGTCAGTGGGCTTTACAGTAAATAAACTCTTAATTATTGAATTATGTGAATTTATTGATATTTTGTTGTATTAAGAGCTAAATTAAAGATTCAATTAAGATGCCGCCTGTTAGAATAATTACTTTTGACAAGATTAAGACAGACTGGCTGCAGATGTTACTAATTATTTGGACGTGTGTGTATACTTCGGTGTCCCTTGGAGTCGGTGCAAATCTTCTTGGCACCCTTTGTAAGAGACCTTTACTATCATAAGAAAACGGGTTAGTCCCAGGTCGTGTAAGATCTGGACTTAATCAAATCAACACTTAACATGCTTCAACCTCTAGAGGTCACCATTAATAAAAAGGTTACCAATCAAAAAATATATATATCAAGAAAGTGGAAGAAAGTGAACAAATCTTGTTGCTGTGGATTTTAGAAACATAAAAAAATATGTGATTGGTCTATGTCAGGTTTTATGACAATGAGGAAAACACTGGAGAAACTATAATCACTTTGTTTGAGGAACCTTAGCATGAGGGACTTTTTCAGAAAATCCTTTGTGTAACAAACTTTGAACATTTAAATATATGCCTCTTGCATAAATAATCTAAACTAGACTTAAGACTTGTCTACCACAACATAACTTATTATAAACATTGAAGTATTTTATCATCAAGTCATTCAATTTAATAGTTTAACACATTTTCAGAAAAGTGAATAATCAGCAAAAACAGTGCAAAAATAATTAACTTGTAATTTTCACTGTCAAAAAACCAACTCTGTTAAGCATAAAACCAGACAGTTTCATTCCTTTAAACAGGATGCATAATGTGCCAATACACTCTACAGAGCTGTGTGTTGTCACTGAACTTTGTCTTTGCCAAATGCTTCATCTAAACGGATGCCAAGCTCACCATCTGTTGGCTGAGCTCAGCAAATGTCAGTTTGTGACACCTTTGATAAGGAGCCATTTTGAGCTATTTCTCAGGCATATCTAAATGCATCAGTCAGATGCTTTTAAAAATACTATTAAAAAATATTCTTGAAATATGTTTGCAAAATTATTAATATAATTGTTTTTTGCTGCCATAGATTATGTTGGGAAAAACTATATTCTTGATGAAAATGGCCCTCTATATTCCTCACCTGTGTAATACCTTTGCTAACTTCTTCAAACCCCAGATTGCTTTTGCATATTGTTTTATTTTATCACCAGTTAATGCAGTTGCAGGGTCACTCACTGAAACATTTAGCATACATTAGCATAGCTAAGACAGACAGATCATAATGTTCGAAAGAAGAGGCTCCCCTGTCCTATGGTGGAAAAAAAAAACAACTTTCCAAATTCTTGGTATGTAAGGAAATGTGTTAAGAAATATGAGTTACTTCACTGTGTCATTGTGTCCATGTGCTTGTGTGTCATACAATGAGACAGCTGAAAGATTCTTCTCAAATTTAAAAAAAAAAAATGTTTACAATTATAAAATATTAGGGTTAGGCATAAATGTATGTATTATTACATCATTTGCACACATACATATGTATTTGCATCCTTGTCTAGAGGCTGTGGAGGTTGCCTCCTGGTACAGTCCCACTCTGTAACCTGTCAGATACCTGCGGGTAGCACATGTAACTCTGCTGCCATCTTCTGGACAACTCATGCATTGTCATTTCGTGACCTGTACCTTCTGGGTTCTCTCAAACCTTGAGATAGATGTGTCATTGCTTGAAAAATTACATGAAAATATGAAAACTTTCCAGTCAATACTGTAATAATATAAATCAGATACAGGTAACTGTTGTTGGAGATTTTCACAGATGGGTCTAAGGGTCCACTCACAGAAAAAAGAAAGAAAGAAAAAAAAGATTATGTTAGGAAAGCCTGAGATTTTTAATGTTTTTTGTGTGTCTTTAAGAAGAAAAATTGGTGAATGTTTCTGTGTCTTTTAATGGACTTCAATATCAAGTGAAAAGGGTGTCACAACAGCTGCAATTTACACACAGGATTACTTTAATCAATGTTTTGTCTTGAATATATTCACTATATTTGCCACTTGTATCAAAGAGCCAGCTTCATTTTTTAATGTTAGTCTTCATTTCTATTTAATAAGCATACGTACACCTAAAAATTAGTTTCATACTTACTGTGTGTAGTAAAACTTTAGCACCAGCAGGAGGCAGTCTTGAAATAGCCGGGTCCTCCATGCTGGTGTTACACTGAATTTGGTGACCCATCAGATTCTCTGACCTGCGGTGTTGGAAGAAGTACTCAGATCTTATACTTAAGTAAAAGTATCAATACCACAATGTAAAAATACTTGATTACAAATAAAAATCCTACATTCAAAATTCTACTTAAGTAATACTATGGACACAGCTAACATCTAAATATATTTAGGTACTAAAGTAAAGTACTAATTTAAGCAGATTTTTAAATGCAGGACTTTGTGACTTTCTGCCATTGTGGTATTGACATTTTTACTTAAGTAAAGGATCTGAGAACTTCTTCCAAAACTGCAGGGAACAGAATATGACGGGTCACCAAATACGGTGTAACACCAGCATGGAGGCACTTTAACCCTTGACACGCGCCCAAGTCCTTCCTCTTCCGGTTACGGCGATAGCAGGTATGGTGGCTCCTGCTTTCCTCCGATACATTATGTCTAAATAATCCAGTGTAATCCTACATTTTAGAGGAACATTTTGTCGATTTCAAGTAAAGATGATACTAAAAACAAGTCTATGTTTATAACTGCGTGATGATTTCATGACGAAGTGGATTATATGTGACATTTTTAAGGCGCGTCTTCAGGGTCCCTGAAAGGCCGCTACTAATACACCAGACTGAGTGTTGTAGAGTTGCTGTAGCTATGTTCAAAATGTCTATATATGTATAATTCAGTTGTAGACTTGAAAGAGTGTTTCTGTGGAGTTAAAGAAAGACTGCTTACATATTGTTTACTAATGTTGCTGTTAGCCGGTGTAACCAGCGGCTTTAGCCGTAGCATCGATAGCATAGCAACCAGAGTTATTAGCATCTAAGCAGCATGTTTTCTGTCTTAACTGAACATTGTGTCTGTTTCCAGCTTCATCATGGTGCAGCGCCTGACTTACCGTCGTAGGTTGTCCTACAACACCGCCTCCAACAAAACTAGACTGTAAGTAGTACGTTAAATAGATCAGATTTAACGTTCTCATTGCTTAGAGTACACGTACTGAGACAACGAAATGTTGCTTAGCATCTAACCGGCAGCGCAAAAGAAGCAGTGAAGTGCAGTGTAATGTACTTATATATGATGTATTGATACAATAAACCGTAAGGGAACGTATGAATGTGCCAAAATACATGCAGTTTGAGCAGTATTAACAAAATGAACAGTGATGTGAATATACTGAGATATATAGAGTGAACATTAGTAACAGCATGAAATATAAATAGGAAATGCAGAGTAAACAGCTCAAAGTATGATTATATGATATACACACTATAGATCAGATATAAACATTGTAGACAGTAATATAATAGTAGATATAATCAGTGTAGCCTGTGATATATGCATACACTCTTGATAATAATGGTAAGTAGTGGCTAGTTAGTGGTTCAGTCTTGGAGGAAGGTGTGTCTGTGTATGTGTTAATGGTGCCAGTTAGTGAAGCCGACAGCATCATTAACAGCCAAAACATTCCAATTTGTAAAACTGCCTTTGTTTCTGTCTTTGCTGACCTGTAGGTCCCGGACGCCTGGTAACCGTATTGTGTACCTGTACACCAAGAAGACTGGCAAAGCTCCCAAGTCAGCATGTGGCATCTGCCCAGGAAGACTGCGTGGTGTAAGTAGATGCTTTATATTTGGATGAAGGCTCTTTGCTTCCCCCCAGTATGCTGTATATGTGTGTGACTTGTTTTCCTATGTAAATAACATGCTTTGAGGTTTTGTTAGGTTCACCTGCACCCCTTAAATACTGGCATCAATCAATCAGTGGATGCTCTCCCCAGACAACAACTACAGAAAAGTATTTGCAAGACTTGCACTGAAAGTTTTTCTCAGTCCTACAAAGTAGAGTTAAAAAAATTAATGAGAACTTATAACCTTAAAGTCATACTATAGATTATTACAATAATTTGTATTCGACATATAAGTAAGACTGAATAGATGCTACATTAGCCTGTAAAGATACTGGTCTTGAATTCCTGCACCAGTAGCCACACAGCTCCTACGCTGCAGTTTTTTGGAGGGAAAAATGCCAGACTATAGTTGATCTTCTCCACATGGTGTCAGATTCATTAGTGTTGTTTTTAAAGTTTGAACTCTCCTACCTGCATCTCTGATAGAAGCCACCACAGATGCAGAAGATGTATTCTATCAGATGTTGTGTGTTGCTGCTTTGTATCCTCAGGGGAGAAAAAGTATAGAAAAGCTTCCCACATCTTTGATGTATTAAGTGGTGGTAAATGAGGAAGCCTTTGTTTTTTGTGGTGTAACTACAGATCTGAAGTGATCACTTCAATGTGCTAACATTATGAACATCTGTTAGTGCCATCATGTTTGAGATTAACAGAATTGTTTGATAGTGATTCTAGGTTTTTTTTTGTAAACTTTGGTCATTCACATTGTTAAAAATATTGAATTAATGTTAAACAGTACACAACATGAACTGGAAAGAACATGTAGTGGTTTACGTTATCTAGATTGAGGTCTGTTCTAATTTTTTGTAATAAAACAGTGGATGTTTATATTTGGGGATTGGAGTTTTAACTAAATTAACTGAAATGCAACTGTAGCACTAGGCAACATAATTACAGTTTTTAATCAAAGTGGTGTCTCGAGTAGTTAGTTGGCTTTAATGAAAGGTCACACAAACAAGTGCTGTTCAAATCTGTGGTCTGCTCGTTAGCCTGATTGTGAACAGCTTCTCTTACATCAATGTGTTTATTCTAGTAATTGGGTCAAGGCCATTGCTAAAACTCAGAAGGATAAGATTTTAAGGTCCGTTCCCAAAACCCAAGTTCCAAATTAGTATTTTACATCTGAAAACTGAAGCACACACAAGTGTTTGAGATCAGAGCTGTGTGCATCTGAGGGGACATAACAGTCCAAATCAACATGGTCCAACTGTACTTCAGTCATCATCAAGGTGTTTCATTTGTCAGCATAATTGTATACTGTACAGTGGTCTAGATTTTAAACTCAAAACTTAAACTATTTAAGTTTTTTTTTTTGTCTTCAGTTGCACACATCTTCTAAGCTGCGTGTGCTGCTTGCCTCTTATCTAACCCAATGCATTAAACACTTACAGGTTCAAATTTAGAGTAGCTCTAACCGTATCCTTTGGCCTTCCTGTTGTGTAGCTTACTGTTCAAATTTTGTTTTAAACAGATGTCTGATTGCTCCACTGCTTTTGAACATGTGTGGGATAACTCTACCGTTATGGTCTCTATTTGTTTGAGTTGGTACTTGATGCAGCTCTGTTCTCATGATTGTCATGTTCTTTGTCTTGTAGATTCGGGCTGTTAGACCTCAGGTTCTGATGAGGCTCTCCAAGACCAAGAAGCACGTCAGCAGGGCCTACGGAGGCTCCATGTGCGCCAAGTGTGTGCGTGACAGGTAAGAGAAGCGTTTCTCCCTCATCTTTTTTCTTTGCTAAGAAGTTAGAATAACGCCTATTACATTGAAGACGCTGATAAGATTTAGTCCAAACTTTTCACATGTGTAATGGGGATTAAGATGGACAGTCAGTCATGATTTATTCAAGTTTAACATTACTAATGCAGTTATCTCATTCTCAGGATCAAGCGTGCTTTCCTCATTGAGGAGCAGAAGATCGTCGTCAAGGTGCTGAAGGCCCAGGCACAGAGCCAAAAGTCTAAGTAAAATGTGTATTTGTACTGCCACAATAAAAAAAAATGACCATCCATTTCTTGCTCAGATTTTTTTTTTCCCATTGAATTGTAAAGGCAGGCAAAGGAGAAATCTGCATGACTGGTTTGTGATCTTTGAAAGCCTTGCTTCTGATAAATTAGGATTTACTGCAGATATGTTCACAAAATGCAAAACTTATTAGAAATAATTATGGAACGTGATGGGATAGTGATAATTTTACATTTTATATGAAGTGAGGTTTACATGAAGCCAAATACAGTACGGTCAACAATGAAAACTTGTGAATCAGAGGGTTATGTAGGAGAAAGTTTCTCTTTGAAAGCAGCAGTTATAGCTTAAAGAATTTGAACACATTTTTACAGACTAAATATTTCAAGTATTAAAATCACTTAGAGTGCTCAGAGTGTCCTGTTGACATGTTGGTTTAAATTTGAATGTATTCCTTTAACGTGCCATGGGATTATAAAATCCTAATAGGATGACACACTGATTCAAACCACTTAAAATCTGTTTTGCGGAGACTGGAAAAGCTCTAAACTGAGTTAAATGACTTTTTAATCTGGTATTATGAGGTAGTTAGGATGAAATTGTATAAATGGCTCAAGTCACTAAAATCTTCATGAAATAAAGTTTAAGTCATTATATAGAGAATTGTGAGTGCCAAATGTAGAGGATAAAGTTGATGATTATGTCAAGAAGATCAAAGGGTCGTCATAATTTAGTGGACGTGTGAAGAATTGTAAATAGAAGATAAAATCAAATCTTTAAAGGGAAATAATATAGAGGACAAAGCAGTACAGGAGAAATAAATACAACTAAACTGGGGCAAATTAAGTTTAAAGTTTTGCAATAAAAAATTCAGTCGTAATACTTATTTACTCTAATGTCATTTTGAAGTAAATGAATGAATAGTTTTATCTTCGTGTCTGGTCATTACATGACCCATGCCTCATGGGATTATTCATACACATTAACGAACAACAAACCAAACATCCCGGCATTTTAACCCACCATCGTCTAACAGCAAAATACATCAACACCATCCAAACATAAACGTCCCACAAATGACGCTCAGAGAGATACCCTACAATAGAAATACAACAAATACCCAAACAGCCCCAAAGCCCCCAAAACACAATATACAAAACAAAATCTACAGATGCATCCATTAGTGCAAAACACTGTATATTTGATCCAGTTCATAAACCAATAGTCTGCAATCCATATAGAATAGAGTATGAGGAATTTACCATGTTATTCTTCTTGTCCTATCTCATGCTTTAGAAATATATTCAGAAAACGCAAAAACATTATTTAAGAAAAAGGTATATAATTAAAGCTCCACTCCCAATTCCTATCAAAGAGTCAGAGTAAGATATGCAAAGCCTTGAAGATAAAGAGTAAACACTTAAATTGGAGGAAAATCCCATTACTGACATTGCGATAAAAATAATTTTCGGGTCTTCATGTTCAAAATCTAGCATGATAAATTTTAAGTGTACTCATCTGTTTATTACTATGTTTTTAACTTTGCGTTGCATCCAATAATTGGTAGTGACGCAGGCTAAAAATGTATTTATATATATTTTTTAATTTAAAAAGGGAATTTTTTTTTTTTTAGGAATTTTACTGTAAAATATCTTTATGAAATCAATTAATTTAAACACTACAAAAAAGGAAAAAAGAGCGCATGTACTTCCGGGACACGTCAGCGAAGCCGCTGCGCAGACGTCACAGATCTCGGCCAGCGTCAGTTGCTGCACTGTCGCTACAGGACATATTTTCAAAAACCATGGAGACTTTATACAGTATACCGTTTGCTGTGCTTGAATGTCCAAATATAAAACTGAAGAAACCGTCGTGGCTGCATATGCCGTCGGCTATGACTGTGTATGCGGTCGTTATTGTGTCCTACTTTCTCATCACCGGAGGTAAACGGACCCTGCTAAGCTAAGACTGCTAGCTAACGTTAGTTGTTTAATCTACGACATGTCAGCTTTCATATAATTCCCAAGCGCGGATGGTAAAAGGCTTTGGGTGTTCTTGTAAATCAGCTTCTTAACGCTAGCAAGTACGAAGTTAATGTAATGGACGAGAGAGGAAGCTAAATTTACAGCTAAGCTAGCACAAAGACCCTACTTGAGTGTATCTTAGTCTGTTTTTCAAAAGTGGTTGTCTAAATATAACGGCGAGGAAGTGTAGTTTTTCTTTTAGATCTTGCTAGTTGTTTTGTTGTCGTGTTTAACGTTATCAGCTGTCTGTACAATGAGCTCAAACGCTGCTCAGACTGGGAGTTGTATTATGCTTTGATTGATCAATAATCAATGATTTCCTATCGACACTGCAGGAATCATCTACGACGTCATAGTTGAACCACCAAGTGTGGGTTCAATGACTGATGAGCATGGACACCAGCGGCCAGTTGCCTTTTTGGCATACAGGTATGGCAGTCCTAAACATTTTGCATCTCACCAAACTTAAACTAAATCACAGAAGTGATAAAGTAGCTACGAGTTGTACTAGTAAATCATAGCTAATGTAAGTTTGTATGTTTTCCAGAGTAAATGGCCAGTACATCATGGAAGGACTGGCTTCCAGTTTCCTCTTCACAATGGGAGGCCTGGGCTTCATAATCCTGGACCGCTCCAATGCACCAAACATTCCCAAACTCAACCGCTTCCTGTTGCTCTTCATCGGTTTTGTCAGCGTACTCCTCAGCTTCTTCATGGCAAGAGTGTTCATGCGCATGAAGCTGCCGTAAGTCGAAACTTGTTTCCCACAAAAAAAGACCTATGTGTAATTTTTTAAAATTCAAACAGCATTCTATTGCTTACTAAATTGATCCGACTCTACTGCAAATGTTAGTCTGCAGTAATACTACACTCACGTTTGCAGTTGTTTTGTCAGTCTTTACAAATAAGTTGTTTTTTTTCCCCAGGGGATACCTCATGGGCTAAAGGCACAAAGAGCACACTTCATCTGACAGATGATTTGGATGGTGGACAGGAGGCATCATAAAAAAGGTGGAAGAAGGCCCAACAGGCAGCCAAACTAAAATTATGAATAAACTCAACTTCTGATATAACCAACAACGAATAAGGACTGAAAGCACTGACCTTGCTTAAGAAATTAGACCAGGCTGCACTGACAGTCTCACACTGGCTGTGTCTTATTGGTGTTCAGTAACTTCCTTTCCTCTCCTTTTCTCCCCTTGCATTGTTAAATCCAACACTAATGCATATGCTCTATATTGCCACATGCATTACTGGTACTGGCACATCATTACCAGGTGTGTTGTTTCCTTGACAAAACCAGGAAAATTGCAAAACTCATGTACTTTACCTCCTAGTATGTTTAATCTAGAGGACACTTGTATTACGTTTTCAGTTTACTGACACAGCCTAGAAATATCATGCAGTAGGAGAAAATATGTCTCATACTCAGAAGAAAAAAGGAAGTCACTAGACATTGTTGGGATGAAGCCATTGATTTGGAATCAAGATTAGCACTGTAAATCATTTAGAGGGGAGTCTCAATACTGTTTGTTGTTTGTTTTTGTAAAGCAGTTATTGAAAATGCCTTGAACCTGTCACAGTTGCATTTTTGTACAAGATGGTGAAATAAATCTTCCTTTTCAGAGCTCCTTGCAGTAGTCATATGTATATGAATTGTCTTATATAAACTAATTCAGGATCAATTTCTACTGTATGAGTTTAAAATATTGTATTAAGAACAAAACTGGGCAAGGAGTAACATAACTATCTGCCTATTGTGGCCTGTTTCCATATACAGTTATTTGGTAACCATTTGCCCTCCAGAAGGTGGCGATATAGATCTACCAAGCACAGTTTTGTCTGCAGCTGTGTTGTATTGAGGTCAAATAAAAAGATACCACCGGACACTACTGACAGCCTCAAAATACTGATCATATTTTCACAGAAATAAATTCGTCATGGTTATCCATCTTAAGCTCAAAACTTACTGGGTTATTATGATAATTACCTTGAGGAAATGGCAAAGATTGTACAATTTAAAATATTACAATAGAAATTAGTTACATATGCTTAGTTTTTCCTAGTCTGTAGTTTTGAGCTAAGAACAAAATCAGATCTACATGGTTATGCCTAGTTGTTACTATTTGGTTCAACACTATGTAGCACACCCCATCATTACATACACTAAGGAATGCTGAGTATGGGGAAAATACCATCTGTTGTCAACAGGTAACGGGGATGTGGTAACTAAAAACTTCAACCTAACATTGGAGTAACGTTGTGGCTGGTGATTTGTTTTTCTAGCTGAAGAGAAAACTACTTGTGTTGAAAAAGTTCAGTGTTAGATTTTTATACTGCTTGAGAGCATTATTAGACATTATTAGTCATTACTTTTGAAAAGGTCACTGCACTCATGCCACCCATACCAATATGCAAGACAGAAAAAATAAAAAATAAAAATCAAATACGGAGAAAGAAATGTTTGAACATTTTGGTCCAATGCAGTATTTAATGATAAAGCCAAGCTTTCATCGTGACAAATGTTTAACAAAAAAGAATCTCAGAGCTTTTCATGACATCAAATAGAGCACACCTGTCCTCTCTCATGCAACACATGGGAGACAGTTCACTCTAGTTCCCACAGTCCAAATACTGTACATGGGACACTACAGAGATATAACATAGGACAAAAACTGAAGCTAAAATCAATGCAGAAAATAATCAGGAAATGGAAGTAATGGTATTGCTTATCACTAATCATAAAAAGGGAGGGAACATTGCACAATCAGAAGGTGCAGTGCCTTAAACACATCAGTTAAATCCATCTGTAGCATAATGCTATAGCTATAATATCATTAACTCAAGTGGAATTTAAAAAGGTGTTAAAATAGCGTTTTACTGGAAGCTATACCAAAGCTGCACTACTCTTTTGTCCTCCGGAGATAAAGATTTGCTTCCTTCTGTTCCTCTCTTCATTTTTCCACTCTGCCTTCATCTTACCAATTTTCCTACAAAGTATTCCTTTTTTTCCTCCTCATTTAAGTACCAACCGTCAATATAAATAAACAAAAAAGTATGACTGTGGAGACAAAAACATCTATATAAAATCAAATGTTTTGGTCAGTCTTTCCTTCATTGTTCTGGGCTTGTTGATGGTAAACTGTACCGGATGGCACTTCTTTCACATTGTATGTTGAGTGGGCTGCTTGCCTCCTGTCTGCTCCTCTCCACATTATGGAGCAAGGCCCAGGACTTTGGCCAACTATACATCTCCTGAGACTTAAAAGAACATCTTGGTCTTTTATGAACACCATAGATGTGCAGCACTCCATTACATTTGTTTTTCTGTGGACAGAAAAGGGCCTCTCTTTTACTGAGCGCTCCAATATGCAAGTAAACTCTTTTTGGAAACCACGTCAAGTCTGTTAATGAGGAACATGGGAACATTGGTAAATAATTGCAGACTTGTCAAACAGTGTCCATGCTTGTTTGTAGAGGCAGAGTGGGATAAGATGGGAAACCAACAGCATATACTCAGTAGAGCTACTTTTCACTTTCATTTAGTGTATATTACACATGTATTTCATTCAAACTGTCCTCCTACAAGGCAGAAGTTAGGGTCACAATTCCCCTTGTGGATCAATGAAGTATCGCATACAATATTTTACTTAATCCAGTGTGATTAATTCACCAATAATACGTTGTTCATACTTACTTACATACTACATCGGGACAATGTTTAAAATCAGTAAAGCAGTATTTAAATGAAAGCCATTAAGACAATGTTATATTATTGACATATACATGTTTTGATCCCTGAATATCATGGCCAAGTGAATATTGGCATGTTATGCAACAAGTGGCTTGATTCCTCAGTGTAATTTAAAAAAAATAATACCCGAGGAGACACTGCAGTCTCATAGATATACAGCATATATCATTATTATTAATAATTTTAAAAACAGTAATTGGATTACATGCTAAAGCACCACTTTTTTTTTTGGTTTACAGTGTCTGTTATCACACAGAGACATGTTGGGCCACTTCAGTGCTTTAACTGTTATCTCTTGAGGCGTTTTGTTTGTTCATGGACTCCTTGACCGCTCCCTCTGCTGTGCACCAACCCATTGTGATACTGATGTCCGTTTTCGTCAGTGGGTATCTTGTAAACCATGAACAGATAGAATTGAAATGAAAATCAACAGAAATTGAGAAAATATAGACAGATCTGTTGTATTTTTTTTTACATCATACACATGGCTGTGTCTTTATTTTGCCTCTGTATGCAAAGATTTGACGGGCAACTCATTGGGAAATAAGAAACTTAGTTTTATTGCTGATATTCAGCAGAGTCACACTTACCTTTCTTTTACTGCTTTCATTCTCTGCACTCAATAAGTTGGATGACTTCAAGCCTAATGCTGCTTCAAGTTCTGGAAACAGACAAAATAGCGCACATGATTGAGAACCATTTCAGCGACAGTAGGCTATCACTACACACCTTGATTTTTCAAAATAGTGAATGACCCAGAAAAAGCTCAGCTAGTTCGAGCACCACCGTCCTGGAGAGAAAATGTCAAGTACCTGTGAGAATGTGGTCGATTTTCTCCACCACCAGGTCAGCGTCCTCCGTACTGAAGCACATTGGGGGCTTAAATTTGAGCACATTGCGATGAGGTCCATCAGCACTAAGCAGGATGTGTTGTTCCTTTAGCCTGGGACAAGAGATGAATTATTTTGCACTATGAAGCCAATAATATTAGCTGGTTGAGTCATTTCAAATGCCCAGTTTTTCACAACAGATATTTTGACTCAGCAGGAAGAGCACAGGTGTTACTAATCACATTAACGATGGTTCTGTTTCATGCCAGAGAGCACATCTAAATGTGCAGCTGTAATTAATGGTATTAATTACACCTGTGCTTTTCTTTTCACAGTGAAAACGTCTGCTGTGAAAAAAACTATTGCAGTTAAAACATTTTGTTTCTAATATGTTGAGCTGATATTGACCCTTGATGTCAGATATTGGGAATTCAGCTTCATCCTTCATGATACGATGGTGGGGTTTTTTTTACCTTAAAATTATTTTTTATTAAAAAATTTTAAAATATTTTTTTTTACTCCTTTATTTTCAAAGGCATAAAGATGGGACTCCAATCATGCATCACAAGCTGAGAGTCAGGTTTTCATTTTAACAAGATATACGTTCTTGAGATTTAATTCATAAACACACCTTTCAACCACACAGGAATGACTCATAAGATAATTAGTAATTATCAAGTTCAACATGTGTGAACTCAGACTGAGTGATGTCATAATAATGTATAAATGGCATAATATCCGGCGTATTGATTTCAAAGGCCGCATATGAAAGTCTCTGTGTAAATGAAATATCATTCATAGATCCTAACAAGATGGCTATAATGAGCTCTAAATTCCAAATATTATACAAAAGCGTGTATATGATGCAGCTTTTACAATAAGCTGATGAACTTTTGTGTGATGTAAGATTAATGTTTGTTTCCAGTGTACCAAAACTATCATAACACTGGCATTAGAAGTTTGAGTTTGGAGTTTGAATTATAATGCTGTTTCTGTTGTAAAATATCAATTCAGAAGCATAGTGAATAGTGCTTTTTGAGTTCTCACATTTACACTTACTTATATATGACTTCCTGGGCTTCTGCTGTAGCCGGGGTGAGCTTCAACCTGTCCCTCACGAGCTCCACCCCAACAAACAGGCCGCAACCTCTGCAGGAAAAATGAATTTGAGAAATTAGTTTTTTCTTTCCCCACAACCCCTGAAAAATCTGGATCATGGTAATCAAATGTACATCAAATTAAACCTTTAAAGTTAAAATGTATCCTTTTTTCTTAGAAATATTCGTCTACTCAGTAGTGACATGTTTTGTGCAGCAGTGCAACAAGTGAAAAAAAACAACTGGGTGTTTAGCATGATCACTACTTGTCACTATGACCAAAAACATCAACTGTATTAACTGTAAGTCCAACGTAAATATGTGACATACAACCATGACTGGGAAGTGCTGTGCAAATGCTTCACTGCAAGAGCAGCTGACGCCAAAATTATATTTATTGTGAGGTCACTGAATTACTGTTACCATGTGCGTGTGTGTACATTTGCTCACCTGATATCTCCGACCAGTGGATGCTTCTCTTTCTGCTTTTCCAGCAGATTGGTCAGGTACCCCCCCACACGCAGTGCATTACCCTGGAGATCCTCTTTCACAATCACGTCTAGGACGGCTAGACCGATGGCACATGACACTGGGTTACCACCAAACTGAGAAATTTAAAACCCACACACAGAGGAAAGATTACACCAAGGTTAACCTCACACCAGCTAGGAAATCTGCTACTCGGAAGACAAGACACTAAGCCAGTTTGATGCATTAAATATATAAGAGACTTCTAATGTCACAGAGTCATGATAACAGACTAAAAGACTAACAAATGCTTCAACACATTCAACTCCACTACTTTCAGTGTGTGACTGGAGAAGATCCAAACTGCAGCAAACTAGCTGAAAAAATGTGACAACAGAGAACTCTTATATTTGCATTATTATCACAATGTTTTCTTTTTACAGGAAATAACTGTAATAGGAGACTGTCAGTGCAACCCCCCCCCCCCCCCCCCAAAAAAAGCATGACCAGAATATTTTTTTTCCACATAATCTGGAAAACAAATGTGTTGCTGCGCTTAGCAAATATGGACAAGAACCTCAAGGTCAGTGGCATTTCTGGTCAACTTGGGAGAAAAGGCAAAGTTCTAAAGAATCTGTTTTTGCAATTTGCCAGTTCTTATTAACTAAATAAAAAAAAGAAAAAGTGGAATATTTATATCAACCATACATTTAGTACTTTGCAGAAGGTTGGTATAAAAATGTAACTTTTTATTATATTACTTTCATAACCATATAATACTCTTACTGTATTGAAATACTCCATTCCAGATGACATGAAGGCCTCTGCCACCTCTTTGGTAGTGACCACACATGACATGGGGTGGCCGTTACCAATTGGCTTTCCCATTGTGACAATGTCGGGCACAAAGTCCTCTCCCTGAAGCTGGAAGGCCCAGAAGTGGGAGCCAACACGTCCGAAGCCCACTTGGACTTCATCAGCGATGAAAACGCCCCCTGCCTTACGGACATGTCTGTGGAGGGCAGAAGAATCCAGAGGCAGAGAGGTAAACTCAAGTTACTCACTCAGTCAGGCACAGGCTCACATGAAACAGTGCAGCAGAAACAACAGGTTTGTCTATAGCACACAGTCAAGAGCCATCTAAAGAATACATTCTTAGGTACACTTGTGCAATTGTTTTGAATGCATTCATCATCAAATGTCAAATGAAGCTGCTACAATGTTGTCGGAGGGCGTGCACTTTATTGGAGGATGTGTACTTTGTTGGGGGATGTGTACTTTGTTGGAGGGTGTGTACTTTTGTTCATTGCTTCAAGCATTTTTTGCAGTATGCAAATAATGTACACTTTACACGTGCTTAACATACTTTGCATTCAGTTACTCATGTCAGAACGACAACTCTCTGCATTTTGTCTTTGTCAGCTGATTCTGAACAGCAAAAAAAAGACTAAAAAGTACTTTCAGGCACTACAGTAAGTATGAACATGAATTCATCTCTGCAATTTCTTGGGTACATACTCTGCCACTTGCTGGAAGTAGCCCACGGGGGGAATGACCTGCCCGCCACAACTCTGCAATGACTCGGCAATAAAAGCAGCAATCTGCACAAGAGAAAAACACATTAGGTCCAATCTATAGACAGACTGATAAACTGGGAAAGAGGAGGAGTCCTGGCATCTTTGACTTGTAGACTTTCCTCTTTCACAAGTTCACTTTTCAGTTGTCAGTGCAAAACAAAGAGAGAGGCAATCACAAAATATTTGGGGCAGACATTAATGTAGGTCACTGTGGAGAAAAATGAACATTTCTTGACAGTTGTATATTTTATAAGATAAGCATGGTGCAATATTCAACCACTCATCTCTTCAATATCACAGAAAGAGATGAAAGTGTTGCTGTACTCTTATTAGTCATTTTGGTTTTCTCCCTTTACGCACATCTGCAACAAGTTCCATTAGAAACTGCAAAAGGCATTCTGTATAATCTCTGGGCTGAAATCCCGTCCCTCTCGCCACTGGAAGCATGGACATGCCATCAGTTGTGCTTTTGAACATGGGATAAAGAGCCAACAAGCTTGCGCATTAAGATCTGGGATTTGACCCTTAACGTCCAAGTCCTAGGCCTGAACCTGAGAATTGGGAGAAACAGTGAAAGAGGAGAGAAGGGGAGAAAAGGGGAAAGGTAGAAGAGTATGAGTAGTTGTAGATAAAACAAGGCAATGCATACAGTAGATGCCAGTGACCTTCCATGGAATTTCTGGAATTAAAAAAACTTTAAAAAAAAAAATCACATCAAGCCAACAATACATGAAGTCATGCTGTATGCTAAAAACAAAGCAAAACTTTGCTCTTGCTTTGAGTAACATGTGATACCACAACAATATCAAACACAAACTGTACCTTGCCTCCTTTCCCATGGGCTTTGTCTATGATATCTTTGACTTCATCTGCGTATGCTGTTGCAGGATCAGGGTGGTTCGCTCTGTATTTGCCTCTGTATACATCTGGGCTCGGAGCCTGCGGGGGGGACAAGATGTAGAGATGATTACTAAAGCAGATTCACAGGCCACATACCGCAAACTATTCTAAGTGTGTTTTGAGTTTACGGAGCATTTACATTTACTTTAAAAGCAGTGACTATTCAGGCAAAATTTGCTTGATATTTGATTGCAGTGTTGACGCACACTTTTGTCAAAAAATGCAATCCGCAACAGAAATGTAGGCGCTCTAAACAGCTGTAAGAAATTGAAATAAATTGTGTACAGTAGTGAGACAGCTCCAGCAGCATCTCAACAACAAAATAAAGTAATTTAAACAAAAGTCTTTCTTTTGCCTGGAACACCTCCAGGGGACGCCTCCCTCTGGAGTCCGACTGGTAGGAGATCCCAGGGCAGATCCAGAACATGCTGGAGGGACTATATATCTCTTCTGGCCTAGGAATGCCTTGGGATCCCCCAGGAGGAGCTGGATGGCATTGCTGGGATGAAAAATGTCTGAGTTTCCTTACTCAGTCTGATGCTATTGCAACCTGGTCCCAGATAAGCAGTGGAAAATGGATGGATGGACTTTCTATTTGTTACATTTCCAAATTTTATATAAGCAGACCAAAGTCATAGTTGGACTGACATCTGCTTGGCACACATTTTTCCTGCCGTTTTGGAAGTTAGTTTTCAAGAACTTTGAATAATTATAGAAATAGGTTTTAGTATTAATAGATAATGTTTGGACATAGCTCATGTTTTTCCATGTCTTTGATTTGAACATGCGAAACATCGAAAAATATTTTTTTGTTCTCACTTAGTGTCCTACAAATACTTTTGTGGAGTACGAATCCAACTGAACGCCCTCTCACTGATCCATCTTGTGACCATTCTGGTCCAGCATATGTTGAAATATTTGGCTATAGCATCCAGGCTTATGTTCATCAGAATATTTATGTGAACATCTGGTGATAAACAAACAGCTGTTCTCAGAGCAGCCTGCAGTGAAATGTTGGTCAAGCAGTGAAGGGGTAAGCAAAGACCACAACTGCCAGCATCTGAACCACAGCTTGATTCCTTATCCTCCTTGTCAGTGGTCATGAATAAAATATGCAAGCTGGCGAAAACAGCCCCACCTTTGGCATGTAACACTAGAGCTGGGTAAGCCATATCGAACTCCGCCAATGCTATCAAGGAACAGAGCAGAATGAACGGCTATTTTTAACCTGTTGCAGGTATAGGTTCACTCCAGAGTCTGTGTACGGTTTAGTCAGACAAGTTTAAAGGTGCCATGCAGAGTTTTCTTTGAAACAAACAAAGTTATTTTTACAATGAATGTTACTCACCAGACCGCATTATGTGTATCCTATTTAAGTCTTAAATCCTGCTTAGTTTGCATTCACTTTTTCTAGTTTGCATTCTTCTTCCCTGCCTTCGCTGGTGCAGGGTACCTTTACGCTGACATAACATCTTCAGTTTACATTTAAAATACATTTAAATACATTTAAAGGGGTCCTATTCAACCATTGTCAATAGACCTTCATTTCCTGTTAAATGCTCCTGTCACACAAACTTCATGCCCTCAGTCTATAACGCAGGTTTTCTGTCAAATATTTGAAGTCTCAAGCCTAACTCAAGATGACCCTGATGACATCATCAAGGAGGGACCATTTTAATCCAAAACATTTAAAGTGCCCCTTTAAATGTTGATTGAAATAGTTAAATCACATGTGAAAAAACAGTGGAAAAACTAGTTGATTTTACCAATTATTAAAACAAATTTCACTGATATCAAACAATTATCTGATTATAGACATTGCAGGAATATGATTTGTAGGAGTAATGCTCATGATTTAACAGAGGAGCTGGAAAACAGCACAAGAATCTCAGTCACTGCTGACATTATGACAGCATGCTGGTGCACATTTTTGGCAGTGCATCCAGGCAATAAACATCCTGTCCTGCCTCATTCCAAAGGTACACTTTGGGTACCATCATGTGTCTTTACGAGATGTAATGGAACCTGACACAGTTGTGCACTAGTTTGAGTTAGTTGTGTTTATTCTGAGATACTCATCTACACACCACTGCAGGCTAGAGCTGTTTGCTCAGTAATAGCTGCCCTTCAGCTGTCTTGCCATTCCTCTCTCTGTCCTCTGTGATTAACAAGGTATTTTCAGGGGGAAAATAAAATGTATTGCCTGTGACACGAACAATAATGCCCCCCTCCAAAGTTACTTTGGTCATGTCTTGACCTGTTTAATTTGTAGTAAAACAATATTCTTTGCTTCTGTCATTAGTTGCCCTCTTTCTCCTTTTCACACACACACACACATATCCTCGTGCATGCACAGGTGGGAATACTTAGTAGCCTGCCAAAGCCCAGTAGAGCATGCTGAGTCATGGTGTTTTAATAGTGTGCGGGCAGGCAGACGAGGAGAGAAAAAGCACTCACCACATGGACAGATTGATTCTTCTCAGCGTCTGACAGCTGGTGGAACTTATACGGACTGATGTCAATGAGCGATGAGACGTGGCCGTGGTACGCACTGCAAACAAAGAAAACACAGGCCAGGGACCAAATAAGTTCACTCAATTTCAATATAAAGTTGAGTACTATTAATACGAGGACATATGAAGTCAGAGACAGTACAAAATTACTTTTACCACTCATTATCATTTATATACTTTCTATTTGCTCATGTGGTGTGGCACTGGGTACTTTCGAACAATGACCAGCAGTAGCACTTACTTTTCGAGGGTGATGATATCTTTGTGGCCTGTGTACTGCCACGCTAGACGAAGGGCCAGGTCATTGGCTTCAGATCTGAAGTTCAAAGGGGCAAGGGTTATTCTGAGTTATTCAGTCACCACAAAATACACACTAGCACGTCAGACACAGTTTGATGTTTCACTTCCCGTTATGAGTGCATATGAGGTGACATCTGCTTAATAAACGCTAATTCATCATGCATGTTAGAATACTGGAGCTGTAATTCAGCAGTGTATGGCTTTCTTTTTGTTTTTTAAAGATGAGCAATGCTATGTGTGTCCAACAGGAACACAAAAACATCTTTATATCCTCAAATATTTGGTGCTCAAGGACACCAGGTATGTTGTTTTGGACTAAATTGGTTCACTAATTTGCCCACATTAGAGCTTAGAAAACATTTGCACTGCTAAAATGTTTCTGACCAGTGCAGCAGAAACATAATCTTTATGCCGATATTGCGTCAGGTTTATAACTTCCCTTAAAACATTTATTTCCCTTCCACTAATAAATAATCTGTTTAGTCTTGTATATCAGTTACATCATCTACAACATTATTACCCTTGACCAGATCATTCCTGTTCACACTGCAGGACTCCAGCAAGTGCTGTTAATAAGTAAATACGCCAGTGCTGGTTCATATTTGGATGTCCATGACAAGGCTTAAAAAGCCGATCATGCATTATAACATGACATAATTATTTTATTTGAAAGTCTAGACATTCCCTCGGAGCACTGATCTGGGACTTTCACCTTTATTGCAGCTTTCAAGGTGTTATTAAACAGACTAATAGTGATGTTGTTCTTCCTAAATCAGCACAATTGTCAGACTTTTGACTAATGGAAGGCTGGTCTAAGGAGGATGTGGAGGACAAAGATCCACTGAAACAATTTTCTTTTATCTCTTAAAAGGTGTGTTGTTTTTCCTTGATTACAGTAAGCCTGACAACCGTATATGATTGGACTATAAACCTTTTATCTTGCAATGTACAGCGTTCACAACAATTTGCCACACATCTTTATTGCTCCTCTTGTAGATGGTCCACCTGAGGCCACAGATAAAGTTCAAGAAGATACGAGACATACATGAATCAAAAGGCTGATTGCATCTGTAAATCAATGAACAGTATCTGTGCTGTACGATCCACTCCCAAGTAAAAAAACAAGTCTGACTATAATCTTTCTTTCCTGACGTACATGCGACATACCCAGAGTTGACAAAGTAGCACACGGACAGCTTGTCAGGCAGTGTGGCCTGCAGCCTCTGGGCATACAGCACAAGGTTGTCGTGCAAGAAACGCGAGTTGGTGTTGAGAAGTTCCATCTGCTGAGCTCCTGCTTTCACCACATCCGGGTGACAGTGGCCCACTGAGAAATCAAGGAAAGGATGAACACAGGATTAGAGCTGATACTCACGCTCAGGACAAAAACACACTTTGTCATCTCACTGTAATTTGTGGTCAAAAGAAAACACGATAACTGATATTAAAGGCACATAATTGGAGGCTATATGCTGAAATGAAAGAGTGTTGAATGTGGTAGTTCAGAAAACATCCTTTTTTACATTCCTGTCTCCCTGCAGTAGTGCAGCTTTAGTCACTTGAAATTAGGTGTACAATACTTGATATCTTTGTAGAGCAAGTACATTTGTCAAGACATTTGTCACTCATGCATTCTAGTGAAAACAGAGCTTAAAATATATCACATGCCTCTAACTTTTATTCCATATTGCCTGACTATATGAGAGAACAAATCTCTTGTTCAATTTTTGGTGGAGATTATGACATAAAAGTGGTATAAAACAGATTTGATGTACTGTACATATTTTTCTTCTCAGAAGTCTGCACATGTGTGTGTGTGTAACTGTGTGGTGTTTACCATGAGCCACATTGTTGATGCAATCCAAGTAGCGCTGTCCTTTTTCATCATACATGTACTGGCCTTTGGCTTGCACAACCTTGATGGGGTCATGACTGAAGAAAATCTTACATGATGGTCTACAGAGGAGTAATACAGGCATGAGTGCAAAGAATGCCTTTCACTCTGGTTTTACAATGTTTATGTAGTACGGATAAAAATGCGATTTATAAATATTTATAAATAGATATCATGAGTAACCATTAATGGTAATACAATGTGCAAATGAACTACAATTGCAGTATTGTACGTTTTCAATCCAATGACAAAGTATTTCAAATCCAAATCAAATAAAGTGGCACTTATAGCTGCTTATGAATATAACTAATAAAAACAAAATAAAGAGATGAGATATTAGCTTTGCAACTTTGTTATCGAACAAATTCTGAAAAATTTGACAGTCTTAACGAGTTTCAGCTAAGTGCTTCTCTAAAGGATGACTCTAGATAACAGACAGGATGACTTTCTGTTTCCGTTTTATATACATTGTTGTTACAGCCATAACTTAACGTCTGTCATCCTTATCAGAAACATTGTGGCGTAATAAAAGTGCAGAATGTCACTTATCTTACCCAATGTGCTTCTTCCTCAAGTCGATAGTTTTCTTTTTATCAATTTTTTCCACAGACATCCTGATGTTTTCCAGCTGCAGGACAATGCACACTCTTTCCTTCCCACCGACTCGAAGATGATCTGCTCGAGCGCAACTAGTCCTGCTTTATACACGTGTGCGCGCGCACTGAGACATACAAAAACACGTACAGAGCCGCAGCTCGTGCAGCCCTCTCGTGCTGCCACCTACAGCTGAAACAAGCTGTAGGTGCTGTGAAGACAGGCCATAAACATTCATTCATAAACATGTCATTCACTGATATCCCGGCAGGTTGTGCTGTTTCACACTGTGTATTTTACTTGGCGGTGTGCAGAATTGAAGTACATTTTAAATACATGAGGCTACCTGTAGGTACAATTGTGAGGCCTACTTGTACTTTACTTGAGAATATTTCTATTTTATGATACTTTATATTTCTACTCCACGACTTATTCCTTAATTTATTAAACAATTGTGCACCTTTCTTATAAGTTTTCAATAGGTTTTTAATGTAAGTTGTAAATACTGTAATTGATTGCAATTCTTGATGAACTAAAGACTCCTGTCATATTTTTTAGATTTAATCCAGCATTTTTGTATAAAATATCCTGTTACATAATGAATTGTGTATATGTACATTTGTCAGTTGTAGCCTATTTGTGTTTTACCAGGCTTGTAATTGCACAAATACACAAAGGGCATATACAAAAGTAGAATTTTTTGGCAATAGTTGCATTCATGTCTTCAGTTTGTATAGCTGCGTATGTACAACATACATTAGAGTTAAAAAGTGATGAGGACCAATAAAGGCGAGTCTATTGTATGATGTATTTGAAAGACTGTGTTTATTTGGCTCCAACAGTACAGTCAAATGAAATGTCATCTTGAAATATAGTAGTGTTTGAACACAATGGTCTTCAAAGAAATTTCAATCAAGTGGGTAAAAAAAAAAAGAAGAAAGAAATACAAATGCAGAACAGAAACTGAACACACATCACAACCAAATCAGTCACAAAGTGGATTTGCTTTTGCATTTTTGCTCTTGTACTTAGACTGCATTTGATTTCGGAGAGTATGTGGCAATATACTTATTTCAGTAAGGCTGTAGTTCATTGGAGGATGACAAAAGAGACAAGTATCTTTCAGCTTAATCCATAATGTGGATGTGACTAAATCAATTATACCCCAGCACTTTTAATCTGAGGGGTTTGATGAGGGAAATGTATGCTACGGTTTCTTCAGAGGAAAACATGACTCACAACATTTCTGCATCAATGACAAATACACAGATGTGGGATATTAGTGAGTCACTTTGGAACCTCTGACCAGCTCTGCTAATACTGAAACGGAAATAAAACGTTTAAAATTTTGGCACTTCTGCTAATAGCAGAATAAACAAAATATGAAACCTTAACAAGGAAAAACACAACAATCAACCAAAAATAATCAATCAAATTTTTTTAAAAATGAAAAAAAATCAATTAAAAAATTAGCTGCACATGCTAAAGATACAGCACCTTGTGAGAACAAATACTGTAACAAAGGCTGGAAATCAAAACACAAAATTAAAAAAATAACACGTTGCAAAAACTTGTAAATAGTAAGTAATGGAAATAACACTTAAGTGAAGGGACAGTATTCGAGACAAAAATAAACCAATCAAATTTGAGATTTAATGAAAGGTCCATGTTTACATGTGTTTCTTTGTCTTTTTTTTACAGGTAGTGGTATACAGGGTAGCATGACTGAACAAATGGAGCTATAGAAATCACAACTGTGTGAATTTTCAGCTGCATTTGATGCTACACACATGAACCAAGGTATAAATTGCACTTCTTGTCAAATGAGCACACATTTCAACAGTACATTAATAATCCACTATACATATATCAAACTACATTCAATGCAAAGAGAGAGAGAGAGAGAGAGAGAGAGAGAGAGAGAGAGAGAGAGAGAGAGAGAGAGAGAGAGAGAGAGAGAGAGAGAGAGAGAAGAGAAAGCGTGAGAAAAAGCCGTGATGTTTAACTTCACTGTTTGCATTGGCTGGGCCTGTCCAACATTCAGGCCATCAGTACTTTGTTGTCATAGTTAGCTTTTTGACACACAAAATTAAATAAAAGCAGATGTATGTCTTCCATGGTAAGGCCTATAAGCTGAAGTTAATGCACAGTGAATACACACTGGTCTGTAATGTGTAAATGACCAACTTCCTTCCCACTGTACCATTTGCATAACTGTTTCATGATCCAAAATTCTTCATAATATCAACAGAGACGCGGCGGAAACTGACATGAAAAGTTAAAACAACTGAGAGGAATGCTGTTTAGAACCAAAAATGCCTTCATTTAAGAAATTATAGAAAAATAAATAATGTACCACTTAAAATACTGAGACAAATACACAAATATATGCACAAAAAAAAAAAACTTACATACATAAAACCCCAACAACAATAAAGAAACCTGTTGTGTAGTTCTTGCCACTGGTAGCGCATCAACTAAACTGTTGTTGACCTACTATCAGATAGCACCATTATAATCTATACAGATGTGCATCAATTCTTCATACTGATGAGATGAACTGTACAATCAAACAGAAACCAATATGGAAATAAATCCTTTTCGATCCACCTGTGGTTGCTGCTACATCACAACAAAATGTTGGTTTTTCACGTCTGCCCTTACAGTAAGTCATTCATGCATATTTCTAATGTCGAAGAAAATAAGTACTGTATCACCTTGCATAGCACCTACTATGTCAGAAGGCAATTTGAATATAATGAACATGAAAAAATCAATAGACTGTGGTGAAAAATTAATCTAACCTGCTTCATTTCTTTTTTTTTTTTTTGCTCCATCTGTTATGGAATGTGACATAACTGGCCACCAGTTAAACTGTAGTTTATGAATGGAAGTTGACCATTGAGAGGATATGAACAAATTTAGCTTTTCCTGCACTGAATACATGATCTCTATTTCATTTAAGACAATAAATGAGATATAAAAGAGCAGTTTATTCTAACAGAGATTGTTCTGGTCAACATAATCTGCATTAATATGAAACATGTAAAATACCAGCTACTGTAAATACTGCTCACTTAAATGGGATTGTTGTTTGTTAGAGCTTAAAGGAACCTCTACACCACACGAAACAAAGCCTTCTGACGCACCTCTAAATCAACACTTATTTTCAATATATAAGAAACCCATAAGTAATATATTGTGTACATGCAGTGAATTGACAACAATGTACAAATAACATCCCATACAACAAGTCCAGAATGGACAAGTAGCATATTTGCTGCTGGATGAGAGCTTCATCAAAACCATGAGTAAGATTAATGGCAGTACAGTCAAGATGGATGCAATCTTACTGTATGCTTAGGTGAAGCTTAAACCTACATCCTGTTTCAACATCCTGTAAAAAAAAAAACAATGCTTGATTCATATGAAAAACAGTGCGTAATGTGTGTCCTTTCAATACTCAAAACTTTTTTTACCAAACAAAGCTTACCCTTCTGAAATCAAAACCATTCCAGTAATTAAAAATATGATATAAAGTCGTACATTTCTGATAAAGGAATGAATAAAAGCTTGAGGCACCAAAGGCTATTATACACAAAATACAAACAATGTTTAAGAATGAGAGCAAAAAGAAACAAAAAAAAATAAAGAAACAAAACATGATTGCATTCTATCAACGCTCTCAGTAGACCTTGAAGCGTTGCCTGTTTAGGAGAGGCAGACGCTCCGGCTGATCTCTATGGAGATCGATGAGACTCTTAGCGACTCTCCTGCAGAATCCGTTCCCGTGCTCTGAGGAGGTCCAGAACAACGGGCCTGTCCAATCTCAAATCCTTGCGAGCCTAATTTGTTTTCCTATCAGTGCAGCGAGCCTGCCAAGTTCTCCCCCCTCTCGTCCGGATGACGTGTGGCTGTTGGGAGGCACCACAAACCGGTGATGATGCTGCTCCACACGGAGTGCAACGGTGAAAACCTGCTGATATCATACCCTCTGCAGGCTTCACCACAATAAAGCAACAATAACCATCATCTTTACTCTCTGGAACTCTTTTCAGGCTACCAGCCATGGCGTGACTCCCTTGGGAAGATTAAAGGAAAGCAAAAATTACTAATTCAGAGCTCTGGGCTTTTTTTTTTTTTTTTAACCATATGTTAGTGTTGTTTTTCTTTTCTGCAGAAGCCATGACGCAACCACAAAACAGTGACATGTATGTACAATACATATAAATATAGTTTCAGTACACTACTCATGCTTTTGCAAGGTCAGGGGTGCAATGTTCTGTTTGGCACAGTCTTTTTTTTTTCTTTTTTTTAGTCTTTTAGAAAATGGTGCTGCATGAATGGGCTGTGAGCTTGTTGAGACGAAACAACACAAAAACACCTAGCGTTTGGTGTTAGAGAGCCAGTCCAGATCCCTTCCTCCACTTCCTCCTCCTCCTCCTCCTCCTCGTCCTCCTCCTCCCATGTCTCCTTTCACCCCCTGTGAATCAGGCAAGGCTGCGACGCTCCAGTCTGAGCCATGCAAAGACTAAAAGACAAGTTCTGCCGCCAGCCAAGGATCTGAACTCCACCACAATGTGGATGTGAGAGAGCGGACACACACGTTTTTTGTTGTTTGTTTTTTTCCACACGGAGATGTGAGTAGAAGCAGCTTAGGGCGTGAAACTCGGGACGGTTATGTCTTTTTCGTATCATTGTACACATAGACTTCTTTTCTTTTAGATTTTTTTTTTCCATTAAAAAAACTATAAATACCATAAAAGAAGCATTATTTACAAACTCCATGCGTTTCAGGTTAGAGTGATCACTGCAAGAAAAAAAAACACAGGAGAGAGAAGGACATGAAGATGGAGATGTTTTCACATTGTTTCATGACTGAGTTGTAAAATCTGGTTTGACACACTTGTTACGACTAATTTGACAGAAAACCCATGCAGACATAGAGAAGCTGAAACCCACATCAAACAAGAGTTGACACTGAGTGAGCAAAATATTAGGAGCACTTATGTCCATCTAACATGTATGTGAATCACAATCCAAAACGACAAGTCTGATTCCACCTTTTATATACAGTATATCACATATACAGAGACAAATTATTAATTAAAGTTAAAATGCAGATTGTTATTTCATTTGGCCCTTAATATTGTATTCACTCTGTATATCGTCACTTAAACTTTGGTTGCCTTTTTTGAAGTTTGAAGTGTCATATTGCTCAAATAATCCTTATTTTACCTTCTGCCAGCAGCCAGGCATTGGTAATCCATCCGGGCCCTGTGTAGAGAAGAGTAGCAGGGAAGCAAAAAAAAACCTATGAGGACTGAAACAGCAATGGAAGGCTTGGAAGGCTTTTTAGTTTTACACACAATGATTAAAAGTGTGATGCATGAGTAGATTGTATAGCACAAGTACACATAACAAATGTCAAATCTAAACTTGATCAAAACAGAAGCAAACCAGGACTTTTTCAACCAAAAGCTGCACTCATCCATGTTAATAATACTACTTTCTTTTGTCTTTACAAGGTGATTACAGACTGGCTAGCTGTGTGCACTTTACTGCTTTCTCATTATACTCAATTTATAGGATTTCTGGGTATTGAAGATCTTTTAAATGAAATAGTTACTTCTCACTTCCATCTGGTGCTGCTCACTTTTGAAAAGTGCATCGCTGTTGCATTACTAAACTGTGTCCATGTTGAAATACTGAATTTGATGCCAGTGTTAAGTATCAGAAGGAAATGCTACAAAATAAATTTTCACAATCCTCCATCACACAGATGGATATCTTCATAGCATCACTGATCAAACCTCACAGTAGATCTGCATTATTAATGCTAAATGGGTGTTATGATCATATGAATCATATGAAATATTACATGTAATGGCAGCCACAAGTGTATGCTAATCCATGCAAATAATATAAAGCAAAATATATCACATGCAAATAAATATATTGATCCTACTCTCTGATTTTGTTATAGTGGCCCTGCAGGTTGAGTTTCAAAACATGTACTTTAGCTAGGAGGGAATCTGGGTGCACTGTTAGGCTCTATAACAAATAAAATGCAGCTGGTTAAAGTAAATGAATGTAGATGTAATTTAACCCTTGTCATATATGAGGTATAGTTCATTAGTTTCATTGTCCCGCACACTTATATGACACATACAGTATTTCCTCCCACATTATTATAGCTTCCATGCATTACACAGCACTGATTTACATTAGAAACACAAAACATCATAAAAAGCATAAAGAAGTAATTCATTTTCTCATCTTGAATAAGTCTGAAGAAATGTAAATTCTGATTTTCTCCTCTTGTCGTGGTCTGGCCCAATTGGTACGAATACAGGAAGGGAAAAGGGGAGTTAACAGAGTAGAGGAAGGGTCCATGCACCTGTAGCATGGGTAACTCATCAGTAAAGGAGTCTGTGTTAGCATCAGGTTAAAAGGTAATAGCTCCATACAGGAATCAGCTGGAAGAAAACAGGATTTAAGCAGAATTTTTTATTTTAGTTTTAATCCAGGGCATGAAAGGATTTAGTTAGAGGGATTTAAGTATTGATTATATCAATAATCATATGTTTATTCTGTATATTTGACTGGTAATGATGTGTATTATCTAAAGTAGGCTGCTTGCAGTCAGGAAGTTAGTGAGATACTGTGTATGTTGGTGCATGTAGTTTTGTAACGATTCATAAATGTAGTTTTCAAAAAATGATGTGTGTTCACATCTACATGCTTGTCAAACTCTCAAGTCATGCATGGTTTTGTTTTCAGTAATGACTGAAGGTGAGAGGCATGCATGGGTAAGAGGTGGAGGAAAAAGAGAAATACTGTACCAATTGGCATGGGGCATCCAGCCCGTCCAGACCTGGCTGCCCTGGTTCCCCCTTTTCACCCTTAAATCCCCGGAAACCCTGTTTGCAAAGATGACCTAGGAGTGTTACTGGGAGAGAGTTGGACGACCTTTAACCCCCGTGTCCGTCCACTAAGACGGAAACAAGAGGGGACGAAGGAGGAGCTGCCCTGTAACATTGCTGATACCACAATCCAGCCCAATTTTTAATGTTTTTACATGTGTAATGTTGTGTTTTTGTGTCTGAATTTGAGAGTTTCAGTAAAGTAATAGACTTTGTGTTTAAGATTGATAAGGTCTGGTGATATTTTCCATTTCAGGGCAGGAAGCTGGGGATCAGTTTAGCCACAGGGCACTCATCCCTGTTTGGGGACGACTGCTCTACGCAGCTGGGAGGTGATTTCCACCTCACAGTTGGGACATACCAATGGGCAGGGTGCATCTAATCCAGGGGCACCCTGTTCTCCTTTCTCGCCCTTAGGCCCTTTTTTGCCCTTCTTTCCCTTCTCCCCCTGTGGATACAACGGTTTGGTCAAGTTAAAATCATTTTTGTTGAACATTTGGGACAGCACTGCTATTAGGAGGGGAATGATTAAAGAAGGGAGGCGATGGTCCACAAAGGAGGAAGAGACATGATCAATGTTAGATAGGAGAGGGGTACCAGACAATATCGAGTATTCCAAAAAACATTCCTCAGGACAGGAAGAGGACAAAAAAGGGTAACAGTACTTGGAAGGATTGGAAAACAGAGCTAATCGCTGAAAGGGTGTCAAGGGCACAAAGGATGAGAAAGAGTAGCAGGGAAAAAACCTCCAGAAGGACAAAATTAATCAAATTACGATGTTCATTGACAAAGTTCAAACTGTATCCCGTCATATTTGGGTTGGAGTTAGTCTTCTAGTCTAGTCTTCTTAAAGCATTCAGTGCATACATGAGAGATTATCAAAATACAGAATAAAACAGTTCCCAATTCATGATTTGGATATGAAATGTTCTTTTTAGTTGATATAAATGAAAACTACAATAACAGTGTGTGAGAATTATACTTTTTTGGTGCCTGATTGTACTTTTAATTATATGAATTTGCAGCAAACTACGTGTAAACAAAGTAAAATATAGGATTTGGCACATTTAGGTGTTTTAAAACCTTATATTAGTACTCATAACTGACAATTAAAAGGCTATTTATTGTGTGTTTTTCAAAAGAGGCACTTTTCTGGATCACACCCAAATTCTGTTATCCACAATCTGTCAGTTTTGACAGTTGTTGCTAAATATGTGAAGGAGAAGCAGTGCCAGGATCTGTTATGTGTTGGAAAATGGTTGCTAAGTGCAGAGATATGAGCACGCCAAATGCAAAGTATGTTTATCTTTATGTACCAAGGAATGGGATACAGTTTCTTCAAGACATAAAACATCTAAGAAACACACCAGACCTGTTAGTCAGTGTAATGGAGACAAACACAGAAAGATATAAACTACCACTAAACTACACAGGCAAGGGAAGAGTTAGCAACAGGCTCAAGAACTCGAGGAAGTGAGATGTTCATGCATGGATACAACAGAAAATAAAACAAACATGAATTTGAAGAGTCTGTTGTCAATGGACTTGTTCTGGCAAACATGTCTCAGATGCCTCAGAATGAGATATGACTTGTGACTTTGAGAAATGAGATGACAAATCATTCAAAGGTGGAGAACAAAAGCTGATTTGAGAGGACTGAGGATGAGATTTTATGCAAATGTGATTTTACACTGTATAGAACTGTTTAGTCCATCTCTCCAGAAAGTAGAAATGCTACAAAATGAACTTAAATTAGCATGTCAAATATATCTGTAACAATGTAAGAAATTCATTAGGAAGCATAGAAATGTACTTCAACTTCAACCTGTCTTCCGACTAGAATATACAGAACATTTATTATTATCAATATCAGATTGGGAGAAAATAAAATGAAACATAAAAAGTTTGGCAAAGTAGCTATATATATATATATATATATATATATATATATATACCTGTCAACCTCTATACCTCTAAACCTTATAACTGTCATTGTCCATTGACATCAGTCCTCTAATGTTAATGGGTTAATAAGCCATTGTAGCATATCTACATCTACCTTTTCTCCTCTTTCCCCAACGTCGCCTTTCTCTCCCCTTAAGCCTGGTAAACCCTGTAAAAGTACAACTCCACTTCATTTCTTTGGCTTAAATAAACTCAACTAAACTAAGCAAAGGCAACTCTGACACAGCTGAAGAAAACATATCAAGATCATACTATAAAAAAAAAAAGTGATGCCATAATTCTTTTTTTTTTTGTACTTTTAGAGACTTTTGTGCCACTTAAGCTGAGTCAGGTGGATTGTAGAAATGAAAATCATGTCAACTACAGCTACTGTATATTCACTGGTTATATCTAACTCTTGGAACATATTTGATGAACTTATGGGATCGAACTGTCTTACATCAAGTAATCTTTGAAATATATGTGAAAATGTGTGGAATGGGGTGTTAAATTACAAACAGCAAAAGTTGTGCATGTGGGTCAAGGATCTTTGTGTATAATGAGTGGAGCTGCAAACCTGGTGCTAATTAGGCACATGACTAATGATAGAAGAGCATGTTTACACACCTTAGGCTTAATGTCAAATCAGTTGATTGTAGACAGCTGGTTCTTTACACATTTTTTCTACATTTAAAAGCCTTATTTTGCCGAGCATCCCTATACTGGAACAATTTGCTGCACCGTCACATCACTTAAAAAATTCTAGTAGCTTTTTTTTCTCTTTGCCTTCAGACAAAATTGAGTAAATGAAGAGACTTACATCCAAGCCTGGTGTTCCAGCAGCTCCCTGCGAATAAAAAATATTAGCTGTATCAACATTATGTAATTGACTTTCACCAATCATACTTCTCTATTGTGGCAGAGATCATACCTACACCAATAAATGGGGGTAATGTCAGCAGATTCATAACTCATAACATAATTACCCTCTCAAGCAGCAAGAGCTATTACAGGTAACATTTAAACAACAGCAAAGATGTGTTGCTGAAGGTTGTGATACTTAAATCTGCTAACACAATGTGATAATATCCTCATCAAACTCACAGGTAGTCCATAAGGTCCCCTTGGTCCTGGCTCTCCTGGTGCCCCTCTCTCACCCTAATACAGATGAATCAGTGTTGCAATCACAAAGAATCATACACAGTCACTTTAAAATGAGCCAGTTTTACAGTAGAAACACCTAAAACTAAAGATAACATGTACATGTATCCTAAGGCAGATATAAAGCCAAACCCAGCAGATAGTTTGTTAAACAGAAAAGTCGATCTTACTCTGTCACCCTTCGGCCCAGCTGGACCAGCTGGACCCGGAGGCCCGTCCATGCCCTGCAAAGAGTAGTGTCGTCATGGTGAGTTTACATCATCTGACCACAGCAGCTCTTTCAACATTATTTCCAAACAAATAGCAGATGGAAAGCAACAATCATGTGTAGCATCCACATTTGTATGATGTTCTCACCTGGTTTGACCTACAACCAGCACACAGAGCTGTTGCTAGTACACGTGCATTGGCCACAAAGGACATTTTACAACACTGCTGACACAGTTAATGTATGAGTGTGTGTTAATGCTGAGTTAATGCAACACGGGACAAACGAGAGCCTTGAAATGCCTGCTGTAACAGCTTTATGTATGGTCATTATCTGGTGAACTAAACTCAGTGTGGCTTAATTTGACTCCTGGCTAACATACTTACAATGTTGTCATAGCTTTCTTTTCAGTCACAATGAAATACAATACAATGGGGATGATGTCGCTGAAACATTTGAGGGAAAAGTGGACTTTATGGAGGGTGAGAAGGGGAGAAAAGTAGACAAAAGTTGGGTGGTGAAGCCTCTTGGTCACATGACACTCACCATAATTCCGGGCTTGCCGTCCAAGCCGGAGGCTCCCTGCGTGGTTATGGAGGTATGAGTGACATGAACAAGGCGGGATTAGTACCAGATGAACACAGTTATTAGGACAGGTTGATGGCAGGGTTTACAACAACTAAATTACACCATGTGTTACAGGGAGTTTGGCAGAGTAGTCAGACCAGGCAAATGAAAATGAAGACAGGAAATGGAGAAGGCACACGCACACCCACACACAAACACACACTCTTGTGCACAACAAGGAATCTGACAGGGATAAAGTATAAAGGTGGAATTTCTATGGGTGACAGGGCTATGTAGTTGGAGATATCCCATAGTGCAAAGCTGAACTTACCGGGAGACCTAATGGTCCACGGTCCCCTTTGTGGCCTGGTTCCCCACGCATGCCCTTCACACCATGCAAACCAGGTTCCCCCTAGGTAAACAAGGGAACAAAGAAAGGTCATCCTCTTGCTATACAGTTAGTAACACAGTGTGTTGTCCTGCCTGTCCAAAAATACATCCTTCAATCCAGCAGTCAACCTCTTTGTGTCTTCAAAATCAAAGACTTCCCGAGTGGCTCTTTTACTTGGTTGTCTTATTACCTTAAATTTAGGGAACTTTATGTCTTGGCTGAACTTTATGAACAAACTTTTACATGTGTACATAACCACGATAAGTACACATGTATAATATTTTATAGGCAGATTTAATATGTTTTATAAAACTACTTTAAAAATATATTTATATGCGATAACAACTATGTGTACCAAGCATTTATTAACTGTTTATACACCCAGATTTACAGGAGGTGTTGCAATTCTTTTAATGCTTAAATAAACATACATCCTTGTATGTGTTTGCAGCTTTCATTAGGGGTGAGCTTACCTTTGGTCCAGGGAATCCATGAGGTCCCTGAAAAACATCAAAAGATGGAAAAACATTAGTTGAAACCACAGTAAATGAACTGCTAGTGAAGCTGTGATGATGGGATGGGACAAGCAGAACAACTGCAGCACAGATGAAATTTACCACAGGCAAATATTGCCAAATCTTCAGCTCTGTTTTATTTATTCTTTGTTCATCAGTGACTCTGCCCAAGCACAACACTTCTGTGGAATTACACAAAAGACAAAGTGGTATACTAGGCCACAAACATTCAGGTTGATGATGCTATCAGTCACTGACAGCACCAGTTTGTCGGCTGACTCCGACAGACTCCTAAATCACTGGGAACGGATATTTCACAGTGTCTCTGATTACTGTCTCTACTCCAATCACACATGAGTTTTGTATTTTAGTCTTTTAGAAGGTTGTGGTGTCTGAGAATACCGTGAGAAACTATCTTAGATTAGTACAGTGTAAAGCAAGGAATCTAATGGAGAGAAAGTAGTCTCAATACTGGTGACAAATACAGATTTCATGATCCACAAATAAAAACAAACGATATTTAAGGTTTGGTATATGATGGATCACCTGACACGTGGAGAGTTGAGACTCTTTTCACAGCCTCTATTTGCTAATATTTATGCTACTATGGTTTGTATATTTGTACTTTCATATTATGCAATTTGGTTTGGTACAGTATGTTGTCCACTGATGAGAGTAAGAACTTTTTAGAGAAACCCACCATAGGTCCTGGTGGACCATGGGGCCCTGGTGCCCCTGGAGTGCCGATGACCTGCAAATGCAACATATAAATATTTTATTAACAAATTATGATTCAAAAAGACATGTTTAATCATAGACAAGACAGACAGGACAAAATAATACAGTGATATACATCATCTATAATACAAATAAGTGAGAATACTAATAGCAAGTTATTATAAGTCGAGTCACTTACTGAAGGACCTTGAGGACCAGGTAGACCTGAATCTCCCTTATCCCCCTTTACTCCGTTGACACCCTAAGGGGCAAAGGCGTCATGAAATATATGTAGTTTCCATCAAATATGATGGCTGAGGAATTGTCATGATCATAAACAAAGACATTTCTGAGGCAGTTATCCTGTAAAGTAGTTAGACTATGGTATGCAGAGACTTACAGGTAAACCAGGTAAACCAGTCGTTCCTTTTTCCCCTGAAGCTCCAGGCATTCCCATATCTCCCTTAGAGCCTTTGTAGCCCTGATAGAAAAAGGCAAACACACGAAGAATTTAACTATTTTAACTTTTCACCAAGTGGATCTTTATGCAAATCTATTTTCTATATAGTAATAAACATCATGACATATTAAAGCTTAGGTCTCCTTTCCCTTTTTTAAACCAGTTCAAATGTAAGTAATCTATACATGAGAATACAATATCATCTCACTCTTTCTCCATCGAGTCCGGGCAGGCCGGGCATACCACGATCCCCCTGGGGGAGGAGAAAAAAAAGACACGTCAACATTTTTGCAAACACAGTATGAAATGCAGACGTTAATGAGATTCATATTGCATTTTGGGGAAAAAGAGTAGAAAATATTCACCTTTATACCCTCTGGTCCAATTGGCCCAGGAGGGCCAGGAGGACCCTGCACAGAGAGAGACACAGACGGAGATTTCATTATAATCAACATAGAATACACTTGCTGAAAAGCAACAGATGTGGGACATATTATTAATAATTACATTTAATCAACAACAGAACTGCCCATCACAATGAAATGATTTGCCAACAGCACAAAAAATATTAGCAATCAGTTACAAACTATGAACAAGATGCTGAACTGAGAACACATGCCAAAGCTGAAAACATGTTAGCTTGAACATATGAATAAATAATTATCATCATTAATCATTGACAGAGTCACATATTTTGATGTCAGGTTCTTTTTTCTGAGGGCTCAGAAATTAATTAATTTCATCCCATTTGAATCAATAATTTGGGGGGGGAAATGGAAGACAAATGCTGCTTTATGGTTAGTAGCTTCAGAGAGAGTAAAACAAAGGGTGTAAAAAGTTAAAGAAAAATCCAAATGTTGATTGGTAAACAAGGATGATTTCTCAAAGATTTTCTCACTTTAGTACTTGTGACGCTAAACATGCCAATTTCCTTCCATTCTTTTAGAAAATATTGACCATGTTTTCTATTCTGTAATATGGTTCCACTATAGATTATTCGCATGATAAACTGATTTAACATATTAATTCAGGAATAAGCAACATTTAAGTTTAAGCATGTTTTTACTGACATTCAAGGAGACAACTAGCAACTTAGGCAGCCTGTAAGGGTGTCACACAGAAGCATAACATGTTGCTGGGTGAGGGAGCACAAATGCAACAGGGCAGCGCAAACTGGGGCTGGGATTTGGTTGGGCCCATGCTAGGACAAAGATGAATCACTTGTGGAGATGACACAACACACAGAACGCACAGAGCCTAATTACCGTTACTGTAATAGTGGTAATCTTCTGCAGTGGGCCAATAGAAGTGGAAATGGGGAGATTGCAGAGGTCACACAGGAAACAAAGCTTTGTGTAAGCATAATACTGTACAGATACATCCTCAAAATTAGTTCTACTAAAAGAATGGATATTAGCTTCTTTTTTTAAAAATCATAAAATATAACATTAAATACTGCAAAAAGCTGCTACTATGAGATACAAATGCTTAAATGCATATCTATTGCTTCATGAATGCTAGGAAGTTGCATATGTGCAGGTATGTTTGCAGTCTGACATATATTTTATGAAAAACCTTCCTGTTGTGACTGCCATTGCAAAATGCTTTACTGTACCATCTACTATTGACAAAATAGGATATTTTGAAGCAGCAAAAATGGGCACAATAACAGTATCAGGTCGTCATGTGTCTGACCTGTAAAGCCTCCTGAATGTTGCCGTTGTAGTCGATGATTTCAGTGGCTCCTTGGTCTCCTTTCTGCCCAGGGGGGCCCTGCACACGGACATTCAGAAAACACATTTTCATTCTGCATAACTGATTTATACATAACATAATAGAAACCGACATCAATTTGTGTGAGTAAAAAAATATTTTCATGCATGGGATCCTCAGAACACAAGTACCTGCTCTGGTTTGACTGCTGCCCTCTAGTGGTATTCAATGTGTGGTTTTATCAAAGACAGTCTATGGGTTATACTAATAGTAAGTAGTAGTAAATGTGTCAGCAGTGTATCATGTCAGGGAAAATTAAAGTTTTCAATCAGATGCAAAATCATAGACTCATTAAGGAAAGGGGAGAATAGAGGCATTTATCATCTTTTAATATAGATGCCTACCTTTGGACCGACAGATCCCAAATCTCCTTTATCTCCAGTCTCCCCCTGATGTGAGATGACAAAAAAATTCCGAGCTCAAAGAATTGTCAGCACTCCTATTACTATGTTCACATTGTGGGGGGGGGGGGGGGGGGGGAATATTGGTCCAAAATAATTCCACACTGTAAAAACTGTGGAACATGGACTAATTTTTGTGAATCATATATCACATCATGCCTCACTATAGTGCGACATGTTCTAGTATTTTATATCACCACATAGTATGTAATAATATGTAACCATTTTTTTAAACTATTCTACTGAAGACAACTGTGCAATTGAAATGCAACTTTATTTTTGTTCAGCTTTTTGCATGTACAACAACACCAATAGCAATCATAGCCATATTATTAATACTGCTACTATGAATAATACCACAAAACCTCCATCAGCATTGAATTCCACTTGCAAATCTGCAGCTTTAATGGTTTGCATCTGTTTAAACAGTTTACATCATTTTATTTTCCGTAAAAAAGGCATAGCTGATGTCAGATATTCCTACAAGTACGTGACTTCAGCACAACGGTAGTGACTAAAAAAAATATAATCAACTGACCCTTGAACCAATAAGGATTCTCCAAATTTAAAGTAAACATGTCTGCCACGCTTACCTTTGACCCTTTAGGACCGGGTGTGCCAGCCTCTCCTTGTGAACCCTGTTATGAGTAAGAAAACACAGATGCCAAAAAGAGTCATGGTTTGAGGGTAAATATAAATAAAGAAAATCCAATACTTGACATATAAACATTAAATTATACAAACACTCTTTATGGATTCAGTCCAAATTCTTCATGAAAAATGTAATGTATGTCAAATCCATATTTTACACCAGAAATATCATCAACCTCTCTTACTCCTCCCAAGAGAGCCATGCAGTCAACTTCACTAAAATAACCCGCTTTTAATATGCCATAACTGCCAAGCAATGAGAGAGTGTTTATTTGAACTTTGTCACTGACAAAGGAGGGGTTTCACTTTTGGGGTTTCTAATAGGATGTGAAACAGATCTGTGTGTCGTCTAAGTTTAGACTGGAGCTTAAGCTACCTGCTGGGTCAGTGCCAGACATAAACAATGGTAAACTCGTTTATATTTGGTTTACTTTGCACGGACTCCAGGGAAAGCCTTGAACTTATTACGAGCTATAATGGTTTAGCCAGCTCTCTTTGTTAATATAACTGAATATTTGATGAATTGAATGTACCCTCGCTTTGGGAATGCATTCTACTTGATCTCATCCGAAACTCTGGGAACTTTCTCATGTGCGCTTACATCAGGGAGGCTCTAGATGGCAGCAAGAATCAATGTGCCACATAGGCGAAGGGCCATATCTGAACAAATATGAAGCTCTGAAGCACATACTGCTGAAGGATACAGTTTTATATTTTCTTAATTCATGCCATTTGTGTATGCACGCAAGCATGCGCACTTGCATTCCTGACCTTTGGTCCAACGGGTCCAATTTCACCTCGTTCACCCTTTCCTTGTGGCCCATGGTCGCCTCTCTCACCCTGCACAGACAGAAAAAAAACAGTTCAACAAAAAAGGTAAGTTAGCACTGTTCTCCTGCAATCTGTAATTAATAAGTGTTTGCTTCTGATCCGGGGTCAGTGTCTTTTTATTGTCAACAAAAGAGCTGCGATGTATTTTCTGAACATTCAATTTCCTTAATGTTATGCAGTATTGACAAGACTGAGAAATCTTGTGTAATAGTTCTCCGCCCTTCCTGCGCAGACAAATTCTCACAAGTCTGCTTACTCAAGAGATTTACATGTTGGATGGTGGATATTTATGCTAAGCACAATCTGCTTTGTGTTAGATTATGACCCTTGACAAAGTTAAATGTTATTTTCTAAAAAACAAAAAACAAAACATAAATCTGCATCAAGCCCTCTTTGTCTTTTAAGATGAATATTTTAGGGAAAATGCAGTGTATAGTTGGATAGTTATGTGCATTTTCTCTCAATGTGAAGTGAATTAAGAGAGCCAACAGAGGGAGGTGTGGTATAATTCGGAGCTCATACTCTTAATTACTCACTGCTGATACTCGAAACCAAGTGAGACACAACCATTATTCAGCAGTGTTGAGACAGTACAGCTTTGTGTTCCTCTTCAAATAACAGCTAATCATAACTTGTAGCCGCTAGTTTGAAAAATGTCACAAACACGAGGAAAAACCATCAGATCAAATATTTGCTGCGATGCTCCTTTCTAGCTGACATTTGATTAAGCAACAGAAATATGTCAGAGCACAATGCAAGACTGATATATTATCAATGCACTGCAAACAGCCTGTTGTAAAAGGACAATGTGAACATTAATTCTAGTGTGTGTGGATTATCACCGCCGGCTTCTCAGTGTGATAATGTCACGACACAAAGGGAGCGGTGAGGATTAGCTCATTCTGACCACTTCCAAGTGACATTTTGAATTAACAGAGGCTTAATAACCTTGGTAAAGTGTAATAATAATGGCTAATGAGACTAGGAATCAGGATTTTCAATAATGATCACACAGGCAGGATGTGATAAAAATCTGTGGAAGCTGTTGCATGTTATTGTCATTGATTTGAATTATCTGCTATGCGGCTGTCAGTAGAAAATACTTCTCACACAGTAATAAACAAGATTACTGTAGTTCACTTTGTGGAAAGCTGAAGTCACCTTAGTTCCTGGGAGTCCTGGGAGCCCTGGCTCTCCCTGGGGACCAAGGAATCCAGGCTCACCCTAAAAAAGAAAAAAAAAAATCAGCACATATTACTGTTTTCCACAGGGTATTTTTTGGTGTAGAACTACCTCCACTCGGTCCTAATGAGCGCTAAACACATACACAAGATGCATGGCCAAACATATTCAAAACGACAAGCATGCACTTACTGCTCCTTTCACATGCACACAAACGCACGCACACACTCAGAGACACATGCACAAATCACACACACGGACGCAAATCATCAGTGGCTTGTTAATTTATCCCCTCGTTTCACATACATTCCTGAGCCTTTACAGATATAATGACTGACCTTGTTAGAAACTCATCAGGGCACAGAAGTGCTCTGCTTATGTGTGCAAAAAATAGCTTCTTTCCCACTTATGAAGAAGCTTAAACATTTCTGTATTTGCACACAGGTTATGAGGAGTGGGCTTACAGTATGAGGTATGATGCTTCGTTTTATTACATTTGATTGTGAAATAACTTAATTGCAATTTATTAGTAAACCATCTGCAGCCAGAGGACCCACCTCCAGCACTTGAGGCACTGAAAGTCTTTGGAAAGGCAGTGGACACTTGCCTTTTACACCTTTTACACTTACAGCTGGATAAACGGCGAAGAATGCAGAGCAGAACAAAGTGCAAGCGGAGCTCAGAACCCGTGAGTGCTACGTTAGCAAAATATTGTTAGAATCCATCAAGCATTCAGGCCTCCTAAGTAAAAACAGGAGTGTATAAAGTAGAGAATGAATGGGCTTTTACAAAGCCAGCACATTACAAGCATACACAAAGAGGAAAAATAAAACCAAAACAGCAACAAGCACCATCTCATCATGCCCATTTGAGCATTCCTTGCATTCACATGTTATGTTTCAAGCTGATGATCCTAGATGGCGGTGCATTATTATGTGCCTTTTGTGCATTTAGTTTCACCATCTGCTGTTGTTTTGTTATGATACAGTAAAAGAAATAAAAAATGTAGTTTGGGAAATTCTAAGAGTTAAAGTAAAAAATAGAACTTCCTGTTCTTAACAAGCAGTAGTTTTAAAACATGTTGCACCTTCCAGGAAGCCGACTGAAGTTTTTGCCAGGGATGCAGTGTTCCAATCATTAATTCATAGACCTGTACGTTACCCACAAACCTTAATGAGATCCTTTTCTGTCTGACTTCTGGCATGTTCAGATCAAAAACATTGACTATTTGGCCCTGTAAGTTTGCCTGAGCTCCTGACTTTTCTCTGCACTGAATGCACAGGTATGTCTGTGCCTCCGACACTCCAGCAGATGGAAGCTTGCGGTTGAGGTAAAAAATCCCACACAGCAGGAAAAGCAAGATTATGAGACTTTAATTTGTCAAACATGAGGCATGACGATAGGTAAGCTGAGTTTTGCTCTGAAATCTGCTCTCGACGGGCTGAAGCGGGTGGACATGGACAACACCAGGGGAATGATTGGGGATAAAAACAGCGAAGCATTTACCTTTATCCCTGGGAGTCCAGGCAGCCCTGGAAGTCCTGGCTCTCCCTACACAGGAAGAGTGTGACATGTTACAGCCAAGCCAAGCTAAGCTGAGTCAAGCCTCGTTGGTAGGCTCTTTGGGGTTCTATTAGCTCTACATTTTATTTTCTATTTGTGTTTTCTCTGGCTATCAACCTGCTGTAATTCTGAAAAGTGGCCTGCTGTCCGTAAGTGTGTGTAGACTGTCATGTGCTTGTGGTAAGCACTAGCAGAAGGTACTGCACATGCACTTTCATACCAACTCATGCAGCCATGGCTTGACAGTGTGATTAGTGCTTGTTATAACACTCAACCCTTCGCAAAGTGCAATGGAGTTTTGTTTTTATGATTTTATTGGTTTGGGCAGGTGTGAAAAGTTCTGGTTTCTGGAAGGAAAAACTGTCAGATACTTTGGATTAAAGTTGCAAAAGCTGTTTGAGAGAGCTGCCGTGGCCTCAAGGTCGTTAGAGTTTGGCAGTGCGAGACGTCAAGAGTTGGCCTGTTTCTCCGTTACCAAGGTCGGGTCATTGTCAAGTTGACAACTCCAGACTCCCATTACATGCAAGTTTGAGTAACGCGCAGTCATTTGATTCAACTGTGGAAAAATCAGAGGTCAGGTCCCTTGCGAGGCCTCTGCAAGACTTTAAAAACAAAATTTCTGACTCTGGATAATTTAACGCTCTATTAAGACCATTGTATTTATGGCATATGAAAAGACATGATTAGCGCCACACGAGAATGATCAACTATAATAGCACTCAGGGGATCAGAGAGGGCTGTAAATATCCATTGTGGTTAATGAAAGCATTGTAAAACTAATGAATAAAAGTCTTTCTTGTGGACTACTTCTTCACCAACACTTATTGAATGCCATCCAATGGTAATATTTAATGGGGGACAACGTCTCAATCATGATGGCTGTTAATGATGAGGAATACAAGTTGTAAGTGTGTCAGCACAAGCAGAATGGCTGTAAAATGACAGATAAGATAAAGCAGTCAAAAAAATTAGTCGGGTCACAAGTGTTTTCTTTGCAGCACAGCAGTAAAAAGACATTTGCTAAAAGCTCTTCTGTCTGTCTGGGAACAGTTTGTCCAAACAGAGGAAAGAGAGGGGAAATTAATGGGGTGCAGCATTTGGGATTAAAAAGTGTAATTAGATGGTGCACTGGTGCAATCTCAGCAGCAGTCTGGTAAGGGGACAAGTAATGGCTTTCATTTTGCAAGAAAATAGCTCCTTATCTGCTGCATGCTTGTTTTATTCTCCTTAGTGACTGTTTCTTTTGCATATTCATTTTATTTCATACTGTGTGTTGGCTGATAAAGTGTGTACTGGAATACAAACTGGTTGATAGGTCATACTAACAAACCAAACACAATGTGCAATTAGGCTGTTGCTAACCACATAATGCAATGACCTGGTGGTTTAAGGCTGTGAATGCAGGTTGCAATAAAACTAAGCAAAAACATTCAAAGGATTTAGTACGTCCAGAGGTGTTAGTATGATACCTAGGAGCTTACCCTGTCTGGCTCAAAAAAAGTGTCAAGCCAAAGAAAATGTAAAATGAGTCGATGCTCCGTAGTTCAAGTTTAAGTGTCAGGTTCAGCGTGGGGAGCCTCCCATGGACATGAGCCCTCATTACACTTTAAACAGTGAGATTCAACTGAGATTGGAATGCTCTTGTCAAAACTTGAACTTGAACTATTTCATCTTGCACAACAGACTGGAGCTTCACCTTTTACATCAAAATTTGTATGTGTCAAATGGCACAGAGGCAACACTGTATTCATAGAAACTGAAGAAATATGTTCAGACAGCTACTGTATGTCCAGCATTTTCTGCTGCTGCATTAGAGGGATATTTTATTCCCATATTCACTTATCAATACAGAAACCACCATACAGTTATCAAACTATAGCCAGTCATAAGACACTGAATTTGTCTATATGTTTGCTAATACTATCTATCTAATATAGTTAGAGCCATGGGTAGCAAAGAGCAAATATTACCTTGTGTCCACTTCGTCCAGGTTCTCCAGGTTCACCCTGCAATACATGCAAAGAGGTTTCTTTTCAACCGCTTCATTTCTGGATTGGACTGCACCAGCTAAATCCATAATAAGTTTGTGCGTTAAGTCTTTACTAAATTCTTAGGAACTACTAGCTAGTTTCACTAGTGATTTACTGAATCAGGTTGCACCATTAAAATGTGAGAAGAGACTTAGTAAAGACTTTAGTAAGTTTCCACTTCGTAAGTTTGAATTTACAAACAGTTCCTCGGACTTGCCAAGTTTTGACTTCAGCTTGGAGAGAGATTTGTTTCGTGGGGGAGGGGCTAATTATATTTGTTCATAATAAAATGAACATTATTCGACCTCTCTCTGGCCTTATGAACCAACACCTTTTTCATAAGACTTTTTCTTTTTGCTAATTTGTGTTTATTGGGTAGCATTTTTGATATACACGCCAGATCTATGATCTATGCTCCTCACCATGGGCACCTCGTTATGTTTTAAAATATGGGAGCAAACTTGGAAAGAAACACAATTGGCAGGTGGGTCTGGGGGTCCTCCCCAGGAAAAAAATTGTAATTTCAAACAAATTTCCAGCATTTCTACACCACCTAACCTCTTGGATTAAGTCAAAAACAGCCACCTGCACTAGTCTAAATTAGTTAGATTGAGGATGCTATGAAAACCAAGAATGCATCAAGAACAGTACATAATTGGGTGGATCAGGACAGGAAATGATTAGCAGAAAAATGGCCATTTCATATTTGAAATTATATTTCTAAAAACATAATGTAGCCTAAAATGGTAGTAGGTTGCAGGTTACTAGGCCATCTTCAAGGTCAAACAAGGGAAAACAATTTATATGAATGAAATAGCCTTACAACACATCACAATATGATTTGGATAATTAAACCTGGTTCAACAATGTTAAACCTGAGAGTTGCTATTCTTGATACTCGCAAGGCCATCTACAAAGTCTAATGATTGCAACAAAGTACAAACAATTTGGATGAATGAAATAGCTTTACAATTAACTAAAAACCTATTATCAGGAATACCGAGCGTTCCTGTAACCATAGTAACTGACTCTCACTCCTGCCTGCATGTGCACGGTGCAAGAGGAGAGGGAGAAGAGCTGCTGACTGAGATTACTCTGAGCAGCATGCATGGGAATGATAGATTTGTGTATATTTCTCGCTGAATAACTCGCTGCGCAGTGCTGCTCTGTCTTGTCTGTCCGTGTGCTGTCAGTGTCCTTTTTCCGTGATGCAACATTATCAGTTATGAATTTGTTTTTCACCGTGTGAGAAAATGTGTGAAAAGTGTCAGTTCCATGAGAGTTGGCAGCCCTGGTTCCTGATGATAATAAAGATACAGAAATTAAAAACCTTCAGTTCTCACCTTGATGCCTGCTGCAGAAGAGCCTGCATCTCCCTAAGAGAAAAGGCAAAAAAAAAAAAAATGAAAAAGGTGCCACAAAGAAAACAATCCAACAATGACAAAGGTTATTACAGCCCACAATGGTGCTTTCTGTAAGGTCACATGAGAAACCAATCATTACTGTGTAATTAAAGTTACAACAAAAAAATGAAAGAAGTCCATTTTTATTGAACAATGCAGAACATAATGTTAGGGCTGCTGCATTTACTGAGTTGTTTGGACAAAAACTGGGTGGAAATCCAATTAGAAAGAAGATTGTCTGCTATTCTAGGCAGTGTTCAGAATGAATGTACCTTTTCACAAAAGTTTGAGACAGCATTTTTATAACTACAGTCCTGGGAATTATTTCATTGTTTTTACACTGTCAGAGCGCAGCTGCATACTGGTGATGACATGGGTGAAATCTAACACTATATAGGAAGAAATCCAACAGTATAGGAGGTAAGGAGCTTGCTAGATATACTGTACTAACGGCAACCATTTAAACCTTTTTTTGTTGCATCTCTTAAGGTAGTGTATTGAACTAAAAGGAGACAGAGCTACTTATATCACATTTTTCCAGCGAAGTCATCCAGACGTCCAGAACCCAGGCCTTTCCTATGCACTGCATTACTACTGCAGTGTACAGTAAAAACAGACATAAAACAAGGGGCCAATAAGCGTAATTATGGGCGGTTGATGGGAAAAGGGAGTGGGAAGAAGGAGACTGGGTCTTTAGCTCTGGTGTGGACTCTGTGGTTTCACTACACATACGCCTCGCGCTCAGAAGTTGCTGAAGGAATGCCTCTTGCCCTCAGCTTTTTATGGGAGTCATTATGATGCATAGCACACAAGGCATGTTTAATTGCGGCATTTTTTTTTTGCAGACAATAAAATGTGTTACTGTTTACAGCTGGGCTTTGTTGCATACTCAAGGGTGCCTCTATCCCCTATCTTAAAACTTATCATTCCAATTTTTTTATAGACGTTTTCACAAGTTTTTACAGATTTCATTACGGGTTCAGAAGATCTGAGAGGATGGAGTTTTACAGTTAAATACAAAAACAGCCTCCTCATATTACGATATAGAAGATGAATGAAAGCCTTTTACATGATTGAACATCATGAAATAAAAATGTTTTGGGCAAATACGTGAGAAACAACACGGATGTTATGTTGTGGTTGACCTAAGAATTACAATAAAACAGGAAACTTTATACTAAACCCCATACTCTGGCTTCTTTGTGTCTTGATTGAATAATTGTTTCAACAAAACAAACATCAAAGTCAGCGCTGGTTTACACCTGTTGCTTTCTGGCAGGGATTGATGTGCAAGAATGCCTCACATCTGCATTTAATTCTTACATCTGATACAAAAAAGAAACTACAAAAAGTGTCACCTTGTTAAACTCATAATCAACCTATTGACTCAATGCAAGCACTGTTAACTTTTGTTCAAATGATTAACCCAAGCAGCATTATACAATAAAGAGCTAATGTTGTAGAAAATACAAATTTACTGCATGGTGTGCACACTTCTAACCTAAAAGCCACTGTGACCTTTGTGAAAACAAGTATCAGAGGTTGCCTTAAAAGCAATTAACGCTACTGCTGAAGTGCTAAACCCCAGTGACATTTTCTGTCATGACAGACCTAACACAAGTGACACTAAGCTTAAGAACCAAGTGAGAGTTCTCACTAGTTAAATCTATTCCAAATGAAGTACTATGAGATGGAAAAAGCGGGGGAGATGGGAGGTGAGTTGAGGTGTGGCACAGAGTGCTGAAATGTCCCAATTGGGCCAATTACCGTGCTGAGGCTACAGCCTGTGATTAAACCACAAAGCAGAGCAGGATGGAGAGCTGTCACCACAGCTCCACTTCATTATGTGCACCCAGAGCTGTCGCTGCATATTGGCATTTAAAGATAATAGCATGAAGATCTTATAATGTATGCTTGGTAAATCGGGCCATTTTCCAGCTGTTTGCCTGGTGAGAACGCCTGAGATAGAGAGAATTAATCTGCGAGCAATGAAGCCGAAGCAGAGTTGTGAAAAATCGAAGTATTAAATTCCGCCAAAGCCTTCAAAACATGACTGTTACTCAACATTATGATCATTAGCAAAGATGACCAAATTCAGTGGCCTCGGCTGAATTTCAAACTCAGTCACTGAGTTGGGATGTATGTGAGGCAACACAGATTATGATTGGGCTCCCTGGGCAGAGTGGCACTGCCAACAGCTGAAACGCGGCCAGTTCACAAGAGCTTGGACCGGATCTTGGGACTCAAAAATTATACCAACCACTGTGCCACACTGGCACCAGAGCCAAATGCTCACAGCCTGGAAGTTCCCAAAAACTAATTCAAGAGTTTACTTAGATTTATTTTTCTGAAGGAATTTTCCTATCTCTTTTCAACAAGAAGAGTCACAGTTAATTTCACACCTTGTTAAATACATTAGAAGTAAATGGTTTAGAGCTAAAGCTTTAAACTGTGCTAATTTGTGTTTTTAGTGAGTCCAGAGATGGACACACAGAGACAGCTGGAAACATTACTCTTTTGATTTTATGATGGCTTATGAAAGCAACACAGCTGGTAATATGTTACATAAATGTGTTGTATATTATAAATCCACAAAACTTCCGGTTAATTAACTTTTTTCATGTTCCAGAGTGCAACAGATTGTGTGTTTAGGAAAAAAGAGACATTTACATTTGTGCATTTAAACTTGTGTCAAAAAACGAGCATGCATGTATATCTGTCCTGTCATTTAGTCTCTTTCACACTCTGCAGATCCCCTGACGTCAAAACAATCTCCCTTTGTATCAAGCAAAGTCCGGTCCAACTGCTTGCTCTGCCATTCCTCTGTCCCTCGTGTGCTCCCTGAGGTCTCCCTGCTCACCAAACTGAAGCTTTCACTGCCTCACCTCTCACCCCGTGTTACCACATTTTCCCCCGTAGTGCGTGCTGTGTTTTGTTAACTTTGGCATCCTCAGCATGGAAGACTACAAGATGCCCTCCCCCTCATCTGTCCTCTATGCTCTGGTTTCCTCTTCTACCCAGCGAAGCAAAATATCAGAGAAGAGGCAACTGATTAGACACAAAAACTCTGTTGTCCACATGATGACAGGAGAATAACAAGCTGATTTCTCTTCTAATAGTCTATACGTGCATGTGTTTGAACGCGTATGGGACATTTTCTTCACATGCACTGAAAAATCAATCATTCCTTTGGGTGTCTGACATATGTTAAACTCCTCTGGATGCCAAATCTAGTTATACCTTGATTGAAAAGCAATTATTCCTGCCATATGTTCAAAAAGTCACTTTTAGATCTTTTCACTGAAAATGAGGTAATCCTATCCATACTAATGAAAAAATCCTCTCTGTTCCCAGCTCTTTACAGCACCTTCTGTATGTTTTTACTGCAAAATAAATGAGTACGCTCTTGAAGAACGAATGGCAGGTGACTGGCTACAGAAGTCTGAATTCTCATGACACTCAATTCCATTTTTTCCTTTTTTTTTTCTTACTCCTGCAGCGAAAATCCATCATTTTTTTTTCACTTTCACTGCACTAAGGTAGACCAGATCAAAGCAATGCTTGAGCTGCAAAGTTTTATCGCCCTCCACTTTCCTTTTTGTTCACTCATTTTCCACAGATGATATCCTGCATCTGTTTCCCTCGAATTGTGTCTTTCTTGGCAGCCGTGTTCGGCAGTCTTTTAAAAAAAACCAGATTACCCATAAAGTGAGAAGTTATCAAAGTTGCTCACCGCCGAACAGCAATAAATTGGCAGTGACATTTTGAGTACACTGCTTCTACTGCGCTGCTGGTCTATCAGTTATGTTTTGTTTTTATACCAAACTCAGTATTTCTAGCAAAAAGAAGCATCCGGTGGGTAAAAAAAACAGTATTTTGTGTCTGTTCTCAGCAATTGTGTTACTATTTGTTGGCAACTTTGAGAAGAATCTTTATCTTTTCCCAGAAGCGTGAGCCATTTTTGTACAGGCCTATTTGAAGCTGAATCAACATTTTCAAAGAAGCGTTTATTCCAATCCATAATTGTTTTCTGAAATGGAAGGCTCCAATTTTGTCGCAAGGTCGACCAATACAAATAAGGCTGTGACCTATTTTCACTCCCAACTCGTAGTTTCATAAATGCTGCTTTGACAAAATAATAACAGCAAAGGCGGCGTGACAACTTCTGGATAGGATGCATCATCTGCCTCTGGACATGATGTCAGTGCACTAATACAAAACAAAGAAACGTTTCCCGAAAACAAAAGCTTTTGGACAGAAACATGAATCTATTACTTCACAGAGCAATCTGTCCAGCAGAGCTCTACTCTGCATTTTAGTTAGAAATGGATCCAAACTTGACAAGCTGTCTTGATGATAAATGGTACCAAATTAATGCAAGAGCCATCCAACCAGAAAATGTAACGTCAGCGTAGCACAGCAATTAAGTCCACATTAAGCACAAAGGATGCACCAAGTGCCAGGATGATTGCTGTTGTGTAGCTTTGACTACAGCTGATGGCACTTGACCTCAGCTACTTCTGCTGCCGCTCTCCACAGATCTCCACTCAGATGGCTAACATTAACTTTTGTTTTAATGCTTCCCGGCCACAGTCAGACTCTCTGCTGTTCCTCCGAGCTGGATCCAACACATAAACACAGAGAGTGAAAGGTAGAGTGGAATTTACATACCTTCTCCCCCATATCACCTTTCGGCCCTTCTTCACCCATATCGCCCTGTGATGAAAAAAATCACACAAAGAGAATCATATTCAGTCTTTTGGTCACAAGAATGTATCAGTTCAGAGAATCTAAACTCCAAAGAAAAAGAGCTTAAACAGGATTTTCAGATTTCTCAAACAGGCATAACACACAGTAGACATTTGCCAAATGTTCTGCTTTTTCTCTGACCGCCTTGTAAAACAGTATAATAGATGTTTGAAGAAAAAGCCAAGAACATCGTAGCAAAGATGAAGTAACATTACTGTACATGTTAAATTCACATTAGTCACTAACTGAGTCATCACACATGGTTCAAATATGACTGACGTCAGGTGACGTAACACACCCTGTGGGGTACAGGGCTTTTTTCTTATCTTTATTCAAGAGTGTGGTCTTTCAATTGTGGAGCATGATTTATTGATTTCATGTTCAGATTTTGTAATTCTTTCCCTCATACCCTGTCCTCACACTCAAACAGCCCCCGCTTGTGCTTAGATTTGTTCTGCTCCTGCTCAAACTGTGCGCTTACACTCATGTATTGTTGCTTGCACAGATTCCCTGTTCCAGCTTCTGCCCTTTTCCTCACATTCAGGCTGCTTCTGTGCGTTAATGAAACATCTACTCTCAGATTTCTGCTCTCGGATTTTTTGTGCAACAACCCTGTCAAAATCCCCCCAACCAATAGAAAGCCAGGTGTGGTTTTGACCAATGAAATGATCTCTGCCTCCTTGCGGGCGCGTTTGCTTTACTTTTCACAGCGTCCTGTACGTGCGGTTACTCTTTAACCGGATTCATCCACTCCCGCCCTCCAGGCCATTATTAAATGTACTTCGCTTGCTTTCTTTCTTACTTAACTTTTGGAATAAAAAGACAGTTAATATATATACCAGCACCTGTACTTTTTACTATAAAAGCTACATGCAAAAGTAGCCATATAGCACATGCCTGAGTGCAAGGAGAAAGGCTGAAGCTGGAGTAGGAAATCTGAGTGCAAGCATAAAGTTTGAGAAGAAGCAGAGCAAATCTAAGCACAGGCAGGGGCTATTTGAATGTGAGGGCAGGGGTTTGAGAGAAGGAATTACAAAATCTGAACGTGAAATCAATAACTCATGCTCTCAAATTGAAAGACCACATTCTTGAATAAAGATTGGGAAAAAGCTCTATAGTGGGGCATTGTGGAGGTCCTAAACCCCTGGCATTGACAACTGTCACTTCTTAATTCATGACTTGCCATTCAATCAGTATGAAAAAGACTGCTGCTTTTGACAGAATATGTATCACTGCACTGCTGATAAATCAAATTGATTTTATACTGAGAACATGATAGCCTTGTATGTTCTTAATTTGAAGGTAAAAAGCAAATCCAATGATTTTTTTAAAAAAGAGTGGTGTCCTTGCTCTTTAGTTAGGTAACAAAGTCCAAAACAGTAGTTAACAGATCTGGCTCCTTTCAAACTAAAGTCTCATAGTAGCTACTTTGGAGTGAAGTCATTAAGATTAAATTAAAGTTGTGTTGTTTTTGTCAGGGACCTGATCATTTCACATTTGAGAAATCCAGATGATTTTATATGAAGAGAATGATAGCCTTATAGGTTGCGAATCATAAAGTTTATAGCACTTCGCAGGATTATAACAGTTGTTGGGCTTGACATCAAGTCTTCATCAATTTAGATGCCTTTCTTTTATTTGTTATTAGAAGCTAGCATTACTACCAGCAGTCAGGATTAAAAAAAACACAGTTGTTTTCTAACTTAAGAGCAATGAGGCTAACTAATAAAGTCAAAAACAGCACTTTATGTAACAGATCTGGCTCCTTTTAAAATGAAAACTCGTAGTACTTTTGAGCAGTGATTCCAAACCTGAGGGCTGTGGCCCTCTAAGGGGTTGCAGGATAAATCTGAGGGGTCTTATGATGATTAACAAGATTGTAAATAAGAAAATAAACACTGCTACACAAACTGTTTATTTTGTTCAATCTGTGCTTTGCATTGCTTTAGCATTTGCTGGCTAAAAAAGGTTGGGAAACTCTGCCTTAAAGTCAAAATTATAGAACAAAAGCAGAGTGGATAAGCTAAGAGACAAGACAGCTTCACACCGACTTTGACTGTGGAAATCAATCTACCTTGTCAGACCATTTTAGTTATATTTACAACTCTCTGTGGGGAGCTAACCTCACATCAATCTCCACTAGATGCAGTTTCTATAACTGTATATTGAACCATTATTTTCAGCCTGCTAACTCTCCACAGGACACCCATAGCGCGATCTGCGGTGGTTGCTAGGAGATTGTGACCGCACAGCCTCATTATCACAGTGAATCAGGTGTGTTAATGATGGGGAATAAATCTCTGATTTGATGAAAACTTGGAACAACAACTGTGAACAACTGCCTGAAGCCCAGTTCTGTGGTCGATGAGGCATACTGAGTCATCACCTCCCTCCCCGGGCTGCCTCGCTCCCAGCACTGTCAGCGTTCACACCTCCCAGCAAGTAAGGGCACCATTGGAATTAGAGGAAGGACAGAATAAGGCTGCTTTTCTTCACAGAGGCTATTGTGTGGGTTCAAGTTTTCTGGTCTCCTCCAAGGCTCGAGTTGGAGAAATTGGGTTCAGTTTTGTGACTCACTGAATCACTGACTCACTGATGGCCAAATCTCAGAGGGGAGCACCACTGAAAAAAACAAGCTGGAGCCGTGAGAAGTAAAGTGCATAGCTGCTGTCATTTTATAATGACGGCTGTTCCAACACATGGCTGGGTCTCAGGCTGATGTGAGCAATAATGTTTGGGGATCTGAATTAGCACTTTACCTTTTCACCTCGCTCTCCCATTTCACCCTGTTGGGAAAGAAAGCAGAACATTAAAGACAGAAAAACCTCAGAGGGAGTTGGGTTCAGTTGGGGAATTATTGCAGCCACTAAGCTTTAGATGGTATCTGAGGTTAAATTCATGTTAGATTATGGAAATTCTCTCATGTTATGGCTGCTTTTTCCCCAGACAGACCCTCAAGTGTCAGCTTTTTGAGGTATTTTACAACTTGCACAGTCATTACAAAATGTGTCAATATTAACAGGTAATAATGCCAATTCTAATCATAGTTTTCCACAGTTACACTGCAAAGTTAGTTAATGAAAACTCGTGTGTATATGTTACCATCACATTTAATTAAACACATGGATGACTGCGTTGAGGGTGACATGTGCTTATTAATATTTTGGCATATGCAGAACATATTTTTTCTTGTGAAAGCAATTACCCAAAGAACATAAATTAATTGATATTGGTTCTTTTTCCAAAAATCAATGCAAAAAATGTATTTAAAAAATAATGAAATGAAAAATGGTCCCAAAAGGTCAAAAAGTGTGATGAAAAAAATGGCAAAAGTTGCCTTAAATTTGAAAACGAAGAGAAGAATTATAAATGACTTGACGAAATAAAAAATAAAAATATGGACACCATGAATTTGTAAGAATAAGAGCACACAGAATATGTGTGCACCAGACCTTGGCTCCAGGGACACCGTCCAATCCTGGGATGCCAACATCCCCCTATGGACAGCATAACATACACACAGTGGCTGCACTCAGTGGGCTGTTTCAGCAATGTGAACTAAAGGTCAGGAGATTAAAAAAAAACTTTTTTTCCCAGTTTATAGATAACCTTTAACCTTAACGGAGGTTAAGTTTGTGTCGCGCAGGTGTTATGCATTTGCAGGATGGCTGATAACAGAGCGGTAGATAGGATAGATAGTGTATTTTACTATACTGCAAGGAATGGGCTTGAAATGATTCTGCACATGTTACTGTAATGTCAAAAATAAAATTCCAAAAAGTTTAACAGTGTAAAATGTTAAAACCGCAAACTAAGTCTGAAAGAAGAGAGGATAAACAAGCTGATTAAAAGTTTAATTATCTCTGGTTTGGTTCTTTACATGAGTAAAGGAAGAAAGCCAAGTCCATCTGATGAATGCCAGCATCCCTTCTCTCTGCGGCTCTAACCCAGAAACCAACTTCAGTCCGTCTGTTGCCAGAAACAATTAACCTCCCAACCTTTGCAAAGCTACCGCATCATTAGGCTTTTTAGAAGAGTAGCAGCTATTCCTCAACTCAGACAGACAACTTTGACCGGATGACGCTGATTAATGTAGCCAGGATGGAAAATAAAGCAAACTGTTGGATAAAACTACGTGTCAATGTGCTGCCCAATACTGCCTATGTTGTGATTAATACTGGCTTACTGTATATATTGTATATTTTTCCTTCTGCTTTCTAATTGATATAATTTTTGAGTCTTTGATGCTTCATGACTCTGCATGAAGCATTGTGGGAATATCAATGTGTATGCTCCCAGTATAGGGTGTATCCCCTCCTACGTTATGAATGCTGGAATCTTGTATCATCTATCAGCCCACATATGGGAGCCATTGACATAATGATGATGATATATTGCCATAATGATGATGGAGTCTGATTAAAAACTTTTAAACTGGGGCTGATAAGGTTTGCATTAGTGATCATCCCCCTTTAGTGGATATCTATTTCAGATCAATAAGATGTCTGCCAGTCAACCTGCCACTGCTGGTAGAAGAGCTTTAACTGCTTTGGAGTTCAACTTTCTGCATGAGTGACACTTACATACCATAACGGATTCAGTTTTATAACTGCATTGCACAGCGTTGGGGTTCTATTTCATGGGTGCTGGCAAACCCCACTCCTTACACAAGTATGGAATTAGGTCTTCAGCTTTTGCTGTCTCCACAGTCAGTATGGCTTTCACTCCAAGATGAAACTTCTTTACTCTGGTTCTTATTACAGCCATGCGTGCCTCTCCTCTCATATATTTACAAATGTATGCTTGAGATTAAAAAGATGGCGCCTCTCAAATCATCTCCCCATTCGCTCTCGTCACTTATACCATCGTTCGCTCTGGAACAAATATGCTTTTCCATTTTTCCTCATTGTGACACACCTGCACTGTGTCTTCTTTATTCGACTTGAGAATGAAATGCAGAGATGAATTGAGAGTGTGAGCAGATTCGCAGGCAGCTCGAAACAGTAATTTGCGGTTAAGGCTCGAGGATGCAGCCCAAAGGATTTCTCCTAAATAGGATGGCGGTTTGAAATTGTCAGAATGCATGGCAGAACATTTCTAATATGAAGTGCAACACATAGCCAAAAAAGACTAATGAAAACTGTAAGTATGTTAAAGTGAGTCTTTTGAGGATAAAATACTTTCAGGTGTGGGTGGAAGTTGTGATGGAGGTAGTACTTTGATTTTAGACGGGCTTCTCATTTAGTGTTATGAATAAATCAAATTACAATATGAAGAATATAGCTATAACTTAGTCTCAGACTCTCTTTTCAATAATATGACATGACTTGTCTCACTTGCAAATCATCTTGTTTCATTTATTATAAAATTATTATCTGGATTTGTCACTTTTTTTCTTAGAAAAAAAATCCAACTAAATAAGACAAAATGATTTGTTATTAGGGACAATCTAACTAATCAGTCTAACAACTCATGAACAGCTAAAAAAGGTGTAGAAATCATCAACTGTATTGTTTGAACCTTTTTATATGTGTGAGCTCACCTTCAGTCCATCGATACCTGGGATACCAGGAGGCCCAAGTGAACCCTGGGAAATAAATGCAAAAGCTTTTAGGTCTGATTATATAACACACTTCATTTGCATTGCAGAAAGCATTGGACACTGGAGTGTCATGGATTTCCATATAGAAATAATTACCATTCAAAAGAGTCAATATTTCTCTAAAGGACTAACTCAGCACATGACAATGAACTTTGTCTTTCTATCTGCCTGTGCAAGGCCCAATCCATCGTTGAGTAGACTCAACAAGCCAAAGAAAGAGAAAGATACAAAAACTTAACAAAACTACCATCAAAGGTCAACACATCAGACACAAACAGATGTGGGATTAAACAGCCTGCAGACGCGCTCCTGAACAGGCCTGTCTATTGTTCCCATCCCCTCTTCTGCACGTACACGTGTGTGCTGATCTCACAAAAACCCCGCCAGAATAAATACTGCATGTCATATTTTAAAATCTGAAAAGTTATTGATGACATACTGTAGGCAGATGGCAAGACTGGGTGTTGAGAATAATTCCGTTGAGTTTCAACCTAAGAGAGTTTGAAAAAGCCTGTATACTATAGTTTTTATGTTTGCAGGTACTGCTTTAACTTACTTAAAGACAACAATTTATACTGAGGATGTACAAACATGTTTTAATAGACTCTCACTCTCTTGCATAGTGGTTTGCTTATGTTGGCTATTTGTGCCCCTTAATAATGAAATTTACTGTTATCATGGTCACAGTTGTAGATATAGTCTTTGTAAATCATATCAAGTTAGAGTTGGGTAAAAATAACAGTATACAGACTTAAACAAATTATATTTTTCATAACTGTGGGTCTTATTTCAGCAGCAAAACATAATTTGGAATGCAGGGGAGAACAGACAGTGAACTTTACTCGGGTGGGAAGTTTCATAAAATGTATTGTTCCAACTTAGATCAGTGCAAATATACACCATGATTCACACTCTACTTCATATCATGTAATGACACCAAATCAATCACCAAGGTGATGAAACCGAAATAACTGTTGACGTGCCCCCTCTGCTAAACACAGCGCTACACCAGCAGCAGATCTAATTGAGTAGCCTCGGGGCCTGGCTTTTGAGTCATTAACACGGCGGTGTGTCATCATTGACCCCTCCCGACAGATGACAGCGTAGACAGGAAGTGTCTGATTGGGTTACACTGAACAAACACTGGCAGCTACCTGATGGCTGGATATGGCTTACATCTGTTCTTCACATCAGCGCCGCCGGGGACCCGCAGTCTATATCGCAGCAGTGTAGCTCCAGATTCTCTGTTCTCTGTCTGTCTCCTACTCTGTCACTCTTTTTTCTTTCCCCCCTCATGTTGTTAGAGCCTGAGCTCTCTTCTTATCTATTTACTTACCCTGTCTCTGCCCCTGTATCTGTAATCTCCAGGTAAATATATTCAACACCCTTTGGTGTTTAATTTTGTAGTCTTTGTTTTTTTTTAACAGTCATTTTTGTACAGTTACTATCACATCCAAAACATTATTCTAATGCTAATGGTTTGGTTTATATCAAAACAAAACTAAGCATTATAACAGAGATAATATAGAAAACACCTTTTCAGTATGAGGTGTATTTTTGATATTACTCAGTAGATAACTCACTCAGACAATCTCATTTCTTTTAATTTAAAAGAAAAGTTAGAAATACCAGTGAAACAAGAAATGATTCTCTGAAACTTACTTTTAGCCCCTGTGGCCCCTCAGGTCCCTATAAATGGGAAGAGAGACAGAAAGAGTGTGTGAGTGGAAGAGAGAGAGAGAGAAACAAAAAGAGTTCATGTCAGATGAAATAATATGATTTCACACAGCCAACACAGTCACAGTAGAAAGACTGGCAAGGCTTGTGTAGGATTTCATACAGTGAGAACACACCCTTCAGCCAGAACAAAATCACAGTCAGTCCCTTGTTTTATTCCATTGACGAAAAATTAAAACAAACTCACCCTGTGTCTTCTTTTCATTGAGCTCCACCATAAATATTAATCGCTAATGAGATCATGAATAAAAACTTCTATGGTTTTATCTTTTATGTTGATCTGTTTCTGTAATCGTTTTAGTGACTGTAAAAACTGTCTTGTTTGGCTGTTCTACATTCGATATCTACAGTCCAACACACAGAGAGGTTCATTACCTAAATGGGCCAATTGTTGGAAAGCCTTGCAAAAGTAATAAGTTAGGGCAAGAAAGGCGCCACATTCTGTAAGTGAGATTGAAATCAGTGATAGATGTGTCTGGGAGGACAGTTTGTATTTTCAACCTGCTGTTTACCACAGTGAAACTGAGGGCCAACGTCCTCCACCAGAATCTGCCTAAACAGCAGGACTTCTTTATGACTAAAATGAGAAACCAAGCTGAAAGTTAGTTCTTTCCATGTTGGCTACACAAGACTCTGAACTATTGCAGTACCACAGCAGTTCATCAACACCTTTACGGTTGGCTGTTATGACACTTCTTGTTGGCCAACATTTTTCTCACCCTCGGCTCAGAGTCTACGGTAAATTGTGCCATTTGGCTCATCACCTTCAGTTGGGTCAAGGCCAGACAGACCTTATGCCCTACAAGCCCTCCAAAACAACAACCTTGCTAGTTTTATTCTTGTTGATGCAGTATAATTGGAAAAACCAAAGATTTGGTCCCCTGATGAGTGTGAAAGTTTTGTGAATCTGTATTCATAAGTAGCCAATGACACATTCAGGTTGAAAAGTTTGACTGTCAGTGCAAATTTTTGTAAAGAAGAAGTGCAGCCTGGTGGTTGCCAACTTATGACTTGTGGCCAACGCACCGATGGATGCTTGGCTTAGCTAAAAGGACAATAATAAAGGACCAATTTTCTGAGAATAAACCGCTTGTTCCATCTTTCCTTGTTTAGTTTCTGTTGATGAAACAAGCTGATCACCAAGTAACCGAAGCTCAAAACTTTCCCACTCTTAATTCCCATTTTTACCAAATTAGCCTGTTAAAATCCGGGCAGCAACAAGTTCTCACATTTACAGAAACGGCCCACACAGTTGCAGCACATTTATAGTGCATTCCATCTACGCTTATGACAAAAACCTCAATGAACAACTTTCATTACACCAACCAACCAAGAAGAAGGTTTTCCTCTGCTTGCCTTTAAAAGCCTTTGTTAGCTATCTTCAGTTGGGTTTGGTAAACATGTTTATGACCCAATAGGTATGTGAGAGCATGTGCCACTCGCCTGAGCGCTAATTAGCTTGGCTACATCTGAGAGCACTCAGGAGCTACTGGCTGAAAGGAGATTTTTTTTTTTTTTATAAAGTCAAGAGCCCTTGTGGAAGTCTTGGTGTTTTGTTCTCATTTTTGGGCCCTGACATTGGCAGAAAAATAAAGTTAGAGAATAAGCCAAACATCTTTATGAAAAAGGATAATTATTTCAACCAACAGTATTAATCATGATAGCACATGCTCAGCATCATACACCTTAGCTGCCTCATTTAACATTCATGAAGGCAAGGAATCCTCAAATGTGCTTTATTGACACCTGTTGAAGTGGAGTGCAAAGCACAAAGCGCTGAATGTTTTGTACTTTCATTCATGACTTGGAAATGACAATGAGGCAATTGACTGGTCAATTCCCACACGCAGTCAGCACTTGAACTTCCCAAGTCTGTATTTCTCGCATCTACAGGAAAAATATTTGGGCTGATCAAAGCGCTGAAAAGCTACATGTTAGAGCTTTGGAGTGCAGATTAAGAGCTTTTGTTCAAAGTTTCTGTGTCAGTCATGAGATCTTTGCAAAATAATGCTGTTATTTAGGTTAAATTGAGTGATTTTAGCCTTAAAGGAACATTACTGTTTTGAAAACCCAGGTCTTATTGTCTTAAGTTTGGCCAATGTAGTCATAGGTTAGCATAACACTGTGCTCACCACCATAATTGTAGAGATTGTGGACATGTGTGCTTTATTTAAACTGTGCACATGACTTTTCATTCTGAAAGACCTTTCAATCGCAGTAGCTATAATGCTATTGCTACTGCACAATTGTAAAAAGCTTGCAAAAAATGGATACAAAATGGAATGCAATAGATTATTGTGTTAATTAATTTTAATCTTCACCTTAATTTGTACATTAAAGTGGCCATTATCAATATTTTTGTTAACAATGGATTACATGACTGTTTATAGTGACAAACCAACAAAGAATTATCTCCAGATTCTGCGGTTCCCATCATCTCTACAGGGCTTTCTAGCATCTTTCAGCTCATTATTTTGGTTTTCCGGCCCACAACTTTACTGTTTTGGTTCAGTCTCATTGTGTTGTTCTCAGATGTAGCAGGCAGCTGTAAAAAGCTCTAAACACTCATTGTGCACTTCTTAGCTGACAACAATAATTAACAAAGTTAGTGGCTGGCAGGAAAACATACAGTAGTTGAGCATTTAGCAGCTAAAGAGTCAGATATTTTCCTCAGGAGTTGGTAGAGACTAAAACCGAGCCAAAAGGAGAGTGAATATTATAATTTGGCCAGAAACATGACTCCAAACAAATACTAATGTTGCTCTGCATCCGCTGGATGTGTAAATAGGCAACATGCTAACAAGTTCGCCATTTCAGCTTAACAGGTGATGCCCCAAAGTGGCCAAAGAATGAATTAGGCTATTGCAAGTTTCAAATACGGTATCTGCAATTGGATTAGAATTTTTAAAGGGCATTTGAAGCTAATATTTCCTTGGTTCTCATTGGACTCCATTTTCCAGTGGATTGCTTCTGTCCTTTTCTAGTTACAGTGGTGAGTATCATATTATACTAGTCTATTGGCGGGACTGTTGCCAACATTGAGGTCTCTGTGAACCTAGGTGGTTTAATGATATTTAATGATTTATTATTATGCAATGTAAACAGAGTTTACATTGTATAATTAGAGAAAATTTGGGGTTTTAAAGTCTAGGTGATATTTTTTAATTATATCTTATATTTGGACTATCTAGGCAAAAAAGTTAATTAAAATAAAAGGGATTCAGTCTCCTCCAATCTCCTCCAATTACATATCTAGTGGTGGAGTGTGGAGAAGGCTTTAAAACATGTACACCATAATAAAGAGACTTAATTAATTGAACAGTTAATAAATAAAACTGAAGTTTTGGGATTTTTGTAAATGCTAGATTCAAAAAGGTGTTTATTCTGGGGGAATTGTAACTTAAATTTACATTTAAAATTTTTGACAGGACCATTCATTCATTCCAGACAAGAGAAAAGAAGAGATGTTTTGTACCAGATTTAGCTACTTGCTAACTTCCATCAGTGATCCCTAGGCAGCTACCGTAAACAAAACTTCATGACTCAGTATTTCTAGAGTCCTTGCAATGGTCCTGCCTATATGTATACTGGGTAAATATAAAGAACAAAAAGACTCAGATTGTAAAAAAAACAAAAAAAAAACAAAAGCTTGAATTTCCTGTAAGAACAAACAGAATTGTTCCACACAAAAAATGCTCTCCGTTATTTATGTCAACATTTGCCACAACATTGTTTGGGTCCACCGAGCACGGCCTGAGCCATTTACTCACATCTTTGCTCCTCATGTTTGGCCTCACATTAAAAGGAAACTTAACAACATCAAAATACTATACAGGTATGTCCTCATTACACAAGCATATAAAGAAAATTGGTTTCCTACATGCATGCATGTTGTGCATTTTTTTTAAATGTCAAAGGTGAGTCACTAGTGCATTGTGGGTAGTTTTGGAATGAACAGAACGTTAAAGGGGAGCCGTGAACTTTTGCAGCATAATTGGAAATAACACCAAAAAGCAGATGAGGACATTTTTTCACTTACCGGTGGAACACCGCAAACAATACACCACTGGTTTTCCATATTTAGTCTTTTTGAAGCAAAATCAAGTCCTAAATGAAAACTGTGTGCAAGGCTCCAAGCCACCTTTAGAGAGCTGAAGAGACCCCCTTAATTTACCCCAGAGAGACCTTATGGCACTGATGATTTTGAATTGAGTCCTGAAAATATTTCCTTTTTCTTCTTCTTCCCACCTCCCCCCTCCTCCCCGTTGTTCCACAAGCGCTTAATCCTTCTAACCAGCTCCATATGTCCTTGAAGGCTGCTGGAAAACTGTGGAATCTACTCTTGCCTCTTTAACAATAGCATCTACATCAAAAACGCTGAGCTGTGTCAAGTGGGCGCTAGCTCCTAGAGTACCATAAAAGAAGTAAAAGTTGGTTAAGGGTCAACCTCAAAATCCCTACCTTGAGCTCACTTGTGGAGATCTAAAAGTGCCAATCAAAGATTATCCTTTCAGCTTGCTGCACAAAGTGGAGTCTATCAGTCTAGTTGCTTATGCACATCCAATTAATATTGATTTTCAAAGGACAATCAAGGATGTGGACTGGCATTGTGTGTCTGGATAGAGAAGTTTTGTTTTATTCCCTCTCTAGAGGCTCAACAACCAAAATGATCATTTACAGAAACTTTTCTCTCTACTCCATTATCTTATCATTACAATGTTTTTCTCCACGGAGGAGCAAACAAACCGCTGTTGGCTGGATGAAACAGAAGCTATCTGAAACTCAAGCCACCTGACAAACCTGCACACTGGTTTGGACTGTGTTTGAGCGGCCATGTCACATCTTTTTACAACCTCCAGGACATGCTCATCTCAAGCTGCTTTACGGTAGGGGATTGATTTCCAAATGATGACATTATTCCTTGTTAAAAGTACATTAGTGTCATGCTGTGTGTATACTCGTGAAATAGTATGCCTTATTTCAAGAATTACAGTGAGCAATGCATATTTTTTACTCAAAGCTCTGTGCCTGGCCTCTCAGCTCATTTTGAATGTGATTCACCATTCATCTTCTGGAGAAAACACTCCAGCCACTGCCATGAGTGGTTGTGTAAGCACTGGAGACTTATGGGAGTACACCTGGGACCATCTATTGCAAATTTGACATTCATGACACTGAATTTCAAAACAAAACTGCGCTGCTTACACAGCTATGAGCACAAAGGTGATAAATGGATAAAACATATTTACAGCCAACAAAAGCAGAGAAGTTTAGCGACATAAAAACAGAAAGAGGGAGTCAATTTAACAAAATGTAGCGTGTTAAGTGATCTCAAAATGATAAGCAGCTTTAGCTTTCTACCCCTCTCTCTCTGTCTCTACTTAATGTGTCTATTTAAGCCTCGCCACCCTTTATTTTCTCTGTCCGTTTCTTTCCAGTACACCAACTTTTTCCACACCATAGGTCCGAGGAGATGGAAATCAAGAGATGAAAGCCCTTGATAGCACCTTCTCTGTCAGCTTTACTTACCCTCCCCTGCACTTGTGAAAACTGACATCACCAAGTGTTTTCACATGTCACATTTTCCATCCTTGCTTTCTCTGGAATTTGGCTTGACCAATTTGATACAGCATTTATGAGGAAATCTTAATCAAATGCTTTATTTGCTGAACACCACAAGCGGTATCCAGTTGCTGGTAACTGGAACGGCTTATCCCTACTGTATAAGGGGTTTTGTGGGTGAAAACATTTTTGCAGTGTATCATAAAATGTGCCATTAATAGTCACCGTAGTATCCATAAACCACCTTATGAGTATCTCGGAAATTTAATCTACTTTTAACAAGACTATGAGTCTATGGCCATGCAGTCGGCTCTGTGAGGCTGTTCACAGCAGTTCTTTAAGCTAAATGCTAATGTCGGCATGCTAACATCTTCTCAGTGACAAGGAGATGAAATGTTCATCATCTTTTAGTGTGTTATCACGCTGACATTTGCTGATTAGCTACTAACACAAAGTACAGCTGAGCTAATGGGAATGTCATTAGTTTTGTGGGTCATTAGTCATAAACCAAAGTATTGGACAAAGTGAAATTTTGACTGGCTGCTGCTGGTAGATTCCTTATTTACCATACAGACATGACAGTGGAATCTGTCTTCTTCTCTGGCTGGTTCATTAATCAATGTCCTATTCAGCTAGTTAACTTTTGGCCAGAAAGTGAACCAGCAAATTTCCCCAAATGTTGAACAACACAGCCTACATTTCAAACAATTCCTTGATGCTAAACTGCTAACTAATATATATGCTCAGCTGCTCATCATGATCAAAATGTGATTCCAAAAGTAAAGGTTTGTGCTTACCATGGGTCCTGTTTCTCCAGCCTGCCCTGGGTCACCCTATAGGAAATACAAAACAGCCAGTTAATAGAAGAGCAGTGGTTTTTTTGAAAAGTTGAGAACATGCATGGTGTTTTAAAAGTATTCTAAACAGTATTTAGAGTAACGTCCTATTTTCTGGCAAAAAATTACACTGTTTTCCACATTATGGTTGAATTCCCCCTTTCTTTTAGTGTTTAACAGCCACTATGGTGCATAGCAGCCAGGTTGCCAAGTGGAGCTCAGCATTGTCCAGCTCATATACCATGTTGGCTTGGAGGTATTTATCATGCTGTGCCACCTGTACCCTTCAACGTCTCTGTCCAATACCCTTGTTCTAGTCTCTGCTTTTGGTTCAGACCTGGCTCTTGGATGTGGATGTTCCTGCATTTCTCAGGGTAGAAAAGAGACATATGCCACGTCCAGATTTCAATGCCAAAGTCGTGCTTGGACATTATTCCATTTTTGCCTCTTTGTTACATTTACGGTACAATTTTTGTGACTATTCCTAAGTGATTCATGGCAGAAGAAATAAATCATTAAAGAAAAAAAGCACCACAGAAAGAGAGGTTTAATTTATTGGAAAAACTCAACAACTATTGCAACTGCAACTGGAAGAACTGAAACCAATAATCATTAAAAACTTGGAAAGATGCGCATAAACAACACTTAATATTTTTGCACTCCCACTGTGAACTCTGCCAAGACAATAAAGATCAGCTGGAGCTCTCGGAGGGTTTTATGGTGGAACATAATTGACAGGCCTGTGTCTTCTTTCCCTCACAGGCAGAGCACATAAATGTGTGATGCCAGTGACAGGCTTAAAGACATGGAAAAGGTTACGTTATAATGAAAAACAACCAAGTAAACGTAAATCCATAGAGTAAAGTGTACTCTGGGGAGCATATTCATGTTTAGCTAAAGACATTAGGGCAATGAACTGCAACATAGCTTGTCTAGTCTTCATTAGAAAGCTTTTCATTGGAATAAACCCTCCCGGCATTGAGTCAAAGTCAAATTCAATATGAGTACAAAAACAGCTGAACTCGTTTTCCTCTTACTGGAAACAATACAGTATTTTTAAAGGACAATTCCAGAGAATTTTGCTGATTCAATGTTGTATTAATAACATATTGACTGCAAAAAATGTAATCAGTGTTCTCCAGATTTCAGGTGAAAATCAATACTCACTGCCAGACCAGGTATACCTCTGGGCCCATCCTTTCCTGTGTCCCCTGGAGGCCCCCGGGGGCCAGGTGGGCCCGGTGGCCCTGGAGGCCCGGGTGGTCCTGCTTGTCCCTGATCTCCCTGTGTGGCAAAATAACACATTTCAACATCATTATGCTGTGATATTGTTGGATCCACTGAGACTGGAGCCACTGTAGTTAAAATGATAATGAAGAGAGAGTAGTGGAATGATCTCGTGGGTGGCTATGAGCTGCCTCCATTCATAACATGGAGGAGAGTTTGCATCTTGGATCTAATGGCTGACGCTAGCATACAACAATGATGATTGTGCTGTAATTTATCTGATTTATAGCTCAAATATTAATCCCTTAAAATGTAAGCATTCCCAACTGCACTTAATGAGATGAATATGAGTTCTGCATAAAAAAGTCACATTTGTCAGTGTAGAGCTACAATAATCAGGGCAAAAAACATACTGAGGTCTGTGGTCCATTATCATACTCAGTTATAAGAAATTCTAAGAGAATACTCTAACTTGCAGGAAAAGTGCTTTAAGTGGTGCCAGGACAGTAATTCATTTTACTTTAATATAACCGTGTTTAAAGAAAGACATTTCCATATTTTCCTTAACAATAACAGAAGAAGTGTAAGAGCACTTATGACAGGTCTGCTTAAAGGCTTGCATGCAAACTGCAGAATGGCCAGGGAGAAGTGATTCGGTGAGACTTGGCACGGAGGACAGACAGAAGAGTGAGGACACAGCCACTACCTTAATGAGCCGCCGCTTTATGAGCTGCTGGTCAGCGGAAAGAAAGCCATGATTGATCTTAGGGAAGACCATCTGAGCAGGTGTGTGAGGTCAAGAGGTCGAAGGTCAGAGGTGAGAGAAGGTTGAAGAAGGATGAGGTCCCAGAAGAAGGAGGAGGAGGAGAAGGAGGAAGGCAAATGCAAAAAGAAACAGATTTTGTTAGAAAGGCCTGTGTTCATGAACCCCGGTCCAGCGCCTTCACAGACTTGGGAGAAATCCACACTTTTCCACCATGGAGGTGGTTTGCTTCGGAAGTCTGGGCTTATTTTTTGGAGCCAGGGCCCATAATTACCACCTCAGGGGTGCGAGGGCGCCACAACAGACTCGCAGTCCCCGGAAAAATGGGAATTTCTCCTCCTCTGTGAAAGTGCTGTCATCATCATCAACGTGCCTGCTGCTAATTCAGACCCCGGGAGCTGCACACACTGAAACCAGCGTGGTCGACCTTCTGAGTTGAGGTTGATTTCTAACCTTGTTCCTTTCAATGCATGCATTATTCTGCTAGTATCCATTGGTATTAAGTGACTTCATCTATCTCTGAAACAATCCTGAAGGCCAAATTGGTGGATTGAAGGATTTGTGGTCAACCATGGGCATGAGTTTTAGAAAAACATTTTGCCACATTAGTTCATCATCGAGTATTCCTCTTAGAGTTCCTTCCATTCATTTTAGCATCAATGGACAAGAGCCAGACCATGTCTTGGTTTCAGGATGCCGATTCCTGTTCCAGTCAGCTACATATTACTGGGTTGTAAAAGGCCACCTTTGCTTTCAGTGGGGGACCTGGCATGTAGCACGGAACAGAAATCTCTTGAGTGAAAGACTGGTAATGGCAGTGGGGGAAGAGGATAACTGGTTTGACTGGCCGTGATTAATTAGATGGGATAATTAGATTGTGCCTTCTCCATCATCGGCATTTGAGAAAAAGGACCTGACAGTGATTCATTTACTCCCAGTGTGTGCTGCGGAGGGGTCGGACTGAGCAGCTAGGCCACACCACCACCGACAAACCTTGACAGTCAGGATCTGATTGCTGTGCAAAGCAGCCAGCGTAGGGAGACCAGGCAATCCCTAAAGGGACAAACAGCAGAACATGGCACAACACACAGATGACATTCAAACACTGGGTGAAAAAAAAAACAGTTAAAAGAGGAAGAAGATAAGCATCCTACTTCTAATTATTCTTACCAGTGTGAGAAACAAGCCTTATAGTATGTGAAAATAACATGTTTGTGAGGGTTTTGAGGGTGGGATTGAAAAGAATTTCTTAATATGGTCAAAAGCCAACATGACATTTAAAAGTTTTAAGGGCAAGACATTTAAATCCAGACCTAAACAAGACCAACTTTTTATTTTAAAAATTCCCCATTTATAAATGTCCAAGTTTACTCTCCGCCATGAAACTGTGTGTGCAATGGCACTGCAACCACTGTGTGTAAAGTATGCAACAATATCATAGCTAAGTAACCATTTCCTCTTTTTTTCTCCCATATAAAACAGACAGAACATTTGCTGAGATGATTATCACACAATAGTCTTTGAGCTATAACATGCTGGTAAATGGAGAAGCAGTATAGTTCAGAGTTTTGGGCAACATAAAGGAACTGAGATATTCACTGGAAGTTCAATCAAATGGTTTCCAATTCCCTTGTTAACAGTCTTCATGACAGATGTGATCCACTCATGAAAACTGAATAAAGGAAGAAAGCATCGGGCTTATGGTTTATAGCTGGGTAGTAGCTTTAATCTGAATCCAGAAACATTGACATATCTTCAGTTTAACATAGTTTTGAATGTTTTGTTTCACTAAATGCACTGCATTAAGTTTCACTATCATTAGTCATTCTTTTTGTGGATATTGTCCATACTTTTGTCCAGACATTTTATTGCATGCCCGTTAAAGAAGGTCTCTGATTTGTGACGAGTCTTTTACAGTTACAATGCCACATAAATGTCCACTAAAACATTGATTCAACATTCACTAAACCCCTCCCCCGAACAGTGATTGTCCAATCATAGTTTAGCAACCATGACTGGGCACAGCAGGCTTTTCAAGCTTTGGATTTCGCCACATGTCCAAGCAGCATGCATAGAGTTGTAGTTAGAGCGATATTTGGCATTTAGAGAGTTTGGAAGGTGGTGTCTCTTTTCAAAGCCTCTCCAAACCAAAGAGCTAAAGTGTAAGAAATTGATTAAACAGTGTGTTTATCTGCTTTAACATATAGTAAGCGGCAATTTTAGCATGTCCGGCTAAGTAGATTACTACTGAACCAACCTCCTGCCAAAGCCAAAGAGCACATCATTAACACATTTATTTGTAGGTTTACAGGTAAGGTAAACAAAAAAGAAAGGTAACGTTATTGGCTCTAATGCCAACCGAGATGGAGTTACATCACATTGATTCATCTGCTTCTTGAATACCCACTCTTATCATGTTAAAATTGAAAACTTATGATTTGAAAATATTACCAAGTAGGTAAGCTAAGCAGCTAAACACAGTTATATTATGACTGTTTGCCTGGGACATGCAGATTCAGCCTTAGCCTTTTAGCACAACATTATGTATAAAGCCATCAAGTGCAGATCCCTTGTTTGTTTGTTTTTTGTTTGTTTTTGGGGGTTTTTTGTTTTTTTTTAATTAGTCAGGCAGGTAACATAAAAAAGTCATCCAGAGTTTGTTTTTAACCAACTCATTCAATAGTTAAAAAAAAGAGAGAGAGAATATGTATATTCTCTTGTTTATCGTTAGACTGATGGTTTCGCCCTTTAGACTGCAGGTTTGGCGCCACCATAAATAACCAACCTGAGTGAAGTATTTCTCAAAGACTGGCACACAGGCATAAACATGCCCTGTAAGAGATTGATCTTTTCTTATATTTAAACTTAAGATAAAATCTGGCCTATCCAAACATGGCTTTAGTGCCATCCCTCTGGTTTTTCAAAGATAATTCAAAAAGCATGGCTCATTAAGAATATGGCTTTCAAGGCAGGCTGATTTAATTCAGCCCTGCAGCAGAACAGAGCGATGGATACTCTTACTGTACACTGCAGACAATAGCCATGCTGTGTGTGACTGGGTTTGAAGCGCAAATATTTCTCAAGTTATTTACAACCTCAAACATATTGAAGACAGAAAAGTAAAACAAGTACTGGATTATGGTCAGGGGGGAATGGATGATACAAAGAGTTTGGGCATGGAAATGTAAAGTGGCGCATGTGCAGGCTGGCACTGCTTTCTAGGTTGTAGCCTGTTTGCTTTTATGATCATTTTGATACATATGTCAGGGGAGACACTGGAGAAAAGCTGCGGCCAGGTTGTCAACCTCACCGCCCAACGTATGTTTGAAATGTGGGGGGAAAAAAAGACTATCTGACCAAAGCCAGTACATTAGTTTGTCTGTGGGACATGAGAGAAAGAGGAGAAATCTTAGGTGTGGGTTAGTGCTTACTCTGCGCTGCCTCTCTGCTGATGTCTATGTGTGAGAATGATAATGACATGGCGGTTGACAGAGAATCCTAACCATTTACAGATTGCTTTTGTTTTGCTTTTCTCTTCCAAAACGGATGTTGGTTATTTGGTGGGGAGCTCTATTGCTGTGTATGTGCCTGCAGCGAGATGACTGCAACTGTACTGTAGTAAACAAAAAGCCAGATATGAGGACAATCAGCAACAGCCGTCATAGGACACTGGCCAGAACCAGCATCTCCTCAACCACACCAAACACATAAAACATCCCAAGCAACTACAGGCTGTGGCATTTTTCTGAATATCTATATGTGGAGTGGATTACCAACTCTGTGCACAGATGGCTTTAATACATTTAAGAGAGGAATAATACATTCATTTGAAGCCTCAGATTTGGCATCGATATAATACATCAAATTTATCTCAAGTGAAGTTCATTTTAAGGCTCCTGATTTCATGTGCAAACAGCAGACGGTAAAACACTTCTTTGTTCACGACTGAAAAGTGAAATCCTGGAAACTACATAATCACAGCCTCTTTACTTTGGAAGAAGATTGCAAATTGGTCAGAACCCAAGATGTGAAAAGTAAAGCACTGGACAAACGAGGGCAGATTTTTTTTGTTAAATCTCAGGAATTTTTCCTCTAACTAAACTGCCACCCAGGAATTCTCCCAGCCTTTGCTTGACAGCTGTAGCTAGTGTCATCCCTCAAAAAGACCACACACCTTCCTTGGTAATACTTATAGCCAGTAACTGCTGTTAATTACATCCCACCAGTGGAGCTCGACCAGCAGCCACACATTTGTTTGTCAAAACTGGCCAATTTATTATTTGTTGCTTGGTTAACCTTTGATGTTTGGATGCGGCCTTTGACCTTTAGGGCCGACAAATGGCTGACCCTGACATGTGGGGAACAGGCAGAGGAAGTGGCCAAAGAAATTCTGCCAGCCATGTGACAATTCTCACACTGTCTTTGGCCATAGAGGCTGAGAGGTTTTGATTTGACCTCTTGACACAACCCTAAAAGACACACACATATTGCATTTACATGCAAACACAAATAATCCGTCATTCAAATGAGTACACTGATTCTAGCTTGAAATCAAAATCTGCTTGGTTTTGATTTAATTTGGCAGACTGCAACGAGTAGAGGACATATTCTTGACATGCTCTGTTGTTTACATGTACCTCCATATGGGTTTAATTGACTCTGCACACAGTCAATACCGGCCATGAAATGAGCTTCATTTCCAGCCAGATAGAGTCAAGGTCAGGCAGCACTTGTCTTGTTCTGTCTTCATTTATTAAGGAAATCTTTTAAATACTGTTCCACTACATTTACCTACTAATCTAATGTGCAAAGTCAATATGCTATTCTGGGGAGCTAATATGATTTGGTGGTGACCTAGACTGCTTTCATGCCCCTGTAGTCCTTCATATGTGACTGTGACTGTGTGTTAATTTGTACCTGTTAGGGGACATTTTGCTGTAATTGGAAGTTAACAAAATGGTATCTTGAAGTGGACAGTTTATTTATTGACCCTGTAAGACAAATAGGACTTGGCTAGTCCCTGTTACAAATCTGTCAGTCAGTCACACTGCTATTTGCAAAGTAAAAATCATTTAACTGATAGAGACAAATGACTCCATTTCCTGGGTTGAAGGGGTAAAGATTATGGGTAAAACTTGGAAATTCTATCTGAAAGGCAGATGGTTTACTCCCCTCATTTCGGCTAGAGAGCAAAGATATTTCCTTTCTGCTTGTTTGCAGTGGTCCACTTCTTGCAACTATAATGATTATCCAATACTTCTTATATCATTGAAAATTAACTACGGAGATCACAGAGCTGCAAATGTGTTTGTCGATCTTATTATGGTCACCAATAAAAATGAAAGGCACCAGGAGATCTGCAAACTCTGTGAACTTGGCTGTCATTTGAGTGCCCGTGTGTAACGTAAGATGTATACCTTATCACTATGAGACCACTAATCAAATTTCACAGGGAAGGCCAGTTGTATTGACTTCCAAATAATAAGAAACGCGATACTTTGACGTGCAGAACTGGCCTGGAGGAGGGCTGACAAAGTTAATCGGCAAACTACTAACGTCTGGGTGGGCGCCAGTACAGAACTGGGATCAGATCCACTTGGGAGATGGCTGGTGTTCTGGTGACAAGACAAACCTTTGTGTTGTTGTGTTCTCTTGTCCTTGTGCTCTAACCTCTACATGCTCTCTGCCCTCCAGAAAATCAATTACAGGCATTCAAAGTGACTTTGACTCCATACGATCTACCCTTGATGACGACAGCAGATACAGAGGAAGTGAAAAGTGTGTGAACACGTGTGCACATGTGAGCCTGGTTATAATGCAGTCTAGTTTAAACAAACCTGTGCGGTCATAGTCATTTTTTAACCATTATGTGAGAAAAATGAGGGCGCACTTGCTGCTAGGTGGAGATAGAGTAATTCATTTCAGAGTCTGTCAAGCACGAAAAAGCACTCATATTTTTATCATTTAGAAGCTGCACCTTCATAGAAATGTCAGACTACAGAGCTGGAAATGATTAAAGTTCTAAATGCGCCATGTCACGTCTAGGATTGAAGTGAATCACGAGTAATTATAGAGACAGACGATTGAGCAGATATCTTTTCTATAGCACTGCTGCTGGTATGCAAAAGCTTGTATTCATGTTTGATTTGAAGACAAAAAAAAGGTCTTTGCATCTTGAAAAGTATACCATCCCATGCCTTCCAAGGTATCTTGCACGTATGCCTGCCCGTTCTTGATTTAGAAATAAGCAGTGCTGAAATGCTTGTTGTATTTGGCCAGATGGGAAGAACACTATCCCAGGAATTTCATGCATCTCAAACCTTTTGCCCACAATTCTGCTGAGGGAGACACACAAAGTCACATTCATCAGCTAATCACAAGAAGTAAACCGCATACCCGTGGTCCCTGGTCGCCTTGATCCCCCTGCAGAAGGCAAGAAAAGAGAATTTGTCTTGAAATGCAAGAGTCGAACACACACTGAAAACACACACAAATACAGAGCTATTAATAAGCCAAGACTCACACCAAAATCACTGAGGCATAATTCAGAACACATTGATAAAGCAAAATAATACAGGAACCCTCAACTATTCATTGCGGTTGAGAATAAAATCACTTATGATAACATGGACTGACATGAAGTGGGTATGAGAGAGAAAGAGAAAGAAAGTAGTGGTGTGAGGTTAGATGGATTTGGTGAGGGGGTTGAGTGTGGGTGAAATGCATTGCCAGGCCAGATTTTATGCCCCAGAGATCTTTGGCTTTCTGCCTGTTTTGGGGGTAGATCTCTGAGGACGGAGCACGTTCCTGAAGGAGAAACCGTAAAGACATTTGGTTTCGAATCAACCTGTATGGTGAAGGCTGTGGGTTTATCACATTAGAGTGAAACCGAACCAAAAGTACACTTTTGTTTGAAATAACTGAAGGAAGACCAAATGTTGGACACTAAATTATACCCTTAATCTGTCTAGAATCGGATAACTGAACATCCTAAAACCATCTCATTTGAAGCACTCCGCTCCCCTGTTGGCTGAGTTACAATTTAGCCACAGCAGTAAAACAAGCCAAACAACTTATCACACATGGATGGGAATTTTGCTCAAACAAACTTCAGTGTAATGCCTGAGCAATTTCAAATAAAACAGCTTTCAGAATTTTTGTAATTTTTCATTGGGCAGTCACTCCAAAACCCAATTTAGTGGGAAAACAGTTGTGAATGGCCACACTGATGCAAGCTTTATTCGTCTTGGGTGGGAGAAGGCCCACAGTTGTTTTTCATTTCATTAAACTGCAGATGAAGTGGTTCACATGAGAGGCATGAACATGCATCTAATCAGGGAGATTCATTTATTCATGATTGTCATAACGGATGCTCCACAAGTATCTAAATCTGGTTTTATAAGTCATGCTTATGGGTTCTATTTTCTGCTTTAAGGGCAACCAAATGCAAAAATCACACTGTTGACTCATTACATTGGTCATCGACAACAACAGCATTCCACACTACACATTAGTGTAAATCATAAGTTACCAAAAAATACAACTTGATGCAGATGACAACTATGATCATCTGCTTCTTGTGTTTGACTTAAGCTCTGGTTAGCACTCTCACGCTATCTCATTTTTTTTTTTTCTTGCTGAACATTAAATCTTTAAATATAGTTGTTGCTCTTTTTATACAAAATATGCATAAATGCTTAATTTATTCATAGCTGGGGAAGATCAAGGCCTTTTAGAGGCCAAAAAGGCCCTGATCTTCCCCAGTAGCATTTTTAGAGGTTAACACTTTAAAATCTCATTACGGCCACCTGTTTCTATTATGAATTCAGGGACACAATCAACTTTGGTGTGAATCAGAGGATCTCATCTTTCAACACAAAACCATGGGCACACATTTGTCCCCAAGTCCTGCAGACTTATAAAGAGACAGTGCGGTTATTTTTCATGCTCCACTGCTGTTTTATGGAGGAATGCTCAGTGAAGCATTTAAGGGTTCCAACTTGGGCTCTGGCTTTCAAGTCATTAATGTTCTGTGCTGTGGATTTGTGAACGACGGGAGAATTTAAATATTCAGACTCTGAGACTTAAGGTCAGGGTGACTCGAATGTGAATTACAGCAGTAAATACAAAATGACACTCTCTATGGACAAATTAACTGTGAGTGGAGAAAAAACAAAGATTTTTATTGTCTTGTCCTGCAAAAATGTATGAGAACAAGAAACAGAGTTTCACCAATCTGAATGAAATAGTTTGATATCGTGGGAAAGAAAAAGATGAGAAGATTAATACCTCCCTCATTTCTGTATGGTAAATATGAGCATAATATAGCCAGTTATCTTAACTTAGCATTGAGGCAGGAAACAGGGTGAGACAGCTAGCCTGGCTCTTTCCAAAGGTGACAAAATCTGCCAACCAACCCCTTCCTGGAGTCCAGTCATTAACATGGAGACTCCAGTAAGTCACTGCACCCAGCCAAGAAATAATCCAGCACAAAACCCTCCCTGTAAAACAACATGTTGTTTTTACACTTTGGTTTTTGTACGGATTGAACATATGATAAATAACATGTTAATGAGTGAGCTTTAGAGTTGCTGGGATTTTGTAACTGTTGGACAGAGCCAGGCTAGCTGTTTCCCCATTTGCAGTCTTCATGCTAAGCCAAGCTAACTGCCCGCTGGCTCTAGCTAGATCAATAGCATAGTCATGAATAAATCAATTACTCACCTTGTCACCCTTCGGACCTGGAGGACCCTATGAAGAGGGAAAAAAAAGATTGTTAAACAACTTTGACAACACATGAATAATGAATAAAATAAACAACTATGGTGCTATCACACAGTTTGGGCAGATACAATACTCCAAGACAGAGGGGAACCATTAGGGCCCTGTAGGCACTCAGAGATGGCCTAAGATATTCTAAAAAGTAATATTTAAAAGGTAAACAGTAATCAATATATAAAAAAATGGTTCTGAGCAAATTATCTCTTCAAACCTGCCCATTCACTTTGTGTTGGAATATGAAGGGTAAAATGAAAGAAGTCCCTTTCTTTACTTATCAGAATTTTGCTGCCTCTGCAGTTGCTGGGGAGAAAATGCTATGCGTTTAGCTCTGTGATTGGTGGTCCAACTATAAATTTACAGAGGGCCTAGCAATAGTAATTCAATGAGAGACTAATTTCAAATGACAGTATCTTCCCTCTAAATGGGTGGGCTTTATTATCAGTAACTTTATGACAAGTTGTGCCCCCTGTGGGGGACACAAATCACAAGCTAGCGGAAAGCTAACTTTTAATGAAAAGTTGGAGTTATTTGGCAAAGGAAGACCTGGACCAGAGCATAATTTGGTGTGGAACTAAGGCTGTTGAGAGGCATTTCAACTCCAGCAATTAAGCTAGGCTGGTAGTTTGCTTTTTTCCCTGACAAGGGAAGGGGGGTCAGAGGGTCAAGGTTAAAGAGTCATGGTTCACTACTGCTCCAAGCACACCGCAACAAACTGTAAAAAACCACAGTGACCAGTCACATAAGCCAAAAAACAAACAGAGCTGCTAAACAAGGCCTGAACATCATGAACTTAAAGGGAGAGGAGAAAGTCAAAAGATTAACAATTTGAGTTTTGATGGAACTAACTTTGTGTAGTTTCTGACATCTCTTTAAGCATTTGATTAAAATGCCCTGTCATAGATTGGGAACCAGTACCTTATGCATTGTAGACATCAGGGCTTATACAAACATACAATTAAAACCAAAAAGAGGCCCAAATCAAGTCCATGTTTACTTAGAGGATCAAATCCAGCAATCTCCAACCAAATACTGGCAAGCACATTGTAAAATTGTGCCCTGAACAAGAGGAACACTTTTTCTTTTCTTTTTTTTTTTTCACACAGCAGTTTTTGTGAGGCCGTTTTGCATCCAGCGTGTGTCAGTCAGCAGGCAGGAGCTCCTGGGTGGGCTCTGTAAAAGATCATGGGTGAAAAAGAGGGTTTGACGATGAGGTGTGCATCCATATGCCTGAGCCTAATGAGCTTGTGTTCAAAAATAGTATTGTTAACACTGAAGTTGAGGGATGAAGCACAGTACGCTGGGCTCCTTTTCTTGCTCTGAGGTCAGGCCTTTGGAAAATCTAGCTTTGGAAAAACCAGTATTAGATCAGTGTCAGCAGAGTGACTAACTGACCACCCGCTCAGCAACAATGTTCCTCAGCCCATGCAGAAACTAAGAAAGATTGCTGTGCCATGTATAACAATGCTAATCTATATTCCACATGAAAAGCTATCTGTCAAATATATTTGGTTGTTGTCTGGTTGTTGGATAAAGTTAGTATTACTTCAGTGATTTGGGAAATTGTGCATCTCCTCCTTTAACTTTGTCATTGATTTTGTTGCTGCCAGAAAAATGTCACAAAAAACCCTTAAGTAATTAAGATATGGAAATAGAACAAGTTTATTCAGCTTTCACCCTTACAACTATGGTAACAGCCCTGCAGTGATTGCTGTTCTAAGCTAACACTGATAGAACATGATTTGTATCCAAAGAAATCAGACGGACATGGAAAGGTACACTGACAGTAATCCATAGATTGATGACATTAGTATAAGACCCGTGTTTGGATGCTGTTCCTGCAATGTGACCCAGAATAGCAGGCTTGCAGACACAGACAGGCTCCCATTGCACTGGCACACAACAGCACAGTCTAAAACCGAAATGCTCCAGAGGTAGTCCAGCACTTTTCTTCAGCCAATTTCTACCACACTGCTCTGGGGAAGAGAGATGTGGCCAGGTTTCTGCCTGCTCAGTGCCTCCGGACATTATTTTTGATGCATAGTTAACTATCCGTAGCTTTTCGTTTATGTATAGTGGTGCATGTGTTCCCGACTGGATCTGCAATTTGCCTTGGTCATGAGGTTGTGAACCTGTACAGCAATCTTGTCCCATCAATTCAAATACTGTATGAGGCACCCGTGTTTGCTTGGACAAGCCCAGACAGGAAATGCAGCTTTAATACCCACACATCTAAGGAGGTGGTCCTGCTGCTTACTTGAGTAGCCATAGACAGAGCCACCACAACACACTTGTAAACACAAAATGCGCCATTATGAAAACAATGTTTCCGATTGTGGTTCCCTGGGGAGGAATAACAGAGGCAACACATTGGAATCAAATGTGACTTTTACTTTCATAATGATGTAGTGGCATTCCAGAGAGGCTAATAAGTTTCCAGCTTGTTCCTGAAAATGGTAGGAAGCTAAAGAAAAATCAGCGCAGGCTTTTTGTTGTGAAGGAAAATTGCCTTTGGACAATAGGAGGTGATTGACATACTGTTGCTGCAAACATATGAAAGGCTGCAACAACAAAAAATACATAAATATACCCACTACAGCTTTTTACACAAGCCTGTTTAACATCTGGCAATGCAAAATACAAATAGTTGGCATAGAAAATTACTAGGCTAAATGACTGGACACCACAAGTTTGTGGAAAGAAATTTAAACTCTGCTTTATATGATTTAGCATATCAAGGACTGAAGCAACATAATGAAACTTGATCAAATCCATGTTGAACTACCATAATAGGACAAAAACTCATATGTTTTTTGAGTGAGAATAAATGAGGTAAATGAGGTCATATGTGTTTGATGTACAGTACATTCTATAGCAGATATGTCAGATAAATAAAATAGGTTTGACGAACGATGTAATGCTATCAGGTACTGTCATGTTCTCCTTTTGAAATTGTAACCTTTGATAATCTTATGCTTGTTAAACTGTATCAGACAAATAAAAAGATGTGGTAATTGCACTTCACTCAGCAGCATTTACCTATAGATTTGTACCTCACAGTAAGTGAAATGCTGCTTTTCACACATCTAACCATATCTTACTGAAAAACCTTGTCCATTTTACTCTTCCATCTGGTTGTTAAAGCATGTGGAAATGATTTCGCTACACAGTCTGCACCTGCTCATTATAAGGCCCATCATTTGCACATCACTTGGAAAGGCAGCATCCACTGGAACTCTTCCAAAAGATTTAAGCGAGTACAGTGAGGGTCTTTTATAGAGACTATTAAACAGCTCTCCTGCAAAGACTATTTCAAAGGTGCAAACTGTACTACAGTAGAATTGCAGTGGGTGTGTATTTGTCAAGCCGTCTCTCCAGCTTTGTGGTTTCAGTCTGCCCTGAGGAAGGTTTCCAATCAGCACCTGTGTATGCTTTTCACATCTTTTTTTTTTTACTGCTTCTGCTCTGGCTCTTTTTCAAAAGCAGCCCTCCAGCAGGTGCTCCATGGCTCATCAGGCTGCTTCTGTTTGATCAAATGTACTCACTGTGCGTTAGCAAGTTACTTAGCTCAACAAGATTAAGCCTTTGTAGTGTGTTCAACTCTTTTACAGCTATTCAGATTACACTGGATTCAAATGGCCACATGCATGTCTGAAAAACTGCACTATTATCCAATGTTCTTTAAAGGAATAGTTTGACATTGTTAATTGTTTGTTAATTAGTAAACGTCAGATGTGCTTGTAGGTGGATTTATTGACCTTTGGAGAGCCAGGCTAGCTGTTCCACCCTGTTTCTAGTCTTTGGCTGAGCTAAGCTGTTAGCTTAGCTTTTGAGGGTGGTATCATTCTCCTCATTTAACTCACCAAGAAAGCAAATAGGGATATTTCCCAAAATGTCAAACTATTCCTTTAACAGATATCTATAGGAGCTAAGAACAATGTTGCTCCAAACATGTTTGCATTTTGGATTTGGTATACTTTGGGTTAGAACAGACTGGTTAACTACTACTGTAGGAGCAGGACCGATCATTTCCCAGAAAAACTATTTTAGGTTTACTGACAAAAGTGACTTAAAAAATACCAAATATGTCCATCATATGTGTGGTGATGAACAGAATGGTACAGTTGCAAAAAAGCAGAATATCCACTTATTGAAAATGACACGTATAACGTTGATGGTAAGCCTCACATCTTCTGCTGCTTTACTTATGTCAAACTTCCTTCATGAGATGATTTGTAACAGAACATCCTGTGTGCATGATATCTTCGAGTTTATGGTGGACCACTGGATCAGGATTAAGCTTTTTTCTATCCAGATACATGTCTAGCTTCTCATTCTCAGCCAAACCGTGACCACTGTCTCCTGCAATGGCCTGAATGAGCTGTTGGTATGAAATAAAAGAGGAGAAACCCCTGCCACCTTTAAAAGAGAGTGGGGGAGAAGTATGGAAAGGTCTGCAGGGAAGTATTAAAAGGCAACGAGAGCTCGGACCAAACCCACAAGCAACATGGAGAACATTGCCATTCAAATCTGACAAATAACTTACTTCACTTCATATTACAAGCAAAGAGTAAAGGATGTTCAATAAAATGATCCTGGCACTGAGGTACATTTCATATGTGGCTCCTGCTGTGCCGAAGTGAAAACATTGCACAACTATATTTTTATATGTTCTGTGTTGGTCTGCCTTTGATTGTACAGCAGCTGGAGGAGCAGATATTATTTTTAATACATTCTGAGTAAAGTGTTGGTATGGTTCCTTTAAATTTAATACATATTATACAGATTTACTTAATTGACCTAAATTGATGGCGCAACCTGGTTCCTCTAGTTCTACCTTGTACAGTAAAAGAATGTTTCTGAAATTTCTCAGATCAGCCATGAAAAATGTTTTCAAGAACTGTTAATGAAAAACTTAAATATCTATGTATTAGTTTGATGGGTATGTAGATTAGGTATCACTGTATTTGACTCTTTTCATATCAGGAGTTAGCCGGGGAGGTAGACTGTCTCCACTCTTATTTGACTTTTATATGGATGACTTGTCTGGGGAGTTAAACGCTAAAAAACAGGATGTGTTTTTGGTAATCTCAATACTAATTATACTAAAATTATCTTAACTCAAGGTCTAATTCCTAGCTTTTTCAACAGCTTTCAACCTCATCTCACAATATCATTAGCAGATGGAGTTTTCTCAGTTGTGGCTAATGGCTCAGTTGTCTTCATTTGACATAAGTGTAGCACTTAAGTCTCTGGTCATTGGACCATCTTTGAAGATGATTGAGATGCAATTGGAAGCTAGTAAGTGAACTTCACAGGCATCCCGTGGAATTTTGACCACTAGTAGTGTTATAGGGCAATGTTTTCACAAGTGGATTCCCATTTTCTTTGTATTGTGCATGAGAACACCAAGTGGCAATGCGATATTCAGTCTTGAAACTAGTTTCATACACTTCTCCTGACTGACAGTTGGTGGTGAAAACCTGCAAAGAAGCGTAGCAACTTACCCGTAGAAATGACTACTGGATGTAGACATAACTATCTTTACCAAATAAACTCCACAGGGCACCTTTAAATTGAAATTATTTAGTCAAATTACAGTTTCCAAGGTCAAGAGTAAACTTTCTTCGTCAACTATTATATTTTTAATGTAGATTATTGGGTTATATTTTCTCCCTGCAATGCTAGTTTTCAACTACTGGAGGCAAAAGAACAATGTGATGATAATAATTAAGAGAGGATTTAAAATTTCCTAAATTCAACTTAAGTAGAGATGCTATTGCTTAACCAATATCAAGTCCTGGGTTGGTTATTAGCATTTTTTAATTTGTGATCTCTATGTGTATGTTTGTGTGTCTGTGACTGATTCCAGGCAGCATTCTCACAAGCAGACTTCTGACAGCCTAATCTCAAAATATCTCACATAGAAGTCAAGACAGTGAATAGCCATTCTTCACATTCTTACTCTCCTATAATTTTCTGGAAACATGATGGATGAAAGCTTGACAGTGCTCGTCTGACTATGCAACGCCAGGCGAGGGGCTGGCTCACATCCATGGTTTTAGCTGTTGTTGACTTGAGCAAAATCATTCTCGTGGGTTTGGCTGCAATCTGCTGGTGCAATTTTGTGAAGCAATCCACCTAATCCAACAAGATGCAAAAAGTCAGGAACAGAGGATCTGCATGTAACCTCTGTCTGGTCTCAACTGTATTAGTTTTCATCACAGTGACCTGTTAAACATATCTAGGTCCAGAAAATCAATCCATCAAATAGAGCTCATATCCTCATTACAGAGCCTGTGCCAACTGGGCTGGCAGCAGTTGCTGTAGCCCGAACTGCCGGCCACATGGATCCAATCATCTCACCCTGGAGCACTGGCATCCCTGATAGCACAGGCCAACAACTACCGCTTTTACAACCTCTTCTTTATGGGCATACGGCTTTCTCACACAGCTACATAATATTAATAAACATGTGTGTACACAGGAAGTTAAGCAAAGCAATCCTCCAGGCACCGAGTGTTGACAGCGAACAAGTAACTGAAGAGGGGGCAGGTGAGGAATGCTGCTCACTCAAAAGTGGGAAGATCGCCAATATAAAAGGAGTTGAAAGGACTAAACCCTGAATTACACATTTCACACAGTAAAGTGGTGCATCGTGTTTGCCATACGTTGAAACAAAAAGAGTAGTAAATCACACAAGAGCCTGGATACAGTTTAACTTAAAAGGAATAGTTTGACATTTTAGGAAATATGCTGATTTGCTTTCTTTCAGAGGGTTAGATGAGAAGATTGATACCAATCTCACAGCCTTGAGTGGTATCGATCTTCTCATCTAACTCTCAACAAGAAAGCAAATAAGCTTATTTCCAAGAACATCTGACTATTTCTTTTAAGATTGCAATCTACCAGCTGTGAGGTGTTTTTAAGGGTGATTCTTGTTGCACTGTGGAAGAAAAATGTATCTTTTTTTCCTCACAACATTTCCCATAACCTCTTTACCAAGCAAAGTAGAAATGTCCCATCTGGATACACAAATGTAATCAATTGCACTAATACAAGAGCGGAAGTGAGTGGCGGTACAGCAATTGCAAAATTCTCATTTAGCCATTTGCAGCTAAAAGCCTAATGTGGAAATCATTGGAAGGGAATCTACTCTATTCCAAAGCTGGAATTCAGTAAAAGACATCCAGTACAAAACACATACCTATATGTACACCTCCATCTGTTAGTTCTGCATGGGAACCCTCAATCATATTACTGTCAGGCCCCAGGGGAACTTTTTTCAAGGCGGGAAACTAATGGAGGACAGGGATGTGAGTAATCAGAGCAGAACAGGCAGGAACGGACGACCACAAGTGGCTGGTGCTCGTCGGGGGAATCTGGACGCAGGGGTTAGGCAGGGATAGGGAAACCACACTGGAAAACTGACTTGGGAATGGCATCTGGTTCCCATATCCACAGTGTATCACAATTAGCCGGCATAAAATGACTTTAATGTGTGTGTATGCGTTTGGGAGTGTGTGTCTGTTTGTTGTTATGTGTTGGATGTACTTGTGGAAGCAGGGACGCTGTGAGCTGAGGAAGTCTGATTTGTTGTAGGTGTGCGTTGTGTATGTAAAGTGTTAAGATGCAAATCAAACATCGAGGATTAATTCACAATCTCAGTCAGGCGAAAGTCTCATCATTCCTGAGGAAGGGAGACGTTTCAACAGCTTTAACCAAATTGCAGGCACAGAACAGCCAAACATCTCAGCCAAATTTTTTTCTATGCAATACGTAAGGAAATGTCTGACCCGCAAAATTCTTGTCGATATGAAATGTTGAAAAAGGGACAATGTTTCAGTTGGATTTCTTTCACTTCTTCTGTTGATTTGATTAGAACCACATATTGGCCGCTCTACATTTCACATCATTTGATGTCAGTTGGAGGAAAATTCCTCTCAATCAAAAAGCTGTCGAGCCTTTTCTTAACCTTCGAGCGTCGCGTTCATACTGTGCTAATTCTTCTATCAAGCTAAAGGTAGTAGCAGCCAGTTTCCCATGTGAATATTCAGCAAAGTGCACTACTGACTGCTTCAAATTGCTGTGTGTAAACCTCACGGTTAGCCCGAGTGCTGCCTCTTGTCATTTGCTGACAGGCAAGAGCTGCTGATGGGCACAGCGTGTGCAGAGGGCTGACATCTCAAAGGTCAAACTCTTAAAGTTGTCACATCTAGTGCCAGTGGGCCTCCTAAGGCACCGTTGCCCGTATGAGCCCAAATAAACACTGTCATATCAGATAGATCCACTTTTAGCTCTTGGTGGGACTCTTCAGTGTTAAAAACAATTCCAAAGCCTGCGTGTATGTGTGCTTGTTCTCCCTGGAGCTGGTGCAAGACTATTAAACATGCGACATAACAAAAAGTGTAAAAAAAACCACAACATCTGAGTGTGCAGGGCTTTACTTAACTCTAACTTGTAGTTCATTTTAGATAAACTGGCAAATCCTCTACCTCTGTAGGGTAAAAGTGATCAAAGTCCAGACGGAGTATGTTTTATTAACAGGTGTGGAGCTGCGGTGCATAGCAGATGAAGGATGAAGGGTAGAGGGCGCCCGGTCTCTTCTGCTTCACCCCCACGTGCCTCTAATCCCTGTACCACAGCTGCATAATTCATACGTTGTGACAGATCATCCTCAACCTGCATGGTTGGTATCTCAGCTGATAGCGCAGGGAGGTGGAAACTATCTGTCAAATACACATACATATGCAACCAGCTTTATTTACCTCATTGCTAATATGACTGAACTCTTGCAGAGGTTTCATGCGCTGCACTGTGACTGGTCTGCTTTGAGACTCTAGTGTGGTACAGAGGCATGCATAGTGGGCTGAACATTGTATCATTTTCAAATATTTCCCCTTCCTTCTGACCAGATTTCAAAGCATGCTCATTTCTTCCTGTGTTCATATAATTTTAATTTAGTATGGCATACAGTCTGGTGATAAAAAAGTACAGTCGACGGGCGGTGTTAGTGGGTACTTGAGAGCTGCCTCAGGGATAGTGTTTTATGCTTGATTGGTGCTAAATGGTGTGCACGCAGTGGTGGGTGCTTCGGGTATATGTTTTGACACAGACTGCCCTTGAAGACCCGCAGAAAGATGAGAAAAGATGATTAAAAAAGAGAAGCAAAGACATGATAATTTGTGCTTCAGCTGTCATTCCACAGACTTTAATAACCTTTATGAACAATAAAAAAAACATTTCTCTGGTTTCAGTGGCAGGTTACAGCAAAGAACTCTTTTTGTAAATGCTGCCAGAGATGAAAATCACCTCAAGGCCTATCTGTAACATCTCTCTGTTAATATTTTTCCAATCTGTCTAGAGGACAAGAACAGAACATCACTTGACAACTGACCTCATGATCCCATGTTAAACTAACACAAAACCTCAAGCAGTGGGGGAAAAAAAGAAGGGAAATGGAAACAAAACAAATCACTTTTCCATGTCTAAACGCCAATCAATAAGGATCTTTCCTGATGAGTTTTGATTGAGGAGACCTACAGTAACCGCAGGTCCCCGTCCGTTCATCAGCAGCTGAGTCACGATTAAGTCACAGAGATCTGTAATGACTTCAGCAGTAGCTGGTTTGTTTGGCTCAGAGGGCTGTGTACAATTTACGCCGTGTTCCCAGAGTTATAGCGGGAGCTGTTGAATATTCATAGCGATGTGTCCCCAGCCATCCCCCGGGTGGGCATATCAAAGGAAAAACCACATTAGATCATTTTCTACTGTCTGTTTTTTAAGAAACTGGCGCTGGAATTTTTTTTTTTATTTCTGAAACAGATTTGGTGACCATCGGGTGAGTCATTGTCAGATCATTGCATTTTTTTTGAAGACGCGAAGAAATTTTCAGACTGGTCTGTTTTTAGAACTGCAGTCACCCAGACTTCAGTTTTTTTTGTCCTTCCTGTACTATAATCACAGCTTTATTTTGTTTTTAGTACAGTACAGATTCTGTTTAAACCTCATTTTCCCTTACCTACAGTAAAACTAGAGACCTCTAACAACATTTACAGCACCTTCTCTTACTTACAATGACTTCATCAGAGAGTGATTTGTTAGCCACAACTGGAACACTGTCAGGTACTTACTGTACTGTATGTGAACCTGATTTACTATGTCTCACCCAAAGGAACGATCCCAAAAGTATCAAAAAACAAGCAAAACTAAGCTCTCCTTGGAACATATCAGAGACAACATGCCTTGGACTTCAGTCAGCTCCCGAGACATCTCCCAGTGATTTTATTTGTCAGATGTAAGAGCTGGCGAGAGAGGCTGAGAAGCAAGACCACCTGCACTTACTTACGTCCCAGAACCCCAGGAGCGAGTGTCTGAGAAGGCTCTGAGGATTAACTTACGACTTTTACGGCTCACTCGGCACACGCTATTATACCTATTCAATCACACTTGCCTCTGGACTATAAATAATTTTAACAGAGCACACTCACACACACACACACACACACACACACACACACACACATACACACACATACACACACACACATACACACACACACAGTGCCCGCTTGACCTGGTGATACAGACTACTGTCACAAGGTTTGGTGCTTATGTATGTATGGATTTGTCTTCATCTTTGGGGGAAACTCTGAAGTTTTCCATCTGTTAAGGGGAGTGAATCTGTGATCACCCGGCAGTGTAATGAGGTGAGATAATCTTTTCGGGTGCAGCGAGCTAGCAGGGACGGAGGCTGGTAGCAAGGATATTACAAACCAGACTGCACAGATGACAGGGGACGAGTCCCTATTAGGGGTAGGCAGGGATGAAGAGATTATTTTAATAATAGAGTCAAGACTGTGTGGTGAAACTGAGATTTCTAGTAGCAAATTTGTCATAATCAGATGTCTTTTAAATCAACTGTAAAAACATAGTTTTGTAGTTTTTGTTTGCTGTCCAGCTTTAAACCCATTTAATGTTACCTCTTTTTGCATCATACTTAAAGGAATAGTTCGACAATTTTATATATATATGCTTGTTCTCTACAGCCAGCAGCCAATTAGCCTAGTGTAGCATGAACACTGGAAAACAGGAGGAAAAAGCTGATCTAGCAATGTCCAAAGGTAACAAAATCTAAAGCTCCCTAATAATCAGATTATATTGTGTGTTTGATCTGTAGAAAAACAGGCTAGCTTTTTCCACCTGTTTCCAGTCTTCATGCTAAGCTAAGCTAATCGGCTGCTGGCTCTAGCTTTATATGTAGTGTACAGTTACAAGAGTATTATTGATCTTCTCATCTAAATGTCAAACTATTCCTTTAATATAACCTCATTGTTCCTTTCATGTTAATTGTTCTTGACTTCAAACAGTGAATAAATATTAGCTGGACCTTTACTCTGGAAACACTCATCTGTTTTGCCAATGGATGTTTTTAACATTTTAGCTGGAGAATCCCGCAGTCATGTTTTACTGTTGCCCAGTTGGAGTTTTTACCTTCACATGGCCATCACAACTGGAGAAGATGCGAAGCAGGCATACTTACAGGAGGTCCTGAAAAAGACAGGAAAAAATACTTGGTTAGAGTGTTTTCAATCAGTAAGCAAACAGAACCCAGATCATCAATGAAACCACATAGCCAAATAAGGAGGATGGGAAATCAGTCTCTTGCAGAGAAATTCTTCCATGGGAAGGAACATTTTATAAAGATGCAAGACTTTCATATGTTCACTGACTATGCAGAGTAGACAGACATTCTATCAAAGTATATCCCACTTGTCTACTTATGGCATTGAACACTAGCATTGTGAAAGAAAATTTCTATCTGGTTTCCATGCTGTTAGGCCAAAAATGGCCACCAAGCCTGGTAATCTGATTTCGACATGTGTAAGTGGTTCTAATTTCACTACTACAAGGGGTTGTGTGCATGTTAAAAAAAAATCCCACCACGTTTTTGTGACGTGACACTCGTCTTTTTCCCAATTACTACCGCTCACAGGACTGTATGCCAACACATGCAGGGCTCCTCAGAACCCTGCAAATCATTGTACGTCCTTAGGTTCTTATTAAAAAGGAACCCAGCTGCTTTAACCCCCCCAAAATAAAAGGGATTTTATTTTTACTACTCCAATGTCCTTGAACTGTTCTTCTTCATGACCAAGGGAAAGTGCAAATTGCTCCTGCAGCTGGGGCATTTAAGGAGCCGTGTGCTTGAGGCTCACTGGGCCGCACTTCTGTGGCATTGTTTTATGGATCGTTGAGTTACAGTAGACCACTTAGCTTTTAATAAACCTGCTACACGGTGTGTTTTTTTGACATGTCCCACTGTGTCGAATGGCTCAGTACAAAGTGTTCAACTGGCAATTATGGAAAATCAAAGAAATAAGTAATAAATGTACAATATCCTGTAAAGTATGTACCAGCCACTGCAAAGGTATAAAAAATTATTCAAGCATTACAAATTTTTGAAGTTGATGGCCTTAGTTAGACCAAAAACAGCATTTGTGGGAATATAATCCATGTGAAATTAAATTGTCTGTGTCATTATGTCCTCCAGTTTAATTCACTCAGGTTCAGTTTCACTTTCTGTTCTGTTCTCATAAGTCATTCCCTCAGCATGTTGTCATCCTACTTATGCTAACCAGAGTCCCCAGAGAACATAAAGGTAACTGAACTCACTGGACTTTTTATTATAGGCGGTATGTGACTGATCACACAATGGGGAGAGTTGTTATAATGATCCAAAATTATAAAAAGATTGCACGCCAGCTGCACTGGAGCCACAAAGTCACTTTTTTTTCAAGAAGAGCAAGGCATTTGTTGCACTAATGCACAACTGTGAGGATAAATTCCTCAATTTAAGCCTCAAATCCTCATGTTGTTAGGGCAGGTAAACGAGAAACAAGTACTGATTATACACAGAGGGAAAATATGGGAGGAAACTTCTAACACTTTCCAACATTGACCACCTGCTAGAACAGTTGGAGACTGTGGCTTTCACTGCTACAACATCCTAAAACTGTCATGCCACATTTTTCCTTTCCATATGTTACCGGTAAACAAACAAGATGTCCTAATGAAGTATTCCATTAATTTTTAATGCACAGGTAAATATCACCAAGGCTTTTTCCTATTTGTTCTCTATGTCAGTTGCAGCCAAGTCGGGGTGAAAGCTTCCCTTCGCCTTTGTAGATGAGCAAACTGCAAAACACCTCGCCATGACTTTGTGGGGAAACTCGCGGCGGCTTAGTTACTTTTGGTTATAAACGAATCATGAATTAAATATGCTTCCCTTCAACATCCACCACTGTTGAGAACTTAAAAGAGGGAAATTGGATTTGCAGAAGGCTTACAGTGCAGAATACTTGTGCCCATCAAGGACTGAATTTTTCAGTCGTATAAATAATGTCTCCTAAACGCTTTTTCTTTCTCTTCTCCTGTGGAATGGGTACACTGAGTTTGACACTGGGCTCCAATAATGCACCGCGGTGCCTTCATATTTATTTGTTTTGAAAGCTTCTGTGAGTTTCACACTGAATATTGTCTAACAATTCCACTGCTTTCAGCTTCTCAGCATATCCAGGCAGCAAATGTAGCAGAAATAACTGAGCTATAATTGCATGCTAATATGCAGAATCACTTTTAGAGCATTTAAAGTGCCAATATTGAAATCACAAATACTTCTAAAGCATTGCTTTTGTAAAGCTGCTTAAGGCCATGAATGCTTTTGCAGACGCTGCACATAACCAGTAAACATGCAAATAACAAGCAGCTTAAGTTTATAATTCATGACATTCTTTAAAAAAAAAAAGACTCTGGAGGATGTAGTCCTTACTTCAGGTGGACAAATGTGATCCAAATCAGTCTGATTTGACCACTCACTCCAGTCTAGTTCAGTCCTGTAATGGAGGTATTATTTCCACACAGTGGCGCGACCTGTCATTCAGTTGTTCTCTATTGTCCACCTTTAATAAACCACTGTGCCCGTCTAGTCCAGACACTGTGAGTGGGTATGATTGCTTTTTTCCAATTGATTTGTCAAGAGGAAGCCATTCACATTCTTCACATTTGCTCTGGCTTTCCAGAGAGTGAAAAAAAAAAAAATTGTCTTTGCACAATGGTGCCATTTGAAATACGCTGGCACGGTGGATGTTATTTGGAAAGTTAATCACTGCATAAACAAAAGCTGGCGGTATTTCAGATCTGCAGCCAACCAGAACATTGAACTGTTGTCTAGCTGTCATTTGATTTCACTGTTTTTTTTTTTTTTTCCTCCATCTTCCCTGGCTTTCAAGTCAGCAATCGGATCACTTTAGTTTTATGTAAATCAGTGAAAAGGAAAGGCAGAGAGCCACGCCACACTGATCCACATCTCAAAATGCTGAAACTTGGCCACAAAAAGGATTGTAAATGAATTTGGCAAAATCAAAATTAAAGGAAGTAACAGAATCTTTGATATTCAAATAACAGACCTCGACTGATTAGGCCTGAATCCTTTAAAATACTTTAAAAAATAGTGGCCGGATTAAGTGGTAATAGCAACAGTGTTTGTTTCTCAGGCTGTGAAATCAAACCACTTCCTTATTACTCTATTAAAAATTGGGACCTTGCTCTGCCCTGTCTTTCTAATTTCTTTTTACAAGGGCAGCACTTTTGTTCCAAAGCGTTGGCTGTCCTCGCAGGAACGCTGCCACACTCCAGAGCCCATTATCACTTTCACTATCAGGTGAGCGGAGTGTGGATGCAGCTCCCTGCCAAGTACATGTTCTCGCTGTGAATTCAATTTGTGGCGACACTTTCCGTCTGTGGGAGTGTCACTGCACAACATGTCCTTTTTCCTAGATACTCCGGTGTCGGCCGGGCCAAGTTTGTTGAGTCAGCTCAGGAGAGAGAGTGTGAGTGGGAGGAGGAAGGGGGGAGATCCTACAAACTTGGAGCGGCCAGAGCTCATTACGACGACTTGTTGCTGAATTTGTGAAGGCCAACATACATACTGAAGCTGAAGTATGAGTATCATAAGGATCAGTATAGGAGGGTTAAAGTGTCTCTAAAAAATCAGCTTTAACGAGTTCAGACATCATTTTTACTTTCTCATCACTTCTCAAAGTGCGGTGTCTCCCAGTTTTACTGTGAAAATCTAGTGTTTCTATAGCAACTGAAGCTGAAACAATCCGAGTGAACACTGAAACCACCAGGCCACAAATTACACATCTATAACCTATTTTGGCCTCCAAAGATATACAGTGTACTTTTACATGATTGTAAGTGCAGAATGAATTGCTGATGTCCTACTGAATTATTCCTTAAACGTTTCTGGATTGAGACTTCAGTGATCTTTGGCCACACACACGCACACACACACACACATACACAATACACACAAACGCACATACCAGGTTCTCCATTGCGGCCTCTTCTTCCTCGCTTTCCCGGAGGTCCTGAAAAAAAAAAAAGAAGAATACTGCACATTGTAGTGATTGTCTTTTTGTTTGTATAAGTTTCATATTCTTCAAGTATTCTCACAGTCAAACCGCCCTGCAGCAGGATGAGCAAGAGTCACTGAAAAATATTGCCTTTGGACTACAAATATGTCAAAATCTCAAGGTTCATTAAGTATTTCGGCTCTATTTAGACATATGCTGAGGTGAAAAACGGAAACACACACACCGTCTTGCCACAAAAGACTCCTTTTTTTTTCAGTTATTCCTTTCAGCACGGATGCCTCGGTTTATAATTTGTTTATCTAGACAATGTTTTCCTGTCTGCCATTTTCCTGTCAACATTATCAATATGCTAAAACTCAGCTGGAGGAGTAAAACAATTACACGCTTTGGCAAGTTTTATACATTGTAGACTTGACTAGGTCGTATTGTAGGTTATTGCAGGTAGTCCTCAGTTCCTGACAAAAAAAAACCTTCAGACATTGGGAACATCTCTCCCAAAATTACCTCCTCTTTCCTCTTGGAAACAATACGTGCAGTCTTGTCTTGAGGGTAGCAGCTGGAAACAAACTTTCTGCCACTGGCATTTTGTTTGCCCTTTGCATTAAAAAACAGTGGGCTCACAATTAAGTCAAAGGGTGAGACTATGACTTTCAGACTCGCTGGAAATTAAAAGTTGAGCATTGGGACTCTTGAAAAGAGCTTGTCAACTTGCAATGGAATGGATGATGTCTCAAAAAGGAAAATTGCACTTTCTACTCAACATTAAAGAACCTGTCAGGATCAAAGAGACTGGAAGTTGATGTAACTAAGAGGAACATTCCTCCCTGTCTGCTTCTGCATCACAGGAAATATCCAAATCCAATTTCAGGTGGCAACAATACTCTACAGAATTATTATGCAAATCATTTTGAAAACTCTTTTGACCTCCGCACCACCAAAGAATAGCATTTTGTCGTCATGTTGGAGTTTTGAGATAATTACAGTCGTGTAATGGGGTTGGTGAAAGTTTTTGAACAGACTGCACAGCTCATCTTTAATTGCCTGAGTATCAAAGTTGCTCCAAGGATGACTTTGTGACACAGAGCTTTTGTTAACAGCTAAAAAAGTGGACTAAAAATACAAAACAAGCATACTAATTACAAATCCAAATAACCTGACCTGACCTCACATCCCACAGCAAGTACACAAACCTCTCTTAATGTTTCAGCGTATTATCTAACCAACTTTTCTTTCTGCCGCCATCCTCCCTGTACATCCCTATATAAAGAAGGAGAATAATTGTTAAAAAAGAAAGAGTAAAATATAAAAAAGAGCAATGCCTTTTACGCAGCATTTGGCTGATTTATGACACTCCAGATGTGCTACTGGGGCGCAAAATGCAAGATTATGTTGCACAACTCTTTGTATGATGCTTAGTCCTGAGTTTGATCCCACTGTTTGGCTCGGCTTCAGCCTCCAACTCTGCTCTGCTGGATAGTTTCCAGGATAATGTCAGGCGCTGCCAGCGAAGGGTCCAGGCACAGTTTAAAGTATGTAACCACAGGTGGAGTTTGACTCTCACTTTACTATGGTTCACATCAACCCCTGGTTTCTCCATAGGTTTGTTTTTTAAGGTTTTAAAAGAAACAGAAGGGGCTTTACTGCACTTGGCAGCCGCTTCATTATTGCTCACTTTGAAATGACACTTGACACCTCTTAGAGGAATATTTGGTATGACGATACGACATCCTCCTGATTTCGGTGGTACATTTTTGACAACTTCTGAGAAAACACTCCACACACGGGAGCTGGTGGTCCAGACAAAATGTCCTACATTATTTTCAGATATCATCATGATTCACAATATTCATCACAATATTTTTCATTCTGATTATGGACTGAAAGATGAGAACGCCACATAACCCAAACTGCACCAGTTCAGAACACCATTTAAAGACGTTTGTGGCAAGTATGCCAAAAAAAATGCTATAACATTTCAGTTTATGAAACACAAATGAAAGAATAACTTAACAAAGTCTATCAGAACCGGTGAAAGCTGTTTCTCAGATGTATTGTAACAAATTAAGACAAAAAAGTGAGCAAGACTTCCAGTCATAAATGAAATGAGCAGGGCTCAAACTGGGTCCTGAAGTGCTGAGAGATCTTGAGCTGCCTGTCAAGGCAAAACATCATTCTTGCTCAGAAACATTGCAGTTGGCCTGCCCTTTTCTCACAGCATCCCAAGTACGGTCATGGAACAGTGGTTTCAGAAAAAAAAAATGTGGCAGCAGATTTCATGATGAGGGTCAACAGCTATGAACAATCTGTTGAAACCTTTTCAACCTTTTCAACAGCTTTTGAGTCTGAAAATGTATGATATAAATCAAAGTGAATTTGTTGGTCATTCAAGTGTTTTTGGTCTGACATAACAAAATGGACCCTGTGGTGTTGGGTATTGTGTTTTTTTCATTGTGTTATTTCGTGGCTTTTGTATTTTATAAATCCAACAGCAGAAAGCCACTTTATGATGCAGCTTCAGCAGACACAAAGAGGCATGAACATAACTGCTAATTTAAAAAAAAAGCTGGAACTGAAACAATAGTTCAAAATACTACAACTACATTATTAAATATTAAGAATTTACCAGATTTAGAGCTCACTTGTATGCCACAATGAGATACATCAGTAGTTCTCAATTCTGCTACGTCGAACGTAGTTAAGTTGAATCCCACTGAAATAACTAGAACATGAACTGCTTTTTTCCTTAAGAAGAAAAAACACAAGTCTCTCACACTACATTGACAGTAAACTTGAGAGCAAGATTGGCCCTGTCATATTTCCTATTTGGTTAAAATGTTTGCTGCATGACCAACACCTGTTTTTCTCTTCTTCCCCGTGAAAAACTCATGAAACATGAAAAAATCATGTCGTTTTGCTGTCTGAAAAAATGTCACTGACCTGTATCCACAGTAGACAACAAATGGAATTTACATTTGCTCTGTAGAAGACTGTTTCCGTAGAAGACTGTAGAACCACATTGCAAATTGTAATTTTGGCCAGTGAATATGTAATGGTCACATGAGAGCTGTGTTTTTTGGTTTGTTTGTGGGTTGTTTCTTTTTTTTCTTAAATCACATAAAAGTTGTCATGTTGCTCAAATGCAATGAATCACAATTGCTGTAAAGGTTGTCACTGCATCTGTTAATATGATGGTTATTGATTGTGATGTGATTGGCACCAAGTTAGCTGTAAGAACAGCATGAAACCACCACAAACCAGCACAATATTGAGAGTATTTTGTTGGTCTCAAAATTTATTAATTTTCAACTTTTGCGGGATCAGTCAAACAAAATGAGATTTTTACAATCCCACACAGTGTTTTTGTCCAAAACATTGATGGTAGTAGTCTTTTTTAATGCTACTTGGCACAAAGGGATCCCATGTAATTGGCAGCATTGTGAAACATGTTGTTTTTAAGCCATGGCTGTATTGTTTTTGAATCCACTTCGCTCATGTTGTTCATTACTTCAAAGTTACACATTGCTTAACATAATAAACCTCTTGTTTATACTTCATGCATTCATGACAAAATTTCATTTTATCACTACCCATCATCCATAAAATATTGATTGGTCCTGAACAGCTAACAATACTGCACTTCTGCTCTATTTCTCTTTTTCTTTCAAATCAAATCAGTTTTAAGTGAACCGACCCCAGTCAGACTCATTTACAAAAGCAGGATTGTTTCAGAGCCTGATATACATAATCAGACCACTCAGAGCTTCTCTTGCAAAGTAATACGGCTATTCCTCAGAATAAAAGTCAAAGTATATGCCAAAAATAGCAAACTGGGTACCAGCTCCAACCTCCAAAGTAAATCAGGTTTGAAGAGAACTGGCTTGTGTACCTCTCAGCAAGCCCAACTGCACCTTTCTGGGTAGAGTGAATAGATTCAGATGTTTTCACATTGTCGTATGTTAAAATGTTATCTTCATGCTCACGTCATTGAAGAGTGAAACTTGGAATCTATTTTGATTCGTTGAAAGACCCTTTCCATGTTCTCTTTGTGCAAAAGAAATCAAATAATCAGAAGTTTTTTTTCCTCTGTTTTTGGCAAAGTGGGGTGATTCAAACTTAAAATCATGCATTTTTGAAAGTGAAAAGCTGCATGTTCTAATGACTGTGCAACAAACACCTGCTTATTGAAATCAACTTAGTGTCACACATAAAATCACGCCATGTTTGATTCATTCGTCTACACATTTTCCATGTTAAAACTCCCTTTTTGTCATGCTAACCTGTAAATATCCTATCCTATTTCATGGATACCAAAAGCGCCACATGTTGACCTTACTGTTTATATATGAGTCATAGAAATACAGTGTCCAGCACGAATGTTTTGGGGAAATGTCATGGCGATACCATACTTCCAACGCCAATGTTTTCAGATACTGACATGACATTGCTCGCTGGTGTTTAGTTCAGTTACGGTGAATTTCACGCCAAGGATAGAACACAGCCCTCAAGACCAAAAAAGCCTTTGAATGATTTGCTTCCTAACATGTTCTACTGCAAAACTGAACAATTTTCTTTTGTAATTGTTACATAGTATAAAGAAAGCTTAGCTTTCAGTTCCCAGTTTGAAATGTATAACAATGGTTTTGCCATCATTGTCAGGTTCCATCTTGACTTAAAAGTAATGTCTGCTTCATTATGTGTTGGGAAAATCATTTAAATCCTTCTTTACAAGGTCTGTGCTAATTCCCTTTGTCTTTCAATATCAGAATTAAATGACCAGCAGTGCAACATATACCGTATATTGAGCCATCTCAAGGTGGCTTCCACTAGCTTCAGAACATGGGGCTTAGAGTTTAGTTGAGTGAGATGTTCAGACTACTTCTCAAAAAATCTGATGACCAATGTCTTTACAAGCATTCCTAGAATTTAGGAAGATTTAGTCAAAACAGACTTTAATATAGTCCATTTAATCCCACAACATGGATGGATAAGTTTATTAAAGTTGGCAATACTTGGGTATCCAGGTCAACGGAACTAAAGCTGCACAAAAGCTGGCTTTCTACTGTACAATCATTTGTTACTTTACTAGTGCATTTTTGTGGACATGTCTGGCAAAGAGGACAACAATTCTGATCCAAGATCCTTATTACTCTGCATAACAATGAATAAATCATTACATAAAATGCTAATTCCTGGAACACTGGGTCCACTGTCCAAGGGAAAAAAATGGAAATTGAACCATAATTTTACAATCAGCCTCATCCGTGAATGCCACTGCTCTCTACATCTTCACATAGTGTATGTATTGTTGTCAGAGATATGAATTGCAAAATCTAACGGCTAACACAGAGAGCCTCGCCAGCACATGGAATAAGCATACTGTTCAAAAGAGGAAAGTAGAGAATGGCCTATATACTCCTCATAAAATGTCAAGTCTGATTTTGCCCCCAGGACTCACTGTAAAACCTGAGAGACAGGAGTGAGGATAACTTTGAAATGCTAGATAAGATTGTCTTCCATACAGTTCAATTGTTCCCAACCTTTTCTGTCAGATTTACCTCCACAAAACCCTGTCAAATAAACTGAAGTAGCTCTTTCTAAGCACTACCATTTATTTCAACCATTCATCCATTTCCTGTAGTTAACTATTTTAACTGTTTATCCATTACTTTATCCATTAGACTATCCATAGCTTTCTATTCTGACCACATATCCATTACTTTTAGCTATTTCAAACATACATCCATTATATTTAATTATGCAAGTGTCCATTACTTTTAGTTTAGCCATTTATCCATTACTTTTATCTATGTATTTTAACCATTTATACATACTCAAAGCTACATTTCACTATTTGTACATTACCTTTAGCTAACTGTTGATCCATTACTTTTAGCTAACTATTGTAGCCATTTATCTATTACTTTTAGCCATCTATTTTAGCCAACATTGCAGCTATATTTCATTATTTATCCATGCAAACTATTTCACCATTTATCCATTACTTTTAGCTACTTATTTTAACCATCTATCAATCACTTTTAACTACCTGTTTTAACTTCTCTGCTTGGTTGCTAACTAGTTTTCATGCACAGGTGGTGTTCAGTTGTTACAGCTCACTCAAATCGTAATTTCTATATTTCTAATTTGTTGAGTTACTCTACAGTCTTTCCACATACCTCCTGATAACTGCAGAGGTACACTTACAGTAGTAGTATGTCATATGTATGCGCTAAAACAGTTGTGTGCTCCAGATTTAGCTCATTTAAATTGAACTACTGCTGACCTCTGTCTTCGCCTCTGTCTATGTCAAACTACATCTGTGTGTCTCCAGTATAAAGAACCAATTCAAAACTTAAAGTCTAACACAATCAACAGATAACAGTACAACAAGATGAAGATCTGGACTGTGTCTTCACCAACTTAAGACTCTACTTGAGGTCAACTGTCAAGCGTATTGTTGAGAGAAATAAAAAAGTCCTCTTGAACTCATGACCCATCAAACTGGCTCCGGAAGGGAAGCCCCTGTAGTACTCTGATTGACCTTCTTAACTTCTTTTACTAATCCTGAACTTCCTCAGACCCTTTTGAATTTAGGAGATGAAGAAACAGAAAGCATAGCTACAAGTTTGTTCTCAAAGAGCAGCTTGTTAGGCCTTTGCAAAGTTCCACAATAAATGCTGGCACTTAAATTACCATATTGCTCTCTAAATGTTAGTAGCATGAGCACTGTCTCACGAGTGTGCTGGTCTATAGTTAGTTCACCTGACCCTTTTAAGCTGTGTGTGCTTACTTACCATAAGTAAAGCACACAATGTATTTAATGGCTGTCACAACTTTGGAGGAGGTCAACTAAAGGTTGTCCAAATCAGCAACTAAAAGCTGTACTGACACACATAACATGAGCTTTACACTGGGAGGATTTTTATTTTTTTCCAGAATCCAAGATATGTGGATGCATGTGATTCATTTTAAGTCAGCTTTACTTATGTCAATGAAAGTTCAACTCCTGGAAATTAGAAGTAAGTTTCCACATTCCGGCAATCTGATATAAGGAGCAGACTACATGGTTAGCATGTAATGTTAAGCCATTTCAAAGAGCAACCCTATTATCAACCTTGTTTAACGGCAGCGGTTCTTTAACTGGTCTTTAAATAGGAGCCACGCTGTTAGGATTATTTTTCTTGCAATCCAAAAATAAGATGAGCATTATAATACAGGCTTGTATAACAGTTTGTTAACCTGTTTAAAGAGTGCTAACCTACAAGTCTATAGTAAATACAGCCTTCTCTATATTGCTACAGACTCTAGAGGGCTTTGGCAACACAATATAAACACCAAATACTGCAAAAGAATTCAGGGGCCTATTTTAATTTTCCCATGGCCCACATTTGAATCCCAACCCAACCTAGAAAAACAATGTATTAAAGGATATTTCACATTATTCACTGATTCTGCGGCATGTATCTTCATTATCCTTATTTCCATCTGCACTTAACTCCAATGTAACCATTTCCTGTATAAATATGATGATTATAGCCATTTCCTAAATAATTCTTTGCAATTATATTTAATCTGTTGCCCAGAAAAGAGACCATTGTGTCTGACTTTTACATTTACTCATTACACAGTCTTTTTGTCACCACATGACGTCTTGTATAGTAGTGTCCATGGTGTACACACATGCAGGGGAATACCCGGCTTAAATGCTGATTTTCTGTTATGTGGATAAAATGTAAAAGGGCTAAATTACAATCCACAACTTTAATAAAGGACATCTTTGTATTTCTCTATAATAAATGCATTGTTATATATAGATAGACAGGTGTTTACATTGCTACTCAAGAGAGTATGATTAGTTAGCTGGAAATTTACAGTTTGATTTACACAACAGCCATAAAGCAAGACATCTCACTGATTAGGGCCTGAATTAAATCTAACAAACAGTCGTGAGGGGTAATGAACAGTGACGCCTGCTCCGCAACCTATAATGAAACTCTGTTGTGCAGTTTTCTATTACAAGACATCATGAAAACACAGAGTTCTGATACTCAAGGGTGCATGCCAGTGTTATTATCATTATGTTTAAGTTGAAACTACTTCACAGTACCAACAGAACACTTATTAATGTCAGCTAGTCCCAAGACATCACCCAACCGGAAATTACTATTATTATTAATTACATGAAGCAGCATTCATTATGACGCAGAAAGCAGCAACTGATTAAAAAAAAAAAGCTAATGATACATACTTGGTACTCAGTAGTGGTCAGTGGATGTTATCAACTTGAAATTAATTCATTTCTCCACCCATCCCTGATGAATATTTTGTTCCTGTGTGTATGTGAGTTTGTACGTGTTGGTTGGGTTCAGTGCTGTGTTTGTTCAGATGCCAGTTATCAGTTCATTAAACCTCGAGTCAATCCATTAAGATGCGAGGAATTGGTCTGTCGCTGCAGGCTCCATTAACACTGCATCAAGCAGATTGAAACTAGTATTAAAAATGCATCTTTCTCCCCCTGCATGACCAGAATGACATACTTGCCCAGTGTTACACTAATTGAAGACATTGATTGAATGCTTACAACAAAGATAGTCCTGCTATAGTCTTCTACACCTAATCTCTAACAAAGACACTCACTCATAAACACTAAACGCACATTTTCAGGGACTGAAAATCATTACAGAACAAGCAGCTCTTCTCCAGTTCTTTGTCAAAAACACACACACACACACACTATGGCAGAAGACAAATGACATGAATACGACTATGGCTGGCAGGCATGCATGGATCATCTACGCTTTTGCTCCGGTTCAGTGTCAAGGCTGGAACGCTCCTGAGAAGGAAGCAGGGCCTTTTGAGAGAGCCTTTTCATCACCTTCAGAGATCAATGTGTTTTCCTCTGGCAACAGGCTGAGTGCTGGGATACTTGAGACCCACCCCGCGCACTGCACACTGCAATTATCCTCCCCGCAGTACTGACTGCGGTCGTGATGGAAGCAGAACACACTCCCTGATGAGGGGAGGTCAGTAATAAGCCAATCGATTGGGCCAAGTCCCATCACTTTATGCTGCTAGTTAAATTGGCACAGGCGGCCATCGTGACGGCTCTATCAGAAAGCTTTGCTGTTCAATTCAATTCTAGTAACATAACCTACGCTTGCTTAGGAAGTGTTACTTTTGGGTAACTTTATAATCTTTTCATTATTAAATTGAGAAAAGTCCAACAAACTCATGTCTTGAAAATGAAAAAGGGAAACATTAGGATGAGCCCAGCTTGGATTGGCCAGACTTAAGTGTAATCCACATTGGAAATTAACGGTTTATTTTGAGTGTTAACCAACTTATATATTGGCATACACTCCTTGCATGCACAGGGGCTTAAGGAATCCACCAGATAAATAAAACCTAATTTAATTGTCATGACAAAGTGACCATGTTAAGCCAAAAGTCTAGTCACCTTGTGTTGAACTGTATCGTCTTCCACCGAGGGTACTGCTAGGTGTTGGAAGCATGTTAACAGAGGCTGGGAATAGAAACATGAGCAACCAAACGCTGAAGGACTTAAGGTCTCTACATAGGTGTAATTGTGGCATCTGATTCGCACAAGCGGTAGGAAGGAAGGGCCAACACTGACCGAGGGTTAATTAAACCACTCAGCATATGTAGAGGGGAAAGCAACGTCAGCCTAACCTAGCAAACATTGATTAGCTACAGAGAGTGACTGATTTAAGCTTCAGACTTGAGTACTCTGGTAGTCAATCAATAACCCTAATTAGGCTGTGAAATACTGAGATGCATATGGCAGCAAATAAACCTACAGTGTGCTACCTTTCGTACAGCACTTACTACAAGATGAACTGATTTCAGTCTGGTAGAATCCTCATTTGTCCGTTTGACATGTGACTCTGCGGCAGCCAGATGAACACTAAAGAAAGTGAGGCCACATGAATACGAGGCAAAACGATTCCTCCCTGGGGATCAGCCAGCAGATGCTTTTGAAGCTTACCAAGGGTGTGTTTGGCAAATATTGCACCAAGCATACTGTTGGCGACATGCGTAGTATCACGTAGACCTGTGAATGTGTATCTATGGCTTCTTCCGTGAGTGCTTGAGTCGCTAAAATAGTTGCAGGAGCATTGCGTGTCACTGGAAGAAATTGTCAACTGGGATGCCAGAAGGCAAATGGGACATACAGTGCATGATTAGCATCAAATGATCCATCTCTTGTTCAAGTTCAAATGAAATACTTTATCTGTGTTTAAGATTTCTGTGGCTATTGGATGTCACATTAAAATCATGTGTAACCCTATACCTGCTGCTAACGGATGACATGACTGCTGGCTGACCTTATCAACACTAGGGATGTTTGAGCCAGTAAATGCTGTGTGCGTATGTGTCTGTGGTGTGTGTATGAATGTGTGCAGATGGATTTAGAGACGCAGAGCGATATATAACATGGACCACAGGGCCCCAAACTGCTCAAGGACAGTCATTGCAGTTCCTTAACCAGGATAAAGTCACTGGAAAAAAGCCAACTGCGCTTGCCTTGATGGAAGTCAAGAATGTTATTACAATCCTCAGCTATTTTAATAGACTGGCATACTGTACAGTACACTCTGCCTGAATACCTATCCACTGACAACACAATTCGTGCACCAAGAGAAACCAAACTCCTTCAGTTTTCCATTATTTCTGGTAGGTCTTTGGGATTACACTAACCAAATATTATGTGTATTACATAGGTTCATACAGAACTTCCTCATATACTGTATTTTCTGTGTTGTTTTACAAATCACATACTGTAAATTCATAGATATATACAGATTTATACACTTAATAATTACACATGGTGTTCTGTGTAGTTCAGTTTTGCGTCCTTATTTGTGCTGCAATGATCATTCACCGCCCAAAAAATCTTGAATCATTAAAGTGCCAGTAAACCCAAATAACAGATATAAAAGAAAATATTTTCCTCTCATTCTGGTGGTATCTGGGCAGGCAGATAGTTCTGGCTTTATTTGTCCAGGTTTAGGAGATAACTGTCTCTCCATAGTTGAGGAATTTAGAAGGGCTGCAGCTGACAATTGTTTCTTCATATTGTGGATTTTGTCTAACCAACAGGCCAAAACGTAACAATAAAGAGAGATAAGAGAAATAGAAACAATAAATCCTCACCATTCAGAGCTGGAACTAGAGAAATTTTAGGTGCTTCTTCTTGAAAAACAATTACTTTGATTGTTTTTTACCTCTTGAAATTTGTGATTAAAGCAGGGGACTATTTGTCAGTAAAAAGTAGTTCCTGAGTAGCTAGGAGTAACAATGGCATTGTAATTTTTCAATGCTGTGAACACCACAAACAAAATGTCACTGACTTCTATTGTATTGATGTGGAGGCAAAGATCTTGAAACCTAGACAAATAAAACAAAAAATATCCCCATGACTAGATACCACTAGATGCAAGTAAGAAAATATGTCTTGAACTGACCCTTTTATCTAAACAAATACACTGACATTGTTTTACATTGGTCAGCTAACCTGCAATTTCACCATTATGTGGGAATTTCCTTCCCCTTTGATCTGCCCTCTATGGTTGTGAGTGCAATATTGTTTTTTTCCACCCTCTACTGTATTTTATCCCCACAGCTCCCGAGGGGTTCACTTTCACTATCTTTCAACTTATCAGCCAGCGCTGGTGGTCTGAGGCTGGTGTTTACTTGACCCATGTGGGATTATTCCTGCAACAGTTTGAGCACACAAGCGTGACGGGTACAGGCTCTTGTGTCATAGATACCCTATCTTGTCAACAGCAAAGGAAAATGTATGATAGAGAGGCTGCGATGAGGCGGAGGGGGGGTGGGGGGCAAAGAGAAGCCAAGGAGGAGAACTCTTAGTAGAATAGAGGGATGAAAGTTTTAAGAGCAACATGGAAAGTCTAGAGTCTGCAGCAGAGTGTTTTGAGTCTGTTGCGTGAAGTTGTTGAATTCACTGTTCCTATAAAAATCAGGGCAAAATGTTTGGTTGTTAAAAGACAGCTAAGGGATCCTTTTATCATTTCAGATGAAAGAATGAGGGAGAGTGATGCAATTAAAGTGTGAAACTAGAATTTCATCAAAATGACAATGCTCCACTGAACCCTCAAAACTGCCCACACTAAAGACTAGTGCCAATTTAGCCCTCTGCTGGGCACAGACTGCAAAAAATACAATCCCATTTTTCCATTCAGCACTCCAGCGAGTCATAAAATAATGGTGCAGTATGTCAAATCAACTGTGGTATTATCTGTAAGTCCAGCCAGACCAGACTCATGGGTGCTGACACACTGAGATGGGAGGTTGATACTGCAGTAAGACAGGTAGGTGTACAGTTACCAGAAGCAGCATCTGGATATCAAAACTACTAATCGTCTGCCTCTCACCCACCTATAGGCCATGCACAGTCTGTGAAGGTGCTGGCAATGTAAACAGGGTAACTCTTGTGTATATTTGCACGCACATGTCTAAAATACATCAGACATTATGTGCGCCATCATATCAAAACCTCACCTTACTGCAGGATTTCGCCCTAAATAAACTCAAAACAGTGCAGATGAGCTCTGTGTGAATGCTGAATGCTGTAAGTGTCTCCCAGCTTTTCATGGATCCTGAGTGGAAATGAAAATAAAGTGTCATCATCGGAATGTCAGACCCAGACTCACTGAGAGTCAGCCAACTCAATAGTTTATTTTCCCAACCCAGGAAACCCCTCTGCAAAGCTCTCAGGGATGTTGCCTCTTCTTTCAACCCCGAAACAACCAAATCAAATGAAGCACTGGTATTAGAGATGATTTGAGACCACAATATATTGTAATCTTGCTACTATGGACTTGCAATGATGGGTTGTAAGGAAAAATAGATACATCAACAACACAAAACATGCAGTTTAAGTGCAATCCAGAGTGGAGATGAATTGGTAGGGAGAGCCAACACTCCCTGCAAAATGAACAAGGCTCCCGTTTTTCTAACCCCTGTCAGTCTTTCCTTTTAAAAACACATAAACCACTGCACCTTCAGTTACTTTTGTGAGCCATTAATTCCTCTTAATGAGGGCTATTTTTCACAAAGCAATCACAGTTCATTGCAGGACCTTCCTCTGGAGCTGAGTCATAGCTGTGAAGAACAAGCTTTAAATACACCTTGTTCATTTTTACTGCTGTACATGGTGTAAAGGCAGTTTTGCTGCATCCAGTCAGGGGAGCCTTATAAACAGGAATGAAGGTTAATTCAGTCTTGCCTTGTTTCAAATGAAACATTTATACAGCAAATTGCTAGACGGAAACTGCATAAAAACCTGCACGCTTTACTGCTTAAGCTATAAGTCAACTACGGAAGGTTTTACACTGAAGATTTTCTCAATATCAGACCACCAACAAATTCAATTCCAGCTGATCTCCTGCCTGAAGTTGTTACATTTTGCTGTTCTCTCTCTCTTGGGGTAAAATCCAATAGATAAATAGTTTAACATTTTGGGAAATACGCTTATTCACTTTCTTATCAGGAGTTAGGCTAGAGGACAAGATAGATACCACCCCTCCTATCTGTCCATTAAATGAAACTACAGCCAGGAGAGCTTTGGTTAGCATAAAGACTTGAAGCAGTAGGAAACAGCTAGACTGGCTCTGTCTGTCAATAAGCTAAATTTAAAAAATCTATCTTCTCATATACCTCTCAGCAAGAAAGCATGTATTTCTTGCTGAGAGGTATAAATAAATAAAATGTCATAGTATTTCTTTTAGGTGCAGAATAAAACCTAAAGTAGTCCAAAAAAAGAAAACAATAAAACCATCATTACCATTATTTAACAAGATCTTTATCCACAAGCCATACATCTTTTCTGGCCAACAAGATGAGAGTGAATCAGGCATCCATCTTTTCCCATGAGGCAGACACAATGAAGGGCTTTCAGAAACATGGCATGAGACTCTTTTATATCCCAGCTGTGACTTTGACATCACCAGAGGACCACCAGCCCAAAACTGCTGTAAGTAAAACCAACAGCGTAGACCGTTGTGCACCAATGGCGTTGGCTGCTTTCATGCTCTGGGACACATCAAACGCAGGGCACACGCCACCATGCAAATATAATCAAAACATTTGGAAAGAGTAATGTAATATGAGGAAAAGCATTAGTGTAATTGTATTAACCAAAATATTTGGTGCTAAATAAGATTGTTAGATACCAGTGTGATGGCATCAAGCTTGTGTAAAAAAAAAAAAGATAATCATATGTGACACCCGGGGGCTGGAGGACTTTTTCTCTGATTAACAAAGAAATGCCAGACGCGGTAACACAACGCCACATGAGCAATAACTGGAGGAGATTTTTCGAGTTCCCTTGAAGCTTCACAGAAAAGACAACAAAGAGTGTTTTGAAAGCATTCAGGCAAAGTACCTCTGAATCATGTTTCCTCTCTATATGTCAGTCAAACTGACCAAGTCAAAGGTCAAAGGAGGAGGAGGAGGGGCGCTCGTCCTCTTGGGACGACTTGTAATCCTGACCTGTAGTTTCAGGTGGTTGAAGGCCACGGTAAAGCTGCTGGTGGGGCCCAGCTGTTCATCAGTACACATTGTTCTTATTACTGATTTGATCCTGAAGGCTTTTAGCAAAGCAGCCGCAAACACCACCATGCCAAAAACTGGCCTCAGCTCTGAGCTATTTCATTGGCTGTCTTGGTATAAACAATCTCCCCCTTTTTATGTCTGACATAAAAAATTATATATACGTTATATATTGTTTTCCTGAGAGCAATTTTTTATGAATGTTTAAGTAAAATTTCTTCTGAGGTTTGGGGAAAATGATAAAATGCAGGTTTGTGACAGCAGTTTAAATCCCCCAGACTGTCTGTGAAAGTACAGTATGTATGGAGAAAGTAAATGAGTGACACTCTCTCCCCTCCCTCTCCAACTAATTTCAAAGTTCCCCTGAGCAAAGCACTTAACCCCCAGCTGCTCTGCAGAGCTTCTTAGCAGCCGATAAAGGGCTGTAGAATGCTCAGTCGATTCCTCCCTGGATAATACGCATTTATATGTAACACCTGACTCCCAGTGTCATTGATAGTCACCTACCCTCCTCCAAAAAGAAATAAATGTGTGGATCATGAACACAGACTAATGCATTATTAGTTAAACGGTTCAAGACAACATGAAACTGCATTCCAAAATGTTGCTCTTCCATAATATGACACATTTCCAGTAAAATGGGATGTTTGGAGGGCAAGGTGAACCATAGCAAACATGGAAAGTGAGTCAGAAGTCCTGGAAATGAGCCTGCATGGTAATTTTGAAGACTACTTGCATCCTCGAATTATTCTTATACTGCAGTTATTTCAGTAGGAAGTGGACAAAACCATTTTAGTGCAGGATGTGGCAGGATGAAGAAGAGGAGTCGCTTTGTATTATGCACTAGGTGTACATGAGAAAATGGAAAATCAGCAAATATGACAAAGTGCATTTTCACATTATTTGATCTTTATTGAGTTAGCTTTTGTCTAGGAGTTCTCCTAACAAGTTTTTCCTTGCAGCTGTCCCTTATGGTTGTGGTTTACCCTGAAACAACTGATGTTCTAAACTGTAGCATTTTAATGAGCTTGTGAATTAAATAGATTTTCAAATTTGGGATAAGGGGCACCTTATTTGGCACACATTCCACCTGGCAGCCATACCCTGCAATCGGTCGATCGCAAATGAGAGCCAGCGCGGTATCAAAGAGGTTATGAAAGATTTGCAGCAGTTTTAAATTAAGCTGGACAATCATCTCTTCTTACATCTCCTGTAATGAGAGAGATTATAGCAGATTAAGCCTCTGAATCTATCCTGCTCCTCCATAAATCATAAGAAGACATGCAAGATTCAATTAGTCCTGCTCGCTTAACCTTGGCAGCACGGAAATTGCACACCGAACCAAATACCCTGAGCTCAGTATGAGAGGTATTTACAGAAGAGATTTAAGGAGGTGGACTGTACCAGTAAAATGGCAAACAAACTAATAACCATAGCCGAAAAGAAAGGAATCAAGATCGTTATTAGATAAACAGTGAACAAAACCAGCGGTGCAGGCAGAGGATCTTTTGGTTAAATGGCTTATGAGAAGAACCTGGATGCTATTTCAGGCCACCCATTTGTTACAGTCCAAGCCAAAGTAGAAATCCTTCAGCATACAATGCAGCTATTGAGTTCCTGGATGGGGCGGTGATAAAATCTATTCTTATTTAGAGCTTGTGTGTGTCTACAAGGATCCAAGAACGCGCTCTGCATTGGATTACCTTCATGGCATAACGAGCTGCCGCACAAACAGAATATGAAGAAACACGAAAGCAACTCGTTTTTCTACTTAAGCGGCTCATGAGCTGCATTTTTAATGCTCCGGTTCATTATTTTTCATCCAAATAAGTCTTTCATGTCTCCAGAGCATCGAACATGTATGTTGCTGTCACCTTTCACCAAGTCTCTGTTTAATCAAACTACAAAGCTTTTGGTTGCTTCATTAAAAGACAGAACTAGGCCAGAGATGATGACATTGGGGAAACTTTGGGCTTGAAAAAGAAACTTTTGGGTGGAGATCAGATTTGGTTTTCTGACCAAATAAAGTGACAAGCACTGTAACTGGCGTCTCTTTAGAGTCTCCTGCAGTTCCAATTTCCAAACGCTAATGAAAATGGGATTAGACAGTAGCATACTGTATGCATGTTTCCTTATTTACAGATGGGGACCACTGGAACATCAGCTAGGCCACACACGAGACATGCACGCACTTTCCATTCACAGAAAGTAGAAGGCCATTTGCTTAGAGCATTTTAATAGAAAGGGACATCCTGAAAGATTCAATGATAACAGATGACGCTTTTCGATGTCTACTCTTTTGAAGCAGAGGAAATACATTTAGACTTTGGCTTGAGTTGAGTGCTTTAATTGTGTATCTGAAAATATCCCCATTTAGGAAACACAAAGACATTTAGTATTGTTTGACTTTGATAAAAATCAACCTACCTTAAGTAGATTCTTTTTAAAGAGACAGAAAAGCCAAATTCAATTCTAATATTGGACACTCTCATGGGAAAGGAGTGGGTTTTATTTCTGCAAACAGGGCACTGATTGTCGGTCTGCTGAAGTCAATTACTCGTTCGAGTGGCAGCATACTGTTCACATTACAATTGCCATGTTACGCTGTTTATTGCTGCGTATGTTCCATGAGAACTTGTCACTGCCTTGCATTTGTGGGAAGCAGATGAAAGGCGAGGCAATGTGTTACTGTACTCCTAAAGAGAGGTTCAATTATTCGGAGCCTGCATGTGAAGATGTTCTGGTCCAAATTCCACACAAAGCCATCCTTGACAATCCTCTCTGAAATCTACCAGCCTCTGAAGCGATGGGATGTTGCATCTATCTGCCTTCCAACACACCCAGTTCTCACAGCGCTTGTCATGCTCTGTAACTGCTTGTGTATGAGCAGTGTTGTCATGTGCGTGTGCTGCTTAGTTAACTGCCTGTGATGTTACACATATAACACCTACCCTGGCAGCCTGCATTTTCCACAAGCTCCACTTTATCAATCATTACTGGAAAAATGCCCGAACAGAGGCCCTCAGCAGTAATTTTGGCGGATCATTTTGTGCGTGCTAAGGCGGTTGTGATTTACGTAAACACTGAACATTTACAGATGGGCATTATTAAAAACAGGTGATGAAAAGATGTTAATGTGGATGAACTCAAAGAAAGTTGCTGGCATATGAAATTATGTAATCCAAATGTAAAATACTTTTTCATACATTGTCTTTCTAATCTCAACCGGATTTTAAATCCCCAAGAAAATGCAGATCATTATGTGATGGGGTCAAATGTTTTTGAGTTCTGCTTGATGCTAATAAGATTGGATCAGTATGCCTTGATTGTTTGTAGCTGCAGCATTATTACTTTGATGAATAGTTTCTCATGGCAGGTGAGCAGACATATAAAAAGCATTTACTTCCATTTTGGTTGAATTTCATTTATGTTTGAAAAACACGAAATCCAGATCCTTGGCACCTACAAGTACGCAATAAGGGGAAATCGTGTGGGAAATACATTAGAGATTCCATATGTTCATTTATGTTTTTGTTCTATTTCCTGACATTCTATTAGCTCTGATTTAAAATCCTGATGTTGTAATTTGATGATAAAATGTTCAGATTAGCTTGTTTTTTACAACCTAGAAGGAAGACAGACACCTTAATAACTTCAGCATGATTACTGGAAGTGCAACAATCCACCAAATCAAACTAATGCTGCTGGCTTGAAACCTAAAAAACAGCTGCATTGATTCAGACAACTTAAATGGAGACAACACTCAAAGGGAATCACAGATGAATGGATGCATACTTCTCTGTATTGGAAAGTCCAAAATATGACAGACATATCTTATTTTTATCTTTTAGCGCCTCATCATGACATTTACTGCAGATTTTCAACACACCACTTTAAGTTGATGAACTTGTCTCTGCAGGAGATATCAGCCCTGCGGATGTTTTTGTCACATTTCCTCACCCGAGTAAAGCATCCAAACTTCTCTGTGTTTCCAAGTGTAATTTTCCTATTGTTACCATCAACTGATTATCAAAACAGAAAGACAGATATTGCAAGTGAAAGCCCATGTTGGGTCTTGTAATTAGGTTGGAAAACTTGATGAAAGTATGGCAATTTTCTGCAGAGAAATATCCAGATAGCAACACTTGAAGAGAGTTCTTGCTTCCAGGTTTCACCTGCAGTTAGCATTAGAAAACATGAGGAGTAGGGTAAATGTCTTTCCATGCTGCAGCTGTGGCCAGAATCCATTACTGAAACCACTGCAGCATAACATAGCAACAAGGAAATATTGATAAAAAAAATTAAAGGAATTTCTTTAAGTAAATTGGAATGTGTTTCTTTTACTGGCAACAAATGAAATGCCATAATGGATGGTATGCTCATTTAAACATGGAAGAGATATTTGAAAGTGTATCCATTGGTAAAACTAGTAGATTAAAACTAAAACCGTCTGTTGCTGCAAGACAATTCTGCTTTGAATTGATTTTTTAAAAGAATTCTGCTGAATCAAATACATATGCCACACTTCACTGATCCTGTAGGGAAACTTGTCTTGAATTCTCACTGCTGCTGATCCACCATATGCCTTGTTCTGCTCCATAACTGGTAGTTTCACTTCTCCCTGCAGCTTGATCCACCATATTCAAAGGTTTCACCGTTTCCAATAAAGCTTGGGAAACTTAGTCCAGCTTTGGCCTTAGCCCAAGAAAAGTTCTCTAATGCATGTACACAGTGGAAGCACAACTTTTTTTTCCCCTCTCATACCCCAGTTACAGATGGTGAGACCCCGGCTTGTTGGGCTCCCCTGTGCCAAAGCTCTGCCAGGGAGGCCCCTTTGATAATGAGCCTTACACACAATTTACAGCCACACTACAATAATCCTGCAACAATGGTTTCCACATAACTTTTGATTGAATGGGCCTTCATGGGCAGGACCAAGCTTGGACCAGCTAATAAGTAGCCGTTGATGGGGTTTGCCAAGGTTTACCTCACTGCTCTGTGTGACTGCATGTACTTAAACGATTTAGAATATGACAAAATGTATATGTCTTCAAATTCGACACAACCAGCCAACTTTTAAGTCAAACTTTACTGACATTAGCGTGCCTTTGATTGTTAAATTCAAGGTTTTGTACAATTTTAAATAGGATGGGGGAAAAAGGAGATAATTGGATGAGACGATCAATACTACTCTCATGTCTGCCCAGTAAATATGAGGCTAAAGCAAGCAGCTGATTAGCTTAGCTTAGCATAAAGACTGGAAACAAGAGGGAACAGTTGGCCTGGCTCAGAAACAAAATCTTCCTTCCACCACTTCAAAAGATCACTAAATACCACATTATATCTTCTTTGTTCAAACCACACAAAGAAAGTGTATAAACGAGAATTTACGGTTCTAAGGGGGAATATACAGCGTGTCTATATGTGTCTATTTCAGACTTTGTTACCTACAGACAGAGTCAGGCTTGCTCTTTACCCCGGTTTCCATTCTTTAGGCTAAGCTAAACTAACTGACTGCTGGCTGTAGCCTCATATTTACCAGACAAATATGACAGTGGTATCATTTCTATTGGCAAGAAAGGTAGGTGTATTTCCCAAAATGTAAAATTATTGCTTAAAAATGCTTTGAATCAGTGGCTCTGTTCCCAAAGAGTCTGATGGATATCACAGACGGACTCAACTCAACACAGACACTGAAATGTTGAATGCAAAATCAGACCAAAGGTTTCTCCAACATGGAGATAAATTTACCCAAAATGTCTGTAGCTCCCTTTACAGCATTGGCACTGAAAAAGCTGTGTCAAAAGCACACAATAGTGCAATTGTTCGGTGTTGTTGTACAATCAGTAAACAGCTCAGTTGTTATCCTGTCACTGTAACAAGACGTGGGACATGAGCATGACGTTGCCAGAAGGCATTATGCATGTGAAACTTTCCTGCAGAGGGTAAGAGTACACCCCGGCATGAAAAGCCCCTTCACCCGTTGTTGTTGTGTGATTTGTGGAGTGGGTAGTTGGAGTTAGATCATGGGCCCTGCTTAGGTTGTGCCGGTGCCAGGCGTATGATGCAAAGGAAAAAGAAGCGGGGGCAGAAGAAGGGTGTGGGAATTCTACGCGAGTCTCCAACCTGTCTTTGCTCAATGTTCACCCCAACCCCAATGACAGACAGTGGGGTTGTGGAGGGACAGAAGAGGATGTAAGTGGATCTGTCTTTTATCACTGCAGACTGGCACCCCCTTGGGATGGCTCTTCTTGTTCTTTGAAGGCCACTTCAGACAAAATATGAATTATAACTTTCTAACATCTTTGACACAGATAGAAAATGATTTCATTGGAAGCATCCAACTTTCAAATATGAATCCAAGTTGAGAAATGCCTTAACTTTGCCTCATCAGATTTCAGAATAATGTCCTTTTTCAGCCATCAAGCCTTCTGATGACGCATTCATAAATGCAGATGTCAGGCAGCTGACATTTCCCATACCGGAGACATTTCCTTTTCCCCTCGAAATTTTCCTCCCTGAAAATGCTTTGTTCCTGTCTTGTCCACTAATGATTCAGCATATGCCAAACGGAGAGACAAAAACCTCTCCAAGCTCCCTGCTTCTGGACTACTTTTAAAGGCTCCTTTAATGGTAATTGAACAGCAGTGGGTGATGTCCAGGGTGTATTTAGGGGAAACTGGAGAGACAGACATGGCGCAAATGCAGAACACAAGAGACCTGGAGTGAGGTTAGATGCCTCAGACAAGCCCATGGAGCTGTTTTGACTTCACCACTCTGCTTTTGAGAATTTTTTGGCAGGTGGTGACAGCTGCGTGTAAGCAAAAGGGGTTTCTACTTGGTTTCAAGTCTCTCAGAGGCAGAGGGTGGATTCTAAACACAAACTACTAGACAGACCAGGTGCACATGTAATAATAAACTTCACCTCTTTTTCTTGTAAATTACAGAGATTACAGATTCAGAGAAGTAATTATTTTATTTTATTCTTGATGTATCTGGTTTGCACTACTTTAATCTACCATTTCTACCATGAAAAACATTTTGCAAAACCTTGAACTATCTACACGAAAATGATAATTCGGTCTTGTCTGACTTTTAAGAGTATCTTTATCCTCAGTTCCTGAACCATGGCAAAATTTAATGGAATTACTTGATACAGCTACTAAGGTAATTATAGCTGGCCTAATAAAATAGCAACAAAAAGTGTTCTTTTAAAACCAAAGCCCTTAGAAATTAATTAATCCCCATTCTCTTGGACCCACCGCAACCAAAGGTTTGATTACTAATTAAAAAGGAAGTTGATGTACAACATTTTACTAACAGGTTAGGTCATTTAAGTTTCATCAGTTCGTTCAGAAGCACACCTAATAAATTGTAGTTCATTATATAGCTTTAACCTATATTGTAATATACCAAGCCACAATATTCGGTTTCAACCGCAGACAGTTGAGAACTCAATTATTTATGTTCACCACGGACAAGGAGTTTTCTAACCTGCTTAGACAGTTACATGCAGCAGAATACAGACCAATACCTTACTTTATCAGAGTTTGGAAGTATGTCTGAAATCTAATTTCTATTGCTGGAAATGCTAAACCTGCCTTGACATTTCAATTCTCTGGGGTAATTGCTGTATTTTGTCTTAGCCTTTTGTAGAGATAAGGTATGATCTTTCCTTGCCGAGGTAATAACATGCCAAATCATCCATCCTTTCCATTGCAATAAAAGAGACCAAAACTTAAGATGACATTATACCAAGGTTGTACATTATACCTTTGACAGCAGGGAATTGTAAGATGAAGCAGCTCTGAATGCCCTCTCTGGAGCACAATAAAAATGAGGTATTTTATTCTTCCCATTTCCCACTGACTGAAGTGTCTTCTTCAACCGAACAGCACACTAGGGCAAAGTCATATTAACATGGACTTGTTGTTGTGTGGATATTCTGGTTATGAATATTTCAGTCTTAGTGAATACAGAATACATACAGAGTTGATATTTACCCTCTAGGCTCTGACCTTGTCACTTCCTTGGAGCATACACCAAACTCAGCAAAGAAAGCAATGATAATACACTTCCCCCCCAAATTGTATGAGATAAAATATGTGAAACCAACTATGTGTTGGACTATGAGGCCATTCCCTAACAAATCAACTCAATTTGCTGGGGGAGATATTCTATCTTTTGAACAGAGATGGTTAAATCTAAACCCAGCAATTCACCTGATATGCAGCAGAAAATGAATCACTTATGCATATAAAAAATTGCAAAAATCCATGGCTTGGATCAGACACATCTTCCTTATAATATAGCATAGTGTAGATAAGTTTAGATAACTTGCAGAAATTATGACATGAATACTACAGCAAGCTGTGTCGAAAACCAATTGCTTTTGAGTTGAATTAGCTCTGTAATGCTTATCTGAATATGAAGTGAGTGGAGGAAATGTGAAAAAAAAATATGACAATGATGGGAAAACATATACTTAACATTTTAGGGGATGGTCTCACCAAATTTGCAACACAAACATCAATTTGCACTACAGTACTATTTGCAATCTACATATAAGCAGTGCTCACAAATCGCTTGTGTACTTTGTACTTAGCTACGGCCCCACAAATCATAGTTTCCACTGTGGAATCAAACAGCATGAAACATCATAATGCCCACACAACACATAACTTATAGCAGCCAGCAGACAGCATGGCTCACAAACCAATGTGTGAGACAGCAATAAAACAAAAACAAAAAAAGTTTAACTTTACTTGTTTTTGACTGATGTCAGTCTTGTGACATTAACAAGCAGCGACAACATCTTACTGACATCTGTCAACCACACACACACACACACAAAATCAACTACCAAACTAAGCCAAAAGCAATGCCTAGTTTGATGAGGTGAAGTAGTCGTCTCTTGACATTTCAGTGGAGAATAGTTTCTTATGAGTTCCCATAGTCAGATACAGGGGAGATTCCAGACACAGGAGAGCATCAGCAAGTGGCATGTGTGGCCAACATAATAATGACAAACAGCAGCGAATGGAGTTACAGAATCCTAACAGCAGTAGCAAGTCAAACTAGCAGCATGGATCAAACACTAGCATTCTCCCACTGAGCCGTCCTGAAGGCATGAGTGGACTTCACCAAGCTTGCCTATAAATGCTACATGAGCAGCAGCAGCATTGCAACATGTCGGCAGACATACAGATTTTGCAATGAGCAGTTTGGCTGCAGCAGCAGATGAAATATATAGTACAAGAACAGTATTCAATATTCACCATAAAGGTTCATGAATCCATCTTTTTGGGGTGCAGTGGTGCCTAAAGACTGCTTTAAGGTTCAACTGAAATTAAATTGCACTTCTTTGTCTACTACAGCATACATGTCTGCTCTGTAAATCCTTTGTCCTGTGTTCTCCTTTGCAAAAAAAAAAATTGAACCAAGCAGCAATTACCATGACTTGAGGCTGAAGCCAATGAAGTCCCTTAAAGTGTAATGCCACCAAAGGCCACTAGATGCTGGCTCCAAAATATCCCTGGCTCCTATATACTCTCATTCAAAAAGCGTCAGCTTCTCTCTAGAAATACTAAGTCAATATTTTTTTTCTACAAGTCATGGTCTCATTCACTAAATTTTGGCCCTGTAATAGGTATGATGGTGGTCATTTTGGAAATTATTGCTCTGTTAATAATAGTTGAAGACATATAGTAGCTTTGATGTCTGCCATGTGGGTGTTAATTGACAGCTGGCTCACCTGCTGGTCTCCCCAGGTCCAGAACTTGCACTGAGTCGGACTATTGTTGCGGTATTACGGTAAATTGCCTGCCGTGTTAGCATAATTTAGCTACAGTAGCTCATGTTAGCCCAGGTGTGGACCACTCAGTGTTTCTTCGGTAGTGGGGCGTGTTTCCAGAGCGTGAAAGGCAACACCCCACACTCCTTATTTGGAAGGTCCTGGCTCTAAACGGAAAAGATGGTGCTGACTGTAACTGTAACTCTGGGCTTCAAACCAATAGGTGACATCACCTACTTTGACTTCATAATGCCCCATTGCTTTACATTATTTCAATCAAATACCATTCTGTCATCTTTTAATGTAAGCTGGAGACATTATTTCGATGCAGCAAATCAAACCGTAGAATAATGTGGCGTTCTATCATGGGCAGAGCAGATGGTCACACTGAGCCTGATAGCATCCTGCTACACAATACAAGAGCCACAGACTTTGAACAACAACCCACATTGTCTTTCCTGCTAAAGTCTCCTTCTTATCTAATTTACAAACATGAACACACATCTTGTCCTGCAACTTAGCTTGTTGAACAAGCCACCAAACAAACATTTGCAAGTAAAAGTGCACCGCTAGCATCAGTTAGCAGGCTAGATAGCTAATTAGCTGTTCAGCTGCAGCACATTCAACAGCATGTAAACATACCTGAAAATGTCACTTTGGTCCTGTTAGATACTGGTTTGGTCGTTGTTATTCAAAATCCCTGTTAGCAACATATCTGTCCATGACTTATAGCTACAGCAGTTTGTTTACTGTGTCTCCATTCCTTTACTTTGTCCACCGGTAGCCTGCCAGCTAACGTCAATCAAACAAGCTTCCAACACAGCCAACCCCAGATGGCTTAGACAAAAAGCAGCATTTATAATATTTTTCTATTTTTAGACCTTTTTCCTTCATTCCAATAATACAAAATTATTAACAATACATTTAAAACATTTTGACACTCTGACTGCAAAGAGGGATTTTTTAAAGTACAGAAACCAGATAGACACCTTTGTCAGTTGATCTTAAATACATACAGTATATTAGAGTAGACATCACTGAAATACTGTCTGCAAATTTTGATTGCCAGCAAAGATTAAGACCATGCTGTCTACTGTACAGGAAGCCAATTAGTGTTAACAGTGATGTTGCAAGCTTGATTAAATCCAGGCACGTGGATGTGTATCGATTACAATGAGGAAAACCACCAAAGACGTCCTCTCACATTTGGAGTAGCAACCCCTGCCTTTCATCAAAATTACTAATACAGAAATGTAAGAGGAAATGAGGCAGCGTCTTTAACAGTGATGATTGGGAAGTCGATGCAGTAGAAGAGAACATAGTTGTCTTTGTTCATAGCCACACGTATGCTTCAAATTAAAGAGTTTGCAAAAAAAGAAAGTTCTAAGTTGGCATTTGGAGGTGCACTTTTTCATCGAGACATTTCATAAACCAGATGCTTCACAAAAGGGAGGAGACAGATATTGAAAGTGCAGTAAATCCCAAGAACTGGTATTACTGGTATATAAATGGTCATTGGGGCAGTAATTGTTTGTTTGTTTACCATATGTGATAGAAAAGCTTGAGTGCTCCCTGAGCCTGCCGCCCACAACAAACAGGAGATGGGGGATTTGAGAAGAGCAGCCTCAAGAGGGGAAAAATCATTACCAATCCGTGTCAGCCTCCAGAAAGAAGAGATGGGTAAACAAGAGGGTCAGAGGGGATGCTGATTAGCCAGACAGGATAACTAGGGCCTTCTGCAGCAAGGAAGATGCTTCATACTGATCACATGAAGGATGAGAGAGTGATGAGGAGGAAGGAGAGGGAGAGAAACGGCTGAGCAACCGAAAACAATTGAGGATTCTGTGCTGCTCCATGGCTCATTCGCAGCAATGTGACAATCCTTTATGAATATTAAAAAGACTGAGAGAATACATTAAGATTTTACACAGTTGTTAAAGGTACATTTTCACAGCAATGAAATTTTTTATTCTAATTAATTAGACAGAAAGAACCAAATGTTTTCTACAAGATAAATTACAAAAGTGTACCATGGTGATGTCACTGACAACACAGTAATGTGGCTGACTTTTTGTTTCTGTTTGATAGAGTATGATGAGAGGCAGAGGCAGAGAGAAAAAAAGACTGGTGAGGCTATAAATCTGGACAGAGCACTAAAGAGACAGCACGCAGAGGAAACAGGTCTGATAAAGCACCACATTAATGACCATTCCCTTAAGAAAACCAACCTAATTTGTCAATTACAACCTCCTGTTGCCTCTTACTTTCCCTTTTCCTGAAAAGCTACTCCATTGATTTCACTTTACCTGCCCTTAAACAGACAGAATCACCACAACATCCTTGACAAACTGCTGCTCAGAGGCAAATGGTAAAAAAAAGGAAAAAGAAAGAAAAGTAGCCTATTTCCACCATTGATGTATAGAGAGAACTGGGTACTGCGTCGGAGACGGGGCTCTGTTCATTCCTATGAAAGTTGCTCAGTGGCGCATGATGCCAAAAAGCCACTTCCTGCTGTAAAGAAATCAGCAAGAAGTTTAGCCCTCCGGCTAACTTGAAGAGGGATAAAACAATACAGTGGTGCGGCTCTTCTAGACTTTCAAAATGTGATAAAACTGAATGGCTCAAATTCTGATAGTGAAATGAGTCATTTTGCGGGGGTTGTGACGCTCAAAAAAATGTATCCACTGTTTTACAGCCACTCCTTTTCCCATGATTGTGTGCGGAAAAATACTTTTTGGGCCCCTGTCGGACCCAGAAGTTGTAATTCCACAGTTTGGCCACTATGTCAAATTGGATTCAAATCCTGGCGCTGTTCCTGGGGTACTGGTTTCCACATACCACTGGAAGTGTTTTTTTACAATCTAACAAAAACCCCACAATGTTATTCTTTGAATCAATTTAAAAGAGCAGCGTTTTAGGGTCACTGGAAGATGAACAAATTTCAACACAAACCATCTTATTTTGTTACACATAATGTAGCTTGCTATGGAGCAGTTTATCGCTTGAACACTGCAAGAGCAGTATAATAATATGTGTCCACATATCTGTGGAACTCTGATACACACTTGCTTTTCACATAAAATGTTCTGCACCAAGCAGAGATTTCAGTAGGTGAGACCATTCCTCCAAAAAGTATATTAAAAAAAGGTTCAGCAAACACATTTGTAACCTGACAGGTCAACCCAGACGAGGTTAATTGCCCTACAATGCAAAGGGTCTTAATTTGCTCACTGCTCCAATGTGATAATTGTGGCAAAGAAAAATGTTATTGTACTGTGAGGCTGTGAGCGCACACTGAAGTGCACTGAGTAATTGCACCGCTTACTCACACACCAATAACACTCAAGGAACTGTAGTAGTTAATTGGAGAGCAGACGTGTGTTTACTTTGCAAAGTGAGAAGGGGATTGGGAAATTATCGACAGGCAGGTCTGCTGGAGTGCAGATTGCCCTTGAGCACTCAGTCACTGGCCCACGGACTGCGTGAGTGTCTACTTTAAATTCAGGGTAGTTTGCAGATCATTAAGGTAATAGTCTCAAGTAACCATGAAGTGGAGTGAGACTATATCTGTCTGTCCAAACAGTAACTAGGACCAAATACGTGCTTGTGGAAAAAGTAACATTTAATATTTAGATTTAGGATTTCCAAATTTGCCAAGCTATTCGTTTCTCAAGAAGAAGTGGCCTCATCTGTACTAGAAAGGCACACTGCAACACATATTTCCTTATTTGTAGATTGCCTAATATATGCCTGTACAGTAGATGTGAATTATCCATACAGTGCGTCACAGTTAAATGTAGCCTTGGTGTGCGTTTGTCAAAGTTTGTGTTACTGTTGTTTCAGTGTTACTCTCCGCTTACTGTCAGTTACCTGGGCCGTACAAGAAGAAATGCCAAAAACATGACACCTGATACCTCAAACCAATGTCTTTTCTACTTTAGGGGGTTTTCAAACCTGCATTGTTAAGTCCAGTTGAATTGGACTCTAGTTGTTTTCCCCCTTGGAACAATTCATTTGGGCAGATCTGAACACAGCAATCAAACTCAGGTGTGGAACCGGACCAATACCACTTCCTCAAAGCATCTCGATACAATCCCAAAGGAATTCTGGAGTGATTTGTTTGTGGTGGGAATGACATCCGACCTCGATCTGACCTGGTCCAAGACGTACTGCAAGTTTGAGCTAAACAGCTCCCATAGCTAGGTGTGCTTTGCATACTGGGAACAGTTGCTAGCAGCTAGCCAGAGAGTGAATTGAGATCCGAACTGGACTGGCGCAACAATGAACATTGCATTCTTGTTATTTGGCAAGTGGACCCTCTTCAGGACCTTCTTCCTGTGTTTACATTCTCCTTCCCACCTCAGAAAAAACTAACCAATGAGTGGAGTGAACGTTCTTGTGGCTTTTTTATGGGTTTTGGTTTGCTTGAATTTTTTTTTTTCCTGTGTGAAAAGAAACTGAACCAAGGGGAGTTTACAAACTCATCCACTGATTTGGACAAATGCAAACAAACTATAGGTTTGAAAACACCTTTAGTTAGCTGGATGCAAGACCATTTTACACTTGGTTCGAAACCATAAATTTTACCTGATGAAGGTCTGAGAACTGAAATTTAAATAAAGTGAGTACAAGTGATCGACTGTGCAGGTTTTTGTTTTTGTTTTGGTTTTTTTGGTTTAGTCATATTTTAAAGGTTAAAATTTGTGAAGTGTAATTATATATCTAATTAATTAATGAATCCTAGTTTAGAAAATTAAAGCAGACACGGAAATTAAAGGCACTGTGAGAAACACAGCACACATGCTTCCATCTATACCCTCCTTTTTACATTTTCTCACTATAAGTATACAGCAAGCTCTTACTTCTAATTGCACCAAGTAGCCACCTCTGCATTCCTACACAATGGACTCTGACCTTGTGATGTTTGCAGGTAGTTTCTACAATTACAAATAAGTGGGCTATTGTTAACCTGATTGACATTAGCAGCATGGAGCCAGGTTGGGTGCGTAACCCTCAAATCACTCTGGTGACCCTTGTGACCTCTGGACAGGCCGCAACAATTATTTTCATATTCAGCCAATGAGGATGATCTGCAAAACAGGAAAGTTGATACAAAGGTGGTAAATTGGAAAAATGGATGATTATCTCTTGCAATTATGTGTGTGAAGCATGGTATTCCGTTTAAGGTTAAAAATCTGTTCTTACTCTTACAGGAGGTTGTTTGTTGTGTACAATAAGTGTGTAAAAAATTAAGCTGTGTTCACATTATAAGTTGGGGGAGTGCATTTAGGTGCCCACTGTAGTTGAACATGCATGGAAACATTCAGGAGTATTTTGGTAAAGTTTTCTCAAAGAAGAAATGCTGAGCTGAATAAAATGCAGCCAAGATCAGACAGGCAAGCAGGATTGTGGAAATGTTTTTGACATAGAGGCAAGCAAAGCTTTGACCCTTTTTAAATCAGACTGCTGATGCATAAAAAGATATGCACTGGGAGGTGGCAGCAGGCACCTAAAACTTCAAACTCAGGGCTCCTCCAATATGGTTTGCAAAGCAGGTTCTTGTTGAGGGTGACAACTTCCAACTCACAAATTTAAAGACTAAAGCAGTATATACAACGTGGATGGAAAACACAAATAGATGCAGCTTTACTCAAGAATGTGGCGAGGAAGAAGCAGCACATGCTTTAACTTGAGTGAGAAATCTCAAGGATGCAGTGCAGCAAAAATGATAATCTTTGAGATTGGATGGAGATGGGGGATAAACAAATAGTCACAATTTGTACCTTTTCTGTACTGTAACTGTATGACTCCTCTATTGTAAAGTATGAGGAAGAGAGAAGCAAAAATGAAAGCGATTGGCTGAAAAAAAAAAGAAATCAATGAAAAAACTGATGTTTCCAGTAAGTTACTGTAAAAACACAGATGAATGGTTCTTCTCTTTTCATAGATGCACAGAACAGAAAATGTACAGGGCTATGTTCTGGTGGCTCTAGTTGCATGACAGTGTCCAACAAAGCAGCCAACAAATTTCCAGTAATTACTAAAATTTGTTTGAATCTGTCAAACTGCATTCAGCTTTGATTTCTTCTTCCATGTTCAATATTTCTCATGTATCATGATGCTGGGTATAACAAATCACACTGGCCAACATTTTTAGTACCACAAAGTGAAACAAGTAACAACTCATATCTGAAAAAAAAAAAATGTCAGTCTTGTATTCGATGTTATTACCCAACACTCCCACATTGTCACCCATTGGGTTGTGCAATGCATGCCAAAGATATTAGACATTTATGTGTGTGTGAGAGAGTGAGAAAAAGAGAGAGACGAATCCAAGTTTCCATCTCCTACTTGACGGTATCGCTGGAGTAAGCTGGACTGTGTGGTGACTTCACAGCAATGATTGTCATAAAAGATATTTGCTGAATTTTAATTGGCGCCTTCTGGAGCGGCTTGCTGAATCACTTTCTGTCTCGGGGGGTGGGACAGTTTTTGAAGCGGCTGCTGGTACAAGTCATTAGAGCCCACATTTAAAACTCAGCACCATCACCATTTTATTTTCTCTGTCAAGATTTATAATAAAATTAATTTTGAGATGCGTAATTGCTGGACACTGCATTGCGTGGCTGTTGACTCTGGCCACAGAAGGAGAAATAATTGACATGTTCAACGTTGACTGTATTTATTTGAGCTGAGGGGTGGCCAGGGCGCCGTTTGCCAAGGCCTACCTCTGGCATTCCAACGCCGACATCTGGGCTTGATTCATCAAGGTATTTGCATCGAAGTGCAACAATGTGCAAACAAGGATAATGAACGAAAGGCGCCCACGAAAATGCTTTGCATGATGCATGGCCTACATGAAATAAATAAACAAACCAAATGGGGATACAACAAGGCAATTTAGCGTCCTATTTTTAAATCCAGATGCCTGTGGCCTCAGAAACCAAGCCTTTAATGAGACTCGATGACAAGAGATGGAACAAGGTCAATTTGTGCTTTTGATTCACCAAAGCTTTGGCTCTCTCTGTGGTTCGACACGGGAGGGGGAATGGGGATGAGTCCAAGTTAACAAACTTTTTGGAGCTCTTTTTGCAGCATTTTTCAAAGAATTATACACTCTTAAGGCTCCGAAGAAAGTCCCATCCTGCAGCCGCACTGATCAAGAACGTCAAAGACACTAAGTGTCGGCTGATAATTTAAGCAGCGTAAGCCTTAAATGTCACAGATACATCCACATCATTAGATCATTACAAACAGTAATACGCCCATGTTTTCAGTCAAAGTTGTAGCCAAGCACAAGAGGTTCATTATTTTTCTGTCATTTTCAGGAAGAGATGATGAAAATTTCATGGACGACTGCAAAGCTAACTGCAGTATTGAGGGATAAAAGTCAAGAAAGGTTCAGAGAGAAATAATATCCCACCAACAGAAAATGTTAAATCATATTGTCACTCTCACAGTCACTGCAGACTGCTTTAGGAGTGTTCTAGTCATCAAATAAATCCTTACATTTCATGCATGAACATTTATCTGGGGGAAAAAAACAACTTGTCATGAAGCTGTGCATGCTTTTGTCATCTCTCGTTTGTCAAATCTCAAGGTAGATTTGCCCCTGACCTTATCAGGAACAGACTATTTGCATCCTGCATTTGCAGCAAGTGCTTTTACCAAGCAATAATTGTTTCCTGGGACCCTTCAAGATAGATTTTAAGAAAATTATCATCAACTCTACTTTTAAACCTTAACATCTGTAAAAAATCATATCCAGTGTCTCTTGGATGGCTCAGTCAGCCTGTTTTTTTCCCGTCATTATTTCATTATGGAAGGGATGATGATCTCCTCTCTTCTTGAATACAGTGTAATTATTGCTGATGAAATGAAATGCTTTCCTGTCACAAGCCTTTCACATCTCTGACATGTTTTGGCATTTGGAAGATGGGTGGAGTCTCTGGGATGTTACTGGTGCAGACCACACAGGAAAGTGTGAAGAGCAAGGTTGTTTGGCAAAGCGGAGAAGATTGATTTGCAGGCAAACGATTAGCATTCATCCAAAAATAGATGCAAAATATAAACATGCCAGCTCAGGACAACAGTGTACACTTTGAAATGTAGCCACATAGCAGCTCATAAGCTTATCAAAGAGTGAACAGGTTTACTCACTTAACTTAAAATAAATACTGTTCAACAAACTGAACAGGAATGCTTCATTAGCAGAGTATGGGTCTATTTTAGCCCCTGTGGAGCCCAGCAGATGTTGTCTGCAGAGTTGTAGGACTGGGCCTCCAGGCTAATTGTATAGCCTGAGCAGAATGCACATACTGCTATAGTGTCTGGCAAAGACGCTTAGCACATCTGATACCAGCCTTGAGTGCCAACTGAAAACCCTCAACTGCTGCAGGCAGTGTAGCTCGGCACAAGAATGAACAGGCAGCACCAGCGTCAAGCTGTGCTCTGACAGACCAATGCTATTTGGTTGTTAACAGGTCCCCAGCTGGTGTCTGCTGTGTGCTGTATGTGTTAGCCTGGTAGCATGCCACTGTTTTGGTCTGCGGATGTTTCACGAGCATGTGTGCAGCATGGATGTTGGCATAAAAGCGCTGGAGGCCCCCCGAACACAAGCTGCCACCAGAATAAAGAGGCAACGGCGAGCATTTATTTAGACAGCTTGTGTCTACGACAGGCGGAATGCAGACCACAAGCTGCAGGGCTGAAGTGGCTGAGAGGGCTCGTTTGTACACAAAAAGCCTGGTGCAGGGATTGGGTTACGACTAGATTAGAGTCTGGGACTGGTAGCAGCTTTGCCACTTTGCTGGTTGGGTTTTTCATGGTCTGATGCAGCGTTTGCTTCTAAAGGTACATGAAAAGCACAAACTGATCCCAGGATAAGAGACAAATATGGTTACACGTTTGCACAATTTTTACCATCTTAGTTATTAGACAGATCTCTGGCTTTTGAGTTGGTTGGATATATGTCTGTGGGAAGCTGTAACCTTTCACAATGGATTATAGCATGATTTTAGCACACAGGGAGAAAACGAAGTTGGGAAAGCCACTGAAGCATGTCTCCAGCAAGAAGACTTTCTTTCTCATCTCCAAAATGCGAATGGCTGGTGGGAACGGATGGTGGGAATGCCTGCGGTTTTGGTTTACTTCCCAAAACCTCCTTGGGTCACCAATATCGTTTAATGAATCGCTTGGGGTGGCTTCAAATAAGAGCAGACGGGTCCTTGATGGCACCCCACTGAACTGGCTCCCCACCACTGATCATACACCACACCGCGCTCATGAGCCCCAAATGAGAGGCTGTAGATGATTCGCAGTTCTTCCAGTAACTGACAAATGAAGGAACCATTTCTCACTCTATATTCGTCCCGTTATCTTCTCTGTGGCTCTGTTATCAGCATGATCACTGCAGTGCAAATTCACATCAACGTTGCTTAACTTATTCATTCAGGTAAATATATAGAAACAAAGAACCTTCCTTTCATATATTGTGACAAGAACAGTGTTTTGCATCACTGTGCAACTCTGTAGTTCAGACATGTTGGGCCCACAAAGACACAAGATGAACATGTGTTGTGCTTCATTACACTGTGGGAATAAATTACAAGTTAATTAGAATGGGACGTTCCACCAAAACAATATTCTTTAGAGACAATTAATGCCAGAGCATCTCGCTGCCAACACAACCGTGACAGCACCTCCTAATGAGCAGTTTATTCAAAATGCAATTAATTGACCACAAGAGGTGAAGACAGCTTCACTTAAGAAAAATACATCAATATTGACACAAATAATAATCAGTGTATCAGTATCAGTCTAGCATAGAACCCTGCAACATCCTCAAACTTTTGAGGATCGGTAAAAAAAAAACCTGCTGACAGGCCTGTGCTGGAAGCAAACAATTATCCACCAACGAAACCTTGTTTATGCAAGCATGCCACATAAAAATGACTTTAAAAATTGATGGGCTTTGTTCTGGAAGTGGCCGATTTGCTGACAGTGAAAAATGAACTCTCCCATGTACAGTAGTGTTTCCAAGTTCTGGGGATGCTTCCAATTTTGGGGTAGGTGAATTTTGAAATGCCGGGACAGACGGGAACACTGTCTGTTCTGTCAGGAAGACAGGAAGAAAACTGTGCCCTTGTGCATAAGCGTGAAATGGAGGGGTGCATCTGTCACAGGAAATTGTTTAGAAAATGTACTTATTTTCTGTGTGGAATGTGGTAATGGTTTGATGATCTGATTTCCAATGCATGGTAAACCATAGGATCTGAAAGGCATCCTCCAGACAGGCAGTGACTGTCAAAGTGTTATCGTAACTTTGTGACACTGGGGAATCACTGTAAGGACATATTCATTAATTATGTCTAGTACGGGACCACAGTTTCATTCCTGCCTCTCATGTTGTTGCTATGGACATTTCATTAATGCTATACAGTTTTTCTTGGAAGACACTTCAATAGCAACAAAAAGGGAAAGCAAGCAGGACCGTCTGCAGTGGCTTTTCTCATCAAGATGAGCATTCCATTGAGAGGAATTTTGGGCGGCGGATCCTTTCTAATCATCATGAGCAGGATTAATGTGAGGTGACAAAGCCCATCAGTTTGAACCTTTACCCGTCTGCATGACTGCCTTTGCTTGGCAAATTGTGTTGCTGCTAATGAGACAGAGCAGGCCCAAAACCAAGATAAAAGGGGAACAATGAGCACAACTATTTCTTTTTAACTTAGCGCAAAGGTCTTCCTTTTGAAATAAAATGTTTTCTTCTGGAAACAGTATCAGCAATGCTCTATTTTGTTCTAACGTGTGAGCTGAGTGGAGAAAAGGGTGCATTGACTACAAAGGAATTCAAGGCTGCTCTTGCTATTGCACGAACACAAATTCCATTTGCAAGTCCTGGCTTTGTTTTGAATATACAGTAAGAAATACAGTAATTAAAAAATACAATAACGTCACAACATGCTTTTTTCAAAATCACAATTGACTTTCGACAGCACACACACTGGTGCAGTTGCATTCAAACTCTGGGGACATCCTTCTATGTCCATATTTCGAGACAAAATACATCCTAACAGATTGACCAACAAGTGCTCAAACCTAAACAACAAAATAGGGTGGCCAGTGCTTTCCAAAACCACCCATATCAGTGATCGAAAAATGATTCATGAGTGTTTTCTGATCTGATCTTCTAGTTTAAACAACTGAATTGCTGGATTACAATAAATTATACCACAAAGCCTTTTGATGAAAGCAATTGAACATTTATTATAGATCATACTGTTGTATATGCAGTGCTTTTAATCCTACAATAAGAACAGTGTTTATGTAATGTGCGTAATGTATGGTATACTGTATGTAACATTGCTGTATTTTATCCAGAAGAGATAAAGACAACAAACCAACTAGAGAGGTTATATTAATGCTGACATAAGAGACATTTCCTTGAAGGTTCTTAATGTAGAAATAACACTACTCTTGCAATAATCTGTATTTTTAGAGTCACTTCTAAAAGCTTTCATAAGGAGAACTTAACTCAACAGTTTCTCCTCACTGATTTGCTGAAGCTGGCTGGCACTGTTGCTCCACTGGTTTCAGTTGGCTTAGCTTGTTATGTGGGTGCTGACAGTGCCAGAATTAATGACTCCATCTTCACCCATATTACCCTGTCATATGTCAACTATAAGTGATTTCAGGCATGGAGCAACCCCTATAGGAAATAAGGATATGCTTTTGCTGAAGCTGGGAAAGCAGGGCTGTGATTAGATGAGCTGAGGCACAGCCAGCTGCAGTCTGTCTGGCTGCCACCCATCCCAACAAGTCTGTGTTAGAGGGAGAGAAGAAGAAGAGAGTCTTCCAGTTCCTCCTCTTTGGAGCTGTCGCTTGTGCCTGCTGTCAGTGCTTTTCTAATGGGCTGGGACAGGGGCACAACAGCTTGCGAGACATTGCAGTTTGGGCTGTGTGAGTTGGGGGGAAATATGACCAGCAGGAGTTCCCACCTAGCCATCATCCCTCTCAGGATCCAATTAAGAGATCAGGAGGAAAAAAGGCATTCTGGCAACATGAGATGACAGCTTTGTTAACATGCTCCAGCTTAACGTTTGGAGTCATTAAAATGTATAAGAAAAATAATAATAATAATCGACCAAGTCATTTATCAAGCCAAATACCAAAAACTTCCTGGTTTCAACTTCTCGAATGTGAGGATTTGCTGCTTCTCTCATTGTAAACATCATTTTAAACTGAGTACTTTTGGGTTTTGGACTGTTGGTTTGACAAAACAAGAAATGTCATGATGTCACCTCGAGCTCTGAATTTTGTTTTCACTATTTTTCATATTTTAGAATTGAAAAATAATAGACAGATTGTATGATTATGAAAATCATTCCAAGTGGCAGCACTAAAAACAATATAGCTATTTATCTCAAAATCAAATACTTTCCTTTTCTTCTACTACTACTACTACTACTACTAGTACTACTATTTCTTGGCTTAGGTTAATAGAAGTATATATATATATATATATATATATATATATATATAAGACTGCTACCACTCCCATTTGTCAGTTTAACATGAAGCTACAGCAAAGAAACAGCTAGCTTAGCATAAAAAACACAACCTGTCATTGTTATACTACGTACAGATTAAACAAATGAGATACAATTGATGAGCTGGAAGACGCTTTTTAAGAAAAAAATTTGGACAACAGAAGCAGGCTAGCTGTTGAACTATTCCTTTAAAAGATGCTATCTAGGAGGATGAGGAGGATGAGTTATAGTTTAGTACCAAACTGCAACTTGGTTGCTATAAAAAGACAGGAGCCAACAAGCTAATTGCAACATTAAGTTAATGTTCATATGACAAAAGCAATTTAAGTCCCACTAGCAAAAGCTTTCATAATACTTATTACACCTAATGATGAGTCACTTCTGTAGAACTAGAAAAACAGTGAAGAAATGTAAAAATGGAAATGTAGAAAATGAATCCCAGCCACCCTGACCTGCTGAAATGTTGCTGCTCTCTCCTGTTATAATCTGTACAGCTTGTACTGCTGTTTTTTGCTACACTGACCAATGTAACAAACCACAATCCTCTATGAGAATTCATGTCAGTATCAGACAGACCTCTTGAGGACTATTCATTACTTTTTCAGGACACAGCATGGAGAATTCATTTGTACATGTACCTGACTTTGCAGGAGGAAGGCAGAAACAGCATTTCTGGCAGGATGTTACTGTACATGATCGTCCGGCATATAAACAATAGGCAGCGTAACCTCTCTCTCTCTCTTTGAATAATCCATGAAAGCAAGTGGCTCAGAGATGTTCATTAAAGCATTTTTCCTCTGAGCTTCTTCCGATACATTAGATCTGTGACAGGACAAAGAGAATACTAATGACCGCATTTACGTTTTTATTTACATTAACCACCACAGGGCCCTGCTTTTATTCCAGCATGGGAGAAAATGTGGCGCTGGCAGTGGTGGTAGCTAATGAAACATTGATGGAGATAAAGGTTAACTCTTCTTCTCCGAGGGACTTTTTGATGACTAATTGATTTGGCATACAGAATAGGCTGACATGGTGTCCCTTTGAAGGAGAAAAGGAAGCATTTTTTGTTCCTTGCAGACTTACCGGACAATAATTAGCAGATGAAACAAAAGTGCCCTCAAGACAGACATCATGAGAAAAGTGTGATTTTCTGTCCTTTGGAGCTGTGTGGCATTTTGTTCTTTATGGTTGGGGTTGCATGAGCTAATTAACCAGCCATGTATTTCCTCCTGGCTAGTAACTCAGATGATTTACCAGCCACATCTGTCACATCTACATACATGCTTATTAGTAGAAATGTACAAGCATGCAGCGTGTGTACAGCAAGGCTCAAAGCAGTATTCATGCCTTCTACTGTACTGCTAATTTGCTGATTGTACATCAAATACAGCATGTGATCGTCAAATACACTCGTAAATCCCTCCTTCATCATCTCAAAAATAACCTCTCCTAGGAGGACACCTGACACGACAACTGTGTCTGATGGCAGGCCGTGGTATGCTGAGAGCCGGTCCAACATGTGAGAGCAGCCAGCGCCGCCTCCCATTTCAAAGCTAAAGGAACCGATGGTCCGTTGTACTCACCGAGGCTATTTGAGAGAGTTGACCTCTGACCCCATCACCCACACCCTGATCACGTCCCACTGTGCGTGCTTTCAAGTGCTCAACCCTCTAACCCTTGTGCCGTGCCCTGGACTTTAAAGTGTGAAACATGTATCAATTACCCAATTCCTCCGCTGAGCATCGCCATTACATCAGACTTCTTCAAGAGCCAATACTGGCTTGCAATTTTATCATACTTACAGCACATTGTACATATTTGCATTTCAAATGTGCTGAGATCATGTTTGATTTGCTGTCCAAAATACAGACCATCATAAACCCCTTTAAGTTTATATCTCAAATCCACCCTCTGCAGAGAATCAGAGGTTGGTTTAACCTTGGCCTCATTGCTCCAGCTATTCTCCCTCTGGCCTCACTAGCGAATGCATTAGTCAGTGAGTGCCAGACATAGCTTTCTGTGCCAGTGGTATAACTTGCCTCGCCTGTATAGGGCACCCTCATTGGCCCTGATCACTGATTTAGCGTTACATGAGTGCAATGAGGGCGCCAGCCCAACAGGTGGCATTATTTATAGTGAACTTGCAGTCCTGGATGAGGAAGGGAGCCAGGAATGAAGCAGGGAGAGGTCTTGATAGAAACTGGGAGAGGTAAGATATACAAGAGAGAAAACTGTAGGAGAGTTGATAGACAAGAGGAGAGGATGTGGTGGCATGAAAAGAGGGGACATTTTGAGAAGTAAGCAACATGATGTAAGGAAAGGTTAAATAAGGAAAGAAGCATCATGGTGAGAAGTGTGGATAGAGAAATGGGGAGGAATGCAGCGAGATTTAGCAATAACCCTGGTCCTTCACTTTTAAGAGCCACTCTGAGCACAGCTTCCTCCCTTCCCGTAGCTCAGTCTGCTAATTACCCAAACCAAACACAAATTAGTCATTGCTTTGACATGTGCACCACACAAACTCGTGCTTCAATTTTGTACATTTTATGTTTGAATGGAACCAATAAATCTTATGATCATTTCCTGAGCAGCCATTCAGTGAAATATCCTGGCTCCTTCTGACTAAATGAGGGCATATCACAGTAAAAGGGGTAAAAAAAAATAAAAATAAAAAAGTACCCCAGAGTAAGTAGGGATCATATGCATTACTCTAATCCACACTGTAATGACCATATCAAGTAGATTGATGAGATTATATTCTGATTGCCCTAGTTGGTGCTGTCTGCTGCCTCAGACGGCTGCCAGAACTCGTCAATAAAGTCCCGGGGATTAGAAATTGTTTTCAATTGATCCCTTAGTCTCTCTTGTGAGGATTAAAGCAAACCTCCCTCTCAAATATTGTTATTATCCATTTTAGTGTTTCTTAACTTGACTTTGCAGCCAGTGTCCCCTCCCTCCCCCTCCCTCTGTATTGCTAAATTAGAAATCCTTATTACATTGCAAAGTGAAACACTGCAAAGGAAATAGTTTGAGGGGAATCCAATATAACCGAGATTGTACTTGCTTGCCATGTTTGTGTTATTGCATAAATCGGGTATTTTATTTAAGAAAACATTCCTGCACTGTAGGGGGATGCAAACACAGTTTAGTTGCACACTATGCCTCGCCTAGTTTGTTCTCCGGTTGAAAAGTGGGGTGCAAATTGCCAGTTACGCAATACAGAGATACAGAACACAAGAGCTTAAGGGGACTTAGATTCTTCATTGCTGCAATGAAAACACAAGGGGAAAAAACATTAAGGTCTGTGGTATTCTGGCCACTTCAAAGCCTTATTCTGAGCCACTCAAGACTTTGTGGCCTTTGATCTGAATTAATGTGTTTATTTGCATTACATATTAATTTACGTAATAGCTATGCTGCGAAATGCTAGCTCAGCTTTCTGCTAAGTTTCAGTAATGACTGCAACCGAACCACAACTTATGCACTGTGTTGTGTATAAATTTGTTGGTTCCACATGCAAATATTGCTTTACATTAATATATTGAGCTACTATTTGAAAGAGCATAGAGAAGGTGAAGGAGGTAATCTCATTCATTACTGTAGTTGCGGTATAAAAAGGGATTTGACATACCTGAAGTCATTCAAGGCAATCCAAGACAAGCAGTTGATTTTCCAGCCAAAATGGATAGAGAGAAAGAAAAAAAACAGAGAAAGAGAGCACGGTTAGTATCTTTCACAGGCTTCAGTGCATTTTTATTTCATGGTAAAGGAACTTTGACATCACTTAAAAGTTGACTTCTTCGATTCAGTTTGCAGCAAACTGTCAGTAGAGCATATACACAACATTCTTCAGCTGTCAACGTAGTTCAAGAGCAGCAGGTAAGAACACATCGGCCTCCCACTGGATGATATTTGAAGCGACTGGTCTAAAAACACTCTGAGTCAAAACTGTATATTCTCATATGTATTTCCAAAAGAGAGAAAGAAGATTCACTAAACCTAATGGAAAAAAAACATGACTTTTTTTTTTAATCGTTTCCTTCAATTTATGATATTTTGACATTTTCTGAATACTGTTATAACAGATAAGGACTGTGTATACTGGTGAGTCTTCCAAGTTAAATATCTGCTCCACTCGTTGCTACAGTATGCATATGCAAACACTCGGGAGGGGAGGGGGCAAGTGAGGGCGTGTCGACTTCGGGATATATTACCTGACTGAAAAAGCTATCCAGATGGATTTGTTGACACTTTTTTTTTAACTTGCTGGCAAGCCCTTGTAGCTGTGCTGTTGACAGCATGCATAAATACATGGGATATTGACTAAACACAAACAATCCCGCAATCCCATCTGATGATTGCCAGACAGTGTCCTCCAGATTAAAAATCGTTCTCTGTTCAGCTCGAGGCAACAGCTGCCTCTCAGCTGATTTCTGTTGGTACATACTGTACCAGAGTGATCGACGAGACTGGATGTCAGACATTACCTGGCTCACAGTGTGTATGTGAGAGCTGTGTGCTATTCAAACAGGTTCTGGCTGTACAAATTTAACACCCCTTGAACGTTTGCTCATTTTGCGCATTTATGCTTAATTTACAACTTATTCAGCCATGTCTATTCCTAATTATTTTGTCTTTGTAAGTTTGAACTTACAAGGCAAATCATGCTTGCAGTAAATGATCAGCCACAGTATTTCCTCAAACGCCTGCAGTTTTCCACTGGGCTGAGCAAGCAGATCGATCCTCAGAGCGCTGTGCTTTATGTAGCTGTCTACACACTGATCCTGTATGTGCTACACTATAAATGCTTTTCAATGCATGAACAAGGGGTAAGGTCTCTGTCAGTGGGTTGTTACAGATTGGCAGTACTGCCAAGAAACCAGTGAACTAGTGATACTGGTCGGTGGTATCGAAATTGATGTATAAATCAGTCCTTTGACCTCCTCCTACAAATAAATTCTGAGCACTCGTGACACTTTAGGTTTTATATAGTAGACAAAGATATACAAGTATTTCATGTGACTTTTTAAAGAAAGATCAAATGTCAGGTTTTTCTAACCTCTGTTTGGAACAATGGTTTTGGAATCAGATGAGTTATGCTCCCAGTGGGCAGATACAGTAAAAGAAAACCCATGCACTTTTCAATTTTGTACACACAAAGTCACTGCAGAGGCTTATGTTTTACATAAGTGTTTACACATTTCACATAAAGTTCAACTGTGCCAGATTCCTTAAAGAAGTACCATAAATCCCCATGTTTGGATCTTTAATATTTTCTTGTGTTTATGACTAGTAAACCTGCCATGCTCTGGATTCGTTAAGGAGGCCAGTGCTTTTTCCAAGCTCCAGGGTGCAAGTGGCTCTGCACTTCATTTCCATTTAGTTTAAAGCTGGTTTGTGGTTAACTGCCAGGTCAAAGCCGACTCTGACCCGCTTTTTCGTGGTTCTTTGTCTTACTCGTGTGAGCCATGGGATTCAGGAATCCAGCTAATGCAGAAAACACTGAATAAATGTAAAAAAGCTACGCAGAGCAGGATTTTTAATGCTTCATTATTATACTTGGTATGCTTTTTGTGCTATCTGAAGCTTGCCAAGGTTGTAATATTTCATATTTTTTAAAGTCTTTGGAATTACAAATGCACAGTCACAGTGTTTAGACAGAGTTCAAAAACAGATGTATGTAAATTCATGACATAACTTGCAAGATTTTTTTTAAAGAAAAGCAAGCATGAATAAAGTGCAATGGGAATTCCTGAAAATGCAGACATCCCGTAGGACATCAACCTGTTTTTAATATGAAAATCCATTCCTACGCAATTCATTGCAATTCAGTTTCTTCACAGAGTTTAGCGCAGACACACTGCTCTCTCTGGAGTTAATTATGACACTGTTCGGCAGACGACTACCACCAAGATTGGATTTGATCATGGCTGTCAGCCCTTCTTTCCATCTGCAGGCACTGAAAAAGTGACAACATACAATGAAAAAACATTCTGATGACTAAAAATCCTGTTCACTCTTTCAAATAAATCCACAGTCCTTCCATGGAGCAAGTTTGTAACACTGCCTGTTTAAAATGCCCCAGTCCCATGTTTGAGCAAGTCGCTCTCCACGCTAAGAGGACTTTCATCATGCTTTGGTGACAGAGCCGGTAATTGAAGTGCCCTCTGCCTTTAAGCACAAACCCACATGCTGCAGCTACGGTACACAACTTTGATTTACATCCTAGTCTGCCTTCATTACGCACAGACACGCCCACCATGAGTTAAATTTGTGGGTGTTGAAAAGTCATCTGCCCAGATCACTCGGGGAACTTGTGACAGGAGTACATCCTCCGTGCTGGTTGGATAGCTCCACTGCTCCAGAATCCCAGCTATCTGAACTGGAGAGAGAACCTGAACGACTGAGGACAGAGTAAACAGAAGTATAAAACATATCTCTCACTCTGTACCACTTTGGTGGGCCCTTTTGTTTCCCTTTTGATATTTTCATAAATCAGTAACAAGCAGGATGGATGGGATAGAGAGGGAGAAAGAGATTTTGGGACACCCGGGAGGGGAACAGCTGTCTTTGAGATTGCTCCAATGTGTGAGCGCAAGAGAAAGAATCCTTTTGTTTCCACGCGGTTTGCCACTTCACCGCGGACCTTTTATCTGCACGGTGCAGACAAAGGCCCCATGCTTCTCGGATGAGGCAGAAACCTCAGGAAGCGCGTGCAGGAGAAGTAATAAGTAGGGAGGGAGAAAGAATAAACATGTTCCAGGAAGTGAAACTGCATGTACACGAGGAATGAAGTAGTTTAAGTAATGTCATTGCTGGACGGTGGCCTCCAGAAGAAACCAGTGGACGGCTAAGCAATCTGTTTGTGTACAGTTCATTTTAGAGTCAAATAAGGGTATGAACTGCAAATTCTATGTAATGCTTTCTAAGAACAGGTCTGAAAATATTCAGGGAAAGGACTGGAGATGCTTTTGCTTTTAAGACCGAGTGTCTCTAAGTTTGTTTGTTTCTCCGAGCATCCTCAGTTTTTTCATCTCCTTTATTTAAACCTAGCTGTGTTTCCTCATCAAATGAAATCACTATTAAGTCAAGAAAAGCTTAGAATAGGAAACTATCAAAGCCAAACAAAACAAAAAAAAGTTTTACCACTAAAAGTAGATTGAATTACATTTTGAAACTGCATTTTTGTAACCATATTGTTGTTGCTTTATGCATGAGCCTCAACAGTGCAGATAGAGTTACCCACTTCACCATTTTCAGTGTTCTGGATGAGAAAGTATTCTAAAAAAAGGAATACTATCCATTGTCTGTTTGAATGGAAACATTACTGTTTGACCACAAATGCCGAAGGGTACTTCTGCAACTTTTATGAGCCGTACAGTAAGATTAGTTTTAAAATTTTGTGCGGTAGCTGCATAGTTGTACCGGGGACATTGCATTTTTAGACTGAAAAATGATCAGTTTTCCATTATTCCATTGTAATTTACTCTTAAATGATCATGTGAATGGTAAATAGGTTATTATTAATGTTTTATGTGGTAGATAGTTGTTGACAATAATTAAAATTTTACATAATTACAATTTCAAGCTCTACTTTCACCCAGCTTTTCTTTCTTTTCTATTTTTGCCATAATGGGATGCTGCAAGTTGTCGGTTTCCCACGACACATGGTTAAAAGTCCTTTACTCATCGATGGAGGGGGAGAGAGGCCACCAGATGTTGGCTGCTGTCTTGGTTGCTGAGGATGAGTCTTTTAAGTACAGACTGTCCTTGTGCTTTGTTGCTGAACTGAGGCAAAGTGTCCTAGTTATTTTCTTCAATAGCATAATGCAGTAAAGGGAAAACAAATGGGAAGACAGGAGGTAGTATTCCTGCTTAAATCTATCTAGAAAAACAATTCCATGATATTGCTGTATAGCTAAAATGTACCCTTAAGATTGTAACTCTGAAGATTGACGCTTACACACACGCATCATTCAGGAAAGGAGAGAAACACATAAAACATAAGAGATCCAAAGTATTAATAGAAAACAGGCTCAACTCATTCAGAAATTCTCAAAGAGTTGTACCAAATACAGATTTTCTAATGGCATTACTGGCACTCCCTGCAAAGTTTAGAGAAACACTTGAAACAACTGGGTAGCTGACTGCCGCTGCAAGAAACCCCCAGCTCCAAGAATTACTGTTTATTATCTTTCCATCACACTTGTCAAGCATCCACTCATGTGGCCCTTGGTTCCTTCTAGTTTCGTCAAAATAAGCAAAATGTCTTAAAGAAAACCTTGGCAAGTGGCTTCCTTGATCTTCTAAATAAAGAGCGCTGCAGAATGTTGACACTTTTTTTTTCTTCAGTTTTATAAGAAAGCAAAGTTTATAGCGGGCATTCCAAGTCTGTCTCTTCCTCCTCACAAATGAGCTCCCAGTGGAGCAGTGAATATGTTTTTTTAGCACACTCATTTTGCAGGTGATACTTGTTTTAGCACTAGACACAGGACTCATTTCTAGATATATTATGCATAAATGCCAGCAACAACACCCTAATAAAATTGAGGACCTGCTTGAAAATGCATCTCCATGGACTTATATTCAAATTAAAATTTTAACATAAATAACAAATAAAAAGTTCAGTAGTCTGAATTGAATTAAAGCTGCACTAATGAATATTTTTATATTAACAGTGGCTCAAATGATATGTGTAATGTGATCATACTGATGAAACCACAGAGAATGATCGTTCCCCTCAGCATTTTAGGCTCCAAAACTAACTCAAAGCTCATTATAATTTCCATCCACAGCAGGAAGCTGTTTTTAGTGAAAAACCACTAAACCTTATTTACACTACTTACCCAGCACTGAATGGCAGTGTTAGCATTAGAAGTTAGCAATTAGCTGGTGAATATAGTGGAGCATTTAGCAGCTAAGGAGCCAGATATTTCTTCCCCTGTACTTGGTGGAGACCAAAAACAGAGCTGGAAGGAGAGTGAAGACGTGTCAGGTGGCCAGAAACCTGCTTCCATACTGTATTAATGTTTATGTTACTCCATGTCTGCGGGATGTAAAAATAGATAATTGTTTTCTAACAATAATTCTTAAAGGATAGGTTCATTTCAATTCAATTTTTCAACTCTTTCTTAAAACAACAGTCAGGTGTCTGTATGAACACTGAAAGAAGTTTTCCTCGCTGTAATCATTCCTCCTGTTCATACTGGCTGCTAAAAGATCCCCTTCAAATGTGCATTCAATGTAAGTGATGGGAGCCAAAATCCACAGTGTTCCCACACAGTCATTTTGTGCAAAAATACATTTTAAAGTTTATCTGAAGCTTATATGAGGCTTCAGCAGTCCGAGTTAGTCATATGAAGTGGATATCTGCCACATTTACAGTCTTTTTAGCATCCAATTTCCTCTTTGTGTCCCTTGGACAGTGTTTCCCTGTTGAGCTGCGGTTGAAGTATAGTAACAAAAAGAGGGTCTAAAAAGACTCCGTTGTTGAAAGATATCCACTTGATTTGACTAATCTGGATGGCTGAAGCTTCAGATAAACTTTTAAATATATTTTTACACAGACGGAGGGCTGTGGATTTGTGCCCCCATCACTTAAATTGTATGTGCAGTATGAAGGGATCTTCTAATGGTCAGTCAGAACAGGAGGAATGATTATGGCAAGAAAAAAATGTTTCAATGTTTATTTGGATACCTGACTATTGTTTTAACACAGACTTGAAAAAATGTGAACCCATCCTTTAAGGTGATGATGTTGTGCTTACAGCTTGTTCCTCTGCCTCCACATGGGGGCAAGAAATGTTACTTTAAACTTTAAAATGAATTAAATTAATTTGAAAAGAAAAATCAATTCGACTTGGTTTGTCTTACCAAGAGTTAGACAAGGAAGAATGGCATTGTTTTCCTCTCTGTGTGTTTAGTAGAAAGGTCCTTCGTGTGTTTAGCCAAGCTTAAGTTTGCTCAAATAGTTGTCTTATTTATTTTTGTATCTTGTTAGCTACAAAGCTAGCCACCAAAACACCTGAGTCATCTGGGTTATGTTCAGAGGTATGACATTGTGTGAAGATGGAAACTTAACAACTACATACTTCTTAGGGGCTGCATGCAACTGTAACCCAGCTGTTGATGATTTACAGTGTGTATAGTAAGCTAACTACTTGTTAGACTAACATGTATTTGTATTTCTGTATGTTAAAGTTAAAGTTGGAAGCTAACTTTGACAAAGACAGGCTAGGAGTCCCCCTGCTTTTAGTCCACTGTGCTAAGCTAACCATCTCTGTAATGACCATAGTTTAAATTGCTATTGATGTTCTAATCTAACACCCAAAAAGCCAAAAAGCATATGTCCCAAAATGTCAAGAGTATTCCTTGAAAGTCTTGACGTGTAGACGGTATAAATTAAACTAGCTAAATAATATGAATTAATATGCCCTTCCCTGAGGGTACACTCAATAAAACTGTGCCATTATATTTCACTTGGGTGGCAGATATTGGTTTTTATACGGTCATGTCATAATCATTACAATTAATCATAGGAGACACACTGCAACCTACTCCTGTGGAGAACTGTTACATGAGCATGGGGCATTCAAGGACACGCTTGGCTGATACGGACTCCAGTTCACTTTCTTTCCCTTTCAAGGCCAAGGATCATCCTAGTAAGAAAACCGGCAATAAAAAAGGAAGGAAATGAGACATATACTGTAATGTTCTTGCCAAAATATTCGAGGAAATATACAGACAGTTCTTATAGCCAGAAATGCACCACGCTTCCTTCCCTTGTTATTCCCTTGTTGCATATCATACCCCTCTCTCTCTCTCCCCCCTTGTTTCCTGCCTGCTACTCTGCTATCAGCTCTCCTTTAAAAGGCAAAAAATGCCCAAAAGCATATCTTTAAAAAAAAGACCTGATAGTTGCCAATAAATGGTGTGACTTATGGTGGCAATCAATGGGCCAAATTACAAAGAAATTGTCACAGGATTGACACCAGTTATTTGCACTTCTGAGATTCAAAACTCAACTTCTTGTCGCCCAGCATTATCCATTTATTTCTGAAAAGTCTCTCAGCTGCAAACATGTCAGTTTTTTAAAAAAATGAAATGCAGTCATGCTGTGCTTTTCAATAAATAGAGAAAAACGGAGAGGAAATACTGTGCTCTCTGTGAGTGCATCGGCTAAGGGAAATTGGACGTTGTGTGTTTGTGGAAGGATTGCAAATGATTTCCTCTTTTGATTTATCAGTTATTCTGGCACACAAGGCAGTACTTATTCAAGTTAAGTCTCACAGGAGACCTCAAAATGTCATAATGCAAACAGTTAACTTAAACGTCAGGTAGAGCAGATGCAATTTAGAAATTTAAACTCTTAGCTGATTTTCAACTTAATTTCCATATATTAATCATGAACAGCCATAGAATGGTTGCCAATTTATCCTGTTTCGCTGCAGCTGGCTTACTTCCACAATCCACTGATGTATTCTGGCATCTGGATAGCAGGTGAAACAGAAGTCAAGTTTGCTTAGTTTACTTCTTTATGCACCCTAGTGCTCAGTCCATTATCAATGTTAAAGGAGAACATTTTAATCTGCCCTAATGACATTATATTACAACATTATGAATTACTTCAGGTCTTAAAACATGCTGCCGGAGTCATTGATTGTATCATACAATTCACCACTGAGGACGCAGCTTAGTAAGGCAAAAATAAAATAAAACAAATTTGGCTTGAGGCCACTGTAATATACAGTCATGAACAGATATTACCTGAAGGTACAGCTGCAATTAACAATTATTTTCACTATTCATCTTTTAGTCTATGAAATGTCTGAGTCCAGGGTGACATCTTCAGATTGCTTGTTTTGTCAAACCAATAGCCCAAAACCCAAACACATTCAATTAACTATGGTATAAAAATCAATAAAACCTCACATTTAAGATGCTGCAACTATAGTGAATGTTTGGCATTTCTGCATGAAAAATGACGATTAATAAATTATCAAAATACAGTAGTTGCTGATTCATTTTCTTTCGATTTACTGTTCAAATAATCAAATTGTTTTAGCTCTACCTTGAGGATGTTTTATGTAGTTTTATGGAGCAGGAACATCGACTGTTTGAAGTATGATGACAGAAGAAGACGTTTGCCACTGCTGTTCAAGAGTGGTGACAGAATTACTATAAAATAACACTGTAGTAACTCTTTAAAGTGTTCTTTTATGGCACTTCATGGTTCAAAAATGTAAAGTAGAGGTTACAAGTAACCATTGAAATATAATATAGGCAGACACAGATGCTCACCACAGGTGAAAGTAGTGAATGTCTGTCTTTGTTTTGGTGACAACAACCCTATGTCATTTACAGATATATGGCTAAAGCTGTCTGTGCTCCAGACTTGTGTTCACAACACACACACTGAACTGGAGGGCTGGGTCAGCTGTTGGTTCAGACATGGCACCTAACCATAAAATATAGCATATCCCCTTGTCTGTCACTGGCATAATGACATCTGTGTTGGCGCATAGGAACCTTGATCATTATCTGTACTCACTCTCACCATCTGTCCACTACATGTCAGTAGTGAAAGCCACTTGTAATGGTCACAGTGGCTATGATCGTGCAAAGAAGTCTCAGAAAATGTGCAAAGTCTGCTTTTGGATTAATGAAGTAAGGAGATATTTGAGTGACCTTATTTATGTCTGTAATATACGAATCTTTCTATCTGTATTGGTATTTGTCCTTCGGGCAACAGGATCAACAAACTATGCACGGATTTATTTTGGTATGTTGTATAATGATGGCACAGAGGCTTAAGAATTTAATATGGCACTAAATAACAGGTGTTAATACTGGCTGACTCAGCCACTGAAGCATCCTCCCTCATCTATTCCAATACTCTGCCCTCTGATGTAGATCCAGCAACAGCACTTGAAGAGTAAATACATGCTGCAAACATAGTCTATGTAACAGAATCACTTCACCATAAATCAAACCGTCCAGTTCTCCTCAGGACTCATAGCTGTTAGTGTCAGCAGTGGCAGTGATGAAAAAGATCAGGAGCTCCGGTAGCCTGATGCCAGGCTCAGTTGACACATGCTTGTGACCTGGGTTCAGTTGTGACAGTTGTGAGTAATGGCACTATCCTGTGTGTTTGGGTAATTGCTGTGAATCCAGAGCAAGGTGGTTAGTACAAGATGAGGCACTGGGGAGGTCTTTTTGATGGCGTTTCTTGTGTGGTGGCACAGAATTGTGAAGAGGAGGGATCGTCTGAAGCAAATGTCAGATTTAAAACATTGTGGGATGAGCCTCCTGAGCCCCATATGAGCAGCGGTTTGGGCAACAAAAAGGGATCAAAACAGCAAGGTAATTTTTGTGGTCAGAAGAAGAAATGTGCCTGTGCTTATGAACAGTCCATGTGGTAAGCAACTGGCAGTTGAGGTCTTATGTTGACAGCTTTGAGGGGTCTGAAACTGAAAACCTTGTCAGTCAATTCCGCACTTGGCCTGAGGGGCGATGACGGGAAGTGGCGGTGGCTTGTTGCTTTATTTTCCTTTCAAAAGGACCTTTTTCCTGAATATGTTCAGTGACCCAAGCATGAAGGGAGTTCTGTGCCTGTGTTAAGGCTTTTTCAGGGTTGAGGCTCTTTTAGCGTTTTGCCAATTCATATTAGATCTTCTGCCTCACATTTACAGGGGTGCTTAAAACTACAGTAACACTCACATAGACATAAATGGAACCTCACTGGATATTACTTTATGATCCTAACTGTGAGTCACAAAAGAGTCTTGAGAAATGCCCTGAAAAGAGTGAACCCAATTCCGTTTGGGTAGATTTCAACTGGACAAGTAATATGGCTCTTCCATTAATTGCCTCATTTACCGTTTGACACAAGACAAACTAGTTAAAGGCCTTCTGCACTGCCCTCAGTCGATCAGGCAATTTCAGTGTACTCAGTCAAACAGGGGCTAATTTCCTCACCATTAATCACGGCAGCCCTTGCTCTGACAGATGGGAAGACTCTTACTGATCATGGAGATTAATGTGACTGCCTCTGCATTTCACAGATTCAGTCCTGCTCTCCGGTGGATGCAGCCTGCTCAAACTATTTTTAGTTTTCCTTTCCATACTCTCCACTGTCTGCTTTATGGTACACCATACAAGAATGTGAAACACCTAATCTGCACAAAATTTTAAATACATTCTCTGACACCAATGCCAAACAAAGCACCTATGTCCAACTGTCCATATACATTAATGTATAAAAGAAAGAAACAATGACCTGCCACTTTATGCCATAGTTGTCCAGGCTTGATATGATGGCTAAGGTCTGAAATCTAACATTTTAAGTGGACCCTTAGCCTAGAACTCCAGTGCTCATTGGTAATCTTAAAATAAAAAAAGAAAGAATATTTTCCTTGGTCCACAAAATGCTTGTTAATATACCAAAGGAAATCAAAACACACCTCAGATATTGCTAAATTACATTTAAATAGACCAAATAAAGAAAACCATATCACTGTTTTAAAAACTTGTTGGAGGGCCAACAAAAACGTCTGTTGAGAGCCAGATTTGGCCCACAGGCCCCTCTTTGGCCAGTCTTAGTCTCAACACAAAATCCTGCTCTGCCAAACTAGACTAGTCAAAAACACCCTCATTGGAGAGCCAAAAGAGTGTAGTGGCCACGATGGCAGATATTGACCTGGCCATGTTTGCTCTCGCTGGGAATGAATGGCTGGACTCCTGACTCTGGGTTGAGCGCCAGACATTTCAAACAGAGAGTGGCGTTACCAGCTGCTCTCGTACCTCAACGGTGACCAACTCCCCCCTGCAAAGACATACACCAAATCTCAACTTCCCTATCAAATCCACCCTTTACACACACATACACACACTCACAACACTTGATACTACGAGCTGCAAATACAGTGGATCAGTGCAGACACAAATAACCAGCAGACCCCCAGCTCCACAGAGGCCACTTGTTCGGTCTCAGCAGCATCTCCCCATGACAGGATTTGAGACAGACTGTCTCACAACGGTTGTGACGCCTTTTTAAAGGGTTAGGTCATCTTTCAATCTGATAATATGCCTCGAGAGAAATGTAATCTCAAATTCAAATTTCGCCAACAAATGACTAATTTTGTTATACTGCAGAGAAACTAGAGAAAGTGGACCTGAAGATATCAACTTCACACAGAAATGTGTGATGTGTGGTATGAAAGAATGTTATGTAAGACAAATGTGAACTAGGGCTGCACAATATCGGAAAAAACTGACACTGTGATATCTTTTTTTCCTGCGATATATATTGTGATTGGGGGGGTTGAAGCAGCCAGCCATTTCTCTCGGTTTAGGAATGGCTGAGATTGTCACTAAAATCAGAATAGCTGGTCCACCTTAAAGGTCAGTCCACCTTAAAAGGTAGAGTCAGTCATTCTGGAGAAAAATTGTTGATAATTGAACTAAAACACCCAAACAAATACACCCCTCCCTTCGTGCTCCTTCAGAAGCTTCGCCCACCAAAGTCATGGACACGCATTGCCAAGGCAACGACCAAAAGAGAAATACGGCGGAATCCAGAGCGATGCATCAACTGTAGAGTCACTTCTATTCCTCCCACACTTTATCACAAACAGAAAGAAAAAATTTGGGTCATGTGAGCACAACAGTCCATCCACACTGTCTGCGGCCCACTTCTCATTCGACCTGCATTCAGCATCCCTGTCCACAGAAGCAGTCATCTGTCAGCTGCAGCTCCTTAAAAGTTCAAAACACATATTCAGCGGGATAATTGTGTGATTTAAACAGCTGCTTGCTCAGATTACACTTCACTAAATGCAACAGATATAGATTTGGAACGTAAAAAACGCACGCGGGGGGGTGGTCTCTGTGAGACTGTCTCAGATTCAGTGTGGATTGATACATTTAGTAAAATGGAAGCATATCTGTTCTGTGAGAAAACACTTTCTACATGAATTGGCCACAACCTCTCTCCCTCCAGTTTGCCAGCCCTCCCACCACTCAACGGGTGCTGGAGACGAGAGACTGTCATGTCCTTGCACAGACAGCTGCTCCGATGACTTCCCCCTATCCTGTGCATGAGCATTAACACCCCCTGCTGATTGTCTGGAATAGTGTTGTGTTGCTTGCTCCAAGCTATTTTGTTTGTTTTGCAGCTGTTTGACAGCTAGCGGACTGTGAGGAGATATTTGCTGAATCTGACAAAAAGTGTATTGAACAATCTTTCTCAAGAATCACTGACTCTACCTTTAAGTGAGCCTGGTCAGGTTCCAATGTGCAGCTCATTTATGTTTCGTCACAAAAGGCTAACATCACTATGGGGCTAACCCCCTTCACTTTAATAAGCATGTGGCAACTGTTTAACTTTTAACCAGCAACAGGAATACACACATACTCAAAAGCTGCCTTGCATAACTGAACACCTGCTTCTATCATCCAGGCAACATTATCTGTGACAGTAGCCGCGTTGTGTGCATGTTTACAGGCAGGTGATACACAGACTCTGCATACACAGTGATTAGTTCACTACGTGCTCTGATGAAGGGGGTACACTTGATCAGTTTATCAAACAATCAAAACAGGCAGCTCTCATTTTCAGGCTGTGTTAGGTAACTAGTGGGGCCTGCCAGGGATGGAAAGCCGGTCAATTTGTGAAGCGAAGTGGCTGGTGAATTTGCTCATCCTACCAGCCACGCTGGTCTACGTGCTGTAGCGTTACCAGTCAACAGCAAGTCTCTGCTGCAGGTCATATCATTTAGTTTTAGCGTGTGTGTGACTGTTTGTGCTGCTGTGCATGTGATGTGCGTGTTGTGTGTGTGTGTGGCTGTGACATTACTGTCTGTTCCCTGTGTGCATGATGTGAATCATCGTGCAGCTATGTGCAGCACATGTAAATTTGACCAGCAAAAAATGTATATATGAGACTGATTGGAGCTGGTCACCATTCATGGCCAATCAGCTGAAAACCGGCTGTTTTCGATCGGTTGCAGATTGATCAGTGCATCTCTACAAACAAGAGCTTTATTGTGGGCACCAAAAATTTAAAATTGTGGTTATCATGAAGCCTCCAAATGCCAAAAGAAGGTGATCTGCATTGTACAAGGAAAGTCAACTCAGGAGAAAATGGCTGCAGTGTGTGTGTGTGTGTGTGTGTCTGTGTCTGTGTGTGTGTGTGATAATGTGTGGGAGATTGTTAAAGTTCTGACTTAAAATGGATCTACAGGGCACTGCTGTTTGGGTGTCTGTATTTTGTTTTTTTGCACTTGAAGACTGTGTGTGTGTGTGTGTGTGTGTGTGTGTGTGTGTGTGTGTGTGTGTGTGTTTGTGTGAGGGAGAAAGAATTAAAAATGGATAACCATAAGTTAATAAATATTAAATTGATACATTTTATGGGGAAAATGTGTATTAGTTGTTTTGTTTTGGGGGTTTTTTCAAGGCAAGACAAACGTTACACAAAAGTTAGTTACGCACAAAAGTGTGATTACAAAATGGTGGCTGGTTAAAAATATGAGTAGCTGGTAAAATTTAGAATCCACCAAAGTTTATTTCTAACACTGGGGCTTGCTTTGGTTGTTTGATTAACTGATGAAGTGCACCTTTTCACCAGAGCACATCAAAAGTTGTAGCATGACGTGTTTGAGTTAATTTGCTTTACTTGACATTGCATCCTGCAATGTGACTATTGCACATGCGCACATTGCGATGTCGATGATGAAATGATATGTCATGCTGCCCTAATGTGAACTTCATGATGGTGCTAGAAGGATCACGGAAGTTATTAGGATTCATCCTCTGGGAACCATCAATGTCTTTACAAAATGTTGTACCAATAAACTGAAACCTTTGACCTGATTTTGAGCAAAAATCCAGGATCATCAAAATCTTTTAGTCATTCTCTGGGCACCATGGATATCTGTGCCAAATTTCATGGCAATCCATTTGAGACATTTTACAAAAGTCAAAAATGTCATGGTGGCACTAAAGGAGAGTTTAGGGATTCGCCAAAGTCTGTAAATTTCACCTTCTGGGGAACATTAATTTCATGGCAACACATCCAGTGGTTGTTGAGTTTCAGCCTGTTTCAGTCTCAAATACAGTATTGGACCAACCGACCAGCATTACCAATCATAGAGCCATGTCCCTATCATCGCTAAAGACATCACAATTGTAAAGGCTCATCATTTGAGGCGACTGCACTGAGATACTGTAAGAGACAGAGCTGGCATTGGAGCAAACCGCCGTTTGTAGTGACAGGCCCTCACAAAGGAGTCCCGTCGTGAATCAACAAACATACTGTCTCATGGAGATGACAAGGCCCCCATCAAACACATCCACGCACAAAGGGATCTTTGGGATACTGACAATGTTGGCCTTTCATCGATCAGGCATGGTTGCTTCAACAGTCCACAGAACACACCCCCTCACTGCAGCCCGAGCCTCAACCCGTTGCCATGACACTAAAAATATAAACCAAGCAATGCCCAACAAGAATGCCATCATAGGGCAATTGTCCACCACCCAGAAATCAAATGAGATCAAATGTGCCTAAACTCTGATTAAAAATGATTGTGAGGTACAGGGTCTGTGGAGGAAATGCTGCATGCAGAGGGGAAAGCAGAGGAAGGGCAAGAGATCATGAAACAAAAAAACACTTCACTTGCGGTTTTGCTGTTTAATTTCAAGCTCTATTAACTTCAAGATAATGGAAGACCCAACCTGGAATTCTAAAATCACAAAAGGTTTGCTGCTTGGTCCACCAAGTTTATTTCCCACAAAAGTTATCGCTTTTCATATAGCCAGGGTCAATATGCCAGTGTGCAGGCAGTATGCCAGTGTGTTTGCCTGGCAATCAGTTACTTTCCATATACAATAAAGTTCTTCACACATTTTTCTGTCAAAAGAGCAGCTACTGCAATGTTAAGTAAAGACACAAAGCAACAAGCACATGCACAAGAGGACCAACAAAACACCACATAATGTACAAACTGTATTATGAAATGTTTCTTACAAAAAGTTCCAAAATCCCAGGCACATCTTTCAGGATGTATTCTATTCAAGACATTCTCCATTGTGGTTCATATTTGATTTTGAATACACACATTTTCCAGCATTTTATGGGGCATCTTTTTCCATGGGCGGAGTACCTTTGATTTGTGGCTTTCCTAACCTAGGCACAGTATCAACACTTAGTTCCCTTCACTCAAGGGTTTTGCTGCAGCTGAACATCGGGTTGTGCCAGAGACACAATACTCTCCTCAGGGCTTGGGTTTGAGCTCACTGTTGGCAGGGATTTGGTTTTGGACACTTTAACCTGCCAGCAAATCTGGGTGGGCAGCTGGTAGTAACCTGAACTCCATCTGATCAATGCCAAGTTCTCGGCGCAGTCCCTAGGGCACTATTTCTAACCTTACAGCCTGGTACCCGACCTCACCGCGACTGTCTCTACGCTTTAAAACGCCACACAAACACCACATTGAGTACTTGATGAAAATGTGATACTAGAATGAGTTTCTCATAACATTAAAAAGACAAGCGCGGGGGAATTTCTGTAGTTGCATTGGTCTTTTCAGATAAAATAGTTTATTACAGTCTTTGCATGATCAGAAACTAATGGAATTGTTTAAAAGTGTAATATCCATGTGGGTTTTGGAGGTAAAAAAAGACCAAAACCATTGGAAATTAATTTCCTCTATGCTCATAAAGCAGATAATCAGCATGCAGTCAAGTGTGACCTGAGCAGTTTTCGCTTTGTCTCTCTCTAATTGGCTTGGAAAGTCCTCAGACATTTCATTAAGATGGACAGGTAGGTTACTCTCACCATCGATCTTGCATGATGAAACAGTGTCTAGCATTAGATTTTTTCTGGGACAAGACTTGAAAGAAAAGTGGAAGGGTGAGCTATGAGGCATCCCTGATCCAGCTCCCATGGTTTAGTCATTACCAGTTAAGACCCTCGCCCACATTCAGGTTCTCTGTCAGGTGCAGAAAATAGAATTGTATTAATTGTATGAACACTAGGGTCTCACTGAGATGCAGTTTCTAAAGTATTTTTATCCAATATAATCTATCCCAACATGCCAAAGTATATCAACATGCAGCACTAAAAAGTGAGTCAGTCAAATTTGCTACAGCTACATTAGCAGATATGACAAAGGCTTGTAAAGACCTCGTTACCTAATGCAATAGTTCAACATTTTATGAAATACACTCTTTTGCTGTCTTGCTGAGAGTCAGATGAAAGTATATCTGTCTGGTAAGAATTAAGCTTGACCCAGAAGCTGGTTATCTTAGCTTAGCATAAACATTTGAAAAAGGGGGAAACTGGAAAAGCTGGGTGCAGTGACTTCTAAGAATTGGAGAATTAATAAAACAAATAAAAAAATTAAACAAACAAGATATAACGTGTTAATTGGTGAGTATTAGAAGTGCTGGTGGGCAGACATTTACCTTTGGACAGAGCCAGACGGGCTGTGTCTCCCTGTTTCCAGTCTTTATGCTAAGCTAAGCTAAGCTGCAGCTTCATATTTAACAGACAGATATGAGTGTTATCAATCTTCTTATATAACACTTGGCAAAAAAGCAAATAAGCATATTTCCCAAAATGTCAAACTGGTTCCTTTACATATCTGACACAAATGTAAAAATTAATTTGTGTTTCAACTGATGAATTTTGGTCAAAGACATCAAGAGACTGTTTGTACTTTACTGTAGAATCAGCACTGGTTGTCAACACAGTATGAGGTAGTGTTCTGAGAAAGGGTGGAGGTATTCTCGGGTGCAATGCAGTCATAGACAGCGGGCACTTTCTCTCCAGTTGCCTTTGGTATACAACGTTAAATCCAAGCACAACACCAAGCTGGTTCAAGAGTCAGAGCGTAGCTTTGTCCCGTCTCGGAGCAACAGTGTTTACAGACAGGACTGACTAATACCATCGGCGTCGATCATATGTCATGATGACGAAAGGCTGAGACTTTGTTTATAATCAACCTGCCAGATTGATCTGACCTTGTTTATGATGTGCTTAGAGCTCCCTTAGGAAAAATTTAAAACCCTTTCCTGAAATATCAATATTTGCATAACATGGTGTGCTTAACATGGGGATTTCATGGTAGGATTTGCAGGTTGGCCCAAAATAAGGACCTATATTCCTCTGGTTCACCATTGACAGCATTCTCTTATATTAGTGATATATGTTTGTTGTGTCTACACCATAGTAGTAAACAGGCAAATATCTTTTTTATTTAGGAGATTAATCACATGTACTTTGTCCTCTTAAACAACAGGTCATATACCTGCCAACCAACTGTCAGCAGCTGCAAGGTGTTGTAAACTGCCAGGAGATTGATTTGACTGCAGTTCACAGTTCAGACACAGAACCAGTTTTTAAATTATTAGAGCACAATGTTAAGTAAGTGACAGAAGGTATTGCTGCTGTGGAATGTACAGCTGTAAGGTCCATTGTATGATTTAAATAAAACAACGTCCGTGGTATAAGTGGGCAATTATGAGCAGTATGGCGATATCATACTATGAGGTGACCATATTGGGAGAGTAGTAACATTGTCCAATGAGGATAAATAATGAAGTATTGAACACGATGTCAAAGCAGAGTTTTAACTGAGTTGAACCTGTGTCTTTTCCTATATTTAACTTTATTGGTTCTTAGTGTATATACAGAGTTATAAAGGGCGCCATTTTGCATCACCTAGAGAACTATGAGCCAGCAATGCATATTAAACAAGTACACAATGCCAGACACCCTCCAGTGTTGACAATAACTGTACATCCTGACATGTGATTTTTTTTTAAATTAAATTAATCATTCAACAGGCATCTGAATGATTTAATCAATACAAACATCTGTTACATTTTTTCAGATAAAGTTTGAATTCCAAAAATAAATAATTATGCTATGCTGTATCATTTTGCACTAAACTGCTGCACTTATCCCTGTCTGGCTTAAAAATGCATTCATTGAGCACCTTTCCTTAGACATAATTGTCAGATTAACAGCCAATGTAATTAGATTACGGTCTAATTTGGATGACCCACTGACCCATGAAATGTTATGAAATATTGGCCGCAACACTCACACATGACTGTAGTATCAGAAAGTAGATTTGCTAAAAAAGGAAAAGTGCACAGCTACTGTTATGGCTCTCATGTTCACAGCTGTCCACGCCTAGTTGGCAGACATCACTATGCCCTCCCCTATTCTGAAAGCTTAATAACTGCTTTTCCAGGCGTCTTTCTGAGGTTTAAAACTCATAATTTAGGAAAGTTAGTGATACAAGACCTCTAATTAATTAACCACCAAGGATAGTGTCATGCTTGTAAATTTGTAAGGTGTTTGCACAGTACAGGTCTACCTATGAGAGGAAAGCCTTGTATATTTATCAACCTTAGATAACTAGTGCTGGAAGCGAATCTGTCATGTAGTGTTTTACAACCCAAAGTTCAATTACACATGGAAAGGTTATTTGACCTTGCCACAATGATTTTATTGGAAGTGAATGGATGAATAATATCACATTCTTTGTAATTGTACAGCTCTAACTAGGTATGTAACCTTCTTGCCAAGAATAAATCAATGACTGTCTCATTAAACATAATCCATGTGCTCGCTTTGAAGGCAAGTGAAATCCTTACAACAGGTTCGTACACTGTACCTTTCTATTAAATTGCTTCTTCAACACCCCGCATACACTGTACCTTTCTATTAAATTGCTTCTTCAACACCCCGCATACACTGTACCTTTCTATTAAATTGCTTCTTCAACACCTTTTGAGATCATTCCTAATCCTCAAAGAAAAAAGGATACAATTTAATTTAATATGTGAAAATAAAGTGGAGAATCCGGCTGTCTATGTCACAAGTTTGGTCCTGGTTTTTTCACAGGCAGATGAAAACACAAAAATTTGCTGAGGGATATTAGAGGGAAAGAGACAACAGAAAACTATGGGGGATCCACTGGCAAACTGATCTCAGTTCAGCCTCAAAGATTTCGGCGTTGAGCCCAGTTGTTGTGGACTTTGGAGGGAGCCAAAGTGGGAACAGGTGCATGGCAATTTTTACTGTGGATGCCTGCTGGACTATGTGCATTTCAGAGCAAGCTTTATACCACATACAACAAAGGTATATGGGAGACTAATTTCAAGGAGGTGAGAGACGACGCCTGAGATAAACAGTTACTCCACATGTGCTTGACTCATCAATCATCACAATACATTTGGGATTTGAGAGAAAAGAGGGAATCAGCTGCTACGTATAGCGTGAGTGTTGATCCTCAAATTCCAATAGCAGGTGTTGCTGAATGACCCAGTCCGCTTGATTGTATCCAGGGTTTTGTGGGTCTTTACCACATGACTTACATGCATGTGTCCTCAAACGGAAATGACCATGTTGTTCACATCTACAGCTGTTGCAAACGGTAATGGCTACAGAAATACCAATGCTCAACTTAGGGTACCAATGCAGACACATTCTGGACAACAAGTTTTCCCATTGAACTCTCCTATTATCACCTATATTCCTTGCTGGCATGTATTGCAAAGGATGGATTTGCACAAAGTCAGTCTCCGGGGATCATACTCTCAATCAATATAGCACTTACAGACCTAGAGGCTTTCATGCGTACTGTCTTTCCAGTTAGTCTTTTGTGTTAGCCTTGTGCTAGTAACAAGAACCTGATTAGTAAATTCCAGTGTTATAGTCGTGCTCTCTGTGCTAAGCTAGACACCATCAGTAAGCCCATTTACGTGTTCTTAAAATTCTAGTATTACACTTCACTAAATCAGATACACAAAGCAGCTGCCTCACTGCAAAATTCACCATGGGCCATATAGCCAGGGAGTTGAAGACTCTTGGGTTTGAGTGTGTGGGTTCAACAAACAAAAGAAGTATTGATTATACCACGCTGAGTTGTTTCTCCCTGAAGGTTGCTAATAGTTGCCACATTGTAAACATTTCACCACAAGCCTTCACTTGAGGAAATGTTTTCCAGAAGAAGGGGCAGCAATTGGCACCCATCAATCCCATGGTACAAGAGTATGTTTTGACGGTGTTGGTAACTTTAGAGTGAGAGAACGAGGATGGATAGGGAACCGTGGGACTGTCAATAAGGAAGAGAATGAACTGGTACCACAAGATTTACAAAATGTGTTGTTGGCTAAGGTTTGTTCCACATACACAAAAGAAAATGTGCTCAAAGAAGCAAACATTCTATTTTGGTTTGGGCAAAATAACACTTCATCTTCTATACAACCAATGATGCTTATATCTCTTGACATTTCTTGACAGAAATAGAAACATTGGCATCTCTTGCAGGTTTGCTTATTTAAGGCAATTTGGAGAAACTATATATTGTGTGCACTGGCCAGAACAATTCAAAATGTATGTAGAGTAAGTCAGTTTATTCAAATGAGTCGTAAAGGTAAAAATTTGACATAAGCGTTTATCAAAATGACCTAGTGTGCCAAGTTGACCAAGGTTGTCTCCAGGATTTAAAACCAGCTGGAGACTAATCTCCTCACTCACACTGCCACCTCACCAACTCTCTAAGAAATGAAAATGTTGCATTGTTGGACATGTGTGTCATTCACCAAACCCTATAGCGTGTGGGCTCCTTGCAATAACTTTGACCCCTTTACAGTGTCAGGAGACTACAACATATACTATATATCATCTTCTATTTTAAAAGCAGTCAAACTCTGTTGACTGAAGACAAATTACAATGCAGACAGCTTCTTCTCTGTGCATTACAATGGAGATACTGCAAATAGTATTGTTAAGATTTCTTTCAGCACCATCTCTCTGGTACTTAAGAATCGCAACAGATGGGCAGAAATCTCATGTTTCCCCCATGTTACTATTTTAGTCTCAAGTGTTGTTCTGCTGCCTGCTTCACAATTCTGACAAGCGCCCTCCGAGGTCAAAGGCCTTGTCCACTCTGAGGGCACCAGACCATAAACAAGTGAGTGGCCATTTCCCGACTTTCTGTTTGTCAGTACTGATGTCAGAGTGTGGTATCTGCGGCATCTCCTTGAAGGTTTGGATAGGTGGCGATTGAAAGATGAGCTCAGGGAGTCATCAAACATGGCTCAGCCGTCTGTCTCTGAGCCTTGCCTATGCCAGACAGCAGAGTCTGCCTGTCTGCCTGCCTGCCCACCCGCACATCCAAGCTTTGGCAAATCTTGTCAACGCTGAGTGGCTGACGTGATGGCATGGTGCTGTACACAAGTGTGTGGTGACCTAAGGTCAGTGCAACCTGGAGCCCAGCCATCAGCCTGCAGTCATCATTGTAAATCCCTCTATTTAAAAACCAGAAGTACAACACAGTATCTCTAATTAATCCAAAAGGGTTTATTTCTACTTGAAAAACAATCTGATCCACAGCCCCAAAACAAGTAGTACACAGAGTATCCAACAAATAAAGATCATTGGGCAATACTGAGACCTTCTTTGTGTGTCCTACTGGAGTCTACAATACCTGCCAATACTCACAAATTACTTGAATAATCCCTCTATGTCGTTTCAGGTTGGTGAAAGAAAACATCCCAACAGTATCCTGTAGCCAAGTGTAGTAGAACCTCCAAGGATATGGAGCTTACGGTCTTGGCTTTGAGGCAGCAAAAAATGACCATGGACATAAAATCGTTTTAAAAATCCTTAAAAGAAAATATAACGTGATCCTGCGAGATTAGAGCAGGAGCCAGTTCAGCCTGTGCAAAAAAAAAAAAATTAGATGGCACAGAAGTCCTAATTGAGACTGTCAGGCTTTGCCAAAGCCACTTTGACATGGGCCACTGCACAGCTGCAAGACAAGTGGACTGTCAGAATTTCCTGAGTGAGCACAGGGATGACTGTTTAAGTAGAAGATCAACTCAAATATCTATATAGGATAGACCAAGGATTAAATTATCCAAGGTGTTTTATAGTTTGTACTTAAATCTGTAGTTTCACAAGGACAGAAATAAGAGCTACACAAGCCTGGGGTTGTTGGGTTTAAATGCATTTTAGTAGAAGGGTGTTCAGAGAGGCATGTTTTGACACAAATAGGTGATGAGTTATTATTGGATTTTACAGTGTGTATTAGGCTTGACTGATGATACAATAACCAGCAAAGCAGGACAAATGGAGGAACCACATCATGCTGCAACATGGGTAATATCATGAACAATATGGTAGCCATATCCTATTGACACCCCTCGAGGGTAAACACAGACACAGAACAGAAGGAACATAAGCCAGCCTTTCAGCTCCCCCCCCTCTCCTCTGTCATCTGTTTTCTGTTTCGCTGGCGCTGTCTTGGCTAAACAGCAGCAGCCGGGACGAGCCTTGCGGCAGAGCTCCAACACTCTCACCTTCTCTAATCCCCCAGTAGAGCCACCCCGGAGGTGCTACAGACAAGCACCTGTCTGTGGGGATTCATTCAGTCTTGTCCATGTAATGCACCATGATTCAAGACTGTTCACAAGGCGGATAGCATCTCTCAACAAATTATATGTGACTGAATTTAGGGCTTATCACTGTAATAGTTCTATGAATTAGGGCTGCAACTAACAGTTATTTTCATTGTCAATAAATTGATCATTTTTGGAATAATAAAAAAATATTCAAATTGCCAAGTACAAATTCACAGAGCTCCCAAATTGCAGATAGCTCCCAGATTGTTTTGTCAAACGAACAGTCCAAAGCCTCCAAAATATCCAATTATTATATAATACAGAGAAAAGCAGCAAATCCTCAAGCTTGAATGAGAGAATGTTTGTGTTGTATTTTACTATGCACATGCTTGAGGACACACATGTACAGGCACAAGCACGTGGGCAACCTGATACTCTTTCCTGCCAATGGGTTCACAAGAACTGCAGCAATGTGCCAACAAAGGCAGTGAAGAACAAACATGGATAAAAAGTATTTTAAATTTTTTAAAAATCAGCTTTGCAAAATCTATAAAGAAGGAAATGCATTCAACAGATTTGTTAGACTTCAAGGATATACATAATAGGTTTTGTAAAAATATTTTTTTATTTACCAGAAAACTCCACAGGGCACCTTTAAATGATTTATGGGTCATCAAAATTGTGGTCAATTTATTTTCCCTCAATTATTAAAAATACATTTTCAGCTCCACTCATATGAACAATCTCAGTCCTAAAGCACAAAGACTCAAGCCACTTTCTGGAGCTCTGATAATTATAGTATCTAATATGTGTCTGGAGTTTTAAAGACAAGTATTTACAGCTGGACCACATTCCAAATATGAGCCCCGGGCTTGTGTCAGCTTAGTGGACATCTATCCCCACTACCACCTAATTTTAAGGAAAAGGTGTTAATCCCTCATCTTGGCAGCCACATAGATACATTGGAAATGTGCCACCCTAATCTACTATTTGTTGATTGCTTATGTTTGTCCTGTTCTTTGCGGGGGATCTTGTATTCTTGTTCAAATATTTGCTGATACTTGACTCAATGGACCAAAATTCAGAATGGTGTACTTAAATTAAGTACATGCCTATAAAATAATAGATGCCTGATAAAATTTGAGTGTCCTTATCTTGACTATATCAGGAAATCACACACTGATTAGCAATGGATTAAAAGACTAGTTTTTAGTTTTAGTGCAGGTTGAACAAAGACCATATAAAATAACTTAATTACAAGACAACAACAAATGCTACAAATGCTGTGTGGAGTAATTCAATTAACTGCTTGTAACCACTAACTGATCAAGTCTTTATGTTCAAACTGATGAAAAAAGTAGGCCTTTTTCAACACTTCCAGCTCACTAATATAAAATGAAAATCTGTGAACCACAGCTGGAGGCCTCGTAACCATCAGCCATTCCTTAAAGGCAGCTTCTGGTTCATTATTATTTCTAAGTGTCATTTCTTTCCTGAACAGAGCCTCTGTTGTTTCCAGTGACATGCGTGGTGTGCTGCATTCACTTAATGAAGCATGCTGACTTCCTTACTCCCCAGTGTGCCTGCACGGCTTCTCAGAAGACTGTGGAGTGTGAGGAGGAAGGAAGGAGGCTATAAAAGGACACTAAAAAAAAAGAGTGCAACACAGGAGAGTCGGGCAACGGTGCCCTGCTTGGCTTGTTTACCACAAGCTCCCGCTAATGTGGAACTTTAAAGCTCAAGTGTGGCTGATTTGCTTCGCATACAAGAAGGTGTGTGACAACCAATGTGGTCCACACTCCATTTTCTAAACTGGACCTCGCAGTGTCTTACCAAATGTTAACCAAAGCTTGTCTGCCTGTGACTCATGTGGTCTGTTCACAATTGAGAAATGGCTTTCAAGAGCCTGTTTACTTTGGGAATCTGTGGGCTGCTACATTTTCTAATATAATGTAATCTTTTATCCCTGATGTGTAATCCTTCCTAACTTGTGTCTCTTTGCTTTCCTACAGGCATATGACTAACCAATCTGTGCCTCCTTTAGCAAATTTACAGAAACGCCCTCCCTGCAGCTGAGGTTGTGTAAACTTGAAAAAATCCACTGCAATGGTCTGTGATAGAGTCAAGACACTGTCTTGTCCTGGAACCCTGTGAGAGGATGGTTTCAATGAGCAGACGGGTGCAGGACCAGCGGACCACATGAGAGAAGCTGATGGAAACCCCTCGGTACACACTGCAAATCAAAGCAAAGCCATGTAAGTGTTTTTCCACACACTTTCAAGAGACAGGGAGGGAGGGATGGGCCCAGACACCAGGGCCGTCTGGCCTCCTGTGAATGTCTCAAAATGAAAATGTGTGCTCTGTTTACAAAAACTGAGGAATATGTGTTTTTTTTATAGAAGTTTTAGATTAAATTAGACTGGCAGTATAGCTGATGTAGCTTGTGTGGTGGCTGTATATACAGTTACCTTTAACTTCTATGAATCAGGTCCATTTCATGCCTAAAAGATGTAGCAACTAAATTTACTTTAAAGGTCAGTTACAATTTATTTTCAAGTTTTGGCCATCATTCCTATAGGTTACGATAAAATTAGCTGGTAATTGCTAAGATTTGGGAAAAGGAGACATCACTGCTAAGTCTATTGGGATGAAAACCATGAGCCATCAGACAATGAAACAGATCACACTAGCTATATCCTCGAAACTTCTTTATTAAATGTCTGTATTAATCACTCATGCAGGAAAACTGTAACTGAACTATAGCTAGCCCAGGAAGTCAAAGTTAAAGTTTGGGTCATAATTTTACTGTTGCCTTTGTTTTCTTTTCCAAAAACATTTGGCTAACCTGGGAGTTTGTTTAATACCCATCAGATCTTCTGGCTAAGTTTCTTGCCTTGTCGGAGCTCTTTTCAGCAAAGTCACCACACTCTCTAATCTCAGAAATTAACTTGATAGCACAAATTGCCAAAACTATATAAATAAGACACAAATTAGCAAACAAGTTAGCTATTTACACATGCAGCAGACATGAAGCAACATTAGCATTCATTTGGTTTCAGGCCATGTTTTGGTCTCCACCAACTCCTAGGAGAAATATCTGGCTCGTTTGTTGCTAAATACTAACTTTGTCCTTCTGCCAATTGGTGCTCGGAAGGTAGCGTACAGTATGTTTGTTTTTTGGAAAAAGCTGCCTAGTGTGGCTAGAAAAAGACACTGATGAGAGTTCTGGGAGTGAACCGGAAAAGCTCAGCTGCTGGACATTAAACCAAAACAAAGACCTGGAAGATGCTAACAAACTCCGTAGAGCTGAGGGGAACTGTTGCGTATGATGCACTGATGCATCCTGACATCTCCTGGATTTACGGACAAGCTTTCTTCTGTACAGCTGGTTTCTCATACAAAAACAGGGCCGGCTTTGATACCGAGTACAAATATTGACTTCTCCAGGACGTTGAAGGGGCGAAGACCTCCCCTGCTCCCATGCCTGCTCCCCACACCTGCTGCGGTGGCCTTATTTACACCATCACCAGTTGGAAATGTAAGTATGAGGAGCAAGCAAGCCAGAGATGCACAGGGCTCATAGGTACACACATTCGCAGTACCTACATATGCACACCAACACACACTCCTCCCTGTTTCATCTCCAGCCTAAGATTTTTAGGAGTCTGACAGGGGCTGCTTTCTTGGTGAGAAATAGGAGCCATGCCAACAGTCTGTCTAACCTGAGCTTGAATTTCTACACGCACACCCACTTCTACACACACACACACACACACACACAACAACCAAACAAGCTACAAGACCTAACTGACATATTCAATATTTTAATACATCAATATTGGGCAAAACCTGACCTGCTTCATCTCAGCAGCCCGTTTAGAGTTTCAGAAGCTTCTTATGTATGAATGTGGCAACCCGTGACAACACTGTGTCATCAGGGAGTCAACAGCAATCATTAAAGTCACACCGATACACTGCCGTGCTCACTGGAGGGAAAACACACCAACACAGGGAAAATGACTTAGGACGAAACCTTTCAGGATTCTGACATTTTGTCACAGTAGATAGAACAGTGTACCATTTACCATCATCAAAGCATGCTATACAGAGGAGGCACAGTAAACTCTCAGAGGGTCTGCTATTTTCATGAACCATTTAATGTGGGCTCCAAAGACATTTATATAATTTATCATTCTGAAGCATCACAGAAAACCTTTTTGCAAAGAGCATACTAAAAACCCTGTTTGTTTCCTGCCCCCCCAAACAATTTGAAGCTAAAAAAAAAATCCAAATAAATCTTTTTTTCTGAGGCCTGTTTGAGGAGGGATTCAGTGACCTGAGCCTTCTCATGGGGGATCCATATCAGCAGCGCGCACACAGGCTGTTCCGCTTAAAACAAAGTAGAGGTTTTTTTGCCCACCAGTCTGTTTCTGTGTTTGTCATTGCTGCTTATTTTGGTCACTTTTTTTGTCTCGCCCAGTCGATAAATCCAGTAAATAGCTGTAGACCCTAAACAGCTTGCTTCCCCAATGCTCCTCTCATTGAAACTGGAAAGAGGCCTTTGAGCAGGATAAAGAGCTGATTGCACAGAGCAGAGGAGGGGGTACGGATGGGATAAATGTCTCTTGTGAGTCAAAGATGGCTTGTAAAAGACAGCTTTGCTCCTGGTTGAAATCAAATAGCTAAACATTCCTTTTATGTAGTGGCAGACAGCAGTAAAGCAGAGCAGATAACCCCTGTCAATTAGAGAATATTTTGCCCCGGTTCGTTCTGTACCATCATCGCAAGCGTGGGGAGTTCTCATTTGAAGAGTGCAGAAAGGGGGAAAAATCCTGGCAGCCTGAGTGCAGACAGCAGCACAAAGAGGCGATTTGAGTGAACAATTATTAGGCCGCACCAGACTTGACTGGTTTGTGCGCACATGGGAAATTCTTTAGCACATGGCAATTAAACATGGTTGGGAAGGGCCTTGAACATGACCCAATTTTGACATCAAGAGGTGGCAAGCAGTGCCTTGATGATATGTTGGTGACTTTTGCGCATTTTACAAATTATAACCCTTCCAATTTGGCCTGTATAATGTGGATGTAAAACTTTGAATGCAAACTGCCAAATGTTTTCTGCACAGTGATGCAAATACAGTAGCATAACACATTCCAACTTTTTTAGTGCATTTTTTTCCAGCACTTTACATATTGTTCATATTATAGTCTCAAGTTAAAGGTCAGATACTTCATAAAATGCATTTATCTGACATACTGTAGATTATGGCCCTCTCTGTGAGATGGTTTCTTGGCAGTAGTCAAGAGTATTTTTAAGAGATATTCATCATGGATTTTTGGAAAAGTCCCAAAAAAGTGTGACAGCTCCTTTTTTTTTTAAATCACAATGCCTCTGGCATAAGTTTTATCTTTTTTGCCTTTTTAATATGATCAAATTCATATGCACAAAACCCACAGAAACATTAAATAAAATTATAAATGATTTCCTCAGATTTGTCAGATTAGAATTTGTCTTGCATTGAACGCAAATTACACATCTCAAATTGACTTGTCCGACACTAGATCTAGTGAGGTATTAGCAGTCTTGGTGCAAATGGGGGAAGTCGTTTCTCCACTTCCTCTCGTGTTGACTTTGGCCAGCACATGCTAATCCGAAAACAGGCCAGAGGGGAGCAGTCTACCTGGAGCAGAGTGTCAGTAAACTATAAAGAGTGAGATGTAGAACATATCTGTTTTTCTTTTCTAGCAAGCCCTTAAAAGTTGTCCTCTAGCTCTTGCAACATACCTCTCTCAATGTGCTATTCTTACAAGCCAGCATGTAACCACAAATAAAATCTCATCCACAACACTATAAGACACTGAATCAACACATACAGCTCTTCTTAAAGAGAGTCATATCTCCATTACTGTCTCAATTTACTTTATGTAATGACTGAATGTACACAGTCTATGCAAACTTCTTTAAAACTAATTAATTCAGCAAAGCCTGCTACTACAAACATTATGCCCAATGCAGCAGGTCAGTTATGCAACCTAAAACTTTGCAGCTCTGACCTCTGTCAGTGCTGCTCCCTGCCTCAGGCGGCACCTCTCAGAGGTAGCTTCATATCCGGCCCACTGATTTTGTCTCGCTTTGCTACCACCAAAACAAACACAACCACATACACCCGTGAACCTAGCACTTCACGGTGATGTAGATTTTAAAGGACGCTGATGAGTTTCAGTCATCTTCCGTGAAGTATTTTTATGTATTCATACGATGATGAAAAGCTAAATGATTTTGCTGAGCAGACATTTCACAGTACAATCTCTTTTTCCTTAATATACTTCAGGGATTGACTATATTTACTATGAAATCTCATTAATTTCATACAACTCAGCACATTATCTTAAACTGCAACTGGATCCAGGGCTGGCAAAATGTAGATTTATGGGTATGACATTCACGAGCAAGAGTGCTTTAACTCCTTTGGGACTCTGTGTTTCTTTGGTTTAAATCTTGAATTCCACTGAGTTATGTCGTGTTATTCCCTGTTCTCGCTCAGACGAAACCTACACCCTCATATTACTGGGACCTGACATTTGCAGTAACATAGACGCTTCGCCAGGTCCTGCCAACTGACCTCCACCTCAAAGTGACTCAACGTTCATAGGTGGGATAGCCAATAGTTTATGAATAACTGCTTTAAGAATAACAACATGATCAAGTCTGTATTACGCTTGGGATCTGACAGCAAACCCACACGTGTGCAACAGTTTCCCTCTCATTTATTATGTTACATGAAAGGAAAAAGAATGTTAAAACTGTCAGCGAACGCACACTGAAGCTGAAATCCAATAGTCAGTTTGGGTGTCAGTTCTGTATGTCTTAAATTGACATTACACATTTATTTGGCACTATGGGGAAAATAAACTAATCTGGTCACCATCTTACTCTTGGCACCAAATATAGCAAGTTCAAACTACTGGCACGTCATGTCATATTTAATCAACTGAAATGTACGTCATGTAAAGTCATGTCTCTCCTCCTCTACATAATTTTTTCCTATGGCTATTAAAATGCCGCTAATGTTCAACAGTGGCAGCAGAGGCAGGGAAAGGAATGCTGGGAAGGTAATTTGTTTTCAAGGTCAAGGGCACGGTGATGGATCCCTACTCATCCTTTACTGTTTAGCACTGAGAAAGAGATAATCTCTACCTGCAGCACCTCAAATCAGTCATGCTGACACCCAGTATATCTGCTGAGAAGGAAGGATCACTTGCTTTTTTTTTTTTTTTTTTCCCAGATTCACAATAATGATAACCTTGACCAAAAACTCTTCTAGATTAAGTCATAATCACTCAGTGGGGTGGTGCCTTTGGAAAAAGAAGACAGTTAATTTTCCCATCAAAAGCAGCAGGGTTTCAGTGGGTTTGACCACCTTAGCGTGCTTTAGCTTCAAACTATGGGTATAACTATTGCCATACATCACACTTCAAACAGACCCTGGGAAAACAGTGAAAACACTTGGGGGCTTGCTTATGAGCACAATAAACATTTACAGTGCGCTAAAAAATTTAAGGAGCAGGGATGGCTCCAATTAAGCAACCGATTCATTGAGACTTTGCTCTTTGCACAGTTTATCTTATGTTTATCTATCAACAGGTGCCATAAAGGGCAATGTGGTCCTTCTAGTTCACAACATAAATCTCACTCATAATCTGCCACCACATCAATTTATGTGCATTAAAGGAAGCAACATACAGCAACAACAACATATAGCATCTAACTGGATATTCTAAATTTAAGTTGACCTACAACAGAAGATCAAAATATGATATATTTCAGCACTTGCAGTCAAGTATATGAATAGACTTTCTTGCATGTGTTGAATTTATCCAAAGAATGTTCTACCTGAAGCACCCTGCAGCTGCCACAGCAGGTGGTTAAGTGCAATGTTCTGTGAGAAATGAATGGCATTTCAAATGTAAGCCAACAGACTGACAGATTTATTCTTGTGGAGAAGTTAACTTTGTATTGCAGGATCAAGTGTAGCGTGAGAATCTCACGAGATCTGAAATTGCTTGAGATAGCAGCATGGCTCATGGGAGGTCGCTCATTAACCTGAATACAAAGCCAATGCAAGGCAATGTGTCGTGGCAGGAGGTGGAGAGTCAAAAAGATCAGTAGATTTAGGGCTAGTCTGTTACAATGCTCTCAGGGCATCACTGTCAGCCCCAATGTGTTATAAGCATATTGGAGCCACAACAAAATATGCGGTGCAAACCTTCAAAACTTCTCAAATCCTGCTCTGAACTTTTATAAAGTGTGTGTGGGGACACTGGAGCAGAAAAAAGGGCACACCATAGATAGAAAAAAGTAATCTGTGTATTACCACAGCAGGGGATTTGGGTCATTCTCTAAAAAATATATTGATATAAATGAATGCATGTGTGCAAGTACTAGAATGTAGAACACTTAAAGGGCAACTAGGCTGACTTTTTTTGTGTGTCTGTGTATCATTTGGATGTTACATTCAAATGAGCATTATACTTTTATGCTTGCAAGGAAAATTGATAAAACATGCATGAGATTTTTCAATTTAACATTTCCACTCATTAAGCCGGATTCATTAAAAACCGAACAAACACTAAACTGCATGAATGCACACAAGCAACTTATCAATCTCAGAGTGAACAACATGAATCCAGATGAATAGCATTATCTACTGAGATAATCTTCCCTCTGCAGTGTGCACTGGAGCAGGGAATACACCAGTAGAAGTACTTCAATTCTTATTTAATTATTTATGTTTTTATCTACATACTGAATAAACAGTATACACACTTTAATACATATGTCAAATTAACTTTTGTTGGTTTATTTGGCCATTTGTTAAACTCACTTAGTTACTGTTGCTACACCTATTAAACTTTCCATTCAAACACTGCACATATACCATTCACAATGTCCCATTTATAACCATAACCTAACTGCCACTCATTAAAGTGAGGACAGGAAGGCAAAATACCTTAATTTATCCAAACTTCTTACAGTTCAGAACGGATCCACACTAGAACAGCAATGAAAGTATGCAGACAAGCACAGCTCACATAGCCAATTCAATGCCACAGGGTCCCAAACGAGTACCTTGACGAGAAATTACACAAACCTATTTTCAGGCTGCTGTACGGAGCATCAGCTCCTTTTATCAAGCTGTCGAAAATTACAATTTAACCAGCCGTCTAGCCTCCTTGGACTATATCAAGTGACCGCCCAATTAAATTAAAGTGCATAGGGTTGTCTGTCTCACCGCTGGGTTTTCCCGGCCTTAACTGTGGCTTACACAGCTGTTTCTACCCTCTTCTTCATCAGATACAAGGGGAGGGGCCCCTGAAAGCAAGACTGTCTGTGCTATGACCAGACCATGAGGCAACTTTCAACATATCAATTCATCTTTACTGACACTGATGCAGGAGATGCATTTATATTCCAAGGTATGTTAAAATTGGCAAGTTGCCACTTCCCTGGGCACTGTATTGTTTTAGCCAAATTATTCCATTGCATGTTCTAGATTAATTGCATGCTAAAGGGGAAAGAAATAAATGTATCCATAAATATTGAAGTAAAATACAGTTACATAAGCCTTAATTAGAAAACCACATTCCACGCCATTTTCAACATCACAGCTTGTTGAAAGAAATTGAGAATGAATGGCTTCAATCCGTTTGTCTATTTCATGCTTTCTCCTTCCCCTGTTTTAGAAAATAAAATTAACCAAACCACAGTAACTTCAAAAACCATTGCCACTGGTAATAGATCAAGTTACAAAAGCTACAACGAGAAACTACAGGGGTGTCACGCATGGCTGCATGTTTCTGTGGTGCTGTTGTCTCTACATGTGTATGTGAGCTCATCCGCCAGTGTTCCAGTTGTGTCCACGGGTGTGCAACAGCATGTTTGTGAGTGCACACGGGCTCATATGTTTGCTCGGTGTGTTTATTACCCTCTCAGATCTACAAGCATGACTCATATTTCATGTCACATTTAGCACAGCTTCGAGGGGGACGAGCTGGCAAGCAAAGTACAAGTCCCCCAGTGTGTAGTGGTGAGGAAGGGGGGCATCACAAGCCAACGAGACCTCAAGCAAGACATTCTTGTATCTAAAACTGAACATATAAGGGGACTGTGAGAGGGAACAACAAGAGGATCCACTTCACTGACAAACACCCTGGACATCTAATGATGTGTGTCTCACACACAGGAGCACAGGAAACACCAACAGTCCATCCCAACTATTTGGACCGTTTGGTTTTCTTTGAGTCCAACCTCTTGGTGGCACCCCAGGGGAGTCTGGGAACATAAATCATCTGGCCAGCCGCTGGGCAAACCCTGCTTGCTTCCATCATTTTTTCCACTTTGAGAAATCGCCTGAATCCCTGCTGTCTTTGGATAGCTTTAGGAATGGCTTGCTTGTTTTTGCTGAGACTGAATGGTTTTAAAATTGAAAAGAGTGCACTCTGAAGCGTTAAACCTAATAAATGTTTTGAAACCACTGTAAATAAATGTTCTGGAAGAATTACTGCATTAGGTGTACATTAGACGCTTTCAGACCAAACAGTTCTGGGGACTCCCTGAGAGGAACTACCCACTGGGGAGCTCCCTCGAGAACAACATACCTTCAAGGGCTTTTTTTCTGTTTGCATTCCCACCACCAATAGGAGCGCTGAAGTGACGTACGCTGGCCAGCGGTTCATATAGCTATGTCAATTCCACACGAGATACAACAACAACAGCAACAACAACAACAAGAGCTGTGTGTTTGTTGTGTGTCGTGGGATTCATTTTTAAAAATGGCAGTTGCCAGTGCGGAATTGGCTCATGTGTTCAACCAATCAATGTACATTTATGTCTGGATCAATCACCGTACACTTACATCACTCAAGGTTCCTCTTGTGTTTGGAGGGAACCTACCCTGAAGTAGGAGCTAAAAAAGTCCCTCAAAAGAGTTTTAAGAATTACAATCATTTCCAGTTCCTGCAGTACGGACACAATAAAAAGGGGGTAGTTCTTCTAACAGTTCTTAGAACTATGAAAAAGTTCTTCAGGTCCCAAAGCACCTATTGTCATATCTTGGGGTCATAAAGGTTTAGACATATGCAGAGGACAAAAGTGCTGTCTTAAAAGCTCTGATACAGATATGCCAATTTTGAGAAAGAATACTTGTATAATAATAATATAATATAATAATATAATAATAATGTGTTTGAACTTTATCTCTCTGATTTTTTCACTAGCTTATACAGTCAGCAAATGCCAAAGGTGGTGTATTTTCCCATTTCACACATTCAGTGCAGTGGTAATGTCTGTTCATTTAGTACTGTACGCTCTTAATTCAAAGGTAGAGTGGCTGGAACATTAGGTAAAGGGGATGCCATCATTTCTTTGCTGTAAAATGGACAATTGTTAATTCTCATTTTCTTATGTATTATTAGCATAATAAATGTTTAAATTGGGGTACATTATCTACATTGGTTACTTTTTGCTCTTTTAGTTATTAACGGTCCTACTGTAGAATCATTTTGTGGTATTGGAGGAAGGGTGTCCCACTCGGTGGATGTGAAGGGTCTTGAATTTTTAAACAATGACACGTATAAGGTTCAGTCCCCGCCCCCTCTCCCCCCACAATATTTTTTTTACAGTCCCTCAAAGGTTTAGTACCAAAATGAAAAATGACTTGGTGTCAAGGTAAGCTGTTTTTGGACTCAATAGCCGAATACAACATGGAACTTCACTGAGTCTGTGGACTTACAGTAAATGATGCATACACACATACTGTATAAAATAAATAGACTGAGCAAACGCAATCCATGCATTGTTGACAAAATTAAAAGACATCTTTTTAGGGATGCCCATGAAAGGTGGCAAGGCCATATTAACCATAGTTTGCATGTCAGGCACACGATGGCAAAATTATAGCTTCCTGCCTTTGCATGTCCTTATACTTTTTTTTTTTTTTTGCACACCAGTCTGTTTTATTTGTAGTGCCTGTTCTTATTAGGCTGATGGAGTACAGAGCAGCAGCATCTGTGCCCGTCACCCCCCCATCCTCAATGCCTGCTAGGGCTGAGAGGCCTGGGGCACAAAGCCACAGGCTGTGAGGAGGGGAGGGGGTAGCAGAGCATGTGGGGAGCGCCTCAGGGGTTCCTCGTTTGCTTTGCTTGTCTGGAGCCCAGAATTTCCATGACACGGGTGAATACTGGCATCATCGTGCTTTATTTGTGATTTGAAATTGGTGACAGACAAAATGAATAATATAAGAATGGTTTCATGGAAACCAGCATTGGAGATAAACTGCTTTTTCAATCAGAGAGCATGTATAATGTAGTTGGCAGCTGACATTTTGCTCGCCTCATGCCAATAAAGCTTCACAAACAGGAAAACCTGACCAAATATCAAAAAGATTCACCAGGGGACCTTCAGTGAGGCAGGTTGGTAAAGGAATTAAATGACGTAAAGAGAGATTTGATCATTTGAGTCCAAGTACAAAGAGGAAATTCCTCAAACATTACCGTGGCATTAACTTAAGGTCACAGAAAAATCACCATATTGAACAGTAGACCAGCTGTTCCAGAAGGGTGTCACATCAGAAAAGGTTCCCCTGATCTATTTAACTCTGTGGGCTTGTGAAGGGAGTTGAACTTAAGCCATCACAAAGGAGACTTCAGTAGGAGGATGACTGGAAATTTCACTGCAGTGTCAGAGGGCACCGGCGGACGAGGCAGAGAGTTTGTGAGCAGTCTTTTGTGGAAGGTTTGCCCACCCAGCTCTGACAGAGAGGCAAAGGAGGCGAGCCACTGGGGCCACGAAGAAGGAGCATCAAGGGGGACCAACAGCAGTGATTTCCCTCCTCCACTGGTGGTCACACAGCAACGGAAAGAGGGGTAATGTCATATCACCACCACCAAAGTGCCCCTTGAATGTATAGATTCTTGCTGGGTCTGCTAATGAGATGATTTTGATGCTTTCCTCAATTTTGATAATTCTTCTATGCAAGTTGGAAAGAAAGCATCTGCAAGAACACAGCGTAACCAAAAAAAAAAAGACACTGCACAAAAAGCTGCCTCAGACATCATGTCTGAGTAGGAACATAGAAGTCCAAGAAATGCCTGAATGCACCAAATCCAAGAGGAAAACTGTAATCAAAGAACTTGGTCGACATCCAATGACTAAGAGCTTATTGAAGCCCTAAACCTAAAATAAAAATTTAGCTCCACCTTTAACAGTTTCACATTGTCCAACTTTTGCTTTGATGATGCAGAAACTGCAATGAATCCCTGGGGGAAACATATTTTCTTACAAACGCAGCCTTTTTCAGAACAAATGCGTGTCAAATTTAAAGAGGGGGACAATTCTTTTATTCAAATGCGGGGTGTGCCGTTATGTTGTGGTCATGGAAACCCCATTAATCCATCTCCAAGTAGTAACCGTAGAAGCAGCCAGGACAGGATCTCCAGGCTTCCTACTTTATTCCGTACAAAACGACGATTGAGGATCACCGCCAGGAAATGTTCAAGGACACATGAGACGAACCATTAGGCACGAGCATTTTGATTCTCCTCCGTTCCTTTTGGCGCTGTCCCTGTTCTCCGAGCCCGAGGTACTTCAATCTCCAGCAGAGTGCTGTTGTGACATCGCTCATATAAAAATCATGTCATCTCTTCTTCATTCAGAGTGTCCCCTCAGGCTAATGTATAGTTGAAAGAAAAAAAGTGTGTCACCCTTTCAAATCCCACAGTCATTACCAGTGCTTTCAGCTGGCATGCCTTATCATCTCCCATAAAAAACTGCTGTGTCAAAGGTATAAAGAGACCATCTGTGCTATTTCCAGCGTCTTTCCCTTTATAATAAACCTTGTGTGAGAAATGAGAATTAGCACCAATTCTGATGATTCATCAAGATAAATCACATCATGTTCATTTATCGGGATTGATGCAGAATCTGAGCTGAAGAGGCAGGCTTTTCATGCATAAATCAATCAAGAGGTTTTTCATGGTGTGTATAGTACATTATGCTCATGATTCACATGTAGATACCCTTTTAAGCAATTGAGCAGCAATCAAATTCTAATTGCCCATTCACCACTGACTCTAGGCGAGGTTTCCAAGCCTCCACCTTTCGTCTCAAAGGCAGCTTAACTTGACTCACCAAACCAAAAGCAGCTGGCCACAATGGCTACCTGGAAGTCTGCTTAGCTTTACCTAGCACTCAGTAATTACATGGCCATTAGGGCACCTCCCAGAACCAAACCACACAGAGGGCTTAATTCAAAAGCTGTCAGTGATTAATTACCAGTTGCCCACTGAGTTGAGGATATCTGAGGGGATTGGCACAACTGTAACAGGCCACTGGGATTACACACTTTGCGAGGCAGAAAGGGGGAGTGTAACCCTGATTGACCACAAGGAGTTGAAAAGGAGTGATTAGGTTGATAATGTTGCAGGCTATGTGTGTGTGTGTGTGTGTGTTGTTTGGCTTTTGGTGAAGTGAATCAAATCTGGACTTGGCAAAGCAAACTAAAAGAAAAAGATATTACTGCATCTGTTTATGATTTGATTTCGAAATCTGAAGACATGACAGCCAGCTGACATGACCCGCTGCTGACCCTTTGCACTTGACAACCAGTATTGAGTGTTTAGTGGGGAAAAACAAAGTCCTACATTACAAGTTGTATGTTGGTGTTTTATCAAGAGCACTTTGGCCGCTGTTTAGCTGCCAGGCTTTTTGAAGCGTTAACTTCAAGAAATGCAGCAGAGTGGGAACAGGGGATGCACGGGAGGGGGGTTTGAGGCGTATGGGTGAGTAAACAGGGAAGGAGCAAAGCACCAGCGCTTGCTGACTGCACATTTTATTATAGTCCCATTAAACAACAGGCCCTGCTTGGAATGCAGATCCCAGGGGAGGCGAAGGTACACAAAAAAATGAAAAAGAAAACAGCCCGCCAATGCTGAAGCAATTATTAGAGGGAGACTCGCTTAGAAGTGTGGCACACTGAGCGGGTGTGACTTCAGACATTTTCACACCAAGTCGGTTTGACGGGTTTGCTTTTCCCCAAGCCCAAGACCATTTACAGCAAATGTATAGTGTAAAAACAGTTTTTAAGACTCAAGGTGCAGTCCAGAAAAACTGACCAGGGTTTAACATGAATATGGGGGTGTGGCACCCCTACTTAATTCAAATAGAACACACACAAGTTTATAGCCATGCTAGCGGCTTTGTGAGGCCATACTTAGGCACAGTGGGCTAAATACATACATCATCATGCCAACACACTCACAATGAAAATGTTAACATGTTGATGTTTAGTAGGTATAATGTTTACCATACTCACCATCTTAGTTTAGCGTGTTAGTATGCTAATATTTGTTTTGAACGAACTGAAAGTTAAGAGCTCACCAAAATGACTACAATTCATCATGTGGGTACCATGAATGTTTTAACCTAAATTGGGACATTTCACTACAAACCACAAATGTCAACTTTATGGGGGTGCTAGAGGAAATGTCAGGGGATCACCTTAGGTAAGATCATCTGGGAACCATGAATGTCTGCACAAAATTTTGTGCCAGTCCATCAAGGTGATGTTGAGATCCCTAGGAAATAAAAATGTCAACCTCATGGTGGTGCTAGAGGAATAGCTAGACAATCGGAGGTCATTAGAATGTATCTTCTGGGCACAAGGACAAATGTACCAAATTTTAATCCACCAATAGCTGTTGAGACACTTCACTAAAGAACAAAAATGTCAACATGCTGGTGGTGTTAGGGGAAAGTCAGAGAATCCTCAGAGTCATTAGGCTTCACCTCTGGGGACCATAAATGTCTGTAAAAAAATAACAGCAATCCATCCAACAGTTGTTGAGATATTTTAGTCTAAACCGAAGCGGTGGACCAACCAATCGACATTTGCCATCCCTGGAGCTGAGCCACTAGCATGTCCAGACCGACATTATCAGTGTGAACATGGTTTTAGTAACTCAGAAGCTAATAACTGAGAGCTAAATGACAGCAATACCAGACACTGTTACAATGACAAATGAGAATAGAGAAAAATATTTAAACAAGAATTACATCATCATGAATATATACTTTAAGTTCACGACAGACAATCAAGATGCCACAAACTCCCTCAGATTCAGAAGCAACCTATAAAACATCCTGAAGCTATGGACCATTGCTCTGTCTATGCAGCCACTCCATCTTCTTTGACAGCAATAAAGTGAAGACTGTGAAAAGCACATTACGGCCCACCCTTAAAAGAAAAAAAAAAAGCCCACATCTTAGCCACGGGCTGTCTACTAGACATAAGAGAGGATAAATATTGAGTGAACCCATTCAGCATTCATACGCACTTTAGAGACATTTGCCCTGAAAAAGCCTACTCCCGAGTATCTACAAAATATGGTAGAAGTTGCATGTGTAATACAATTACACTATTAAAATATACTTCAGATTCTTCAAAGTATACTGATGATATATGTGTTTTATTTGTAGTCATAGTTCAAAAACTGCAGAATAAGTACTGAACATGAAAATATTTAATCAATTTGAGAGCCTGACTTGTTGCCAGTTTCAAAGATCAAGCTTGGTGCCGCCCTGGTTTTAACGTTGTGGCGCTTCATTTGATGTGAAATGTTTTCATTGTTTTATTTCTGCCCTGAACAGAAATGTGGTGAAAGAAAATAAATAGCAGACATATGATAGGGATTTAGAACAGAGAGCAGCATGATTGTGCGAGTCTCATTATGGTTAATACTTCCAGTACTTCTAGCTCATTAATTCAGGCATTCCCACTCAGCAAATGAGTCATTGGCAATTGATAAACCACTTATGAAAACTACGGAATTTGGGTCATTTTTAGCGGCAGATTATCATTTTCATCAGTCACGTTTCTTCTTTCACCTATGTCTGATTATGATGTATGTATATTCCTTCAACAGAGAGGCCGCAGGTCAGGGTGAACAACAAAATTGCTTCCCTGGCTTTGACTGGGATTCAGCATCTAGCTCAAGGACACTTCAGTCCTGCAGTGCAGATGCTTGCTGGTACCTGGATTGTCCATCTAAAGATCCAATCAAAAGTGCTCTGTGCTATGTCACAGCTATGACTTCTTCCTGAGAGGTCACCTACAAGTATGTTCACACTTACTGTATCTGATTCCCATCTGGAGTTGAGTGAGAGGGTGATGTGGACAGACCCCTTTTCATCAAACTTTAAAAAGTTGTGAAAACATGTCTCCATGTTTCCTGCAGCACATAGTCTAAGCTAGTGGTTCAGCAGTGCAGTTACACAGATAACAGTTTGCCAGGAACAGGAATTAGGTTCACATGTGGTTTCTCGTGAGCACTTGAAGATGGGGCTGTCAGGTGCAGTGACATGTAATTTACTGAGGCAACAGAGCGCACTTCATTCCGATTTCAAGGACTCTTTTTATATCTAAAATTGATAGGGGCCAGGGATCTTGCTTTGTAAGAATTTGCTATTCTGAAAACGGATGATTGTCAGTCACCTTGTAAAGACATTATTTGAGGGGTTCATAACAATATTTCATATATCTGGAAAAAACATACAAGGCTAGGAACAAACAATTCAAATATACATGTTTGATGGAACCCAAAAGAAATTCACAAATAAATTACATATCACTGCTGTCTTATGAAAACATCTCTTCAAGAGCTAAAAGAAACATCCTTGTTTTCAGCTTTGTAACAATGCATTTTCAGATAATCCAATTGGTTTTTAAATGTTTTTTTAAGCTTAAGACGAAAGAGAATTTTCTCAACCAACATTTAATCTTTCAGTTTATCTGAAATATTTAAAATCATCAGAATTGGCAATACATGATTGTCATGCAACAATGATGATATTTGATTCCTTTGACACTAGTATGAAGAAAATGTTAAAACATGGAGATAAAAGACCTTTATCTCTCTCTTTAGATTGGTATATTAGCTTATGTGCCAATTGTGTATTCATACTGTCAAAAAAACACCTGCAAGGTTAAAATTTCCCTCCTTTTTATCATTTTCATTTACGGTGGAGCTGTCAATCACATATTCAGGAGCAACATAAGAGTGTTTCTCCTGATGATACCTGACAGTGATGGACAATAGAGGATTCTGTGGTAAAAAAAAAAATAAATAAATAAGTAAAAAATCAGGAGGGGAAAAAGTGATGTTACAGCTAAAATTCTGCAGCATTGCCTCTTACATCCTAGACACTGATGCATAAACGCAACCTCGACTCCTTCCCAAAATGATCAGAATGCTGACCCATGCTGAAGGAATAAATGTTTCCATCTACTGGTGGGAAATGTGAATTTCATGTGGCTTTGTGGACAAGTAAGCAGGCAACATCTCAAGTCAAACAACCACTCAGCACCTCTATGTATAGGCCGCTGTTAAATACCTTTCTTTCTGTTGGGCGTAATGACCAGTCAGCTGTCTGCATCCTTCACAGCAAACTATCATCACTATTCAGGCAAACTGTCAAGTGTCAGTGGTTTCAATGAAATTAACTAAGGATCTGTCCAGAGTGCCCCCATTCATTATTACATCAACTCAGCTCAAAGTCAAATAGGCTTCAAATCCAGTGTCTCTCACACAGCCACATATACAGACAATCGCATGCAAAGAATACAATGAAAAGTAGTTTCATTTACCTGGAGGGCAGCTGCACTCAGGTGACGCTTGTCTGGCAGTCCGAATCTTGACTAAATTTTCATAGGAGCGCTGAAATGTTAAAACAATGCAGTTTTCATTCATTTGCACTTGATGCTTTGATTAAAATTTAAGCATTTGAGGTAATTTTTGCATAACTGAAATAGTGTCACTTCGTGGGTTGTTGAACCTGTAAAAACAATTAAAACAAGGGGAGCAAGTGTGAGATCCAGTCTTACCTGAGAGAGCAGCTCATTCACTCTTTGTTGAATCAATGAATTAAAATCATCCATAGAGTAGCCAGGGGCACGGATGAAGGTGTGCTCGCCATTCCCACTCTCCAAATCCACAACCCGGTTCTTAATATCAGTTGTGTTAATGCTCAGAATAATACAAAAGGCGATGGACGCCACTGAGCATAATGACGAGATTATGTTCAGCACTGTGGTGCGACAATATTGTCGCTTCTGAGGCGCCACTTCTTTCTCCATTTTTTCCACGCACTTAGATGCTCCTCTCGCCTGCGCGGTCTTCATTTAACTACAACTACACGCTGTTGGGAGCAAACTGCATCTGGCGCGGAGTCACGAATTTATGGCACACTGTTCAGTGTGAGTGCGTGTGCCTGCGACGGTGACAGATAGTTTAGTGAAGCCCACTCCGCTCCAGCCAAAGCGAGTCAACCTGTGTGACGGCGCGTCGGGGGGCTTCTGCAAACTTGTTGCACCGAGCCTTGCACAGTAGTCTACAGCAGAGGAAATTGCTATTATGCGCAATAAAGTGGAAAGAGAGACTGGGGAAATAGAAACAGCGCGCATGTAGTGGAGGCAGCATTACCACTCGCAGCTTTTCCACGGTGCAGGCATGCTCCCCCTCATTACAGCCACAACACGCCTCCAATCTGTCCAGACTGATTAACATAATTTATTGATGCGTTCCTTTTTCGCACTTACACTCGCCTACAGTGGCCATTAGTTGACATAAAGTGAAGTTAGATTGTATTCCTGTCAGATCTCCACTTACGGAACAATGCGTAAAGATAACGCTTGCATTTTGTAAAGTTGTTATTCAGTACACTCACCGCAAGACAACAAGCGCAAAGATAATAAATCATTCATGCCATTTTCATGCTGTTTAAAGTTGAGTTATTACGTTTTCAGAAGCCAGTATAAGGCAACAGTCCACATTTTCTTTTTGGCTAAGGCGCTGCGTAAAAACGCATGAACATCTTTACGTTCTTTTTTGGAAGAGTTGGGTAGATAAAGGCACACACTAAACTTAATAAATATGATAAAAGAGCACATCTTTTGAATTCTTTGTGTTCAGTAGACCTCATGCTGAGAGGAAAGAGGCACAAAGCCCTGCGGCGCTCAGTGAGATGCGCCTGTGGGGTCGCTCTGCCTCCCTTAGGACTGATTGATTCTCTGAATTCTGATAAGCTGTTATTCAGCTTGTATCTCGCATATTGGTTATTATAATAGCACATTAGTAAACAATGCACACAAGCCTTCATTATGTTGCACATTACGTGATAGCCGCAAACACTGATGACAATTCCCTGATGGAGAAGGTAATTTCTGAGAAGTGCCAGCAGGGCTCTTATATAAAAAAAGCGGCTGGAAATGCAGAAGTGAAGAATTGTTCCAAACATTCATGCACTTTGCATCAACTGTAATGCACATTCATAATTGAACAGTTTGTCTGAATGGCGCAGTTATATTTACAAGGCTTTTGCACCACCATCTGGCTCACATAGGCATCAATACTGTTAATGCATTAATGCTGAAGGCTGCGATATGACGCCGGTGTGCAGGTGGTTTCAAGCTATATTTAATAAACATCAATAGAATCACATCTCTCTCTCTCTACACGTTTTCAAGACGCCAAAACGCATTTTGAGTGATTTTGAAGTCATTTTTCGTATGCAGTCAGAAATTCTTAATGTGCAAGGGACTTCAAATATCCATAAACCTCCCACGGGTCCTGGCTTCTTATCCTGACGTTCCCCTCTCCAACCTTTTTGCATTTTAATGCACCTCGGGGAAAATATATCTTCACTTAGATCACTCAGAGAGAATGAAGGAGCTGAAGTGCGCAGACACAATATTGTACAAGAGTCTGAGTCATCGATGTGATTCATCAGGGACACACTGTCTCCTTATTATACTTGCCAGATAATTAATTATATTTTACAGTAATCAGATTTATAAAATAACTATTAGCAGCTCTGTCTTCTAAACTTCAAGTTCATATCTGCCCCCTCAGATGAGTCAAGACTGTGCTAAATTATCAAATGAGAAGTTATAATCTTTCTGGCAAAGTTAAACTACAACCATCACTGGAAAATTAAAAAATGTGTGTCATTTAAGCAAAGTAATAAATTAATATAAATATATTAATAATAAATTCATTAGATAACAGTAACAGCAAGGCACTGAAGTGATTGTTATGTTACATAATCTGCAGGCTTGGAGTGCAAAACCATAATGCTTCATATAATAAGGGGAAATCCAAGACCCTGCACACCCATATTAAACCCACACAGGTGATTTGAATTACTTTACCTGATTAGGCCTCTTCTCAGGGCTGTGTGGGTGGTACAGACTGCTTGATTGTCATCTCCATCAGTCTCCTATTAGCTTTGTTGCACCTCTTAGGGCTGGACAAATTACTCCTTTATGATTGTTATTGGTAGAGGAAGACATAATATAATCCCCATGATTGCTTCACCCAACCTGAGCAGAGGTCTAATCAGCCAGAATGATTAAAATCACCTGTGAGGGTGTGCAGGGCCTTTATCAAAAACTACAGACAGGTAGTATGTCCTGCACCTATTCAATGGGACCATGTGAACTGTGTGAATGTGACCCATTTTAGTTATTAAAGTGCATTTCATGTATTTCAATAAGTATTCATCAAGGTTAGATCAGGTTAGCCAGCATATTAGGCCCATACTGACACACTATCATTAAATTACTTTTTCATATTTTGTCAACTCCATTGTTCATTTGTGCTTTTTTTTTTTTTTTAAATATATTATTAATTAAATAATTCATCGACTTGTTTAAAGGGCTAAAATAGCAGAAATGTCCTGCAATTGCAAATCAGTTGAGGCTCCTTGTATCTCTTGGTCTAAACTGCCAACCACCCCAAACGAATCTAGAAGAAACACTGAATATTCATCTTTACGACTACTGAAATAGTTAAATCAAATAATATTGAATTTAGCTCTGAAATCTGAAACATCAATAACTTAGCCTACAGCCCTGGTTCTCAATCATAAGACCTTGAAAAGTGTAACCTATAAAATACGTATTTTTACTCAGTTTACATTCAAATCTGAGACTGCTTCTAAATGTCTTATTAGAACAGTTTTCTCTCCATTAAAAATCAAATGTCGTCTTAAAATGTAGACGCCGAAGAAAATAGACTGTAATGATCTAATGCACTCTCCTCTCTGTATACATCTTTTTAAAGCTTTGTACGCCATCTAGCGGTCAAAAGTAGCAGTAACCTTGACCTGATGGATTAAATCATCTATCATTTAACATCTGGGCCTGTGAGGAGCAAAAAGTGGGTTTATCCCCTTTACTTTAGTTTGGTGGTAGTTACAACGTCACAATGTGCAGGCTTGTAGCCTATCTCTCTCTTCCTCTCTGTTTTTTTTTTTTTTTTGGACACGCTACAAAGTGACAGATGGAGTCCTGCGACCCAATTGCACCTCGCATATTCAGCATTAAAAAGAAAAAAAAACAGTAAAACAGTGACATAATCTCACTAGGGCAGAGCATTAAAATGTCATTTGGTTTGACAACAAGATGCACACAGGACTGTTGGACAACTTGGTGCCTTTTTTAAAAGTTGCAACCCCACTTTTCGTATCAGCACAAGAGGCCTGGAATCCTCTTCACCGTCCAGAGATGCGCATCATCACGATCTGCGTCCTCGCCTTGACAACAGGCCCCGCACAATCCACGAGTGTTTATTTTTAGAAAGCTCTCGGCCGCTGCGTGCTACCGTCGTTCAACACACATCCCATGTTCCTCCGGTCAATAATTCATATGCTGTAGGCGGCCTGCAGCAGAGAAGAGTCAGAGAGCAGGCGGCAACTACTCCCGAGCCACAGGACGCCCCGATAAGCGCACAGTGCGCTCCGCCTGACGAGCCATGCAGCCTAAAACTATGAAGCAGCAGAATACACAGCATGGCAACAATCATCAAGCCACGTCTATGAGGTGAGAACATCTATTTCTAATGTTTTATGTAAGGGAAAACTGTAATTAATGGGCTGTCCTCGACGAAAACACAGAATATTTGTTAGTGACTTGCATGCATTTTGTTGTATTTTTTCAAATTTCACATTATTTTCAGTGGAATTATCTGTTGTGATATGTCTCCAAATAATGTGTGCTCAGGCTTACTCCTGCAGGGGATTTATGATTGTGCTATAGGCTGTAAAATATTGTTATGAATTAAAATATATAGGCATTAATACAACTATTTATCCTGTTTGATTGTATTTGTGGAAAGGCAAAAACTCAGGCAACTTTGAGAATTTGACCTGACAATGAGACAGCATCAAATTTCCCCTATTTTATTCAATTGTAGCTTATTTCTTTTTTATTGCCTTGTCTCATGTAAAGCACTTTAAATTTCCTCGTCTTAAAAATAAACTTGTCTTGTTGTCCAGGAGGCACTCCGGCTCTCACAGAGCACAGACTCGGGCCTCCATGGCCACAGAGTACCAGGAGAGGTTCCTTCCACCCAGCTGCCACAAGGCTGTCATCACAACCTCGACACAGATAGACCCTTACCATCCGCTGAAGGGGACCGGTGCTGATATGACCACTTATGTTAGGTAAGCTCTGTAGTTTTTGTCTAATGTCACTGGATACATGTTGATAAAAAATGCCATACCTTAGGCCAAATTACCCTAACACCTACTGACAAAATAATTCCTGGGATGTGCTGAGTTTGAAGTGTTTTAAATACCTACATGTATGTGTATGTATGTATGTATTTTTTTTGCTTTTTTTCTAAAGCAAAAAAAAGGAAATCTTACATCATAAGCTTGTGTTTCAGGTCGTACTTTGTGGCCCAGAAATGGATAAAAAATCCACAGAAAATCCAGGTCCCACAGCCGCCTGTGCAACCCAAAGGCCACAGGAGATGCAACAGCGCTCCACACAATCCTGCACGCTTTGTGGCAAACCAGAATGCATCCCAGGTGGAGGACTACACGTCGGTGTACAAACGTAAGCAACTTGAAGATCCTTGGTGTCACACATTGCAGAAATATGAAACAAATGTATAACATCCTGATTTAAATTCTCTCTCATTGTTAGATGATTTCCAAGCGTGGAAAGCAGACAGGCGTCAGCCGTATAAGGTGAATCACAACTTGAAAGTCAACCAAGGATTAGTTATCACAGATGATGCTTCTAAGGATGGTCGCTCCCAGAAAAATTCTGTTCCAGTTGCAGGAAACTCCCCACAGGTGCAAAAAACCCTCCCTTTTGAGAGCATCACAAGCTACAGATCTGATTACGTCACCCATCCAGTGCAGCCCAGGGTGACTAGGGCTAAGCCTGTTTACCAAACCAACAGAGGTCTGCCGTTAGAGCGTCCAGTGTCTTGTAGGACAAAGCAGGCTTGGGACACAAACCCAGACCCTTTTGACGAAGCCAGTGAATTCCTTCAGCAATTCAAGAGATGGTCCCTTGGAACCAAGTTTCACACCCAAGGCAGAGCCAAAGAGTCCAGTCCACCAGCAGACCACAGTGGATTCCTCTCCACAACACATGCAGATTACACGGCACATCGGTGCCAGCACACCAGGCCAATCCTGCCATGTCCGCAAACCTGTGAGAGAAGCAAGGAGCCTTTTCAGGCAATGACTACCCAGAAGGAGGATTACAAAGTTTGGGACACACCACGATGCCTCTCCACTGACCATAAAGAGCTGAATTGCCCCAAGAAAACCACCTTCTCTGTACCTCAGTCTGCCTCACATGCCGAGACCTCCAAAACAACTCCTAAACTTGTGAACCTCCGTCCCAAAATGGAGCCGAACAGAATCTGCAACGCCAACTGCAGCACCACCGAGAAACCTCAATGTCCTGCTGAGAACGGAGCATTAGCCGGCTTCAAATGCATCTCCTCGGGGAATGAAGAATCCAGGATGTACTGGGCCACCTCACTGGACAACTCTGGAGGAGTGACTTGTGAGAATTGTGAGGAACCATCTCCAGCACACCAAATAATCAGCTGCATGGTGTCTAGCAGAAGCTAAGGCTTCCTAGAGACCAGGCTGCTGAGGAGATGTGGTGCTGCCACACATGACCTCAAGTACTTTCTACCTTCATAACAATAAAAGCCATCAGAATGCACTGAGATTATGTAACGGCAGCTATTTTTATACTAGTAAGCATGTCACTGCTACTACTCAGCACATCACATTTTGAGCATTATGTAATCTAGAAAACTGTAGACGATTCATATGCAGGTCTGGAAACAGGTTTTCACTAAAACTAATTATAGACATAAGAGTCATTGTTTTCCCTTCACACAAACTTGATAAGAAGCACAAACTTTGTTATAAATAAGCATAAACATAAAATAATGACATTTTATTAAAAAAACAAAAAGGCATCTTCAAAAGGAAATGCCTCAACTCGTCCATTTCATGACTGGGAGAACTTTCAAATGAATTATATTTACATCATGTACAGAATCTTTTTTTTTTTTAAAAAAAAGGCTATCAATTTAAAAAAATGTTGCCAAAATGTCTCTATGCATAGCAGCAATCCACATTATCATGGGGGCTCCAGTGCAAACAAACAAAAAAAAAAAAAAAAAAAAGGGGACATTCTGCATTTTAACAAGTTTTCCATTCAGTTCTCTTCCAGCTTAGTAAACATTAACACAAACTGTCCCCTTCTCATCACATCATGTAAAGATTACAGTTAATTAAACGTGTGTTTGTCAAAAAAAACAGTTTTCAGCAACTGTCAGTCTTCTTGGAAGCGAATGTGCTTATTAGCTTCCTTGGCCCGGGCTATGATGATTTTTTCTGCTTTGGATATGAGCTGAAATGTGACAAGAAACAGAAAATAAGATGTGACAGCAGATAAATGGAGGTGAATACAGCAAGTGAAACGACTGTATTCCAGGTATTCCATATCCAAAAATGAATTAAAGCTGCTTCGAATATATGTATCCTAAATTCTAATCACAAATATAACGGTTTTTTGTGTGCTTTTTTATTATTACCATATTAAACAGAGTATATGCAGTCTGCATTATAATGTCACAGCTAAAGATTGTACACCCCAAATATTTGGATTTCTCACAAGTTCTGTAAGAACTTTTACAATATACTGTAAACAGCCTTTAATTTATATATGCAAAATGACTGATCAACCATTTATTGTTGTTTACAGTAATATGCATGTGTACTGTATGTATTTTTATATTTAAAAGTTTAAAGGGTGATCTCACCTTCTCTGTCCCCCGCTTCTTTTCCCTCGGACGGTTCAGCTTGACTTGACGGTCCACCAGGATCTTCTGCCAGTACCTTTGCTCATGGTCACCTTTGAATAGATTTCCTCGGTTATGTGTTTTTCTTGACTCAGAGTTCAATCAACCAATCTTGAGCCTTTGAGTGGTAAAATTTTAACTATTAAATCTTTTCAGAAACACAGAACTTGAGACGAGATAATGGGCACTGTCCCAATAAATTATTTTCACCGTCATCAATTATGGAAACCACAGCAGCAGCTCAGTCATCCCACACCGTCTCCTCGTGTATGCATGTGGGCTACACAGACAGTAATACACACAAAATAAAATTACACTTTTCAATAAGGAAAAACAAATTCATACCTGAGAGAATCTCGAGTTTCCAGCTGTGCTCGTTCTGTAGTTCTGCTCTTGTGTCACTGACGGCTTTAGCTTCCTCTGGAGTATGAAAACGGATGTGACCCTCAGCATCTCCCTCAATGATGTCAATGTATGCCACTGGTGAGATTTTGGACAGAGCTTCCTACAGGAAAAAAAGCACAAACAAACCCAAAAGAAAACCTGTGTTAATAATCTTACAGATCCATGTGTCAGTAAATAAATGACACCTGACAGATTAACTTGTAGAATAAGATTTCATTGTTTTGTGCTGAGATACTTCTTTGTAATCAACTTTACTTTGAATGAGGGACAGCTTTACACAGTAAAGAATCAGCTGTTGGTAATTATACAGTTCTTAAATATAAAGTTATCATTTTAATTAATTAATCAAGTAAGTGTGACACAAGCAGAAGTGTCCACTGCTGCTTGTTTGGTGAATGATACAGCAGATACATTTTAAACTTTTGCATTATAAAACATAATTACCATTTAACCATTTTGTTTTGAATTCACAAGCGGGTGTAATTATTTTATCTTCTGATATTATGCTCTTGTGCCATTATGGAAACTAAATAACCAAATCCAGATCACAGAAATGTGCATATTAGGACAACTACTGGTTAATTGTCATGGAAACTGATTCAAAAATAAATACGTACACACTATTCTAGAATGGAGACTGTTAACAGCCGAACAAGAAGTTGAATAATTGTGAGTAGTATCTTGTTTAGTCATGACTTGATGAGCAAATACAGATATAGGTGAATGCTGTTAAGGCTGATGAGAGTGCACTGAGGTATACTGTACTTTGATGAACTTCCTCCCTGGCAGCGGCTTGTTGTCTGTAATCTTCATGATGACACCACTGGTAAACTGAGGACCCTGGTTGGTTGCTTTTTCACTCTTCTCATCTATAAGAAAAGAAAAAAAACACACAGAAATCAACTGTATTCATTGGCACTCCTTTTAATAAAGTGAATACCAATCCTTCACATATATGCTACCCAATACTTTGATAAGACCCATAACTTCTAGGTTTCTTAGATTTTGGCAATTCTTTACAAAATTCCATCTGATGAGTTTGCCGTGATGACATGATGTCTAGACTGTCTTAATGTCACCTTGCTCAACACTGGACCAATGTCTAAAATTGTTGTCCCCATTAGTCACTTAGACACAAATAAATGGGAAAATAGGGAAGTTTCCTTTTAAGGACACAAATGCTCAGGTTGTCTGAAATAGTTTTAGAAGAAACTGAATTTTTGCTGGAATTTCTGCTGATGTACTTAGAAAACCACATTTTAGCATCTCTGCTTTCTTCCATATTATTTTTGTTGTAAGCACACATGGGAGTATTCTAATAGGTTCACTTCTCACATTAAAATAACTGAAATGCAACTAAATGTATTGGAACATAGGGTGTATATAAACATTATAATTTTTTGCTGATCATCACTTCAAAGCATGAAATCCTTCAACTAGAATAACTGAAATGACCATCAATAAGAGGCAAATCTCCCATGCTTATGGCGGTTATCTCAGTTATACTAGTACTCAATTATCGTTTTGTTAAACAAGGAAAGTTTAAAGGCTGTAGGCTGAACTTGAATTACTGGAATTAGTGGAGACAAGACTCACTGTTCCCATCTTGAGGCTCATTGTCCATCTCCATTAAACTCTTGTGCTCCTTGTGATCAATCTTACTAATGCACTTCTTCAGGGACGCCATGCTGCGCTTTTGCAAGGTCAAATACTCCTCCTTCAGTTCAAGCCACTCTTTTCTTAATGCAAATAAAAAGGAAGAAAGATGTCATTTTAGTTGTAAGGGGGGTTTCACAGATTAATTCATTGTTGTTGATGCGTGAAGAAAAAGGGATGTAGGATCTTACTTTGGTAGGACTCGGAGCGGGATAACTTCCTCCCCGATTTTCAGTTTCTCCTTGTGTTTCTTTTTTCTCTTTCTCTTTGCTTTGACTGTTGAGTCATCTCTGTTTTCTTTTCCTTCCTCAACACCTCTTTCTTTCACGCTTTCAGTGGGCGGATCTACTAGGGGAATAACACAGTTAACAAACTCATGATTTCTCTGCTGCAAAAACAAACATGTCGTCATACTTCAAGTATAGTGAGAGTGTAATGATCATGTGAATTTGTAACGTGTTGGTAATCCACTAGCACATACCGTTGCTCTTGGTCTCTCTCTCCTTGTCTCCAGCTTCACTTTCACTGGTCTTTCTCATCTTAGATGGTAGTTCACTTTCTGATCCCTCTGCTGTCTGCGACCTCCGTCTTTTTTTCTCTGACAGTTTCCCCAGTGTTTTCTGACTGCTGGCAACCTCTTGCTCCAAATCCTCCGCTACCGAGCGCTTCCTCTTTTGCTCAGATGGCTCTGCTTCCATCTCCTGCTCTTTCACTTCTTCTGCAGAAGTCTGCACTGTGGCACCTTCTTTCTTTTTCTTCTTCTTCCGCTTTTTCTTCTCCTCTTCCTCACCTAGAGTATGTGAATGTCAAGAAGTGGAAATAACATGATTAATCATAACAATAGCCTCTCTTGTTATTACAAAGTGTCTAATGAATCAGGGATTTAGTTGGTAGGGAGAAACCGATCAGTTGTACCTGATGGGGGATTGTCGGCTGGCAGAGAAATGGGCTTCCTGCTTTTTGTCTTGGGGAAAATGCCTGGCTTCCTGGGAGCATCTTCAGGAGGATTGTTCAGCATCTGTTTCAAAAATAGAAGTTTCCTAATGAGTTTTCTTCCTGCCAAAAACAAACACTGGACTGACATGAATGATCACATATCTCAGGCAATGGAGAAATATTAGTGTCACCTCTATGGCTTTCTGTGCTTGTTCCACTGTCTCAAACTCGACAAAGGCAAACCCCTTCGAGTCGCCAGAGGACTTGTATCTTGGGATGCTGATATAAACAACATTCCCGCATTTTGTGAACACTCTCTCTATCCAGCTGTGCGTCACATCCTTGGGCAAAAGTTCCTTATAAAACAAAACAAAAAAATAGAGAGAAAATTATTATTTTTTGATCCAAGACTGTTTTTCTGACTCCAGCAAATGATTGTGAGTCTCCCTACAATAAAGGATTCAGTGTAAGGTTTCATTCAGATACAACATAGATCAAATTACTGTCTCATTTTATCAGCCCTGTGAAAATCACATTAAGATAAGAATAGAATTCTTTTTACCACATAGACTGTGCGGCTGTCGACATCATTTGGTATGTCTCCAATTGGAAGCTGGCGCCTTACTTTATTTCCCTCTAGATTAACCTGAAACACATAAAATAGGACACATTTGTGTTGTTGTGCGTCATTTAATCTTATTTTGGATCATTGTATAACCTCCCAAATCATCCAAACACAGTGAGAATATGACAGCTTTGAGGTGTTTCATGAGAATCATAACAAAAAGATATTCATGACAATGTTCTCTTTGCAGTACCTCAACCACAGAGGAGTTTTTCAGCGCCCTGGCAATCAACTTGGTGTCAGTTGTCAGCTTCTTCATTCGATTGAAGCTTGCCAACAGGGATATATCAACGTCTAAAACACATTAAAAAGACATTAAGTTTAATGTTACAAGCAAAATCCAATGACTTTATGTCAACACTTGCATAAAAGGATATGTTCACTCTGTCTTAATACTCACTAGGGATGTGCCGTCATCAAAGTTTCATGCTACTATTTTCATAGGTAAAAATATCACAGCAAACAGTATTTTCACAGCGTTTCCTGAAATCCTACTATTAGAGCTAAAATACTGTTTGTACACCATGATCACCTTGGATTTTATTCATTGAACAGTGGTCTGTATGTATCAGTTTTGTTGGACTCTTAATAAGTAATAATGTCAAAAGCTGTTTAAACTCTGTTAACAAAAGTAGGTTGTTCAAAGTTTAAGACAGTTGAGTGGAAATGACTTCAAATGCAGCTCAGTGTCTCTTAGATTCTACACACACATTTGTATTTTGAAAATTCATTAAGTTCCCCTGATGAAATTGATCGATTGATTTCTGGACTGGATTACTTTGTAGTCAGTGTTATCTGCTGGGTCTTAACAGTTAAATTCATTTTTTAAAAGAAAGAGAAATTCGTAAGTGCATACATAACATGATAACAGTTATACTGGGCTCTTATAGGCCAGTAGCACTGACTGCTGCTCTACACACCTACACATCACTACTAACAAACACCAGCAGAGCTGAAGCTGATCAATGAGGAAGAAGGTGATGTGTGCGATCTTGAGGCAGGAAGTTTGTCAGTCAGGTAAAATACAGAACTCTTTCTCCCTGAACATTACAACTTAACACCCATAAATTGGCCACACTTCAATGGTTTGACAGATCATGTTAATATAGAAAGTCTTGGCCAGAATAGCCAGAGTTCGACAGACAGGAGCCTCTTTTTCTGTGCTGTTCTCTGAGTCCGCTTGACCAATAGAAAGCTCCTTCCTTACAGCTAAACAAATTAACCCTGCTAATGAAAGCACACTACTTTCTGTTCATGGTGTCCTCACGATCATGACTGAAAAGGAAATGTTTGGCGGTATTGATACCATCAGCATGTTTCACTGAGGTCGTTCGTAAAACGGTATATCGGCACATCTCTTATAATCGCATGTCATGTGTACACTGAAATACACTGAATAGTTGATCCTGTAATACTTCCTTCTGTTCATACTGGCCATAAACTGAGACATAAAGGGAGGGATAATTTCAGCAGCCAACAACTCTTTATGTACACATGGCATGTGAGTACTATACTAAGATAGACTGAGTCCTTAAAGGATAGGTTTGGATGCATTTAACAGACATGAATGAAGTGGTGCATCTGAGTTATTAACAGCCCCTTACATCCATCATCTGACTCGTCGATGAGCTTTTTCAGAAAGCGGTCCTTGTGAAGGTTGACGTCCCCAAACCAGAACTCCACTTGCTTCTTCACATCACCCAGCAGCTGTTTGACACGGGACCTCTTCTTCTTCTCTGTCTCCTTGTTCTTACTGCTGGGTTCTTCAGCACCAGCATCCACAGCTCCCCTCTCTGTGTCAATCATCCTGTAGGGTTGACTGCAACACAGACCAGCAACAGGCACACAGTAATTAGGCCTCTGAACTGTCTCTATTTATACTACTGGTCTCTGAAACTGTCGAGCAGCGTCTTCATCTTCGGGAAGGACGTGTCTTTTCATGTACAGAGCAGATTTGTGGACTGAGTTACACTGTGGAGTAACTAATTGTATTTCTAAGTCAAAGTTGTTATTTATTAGCTCTTTAAAGAACCTTCACCCAATGTGCAGCATCCACAGGTTAATTGTGATTTAACAAGTAAATTATATAAGTTGGTAAAACACCGTTAGCGTTGCATTTAGCAACTCTTTACTTAGTAATCAGTGCAGGTTGCTACCGTTAGCAAACAGCTGTCGACGTTATTATGTCAATTCGCGGGTAGTGGTATTTTAAAAATGTTGCAGTCATGCCCACTGCAACTGTAAACCCGCCAAACCGACACTTAAACATTGAGCTGGCGTAACTATTTACAGAACTTACCCGGTATAAGATGACGAAACAGTCCAGTTTAATGCGCAGCATACACAAAACTTACATAAAACAGCAACTAGCTAGCTGGCTATCTTCATATAAACGGCATTGGTTCGTTCAGTGAGATGGCGCAGAATTAATTCGTCATACGAGAACAGAAACATGAAAGCCTTATTTTTTCCCACCCGCATTCCGCTAAGACCCGCCCTACTCTGTCTCTGATTGGCTTGTACTCGTTGCCACCGTTGATTAGATTGATTAGATTTAGACATGAAGAGTGAGATGGTTGAGTTAGAATATCAGAGTCAGAGCCAATCAGATGCAGATTAGGGCGGGTCTTCGCAGAATGCGGGTGGTTAAAAAAATAATTACCAGAATGATACCAGAATAACAACTTCCGGCCAATAATTTCAATGTAAATACAAGGTTGTATTACAATATTTTATTGATAGTTGTACACAAGCTGATAAATAATCAGTGGTGGAGAGTAACTAACTGCATTTACTCAAGTACTGTACTTAGGTACAATTTTGAGGTACTTTACTTGAGTATTTTCATTTTCTGCTACTTTATCCCTCCACTCCACCACATTTATTTGACAGCTTAAGTTACTTTTCAGAAGAAGATCTGACAGAATGGAAAATGTAACAAGCTTTTAAAATACAACACATTGGGAGAGTCTATGAGTTGTTAACAACTCCACCAAATAGTGATTTTTCCCTCTAAACTTATCACGTGGTTTCATTTCAATAAATGTTCAAATGATCCATTATTTCATAAAAAATTAAAGATTAGAGAAAAAGTCCAAAAACTGAAAACAGATTTGTGAATCAGAACTTTGTTTTTTCTTCTTTCCTCTCCCATTAATCATCTCACAACCGCTCAGATTTATCTGGTGACCCTCTGGAGGGGCCCAACCCCTAGGCTGAACGTGCTGCTTACACACTGACTTTTACTTATGGAGTATTTTTACATTGCTGTATTGGTACTTTTACTTAAGTTAAGAACCTGAATACTTCTTCCACCACTGTAAATAGTAATAATAAAATAATAATAAGTAGTATATGTAACATATGTTAACAGTGTACAAAACCCTTCACAAGAGTAGAAGCATTGACAATCAAAATGAACATGAATGTAAAACAATTCATTATAATATATCAATAAATAGACAATATAAATAGATAACATTCTAAATAGTCTAATAGTGTTAATTGCTATAATATTTTTAACATCTCGTTTAACATCTAAAATGGTTTCACTTCCAGCTGACAAAGTGTTTGTGCTTTTATTTGGAAGAGAAAAAAAACACATCCGGGCTTTAATCTACGTATCTGTAATCGATTAACCTTTTTCCAGTAACGTAAGTAACTGAAATGATTTTTTTTGTTTTTGTTTTTTTTAAACGCTTTTAATCGCTTGAAATACCCCACACGATAAATCAAAATACGCAGAAAGATTAAGCATATTTACAACTTTATAAATAAGCCAGTGTAGGGAAGGGGTTGTGGCCGGTTAGCTCAGTTGGTTAGAGCGTGGTGCTAATAACGCCAAGGTCGCGGGTTCGATCCCCGTACGGGCCAACTTCGTTTTTGAAAACAACACAAAATGGAAAGAACATACGAAATCATCTGTTACATCTATCGTTATAAGTAAACTGCCTTTTGAAGCTTATTCTAGTCTTAAAAATCTCTAGCACCGTATTAGTGTTGCAGTGTTTTTTATTGAGTCATAACAAGGGCTAATCTGATTACCTCTACCAGGGCCCGAAACGGAGATAGGGCTAATTCAAAGCAACCATGTGGGTGAGTATTAAGAGTTCGCCCTTCAATAACAATTCATTTGAAATGTACAATGCATTTATTTGAGGAACAATTCACTTTTTGCAGGGATTGGGGATTTTGTGTTTGTGCATTAAGCATGAGGAGGACTAGTTCTTCATTAACTGTGCTGTAACATTACCCTGTTTTTTTCCTTTTTCTTTTTCTTCCACAAAACATTTTATTTCCCACAAAACCTCCTGCATCAAAACAGACATTTAATCAATCGCTTCTAACATGAGGCTAGTGCAGACTTCAGTCTCTCACAGGTTCAAAACGTTTTCAAACTTTTTGAGCTTCTTGCACATGTCGTCCTCAGTGCAGCACTCAATCCTGCTCTTGATGAGCTGTGAGAGTTTTTTGTAGAAGGTCTTCGCCCACTGGGCCTCTAAGCAGCAGACTGATATGTTGCACACTTTGTGGAGTACTGTCACCAGTTTCTCATTGCTGCTGTCCTCACACCTTTTGAAGACCCATTTCCCCCACGCTTCCCACATATCATCATCCGTGAAGCCTACAGTAATGCTTTCTTGGGCGGAGACTGCACACACGGACTCTGGTTCTGTGTCTGCCAAGTCATTCCATATGGCTCTGTATTAAAAGGGAATAAACAGAAGCTTCAGAAAAAATAAAATTGTTGAAATATGGATTAGAATTATTTATTTTAAAAAGTCATCCACTCACACAACTTTTTTCAGAGGATTTGGAGTCAAGTCACTGAGTGACAGCAGACCTCTGTAGCTCACTCGGTTTCCTTCCATCCTGTGGGACCACAGTAACATATATTTGAAATGTTTTACACCCCAACCAAGCTGTAAATTTTGAGGTATGAAAAGAATTTCAGCATCAGCATCTTCTATATCAATAGATAAGAGCCACACAATTATCTGTACTTAGTGCTCTATCAATAAATATTGTCTATTCAATTCAGATTCTATTGTAAAAGCAATCATGCCTTTCCTTATTTCAACACAGACTAATTTTAGAGTAAAACTGGCCATTTTGCCACGGACATAATGTTCAGTGCAAACTTGGTCATAAATAAGGCTTGCATCCATTTAAATTCTTTGATATTTTAGTGTTTAACCTTGTAGTTTGCACTAACCTAAAAGATCTTTAAAGGCGACACAATAGTGGGGGACTTTTACGGAACATATCAAAGAAATATATTCTATTTTGTGGCTTACATTTATAGCTGGAGTGCAGTTTATCAAACAGTAAATTCACTGGAGTATAGGATAAAGGTTGCCTATGCAACAGTTGGCAGAAATAATAGTGTTTTTTCTACATCCTTGCATCCTTGTGAGATTTGAATTATTTAAGATTCAAATGTGATAATCAAGACTTTCATTTCCCCAGAATATATTATATGATACAGACAGGTGACAAATTAGAGGAAAAACTGGTACAGGTCTGAATGCTTGACCCCTAAAGTGGCTGTGGGGGGCATTTTGCTGGCATGGTTTGGGTCCACTTGTCCCCTTAGAGGGAAGGGTCACTGCAAATTAATACAAAGTTGTTCTGAGTGATCACCTTTATCCTATGATGAAACATTTCTATCCCGATGGGAGTGTTCTCTTCCAGGATGACAATGCCCCAATTCACAGGACACAAGGGGTCACTGAATGGTTTGATGAGTATGAAAATGATGTTAATCATATGCTCTGGCCTTCACATTCACCACATCTCAACCCATTTTAACACCTATGGGAGATTTTGAACCGATGTGTTAGATGGCGCTCTCTCCCACCATCATCACAACGCCAAATGAGGGAATATCTTTTTGAAGAATGGTGTTCATCACACTTGGTATTGATTCTACAAGTCTCTGGAACTCTTCTGGAGGGATGAACACCATTCTTCAAAAATATACTCCCGCATTTGGTGTTTTGATGATGATGGTGGAGAGTGCTGTCTAACACAGTGTTATCAGTGTCAGATCCACCAGATCCCCTCTTTGTAGGGATTAAGCATTCAGACCTGCACCAGTTTTTCCTATAATTTGTCACCCATCTGTATATTTTGATACTCCTAACATGAGTTTCTTACCACAATTCTTCAAGCTTTTTTTTCACCCGTATGGCACAAGAAAGAGTCAGTAGTTCCTCATCACCAATGTTTGACCATCCAAGTCTAAAATGGGGAAGGGAAAGTATTAAATATACACTAAAGAGTGTTTATATTCTTTCTTTCCCAGGCAACCAAATAATCACCTAGTATTTGTATTCTTTTGATAAAAAATGTTTTCTCCTTTTTAACCAAAGCATTTTATCAAAAGACATCTTACCCTAGGTGGGTTACACTGTCTGACACTTGTAACACATCAGCAATGACCTGAACTGTCTCCATATCAAGGTTGTTTTCTCCGAGCCTTAAAAGTGAAAAAGTGGTGTTAGTGTATCAGCCATTTACAATCAGAAGCAGGGAGTTTTTGTTTCATGTATGCATAGCAGTATACATTACCAACATGGAAGTAAAAAAAAAAATGAAGAAGAACTTAAGTCGGTTAGGTAAGCTCAGAGAATGAGACAAAATTTTACCTGGCACTCACCAAAGACTCTCACATCTGAGCAGAAGAGGTTGAATATCTCTTAGTGCTTCAGAGCTTAGTCCCGTCCCTGTCAGATCCAGCTCTGATATTTTGCCCTTTGTGAGGTTAAGGAAGTACTTGATGGCATTGTAATCCATTTGGGAGAGTGTTTCATCACTTACATTGACTCGTAGTGTCTGTGGTAGAACAGAAAGGGCTAATGAGGGGTCCTGTTGCTCAAACAGGCAGTGTAAATGGTTTAGGATATTGGCGCCATTCTCACAGAGCATTTTAAGCTCCCTGATCATCCTCTGACGATAGGTGTCCACTTTTTCTTTGTGGAAACTCAGCCCCACCTGCCTGGACAGAAGGTTAGCATTGCGTTCAGAGAGGATTCCAGAAAGGAAGCGGTTGAAAAGGTCCAAGTGTCCATCATTTGATGTCTCTCCAGAACTGGAGGAGTGCTGAAGTGCATCAGGTAAAGGGTGGTTTGTCACTGCACAATAAACTGCAGCAAAGAATTCTTGAACAGTAAGGTGCGCAAAGGAGTAAACCTCTTCAGTGCAGCCAGGCTCCTGTGCAACCGTCTTGTCAAGGAAGGTACTTACAAGGCTGCATCCCTCTAGCGCCGCAACATCATGGTCGCTACAATAGAACAGTGTTTGATGTTCCATCAGCTTTTTGAAAGCGAGTTGACCCAGCTTCAGCACAACGTCAGACAGCTGCTGTATTGCCCCTGCTCTTTGCGCTTGAAGAGCTGTTTCAGCTCTGGCTTGGGTGTGAGAGCGAAGCAAGGCCACCAGATATTGCACATAAATGTCTGTCATGGTCTTTGGGCTTTCTCCACAGAGATCTTTGCTTTCTTTTAGGATGCAACACACAATATAACAAAATGCAGGTATGTAGCACAGTGTCAGCATTAGTTCATTCGTCGCTACCACTGCAAACATCCGGTCAGCAAGGGCATTGTCTTGGAAATAACGTAAGAAGAAGTCTTGAACTTCAGCCAAGGAGAAGCCAGTGATGAGCACAAAGCGGTCGATGCAGCCCACGGGGATGTGGTTAATAGCTGCGGGTCTACTTGTGAGCATGACAGAAGCATTGGGTAGCAGCTCGCCCTGCATCAGGCTCCCAAACACTTCTACCACCTCAGCGTCTTCATCTGGCTCAGTCACAAATACATCCACATCGCAGCTCCTGTAGTGTTTGAACTCGTCAAAGCCATCCAAGATGATCAACAGTTTGTTGTCATTGGCCAAGATGTTATCCAGTTCTTTAGCCAGGTGCCTGTTTTTGCGCAAGACCAACTCCCGGAAGTTTGTGGGTTTGTCAATCAGATTCAGGTCTCTGAAGGTCATGTGGATGATGAAGTCAAACGCAAGATTATCCTTTTTTCCCCCAAAATCAAACAACATCTTCTGTACCAGGATGGTCTTTCCAATGCCAGCTACCCCTGTCACCAGAACCTTCTTGACAGAACGGTTTTCATTTGCGCTTAAGAAGAGTTCGGCTGGTGCAATTTTCCTATGCACTGCCAACTTCTGCTGCAAAGATAGTCGCTTTTGTCCAAAGGTCAGCACTTCATGTCTTTTTATCTCTAAGCCTTGGTGGCCGTCGACCAACAGGAGGTTGACATAATGTTCAGAGAAAAGAATTTTCTCACCGTGTCGAGTGTTGTAGAAGAGCATGCTCTCACTCCTGCGTCTAAGGACATCTTTATGCTTTTGTTTGACTTTGTTGTACTCTGCAAAAGAAAATAAGTCTGTTACACTTCTTCCTTTACCTTAATGCTTGTAACCTAAGTACAAGATCATTTGACAGTACCATACAGAACTTTATACTGTTTGAATGAGCAATGAAATGCTATTCTGAGTGTTTCAGTCATAGCATAATATTACAAAAATAATCTTGAATGTACCTATGGCATCTCTGTGGTGAGAATTACATACCTACGAACTGATGCTGATCTCTGCTGCTTTCTTTGGAGTGCGTCTGGTGTGCTTCTTGCTTATGATGAGTGCTAATGGAGAGGAAAGTCTTGGCTGCTTCCTCGCCTTTACACTCCAGGATATCCAGCACTTTTCTTACTCTTGCCCGGGGCCCCATCTGACACAACACTTCCTCGCGGTCATCACGAGAGAACAGTTCCCGGCTTACGAGGATCTCTAGCAGAGAGTCAATCCATCCTTCCAGTTCATCTACAAGGGAAACTCGCAACACCCTAATTGCTGTCAAAGAAGAATTACAACCATCCTTTTCAACCATAACTCTTCTGAAAGAAGTTATGATGTGCTGATAGGGACAATCTGAATCAGAGGCTTTAGATCCTTGTTTTTAAGTGACTTCCTCCTGTAATTTAGAGAAACCTGTTAGTGTGTGTCCCCTTCAAGAGCTGACAAGTGAAATGCACGCTGTGTGTTGTATATAATAACAGGAAGCGGGTGTGGTTTCCCCCTTGACAAAACCCGTAGATGTTTTTACTATGATTTGAATATGCAATAATAACTCAGCAGACATGAATGTCCTCAGGTTCATAGCAGAACTTCCCACTGCAGTAGTGTGTACATTTTATACCTTTGCCAAAGTGCCAAAGTAGGACTCAACAGATTGGTGAAATGCTTTGACAGAAATTCCAGCAGTTCTCCTGTACACCCACTTTATTAAACAAACACATTTGAGTGCTTTGACCAAATAATGTGACAATGCGACAAAAAAGAGACAATCACAACAAACGGCTTATAAAAGGAATGTGTTTGGTTTTATTTCATGATTAACCAGGTATGAGCAGAGAGCAACACATCAAGTCACCAGCAGAGGGTCCCCATTGCATGCACATCAAATACCACCAGTTGAAGGGAAATGAATACTTAAAACCCACCCCAGTAATTATTTACAAAACTATGCACAAGAACACACATGAAAATAAATAGTTTGAAGACAAAACAAATATCTACATAACTTAAGAGCAAACATAATATGTTAATAATGTTTTTCTCTCATAAAATCAAATAATCACACCTCAATGAAAGGCCAAGTAGTCTGCTATTAAAGTATGTTGCACTTGAAGATGTCTTCTAAGCATTATTGAACTGAGCACATAATGTCAAAAGTGCAAACCCTGCCTATGTGGCAACGTGCTGTACATAAATAATGATTTTAAAAACTTCCCTACTGTTTTGACCCACAACTATAATGACACAGAGGTCATTTTTACTAAAGCTGCAAGAGAGGATTATTTCAGCTAACAATGTGTGCTGTAAGGCAAAATATTTACATAAAAGAGGTTTCAAATCTGAGTCAGATTCTTTCTGAAATGTTTGGTGGACAGAATGAATTAAGATTCATTACGTGCTATAACATCACAAAGTGGTTAAAGGGACATTTTGACAAAAATCTTTCCAAGAAATATCAAAATCACAAAACAAAATATAAACAATGTAACTTTAACAACAAATTAGATTAAAAAAAACTCTACAAGCCATGTTCTTAACAAAGACTTGGATGAGTTCTGAGTGCAAAATGAGTGTCTTTTTTCCCAAAAACTATTTGCTTCAGTCATACACCTCCATTAGTGCAACCCATGCAAGAGAAATCTTAATCTTGTCCTACTTTCTATTCTGCCAAAAATGCAGTTAAAACAAGTCCAGCCCTAATTTCTTTCCTCTTTTAATGACTTGACCAATCATTGTGGTCAACAAAATGGTAGCACAGTTCATGATCTATTTTCCAGGTGGCTGGTTTTTCAGATGTATACCATTTATCAAATGTTAGACTTTTAGTCATGTTAGCTATTTCCCCTTTATATGCAGCATTATGCTGTATTTCAGTTCACCACATTAATAAAAGCTCATTTAGTATCTAAACTGTTTAACAACACTGTTTTGGAGATAATTGCAGTAAAATCACACAACTATCCAGTGGTTATCACAAATTCAGATATCTTGGGTATGCTGACATATTTTGTATATTACGTGTTACGTTGCATGATAACATGCATTTTAACACCCTATTTTGGATGTGGAATAATGCTGCTAGAATATGGAGGTGTGGCATTGTTTTTTAAGGAAAAACCCTGAAACTAAACCCAATACCATGTGTGTGGATCATGTGTCACTGACATAATGCCTCTTCATGAGTTCCCCCTTAGATATGAAACCATGCAGTCAGCACAAGTTTCTATTACTCACAATAGAAATGTTTCATAGTCACATTTGCATAATTTAAGAAAGCTATTGAAATTAACTTCAGATTTTAAGAAAAGAAGTAAAACTGAAGCCTTCATTAAGTGACATGTCACTTCTCTCCAAAACAATACTTTTAAATTCAAACCACCCATGGCATCTTAGAGGAAAGTAGATCACAACCACTTGAGGTATGACCGTCTAAAAATTCCTCCACACTCAAGTATCCCCATCCAAGACTGTTCCCTGAAGACAGTTGTGGGTGTTAGGGTGAGTTAAAGAAGTCTCTGTTGGCATTCTGAGCACCTTCTCTGACCTATCCAGGTTGTCCGTGGCCCTCGTCTCACATCTCCATCTCAGGTGTTTCGGCAGGAGTGACAGCAGCGGTTCTTAAACTGAGGCAGCACACAGAGCTCCAGCTGTCGAACCTTCTCACAGTACTTTGTGCTGTCTCGACAGTCTGCGGCTGGAATACACAAAGGATGCAGTTTACTTACATGAATTCACTTAGAGCCTGACTACTGCTTCCCAAGATAAAGCAGCTTTTCCTTAAACATTCAGGGGAAATCATTCTGTGCAGCTACCAATAAAGTTCATTAATCCTATTTAATCTCCTAGGTTAGAGGGTCAGTTCACCAAATCATAAAACATATACTTTCTCACTTGACCTGAGTCTTATCTAGCCATGTTTTGATTCTATGTGCTAAGGTTTGGAGATACCTCTGCTGTCACCCTATTCATTGGCATGGGATTTTACATGTGTACTGAAAAATGACACTTGATGTCAAGGTTTTAAACCACAGACCTCACTGTAAAGAATTTTCCAAAGGACTATTTTTTCAGTGAGGTTGAGTTTTCCAAGTGGATTTTTTTATCACCACAAACAAACTTCCCTTCACCTGCTTTGTTTTGGGATGCTAACAGGAATTTTAGAAACATACTCCTAAATCTCAGCACATGAAACTGAAACTGTGGACTGAGCCCATCAAGGGAATGTAATGTGCCATGACAATTCATTTTTTCTTTCCTTTGATGATTTTCCTCTACTTCCAATCTAAGTAATTGTTTTACTACTTTATTTACGGCAAGACCTCAGAAATCTGTCATTAATATGTACATGACATAAGTTGGGACTGATGGCAACATGCTTGCACTGCTAGCATTGAGGCAAATATTTGCTGAAATGCATAGCACATTTAATATATGGTATTATACTGTATTCTGGATAAGCTATACAATAAATGATGCATTAAGAACAAAATGTTATGCAATCATGTACTCTTTGATGTCACTGAATGAAAAAAACATTTGTCTTTATCTCACCTCTGCCACAGGACAAAATATTGCATCGCTGCCAGCTAGGAGGGCGTGGCCTCCACATGCAGTGATGCTCACGCATAGCCTTGCCAGTTTGGCGGTGTGTGCAGGTCACTTGGCGTGACTGGAAACCATGTCGTCCACAGGTGGCGGTGCACTGTGTCCACGGCCCTACTCGCCAATGAAGGGCACATGCCTCTGTGGAGCAATTCTTCAGGGAGCTGGGCCTTAAAATACAAACACACACACTTTTTCAATTACATATTAGGTATCGCTACATTTTTATTGTATAACAACATAATAAATCTTCAACAGTGGAAGACATTAATTCATATTTTGAGTTCCATATATACCTTTGGAGTCCACTGCACATCCTGTAGGGGACTTTGGTTCCGTTTGTGTCTTGGCAGTAAACATGGCGGTGCTGTGCAGCCAAACTGGGACCCACACATTGACCATGACACTAAAACAAAGATGTCATCAAAATTATACGAAAGTTCAGCTTTTAATACAAAACTGTTTTCTTGCTAGTAGCTACTCTTGTAGTTATGGCTTTTCAAGCCTTCCTTCTCTGAATAAAGTAGTAACAAAATGAGTAACATAAAACCAGGCTGAAAAAGTGTTTTATTGTCCCTGTTTCACTTCTGACTACACCAGAATCACTGAGGGGTGCCCCTTTTTTGCAAATATTATGCTCTAAATTTAAAATTGAATTTTCAGACTGGGAAGTCCTCATAATATACTTAGGAAAGATATTAATAAGTTGACAGAGAAAAAGGGGACTTCCACAGAACTAACCAAAGAGAACTAACCAAATAGCAGGGAGCTTCCCCCTTGCATTACTATCTGCATGTTTTGAACAAGTAAACAGCCTTGGTACAGTACAGCTACACTTGTGTGTCTACTCTGTATTAAGTGGACTCACCGGCCCCCAGTGGGTAGTGGCCCATCTAGCACAGGGCAGAAGGTTGCATTGCCTGGTGTCAGAGGGTCTTCTCCCTGTGCCAATGCAGTGCTGGCTCTCCACCTCTCTTGACCTGCCTTCAGGACCCTTCATGCAGCGGACACTCCTGGTCTGGGATCCACCTCCACAAGTGGCTGAGCATGTTGCCCAAGGATCCACTCGCCACCTAAAAGTTATCAATAACTTATAAAAGTTTATAAGCTAATCAGAAAGGTTCTGTTTTTTGTTTGGTCCAAAGATGATCATTAGAAAATCTCAAGGAGTATCTGAATATTGAATTGCAATGACTTGACAAACCCAGTATTCAAAGTTTCCAACAGCACAAACATATAGTAGCAGCAAGTTACCTGAAGGGGCAGTCTTGTCCATGACACAGCTCAGCTGACTGGCTGCTGTTTGTCCTCTCAGGGCAATGAGGGCCTGTCACTCCCATATTGTTACCTTGGACACAGTTTCTTCCTTTGCCACCTGAAAATACAATAAACCAAATAAACATATGGTTTTTGATACTAGCAGGAATAAAAAGAGGAGAGAAAATGTGTCCAAACATACTGTGTATTGCTGTTCATAGCATTTCAGTGTCTTTGTTTAACAGGATTTTAAAGCAAACATCTACTCTATAGATGTCTTATTGCAGTAAATCAACACATAAAACAGAGTTTACACTTCAGATAAGAGAAAATGGAAACACTGAGTTAAAGATACATTAGATAAGAAAGATTCCACAGTCAGAAATGTTTCTTACTTTTTGAATCAGACTCTAGTTACTGTTGCTTCTACATCTCCAAACTTTGTCTTTGACATCATCAAGAGAGTTGTGGTTCTCTGATTTATATCTTTGGAAGTGGCAAGTGGCCTATTCTCATTCAGAAATGAGTCTGGCTTTCCAAGAACTTGGAAAGGAATTATATTTTTCAATTCAATGTCATTTAGTGCATGTGGGATTGCATGCTTTTCACCATATTTTTTCAAAATACATAAGATTTAAAAGTAAAGCCATTAGACCTTGCCTTTAAATGAGTTTGAATTAAACAAGAAAATGCAGTTTGGCTGTTTTTCACCATGTTTAAGCCTCTTTATGCTTTCCATTTAGATTAGGCGAATAGGGTGTACCCACTTAATCTTCTATGAAACATTGCCTGGAACCTCTAATTGTTGTCGTATGTGGAGGAAAAGTGCTGGCGCATCAGGAAACCCGCAGTGGCGATACTTTGATGGGAATGCAGAAAGGTTGCAACTGATCATGCTCTGAGGAGAGGAAGGACAGCACAGCTCGGAGGTGACCCGAACTGTGGCACGCTCCGGACATTCCCCATCACTGACTCAGCCAGACGAGCCACTGGGCTCCTGAAAGTAAAAGCTTACTGTATATCTGTATCTGCGGTTATGACTGTGTGTGTGTGTGTGTGTGTGTATGTGTGTTACTCAGTTGAAAATAATGCTTTCCCAGAACCTCTAAGCCTGAACCACAAAAGAACAACACAAGTTACTGCAAACTGGACTACATAAAACAATATTAGGGCAAACTCAACTTGACGTTAGGTTAATACTGTCTCCATCGTTTGTGTAGCTACAAAAACACTTCAATAGTCACAGTAATGTTTTCAGCATGTGCTATATCACACTTAAATTGACATTTTGACCCTAATGCAAAGTTCTAGCTTTCTTGTACATAACTTCATAGGATGATTTTGAAACCTTTGGGGTTTGAATACAATTTGAATTAAAGTTTTGAACATCTCTGAGCAGAACTACTTCATGGAACCACTCAAAAAAATTATACTAACCATTACCTGGCAAGAATGACAGTTTATTAAAACATATTTGCAACAGGATTCTGTGTCTTTGAACCTTACCTGTAATATGCAGCAAAGACGAAAGAGATGTATATCCAAGACGGTTCCTGGCAGTACAGGTGTACAGACCCTCGTCCGCCTTGTTTGGAGACTGGATCCTCAGTGAGCCGCTGGGCAATAGGCCTATTCTGCCAACACAAAGACAAAAAAATAACCACTGAATCTATGATGATTCATTCACAGAACAATCAGCTACTTTTGTAGAACAAAATCTGCAGTTTTGTTAATGCCCTTTGCACAAAGAGTCATGTTAAGGGGGAGTTCTTACCTGCTGCTGTAGTGCAACTCTTTTCCATTCTTTGTCCATGTTACCGATGGTTCAGGGTTCCCCAGTGACTCGCATTTCATCTCCAAACTAGCAACTGGTTTCTGGAGCAAAACTGGCACTCCCACATGAACTATAATTTCAGATGACGGCACCACTCCAACCTTCCTGGGCCGTTGGATTATCACCGGGCTTCTTGGCCTGGTTGTGTGAGCTTTGATGTTGGGTTTATAAAGAAGGGGCCCTTGTGTGGAGGATTCCGCACTTTCCGGAGGGTGAAGAGTAGACTCATTGGTTTCGTCTTGTGTCATAGTGAGCTCACTGAGCAACTGAGTGATGAGTTGCTCCCCTCGTGGTCCTCCGAGGCCTTCAGAGAGATTGTGCATGATCTCATCTAGCCTGTGGGTATCAGCAATGAGGACAACTGGGATGGGAAGCTCTGAGCTTGTTCTCTCATCTTCTTGGGTCGACTTGTTCTTTTCACTGGAATGTGGCTTATCAACAACATCTTCTTGGACAGAGCCTTTGAGTTCAAGCAAACGCTCAACTATGTTGTCATATTGGTTGGCGGAGATGGGTAGCTCCTGAAATCTTTCTCCCGTTGAGGCCACATCTGGCTGACTAATCTTCTGTTGTCCACCTGTGAGTAACCATGACTCTGCTATCTCTGGCACATGCAGCTTCTGCTTACTGCCAATGATCTGTAGGACAAAATGTTCCTGTGCCTGGCCTGCCATGCATGTGTATATCCCAGCATCAGATGCACGGACCTGCTGAATCTTCACATATCCTACTGATGTTGTAGATAGGTGTGGGAGACTGACCAGGGGCTTCCCCTCCTTCAACCATCGGACGTGGCCCTTACGGAAGTGGCGGGTTGGGCAGCGAAGAACCACAGTCGTCCAGGGGAGCAGGTAGGCATAGCCCCCCACAACCAACTGTATCTTTTTACCCTTCCTCCACTGAATATAAACCTTCCTCTGGGCCAGTATGGTGGGATCAGGCTTGATTGAGTCTGTGATAAAATTAACAGGACAGATAAATAGCTTGATTATTGTCTGCACTATCTCATAAACATGCTGTTGAGGGTCAGAAAAATAAGATCTGTAATTTTCATGCCATTTTTTATTGACACACCTTAGCTATGTAATCCTGCTTAGTATGAACTGTTTCTGTCACTGTCTCTTAGCAATGCAAATGAACAAAATAAAGCCAAACAAAGGGTCTCTTACTCTCACAGAGCCTGAGGGAGCATGGCCGGGTGCTGGTGGGCCGGGCCATAAAGATACAGTTCTCAGGGTCTACGGTCCTATGTTGCCCATCTTCCCCTAGTTTCCTGCAGACTGCCTGTTGTCTCTGTACACCATTTCCACAGGTCACTGAACACTAATCAAAGAAATTACATTGCATGATATGTAAATGAGCAGACTCAGAAGAAAAAGTTTTACATTTTATGATTGAATGTGAACTACTGTAGGTAGAGAAAAAGCCCACCTGGGACCAGTCAGTTGTGACCCATTGAGGCGGGCACTCCTGCTTGGCACAGGGCTGCTGGTTTGCAGGGATCTTGGAAGGGCAAAATGTGTCAGGCAGCTCCAGGATGCTGCCATCTGCCAACCGCTGTTTGCACAAGACCTGCCTTATTTGAACTCCACCACCACAGCTATGGGAGCACTGTACCGACAAAAATACAGAGGTGCCATTTCCTTTTAGTGAGGGATCACACAAGTCCAATTGCAGGATCAAGCACTTATGTAAGTGAACATCCTTTTACCTGTTCCCAGTCAAGTGTGTTCCACATAGGAGGGCAATCAAAGCGGTTGCAGGCTTGGACAGGGCCAGGCTTGGGGATCTGACAGTCTTCATCTCTCAAAACTTCAGTCCGGTTGCTGTCCCGAGAGGGCCGGTGAGTGCAAGCCACAGTGCGGGTCATCAGACCAACCCCGCAGGAAGCAGAGCATGAACTCCACTCCCCTGTTTCCCACCTGTAAAATACAATGTACTTGTATATTATATCATGGTAAATGATCAATATATGCTCATTAAATCACATGTTCTTTAAGTGCCTGGGAAGATAAGTAATACAAGATTTGCTTGCTGATTTTCCCCTGTATTTATTCTTATCTACAGACGCATGCTGGTTGGATTTGAATATTACAGAGGGGCATGAAGTTTTTTATGCTGGACCATTTATACTTCAACTCTTAACCTTGATCATAACTGATTAATAACCATTCTTTATTCTTTGTGTACATATCTATGCAGCCTGTTATCCAATCTATACAGAAGTGCAGTCAGGAGGAGTTCAGTCAGTGTTCAATGTTTTTTCTTGATCCCACGAGAGGACACTCTTGCAGTTCTATGAATGTGTAAGTTCATGAAAGAGAAATTCATGAAAATGAATATGAGTGAAAACGAAAAGAGTGATTCATGGGGCCGGAACCTGGCAAAGTTACATTAAATCTCCCACTGAATTTAGTGATATTTGAGAAATCCCTCTGGCATTACTTTTTCACTTGCATGACTTACATGGACCAATATTCATTTTGTTGTCCAACACAATTTTATACAGGGTGACCAATCCAGCATCAGTTATTTTAACACTTTTACTCCAATCTTGAAACTGATCTGGCATGAGTCAAAATAGTCCCTGTACTTTTAAAGGCGTCTAAAAGGTTTGGCTTTGACCAAGATGGCAGCCAATCTACTTTTTAGTTGGGTGATATTTCAAAACTATTCATATTTACTCAAGGGTCAAGGGACTGAGGAGAATTGGGAATGAAGCTCGTTTCTGCAACGGTACTATACTCAAAGCCTAATCCAATGGCTGTTTCTCTTCATAGGGAACAGTATCCAAAGAGTGTAGCTTAATATGGGAGGGTGAGGAGGCCTCTGGGAGGGAGTGTAGGGCCAAAGGAAACAAGTCCAATACAGCGTTTGTTGTGCCTGAAAACAAGACTCAAGGCCTGGAAAAACAGGCAAGGCCAGGCTGCAAGCCTCTGGGTTTTCTGGCAAGAGTGTGAGCGGTGGAGCACCGACACTGCGCATGGTGTTAACTTGAAACGTGTGGCCTACCACAAAATCCACTCACCGTTTAGCCACGGCTCAGTTATATTAAACAACATGCCATTAATCTGTTTAGCAATTCAGGTATTTAATTTGAAAAATTATGTGTTCTGAGTTAAAAGAAACAAAACAGTTTCACGTTTTAATATTCTAATTTCCAACATTGCTCATCCACTGTATTCCAAACTGATGCCCATTGGATAATAGATGGATAAACAAAAAAATCTTTGATGAAAACTTTAGTAGGCTAGTATCGGCTTCTTCTGCAATTATTCTTAAACCAAAATGCTGCGACAGCAACCTAATTATAATAGCATCATAGTTGCATTTCAATCATGTCAACTTGAAATAGCATGGGTATTCATGATCGCCATAGGATTCACAATGATTTTCGTGAAACCTTGACCTTTTGTCTAGCTCCACAAAAGGGCAAACTTTCCCCTTGACTAGCACTGTTATCCATGACCGGGTATCTTAAAAACTCATGGCCAGATTTCCATGAAATGTTATGGTTCCAAGAAGATGAATCCTGATCTTTCCTCTTGTATACAAGAAATACCGAAATCTAAATGGGAGACCGCCATTAAATTTATTGAGCACATTCCTGCACCCCAGAGGATGAATTCTTTCCATTTTCAACACTCCATGAGCTTTACTTTAGAGCCACTCTCTGGTCAAAGTGTCAACTTTCTACGCAAGACATAGAAAACTATGTCTTGTAAAATTGAAATGTTTTTGGTGACTCCTGACATTGTTTTATCACAGCCATTGGGCCAAAACATCCATCCATGAAAGAAATTTCAAAACCTTTAGATTTATTGAGCACAATCATACTTCCCAGAGGACAAACCTTTTCCATTTTAGACACTTAATGTGGTTTCTTCATAAGTCATCTTAGGCCAAATGACAACTTTGCACACAAGATGTTTCATAATGTACATTTTGAGACTGCATTTGTGCTCCCAAGGGGATTTTAATGACCAATGGCCTTTTCAGCATTATGCTTCAGCAGTTTACCAAAAGGGAACACTATCTACAGCAGCAGTAGGTCTCCTACGTTTCTGCACTGAGACAACCAATAAGAAACATAAAACATTTAAAAGTTCTTCCAAGGACAACTTCACATGTGAGCCTAGCAGGTATAGCTACCACTGACATCTGATCCCTATTGTGTCTGATTCTGACCAGGTTCCACATGCTGTCCCACTGGCTTCATTTCCTGCTCTCAGTGATGAAGCCATCCATCTCTGACATTCTGCTTCAATATCACTTGGACCCAAGTGGCCTAAATGATGATTTAATTGGCCCAAGTGGTTTAAGTTGAGAGGGCTAATGTAGTGGATTACAAGGATCTCTTTTTTACACAAACACTGATTAGTAGATATTAATTTACTCAACAAGTGTGATGTGTGTTTTCTGATAGTCTGGAAGTTAAGTAGTTGCGGGTTTAAGGCCCAGAGATGCATCAGAGCTCTAGGAAATTGTACGTCTATGTCCCAGCTCTGTATATTGCATATTTAGCTGGGTTACAGTCTTGGCAAACTAATAGAGAACGCAGCCAGATTTGAGTCCTGTTTTTACTTAATATTTTCTTCTTGAATGCAGCCAAAGCCGTTTCCAAAAACACATTTCCTCCTCATTCTTTACTGCACCCATCAATCAAGTCATTTTTAATGTTCATGCTCAAACCATTTTAAACACTTTCTAAATGATAATGATGTAGGCTTGATTTGCGGGTTTTACCTGGGTGGGCAGGGCTGAGTTTTGCAGTCCTGAAGAAGTTGCGGGGGCCGACGGGAGCTCACACACAGACCCTCGTCTGCTGCCTCCCTGGTCTGCTTGTTCAGACAGATCACCACAGCCTCCTGCACACCTGGGATTGCACAGTATCGAGCAGTCATAAGGGAGTTTGTTTTGAACTATTAAAATGTTAATAGACACATGCTCCATGTCCTGTCTCTGCATTTCCCTTATCTTCTTAGAATGAATGACAAAATGCAAACACATACTGTTTTTTTTCTCTTATCTCTTATTCACATACATATGGAGCATGGAATATTGCAAGCAGACATCGCAATGAATGAAGCAACCCAGATATTAGGCCCCTAAATGAAAGCAAGCAGTCACGGTATCTAATGGGGCACAATGGACATCAAAACAGTACAACTGCCTGCTCTAGCCTGAAGTGTGGATAAACTTTAAGGGTGTGATGTCAGGTCATGTTAAAAGCAACGTAACATAAATCTCTGAGTCTGCTTCTAATGTTGGGGACAATAACAGTGAAGCAGGCACTTCAAACGCCACAGTGGTGTGATGGTCCACAGGAGCGCAGCCCTCAGGGTGTGTATGTGACATCCGATACTGGTCTGTAATCATCCCCGAATGGGAGTTTGTTGGGTTTGGGTGAGCACACACACACACACACACACTCACACACACATATATACAGACACTGACAAAAGCCTACGCCCATGTGCAGAAATTAAGTTAAACATGCACACTCGTACAGACATTAACACACAGACACACAACGCAGGCATACAAGCTTAGATGAGGAGGTGGGGAGATTAAAGTGGGTCTTAACTCATGTTGGCAGAATGTTTAGGAAAGCTGTCTCTGTCTGGCGCAACATTCACTGCCGCTGTGAGAGTTGGTGACGTATGACCTTTAGGGTTAAACTTTGTATTCCATCCATTATCATCTAATATCATATAACTTACTTCTACTTCAAAGCCAGTGCTGGCATGGCTTTAGTCATCTACTGACATAAGGTCACTGCTTACTGCTGTGACTTTTCACATTTGTTTTAATATTGCAACTACGACACGGATGAAGTAAGGTTTGCCTTCTGGATTTACAGTGCATTTAATATAAGAAATATTCTTGTAGTATTTATACCATAAAAATGGTTCTGCTGTTGGTTTAATGTAAAGATCACAGCATATCTCTAGAGATGAGACATTTTTGTTTTTTTGTGAAATATTTCCAACTATTGGTTTAACTGCCATTATATTTGGTTTTGATATTCACATCTCCCTCAGGATTAATTGTAATACCTTTAGTGATCCCTTAAATTTTCATCTAGGGCCATTTTAAGGTAAAATTTTTAATTTGTCCTATATTTTGGTTTATGACCAAATATCTGCAAAACTAATGAAACTCCCATTAGCATAAGATGTACATTTTTATTGCTAATTAGTAAATGTTAGCATGTTAACAAGCTCAGCTAACAAACTGATGTTAGAACTTATCTTAAAACATTGCCCCTGTGCAGAACTACAGCATCAAAGAGCTGCTTGGATGGCCGCAGACTCCGAGTCTAGTTAACTTTTCAACTTCCCATTTCTGTTCTTTCTAGTTCTATTTTTTACTGCCTCATTTTACTGAGGTCAATAATGATCCATACCTCCCCCACAACTCTCGGAGCACTCCGTAAACCCCTCGTACTCCCAGTCATGCAGTTCCTCTTTTTGGGGTTCCTTGCCCTCCTCCTCCTCCTCCTCTTCGCCTTCTCCTCTTTGGCCAGACACTTCAGAGCAGGGAGTACGGTAGCAGGGCTGGCTTGCAGCAGGTTTGACCCCCTCGCACTCATCATCAGGCAGGTCAGCCACAGTTTGAGAGAAGGACAGCAACACCTGGCATTTGACGGTCCGGTGCTGGGTCCCAGCACCGCATGTCCTACTGCAGGGCTGCCAGCGACCAGGGATGAAGCTGGAGATGATAGACAGGATGTTTGATAACTTGATTAATCACAGATATTGGAATAAAAACAGTATTCTGTACTTCACATACAGTGCCTATGCAAACAGGCTTGGAAATGTAGTGACACCATGGTTTGATAAGGACTGTCTCCAAACCGGCAGTGCTGACTGGAAAGTGGTTTGATAGCAAGTCACAGGTTTTTAGCATTTCCCTGTCTTATACAGATTTTAGTCATTACCGCTAAGTTCATAAACTCACTAAGTTTTTGTGAAATCCAGTCCTGCTGTGGTTAATTGAACAGCTGTGAAGCATTAGGATCAGCCATTCTTGGATAAACTGCTTTCATGCGCATCCTTCCTCATCTTAAAGAATGGATCAGAGGAGGAAATACTTGAAGATCATTGGTGTTCATGAATGCCTGAAGGCCTGTCAAGGTTGGGTGAGAGTTTGGCTCCAAAGACAGGGCTGCCACCCTTTTAATAGCTTTAGGGAAAGTGTAAATGAAATACTAAAACTGGAAAGCACGAGACAGAATGATGATTGAACTTCACTTGATCTTCGGATTTAATTGATGCCCTCAATCATTGTGAATCTAACTTTGTGAGGAATGCACATAAAAACTGTTGGCTAAAAGTAAAACCTTAGTTCTCTGAAGGATCACAGAGGGGAAATCTACTTCATGATGTGTTTTCCAGCCTTTCCATAATGATTCAATGATGTTTAGATCTGGTGATTGAGAAACAGTTTGATGTTGTCTCTTGTGTTCATTAACTCTTCTTGGAATTTTCACACTGAAATATGGAATTAAAAAGAAAAAAAAACAGCATTCATACCACACTGTGCACCTGATACCTACATTTTTTATCTTTATATAACCACCCCCATTTTTTTCTGAAAATAAGCCCATTGAATACACAATGTGAATTTCAACATGGGTGAAAGGGTTTAAGACATTTCATCAGACCCTTTTACTTTTTCCTTTGAGCAAGAATTGATATTTTATGATCTTTATATCACTGTTCTCATTACACCAGTTATGCACCTGATCACGAATACAAAGGTGTTGGATGGCACCGCCAATGTTTAGAACATTCAGCAGCCGGCCTGTTAGGGTTGTGCTCACCACAGTTTATTTGGCCTGATATTCTTTAAAACCCAAAACTTATTTCAATGAACATAATTGCATGTAAGTATTATTTTAAGATACTGTAGACTTGAAAAAAAGGTTAACCTATCTTTTATCCTTATAAACAGTGGTTGTATAGGTCAAGTTTTGTGTTACTCAAAATATTTCAAACCAGCACTGAACTGAACTTATTTCTGAACAGACTTGAAGGCAGTTAGAAGCAGTAATCCTGGATAAATGAATGATAATACAATCGCTTACTGATTAATGTGTTGATGTGGATTTCGGTGATGCTGTTGCTTAGCTTAGAAAATAAGTGAACCACTTAAATCAGTGACTATGAAAAAAAATCCTACTAGATTATATAACTTGTATTTGTAGCTCACTTTATAACTGCAATTAAGTATTTTGAGTTTCCTAAAGCATGTCTTTAGTCTACATGTATATCACAAAGGTAGATTCTGACTTAACAGTCTGCACCAAAGTGCAGCTGTCTGCCTGAGCTGTCTGACCACAACACAAAAGCACCCCGGTGTTTTATAACATGCCTCAATAAAGAGCTCATAATTACAGCAAAGTTGGCTCTTAAAGAGTGCTCAAGGACTCACTGTGTTTAGGACAAACAAATGAATCACCGACAGTTAGACCTTGGAACAAGAACAACAAAGTCAACAAGCAAACCCACAGAAATGTTTATCTTCATGCATAGTTTAAGTACATCTGTCAGTTCAAAAACAACCTTGATTTCATTCATGCACGGAAACAACACATTTTTGTAATATCCGCCAAAGCCCCTTCTTAATCATATCAATTAAATTTCCATCAGTGGAAATGTTTTATTTAGTCATGGTGGTGGTAAGGTGAAAAAAACACTTTTGGCCAAGTTGTGGAACATATATGGGTTTAATTTTTCAGGCAGTTGCACAGCGGTGGTTTGGGGCAAGCATAAGGCCTGGCAATGGAGGTGCAGTAAGTCTAACACAAGAATTTCCTTCTCCATCCTCTCACATCCGTAACCTGGCCCCATATGGTAGGCAGATATTGTTGTTGGCTTGTGAATGAAGGTATATTATACACAGATATTTATGTGCTTTTGGAGGAAAGACATGCTTTTTTTGCAATAGAGCATAATCATATGTTTTGGCATTTCTCTGCCTTTCTCTCCCCCTCTTTTCCTCCAAAGATAAGTCAAAGTAACAGATGTTTTGAACTGGCTAACATGGTCGCTAATACAAGTCATGCAAGACACTGGGCAGAGTCCAAACATTGTCCATCTTCAGAGGACAGCCTTTATTAGTCAATTGATATGTGGGACAAGAACATCTGGAACATCTGCAGGCTTGCTGAGGTAATGCTGGTAGCCAGTGACTGAACAGTCCGATGGTTTCCAAAAATATGTTTTCTCTTTCACCTTCTGCTTCCCCTTTTACCTTAAATAACCTCCATATTCATTGCTTAGACTTGACAATGTATACGTTCACTGAAGCAAAACAACATCAAACATCTATATTCAGCTGGGGTGAACAATGCATATGACGCAGGCAGAAATTCTTCTTTATTTGTGTACTTGACAAAACGGTTCTGTCACCACATCTGACAAATGTTTGGCATTAAGAGACATGCACTCAAAGTAGTGCATACTGTATTTTGACAAGTGTCAGAAAAAGATGTGGGCTACAGGTGCACATTTTGACTATGAGTTGATGAAAATAGCCACTGACATGAACACAGCCACGATACTGTGGAGATTCTATGGCAGCACCTGGCCCTGTCTACTTGAATTTCACCTCCAAGTAAACTGATTGCTGTAAATTTCCCCTTCTTTTTTCCGGGTTGTGAACCCTGAGAGCCTTTTATATCTTTAGCAGTTGCACCTTCCCAACTAATTTACTGTAAAGACCCAACACCTGTGATGGTTTCAACAGAACATTCACCTCTCACCATAAATTTCAGTTCCAAAAAGGCTATGTGATCTCGGTGACGACTGCATCAGGATTCAGAAAAACTGCAGAGATTTGTAGAAAGTCTGTATGCCAAAATGTTTTTGGCTTAAAGGCTTTAAGTATATGATTAAAGTGCAGTGTGGGAATACAGCTGAATAGTCGAATGAAGTAATTGAAGCTTGAGTTGCAGTTCCTTCTTTTTAGCTTTCAATAGTAGGAAGCAACCAAAATATTTTTGTGCACATGCATTCAAGCCTGATTGTACGTGTTTAGTACTCACGTTGGCTCCTCAGTCACAATGATTTCCTCTTCCAGCTCTATGGCCTGCTTATGCCACAGAGGTTTCGCCTCTACGGGTAACGTATCTGAAGCAAATGACACAGGAGAGAGAGAAAAATACTGTTTTATTTAAGAACTGAGTACAATTTTGGTGATTAAATCCTGATAAATCAATTAACCCACCTATGGACTTGTAGCAGGGCACAGTCACCAGGCACTCCTCCTTGATGTGGGGTTTGGTGGTGGGGTTGCAACCTCCAGCATGGAGTCCCCTATGATCGATGCATAACACCACTCTGTAGCGCAGACCCTGACCACAGGTCACTGTGCACTGGTTGTGACAAGAAAGTCAATTTGTTACTGATTGATTGATTGTTTTTATGCACAGATAATGTGGTGTAACCTGATGAGCCCTTTTTTCATGATCACATCCCTTTGCTTGTGTTTGACAGAAAGTTTTAGCCTTTGACTCAAGGGAAGTAAAGAAATAGAGCTTCCAAAATCCCTGCAGCTCTCGGCTCAAGGGTGAACTTTGTGTATCCCCTGCCAAAACAAGCATTTATAGGCAAGTTCACAAGGAAGAATGTGCTAGGTAAACAGCATCCCAGGTTTTTAGGAGGCCACAAATCTGGCTCTCTGGGCCTCTGCATGTGCTTGCATGGCTGGTGAGGTTGAAAAATCCCCCTGAGAAAGTTGTGTGGGACGTTTATGACTGATTAATGTGATGGCAACTCTGCCAAATAAGTAAGCAAACTAGGAGGGTTAGATTGATTCAGATGCACCATCCTAATAGCCTGGATGTATATGCCACAGAGTTAAAGCACTCCATATGTGCTGTTGATTTTGGGGTTTTAATTAAAGCTTTGTATGTTTTGAATGGTGTGTTCAAGGGTGTGGGTGGTGAAGGACACACAGCCACTCTTAATCACATAAGAAGGTTGTGTTTTAACTGAAGCAGTTGCAAGCGTTCCTGTCATGTTGGAAACGCAGCTTGATGTCTGAAGAGATGACAGAATCACAGGTCAGACTGTGAGTATATTTTTGTTTCACCCTGAGAGGATTAATCATGTTTTTTAATTTCGTCCAACTCCACAGATTAATTAAGACCCACTGTGGCGATTCACAGACTATAAAGACAAATGAGCCGTTTGTTAATATTTGACTTCCAAGGTGGTTACAGTTACAGAATACAAAGAAACATCTATTTATATTTGGTTACTAGGCATTTTAGCTGAACTTTCTCTATGTTTCTAAATTTTTGATGCTTTACAGAACATGACAAGAGAATAGGTTTAGCAATTACAGTTCAGTGTGTCTTTATATTGTCTTTTTGCACTACAGAAACAGATAAAAAAAATATTAAAATGTTCAAAAGCAGAATAATGAAGGACACCTACAGGTGACCACTCCTGTGCCAGCCAGGTGGGGCAGTCAAAGGTGTTGCAGGGCTGCAGGATAGCTGTCTTAGGGGAGTAGAGACACTTCCACTCCTCAGTAGGGGTGATGGTTCCCTGCATGTCTTCCTCCACACAGGATACTGAGCGACTCTGGATTCCCCCACCGCAGGAGGTGGAGCAGGCCGTCCAGGGACTGCTCTCCCATCTGACAATATAAAAGCCAAAAATACATGACTAAGTGATGTATGCAGGTTGATAACTGTCAGAATTTGCTTTTTGTCAATATTTCATCTCGCAGAAGTTGTGAGGACATACCGTGGCAGAGGGTGGTAGAGGTCATAGGGCATAATTTGCTTGTAGCCATCACTAAAAGGCAGAATCATTGAAGGAAATTAAGATTTTCGATTATGCAAAGAGCTGCTGACAGATCATTAGCATCTGCAGTGAAATTATTCTGTCTCTAGGGACAAAACAACAAGTTAGCAGTAGAAATCCTTATTATCCTCATCCAGTTATCCTCGCTTATTCTGTTTAACTTGTAATGATTATTGCTAAAATTAAGTCTTCATCCCATTTTAATCCCACCAGAAGTCTGCTTTCTAACCTGGCCAGGCAGGGCTCCATGTTGCACTCCTGGAGTTTAGGTTTAGGTTTGATGTTTTCTGGGTAATAATGGCAGTACTGGTCCACAACCACCCGGCCACTTCGTAGGTCAAAGCACTCTGCTGATGTTAGCTGGTAACCTGCAGACAAAGACATGTCAAACAGATATCCCAAAAGAAATGACATGGGGACAAGGGTAAAATTGTAAATTAAGACATATTTACCTCCACCACATGTGACAGAGCAAGGGAAAAAGTCGGTCTCTCTCCAGCGGTGGATGATGGGCTGGTAGTAGATGTACTGGACCACACTGTCCACTCCACTGGCAAACTGCACCTACAGAAGCAGTATTCAGGGTGTGACCATCAAATTATTTTCAGCTATTTTGTATTTATTTGGAAAAGTAACACTATAACCAGTCTTCCATATGGTTATAATAAGCCTAAAGGATGAATGAATGCAAACACAATGCTTTCAGCTCACTGTCTGTAACCACCGATCACTTATGGCCAAAGTACATGAGTGTGAGGTGAGAGGAACTCTAATAGGATCCTGTGTCATTACATCTTTCTACTGGGTGAGTAAATGGACCATTCTTTGCTAATATTAGCCATAAAAACCTAACAGGACTTTAGGGTGGGTGTAAACCTGTGTTGCCTGGAACAAAATCAAGAAGTCTCTTAAATTTCATTGCTTCAGCTGAGGTGCAGCATTTGAGCTGCACCTCAGCTGAACCTGTGCTTGTTTTTGACAAAGCAAGAAAGTTCAACTCGGCACACAGCTGCATTTTAAACCTGAACCCGTTCTAAACCACAGCTAAGCTTGTTAGACGCTAAATGTTTTTCTGCCCCCTAGTGTCCAATGCAGCTAAGACTTCAATTTAAGAAACAAGACAAAGAAATTGTTTTCTGTTTCCTCAAAAATTATTGACAGCTAGCCAATTTATGCCAATAAAATTGCCAATTTGGAGATTCAAACATTCCCTAATAATTCAATGGCACTGTCCTTATTTCATCCACAAAGATTAGTGGTCAGACACAGCCCAGTCATGGTAAGAAAGCTGACCTTGTCTGCAGTATTTACCTCAAGTATTCATGATTTACAAAACTATTTGCTTTGGTTTTGCACTCTGGATCAGCAAACCATCATCACTCCTCCCAGTGTAGATATTAAATTACTTCTTTTCAAGCATAACCCCATGAGAGACACTGCCCATATAGAGTAGACTGGGTGTTGGTCATGTATTGCTAATATCAAAGGGTGGAGAAAATGGAATAATGACCAGAGCTAAAGTTATTGGGCTACAATCAAGACCATGTCCAAATTAATACAGATATATAAACTGCAAAATGCCATTTAGATGTCAAAATTATTTTTTAAGTTTGTGCTTTCAGATTGTTGAAAAAAATTGCAATTGAAGCATTTAGTTGGAAACGCCAAAACAATTTAAAAAAGGGTTAAATCTACTCTTCTCTCTTCCCTTTTGGCTAACAAACAACCGGCACTGGTTGTTACATGATCAATGCGTGGGCACTGTTTTCACGGTTCAGTAAGAATGGAGGAACAAGGCTAATGCAGATGGAGTTATAGCAGCTTTGTTCAATGATAGTGCCAGCAAATTACATTGCAATCTATTTTGAGATCCTCATTATTTGTTTGTTTGCTTTTTTCATATAAGGAAGAGCCCAGAGGAACATTGTAAATTTGTCATTTAACAGTTTTGCGTGTTTATTTGGACAGACAAAGAGGAAGTCAGCTGAAACATTGATGAGAAAACACAGACAGTGGAGGAATTTGACCCTGAGTAACCTGAAATGGCAATTGTTCATTCAGGGGTTGAGCACAGCTGCTAGCAGGAAAAGTGCTTTACTTGTTTATAGTAAAATAAAGAAGACGTGTTAAACGTGTCGCGTGTACATGTGTGTGCATTTTGTAAGAGCATTTGTAGAACATATTTTGTAATGTGTCATAAACATTTCAGCAAACATTTTTTTCTTCTAACCTTGCGTCTCAACCATATTGAAGAAATGCCCAAAGACTCCGCTGCCACTCATTCACATTCATGTGTTTACAGTGGAAAGACTGTCTGGCAACTTTTTTAATATCATTTTCCATTTGTCCAAACTTTTCCAGCACTGCGATAGGAATTGGCTGTCTGCCTCGTAACAGATTAGAAAATTATGCATTTATAGCTTCTCAGATTTCTGTCTCCTGAATTCCTATTTATTGTACGATCCTGACTTGTGTTTATGAGGGGGGAAGTTTTCACTGGCATTTCCCAGTCCATGACCTGTATAATTTTTAATGTCCACTCACTGGCCCTAGCCTGAGAATGTGTGTGTGTGTGTAAGGAATCAGAGAAAGATGTTGTAGCCATTGTGTCATGGCACTGGAAAGTAAACATTTGATATTTGATGATTGTATGTTTTACAATTCTTGAGGCCTTGACTTTACAAAGTCCACCATGCATCCAATACAGGTTTCGTCAAGGGGCATTTACACCGTGGAGCTATACAGAGCGTGGCAGCTGAAGCCATGAAATATCTTGGCATCATTAAGCCAAAACCAACCACTAGTTTAGAAGTTACAAGCTATTGTTATCATTGCATGACACACTGCCTCCAAAACATGTTGCCCCTTCCAAGAGAGCAAGTGAAACAAAAACTGTTTGTATTTCATATTTAAGTGGCTCACACTTCTCCAATATCTAAACATACAAAATCAAATCTGCTTTGAACTCTCCATGACACGAGGAGTTCACACGCAGTTCATGGAAATGAGAATCTTATCTTAGGCCAGTTTGGCGGGGGTACACTATTTTCATAGCTTTGTATTGCTAACATTACAGTTTTGAGTTTAACTGCGGAAAATGCAACCAAAATGCAGTGATGTCATTTATTAGGTAAAGTGAAGCTGTTTGGGTCAGAAAAGCTTTACTTGTTTGGTCCTTTTTTAATGATCCCAGAAGGCTTTTGGGTTTAACTATTTGATGAGAAAATTAAATAAGTGGCTACAGTGACCATTTTGCTCACCTGAAATGTTTTAAAACCTATTTTATAGCACTATAAATATTTTTTTTCACCACTTGGGGGTAGTGGAACAAACTAACCCCGAATTTGCAGATTCAGCAGACAGGAAACAACATTTGCACTAATTTGGAAATATTTTGCTCTTTAGCTGCTAAATGCTCTAGCTGGTCACTAATTTGTCTGCCAGTTATTTGGTGCTGGCAGTTAGCATACAGTGGAATTATCAGAGCTTTTTCACTTAAAACAGCTGCTTGCTGCTGCTGGAAAAGAGGTTCATGAGAGCGTTGACTGAACCAAAACAGTGAAGTTGTAGGCTGTAAACCAAAATAATTAGCCAAAAGATGCTAAAATGCTTCATAGAGTTGAGATGAACTGTAGAGAGTGTGATAAGTGATAATTCAGGGGTTTGTCACAATGAGTGACCTGTTTCACATTACAACTAGTCAATTAGTCACCATTGATACAATAAAAATACTGACTAATGCAGCTTTAAGTCACCTGTATTGAGATGCGGTATTAATTTTAGCTCTTACTTTGATTGTAAAATCAGCTCCCAGAGGGCCAGTGATTCGCAGGACTTCCTTATCGGAAAGTTTCTGGTAGTCCAAGGTTGTGTTCTCCAGGTGGTACTGCCCTGATTTATCCAAGACAAGTTCATCTTTCACTCCTTGTAGAGTCTTACTCTCCACGTCTAAAGAGAAGAAAAAAAGATAACTAGAGCACATGAACACATCACAGACACAATACAGGCAAAACGAGGAAACTGATAGTCATTGACTGTGATGATGCCAAAACTATAGATTGTAACACAAAATTTATCATAAACAGTGAGACTTTAGTTTCTTGTTGATATATCATAATCATCATTTCTTGTCTATATTTTTCATAATTGTATCACCATACAGTACTTACAGTACAAAACCAATATAAGGAAGTGTGATTTAAGTGTCACGATTCTCAAAATTCATTAATTTATCACTGATCCTTTGACATACACCTTCAGTCAGATCCAGTTACACTAAGAACACACACTGGCTGTTGTGTTTGGAGGCAGAGAGACTCACTTTGGCACTGCCAGGAGTTGCATGTAGGTCTCCGAGCACCCCAGCACAGCTTTTTTTCACTGTTTGACCTCACTTCAACCCTGGCCTAACAGGGTCTTGTGTGATTCCAGCGCGGACATTTAAACAAAAACAACGGGGAAACACAGGAACTAGCAGTAACCAGCAGCAGTCATCGTCTGCCGACAGATGGTTACAATTTAAGTGCTCTCGGCCAAATAGAATGGGGGGAAAATATTTAATGAAAAACCTGTCCATTCAGAAAAAGAAGTGCTTTTGGCCTGGCTTAGGAAACAAAATGTAAACTAACCATGGAGCAAAGGATAGGTACAGAGATGGAATATTTGTTATCAGTTTGATCCAGTGGGGAGTTTGATGCCAATACTTTGACATCAGTGATATTTGCTGGGAGCTTTTACATCTCCTCGGAGCCAGAGCAAAGGGAAGAAATAAATACTTCTTCTGGTTATTCTGCTGTGAGCTAGATTTAAATCCAGTCTTCATGAGAGAGCCCAAAATGTAATATATTTTGCTATTATCAGGAATAAAAGGTTAATGATAGATTGTAAGAAAGGTCTAGCAAGTATAATAATATACTTTCTGATATTAAGTTACAGTACATGTTGCCAGGTCCTTTTTAAAATTTTTCAACATATATAATGAAAAAGTAACATTCGTTTTGCATCACTAAAACTTAACATGACCTGCAGTGAAACTCAAAGAGCAGAGCGCTTGCGTTTAATATGCAGTATTTGGTGATACAAAAAACACTGCCAAATATAAACATCATGTTCAACTGGTTTGGATGGAAGGGCACCCTGGACCTACCAGGACTTACACAAGTGATCCGGGCCTTTCAGGACTAGACGCACATGACGACTCTTATAGGGGATGACGACAACTGTGTCCTCAGCTTGAGTAAGACAAACAAACAGACAGAGAGAAATAGCAAGTATCTAATCAGTACAATTAAATGTGACAAAGTTAATGTAATCACACAAATCACACAATACAAAGACATTTAGAACACACACTGAATGCAAATACTGGGTCTAATACTGGGTGAATTTAAATTTATAGGGTCACTCCAGCCACTTCCATAAAAACGAGTGGCCAGGATCAAGAATGGGACATTCTGACTTTTAGTCCCCAGTATGAGTCAGGCTCCAAAATCACTGGATCCAACATTTCCAATGACTCAGGGGTCTTTCATTAGACCCTTCCAGCTTCATAAATCACATCTTGTTGATTTCATGGCCCCAGTTTGTGAGGCAGGCTCTCAGTTTCAATTTTGATGTAACCAAGCCCAAGCTGAGATAACCCTGATGACATCACTATGACATCAGGGTTAGTTTCTTAAACATGACAAAGCTCCTACACGGTACAGAAGACAGCACACAACTGCTTAAATAGGCTTTTACTGTATGAAATTCAATTGCTTTTTAAATGAAAACAGAGTAAAGAATCTTTACTTTTTCCTGAAGCATGCTGGGATTTGTAGTGTCCTCGCACCAGTCTGCAGGACGAGCCATCTCCATTGCAGACACCACAGTTGTCCTCTTTTGCTGTGCTTCCCAGCTCATGATCACAGCCTACAATCTGTAACACACAGGGAAAACTAAGCAACAGAAGTAATACCCTAGACTTGCATAGAAACCTGGTTAATGCCAGAATACACAGTAATATATACAAACTGTCATCCACTGAATATGCCTACACGATGAATGATTCAAACTGTAATCCAGTGCTGACAACAAATACCCATTTGATCTCTTAAATCTTTAAGAAAAGACTGCAAATATAAGGTGTTCTGCAAAAACAGAAAAGAACAAGGAAATACAAAGAAAAGTAGTAAAAATACCAGTAAAAGCACTTACGGCAGTTCCTTTAAAATTCTGTTTATCAAAGAAAATGACTTCTTTTCATACCATATAAATGTTATAACCAAATGTTTCAAACGACCTTCTGATTTCTTCCATATTCATACCAGATCTATTGTTTGTAATTCCAAGATAACATGAAACATCCCCCTTAGAGCCGATCATGGATTTTTCCAAAAAAACATTTCCTGTGTTTTCTATCAAACATTCATTAACTGCAACCATCCATGGTTGATTGATGGAGTTTTTTGCATTTTTTGTCGGTAAGACAAAACCAAAACCACAGTGTGATTCTTAGCATGGTAAGAAGTTGTATTAAAATCCCTGTGTGTCTGTGCACATACAATGCCGTGGGACGTAATTCCATTCAACCGGAAAAAAATGCATTGTAAACTATTTCCTGGACTGTCAGTCAAAAGCTCAATCTCAAATATTGTTCTCATTGGGTATTCATCTGTAAAGCAGATGGCATGATGTTAACATAGGTCAACTTGCTGTGAACAGCTCCTGCTTCATTGATTTACTCCTGTAAGTCTAAAATCCTTTAATCTATGACTGTTAAATGTGTGATAATTTCAAGAAAGATGTCTCAGATTCTCAAAGAGTGGTTCTGCCGGATCCAGATGTTTCTATGTTTCATTACTTGAAATCTTTTAATCTATCAAGCTGCATAAATACTTAAATTGACTTGTATATGGATTGCATATTTGTCCTTGTGTTCTTTAAGACTGCCTTCAATTTAAACTAAGCTTGTGGCTGTTCACAACACATTGGTATGAGACTGTACTCTGGAAGATACATGTTTCATATTTTCTTAATAAAAATGGATCTAAATCAAATTTGGGGGGTTTCTGAGAAGTCTCTCTTGGGACCCCACAATTGTGCAAATGTCCAAAGACTGCAGCAGAGAGCTAGATATTAAGTGCAAGGAGTAGGTTAGTTCTATATTTTGGGTTAGGGTTAGGGTTCAGGTTAGGGTTAGGGTCTCAATATTGTGAGTCTACAAGAAGCAGTTATGATTTCAACAACAGATAAATCAAAAGAAATAAATATTAACTTCTTGGTGACAGACAACAATACAGATCTCTGAGTCTTCCTCCCACCTGGCAGACTCCACTGATGCACATGTCCAAGGACTCGGTGTAACAGCGTGTCCCATCCAGCACCTTGGGCGCCAGCTCCACCACAAGGCCTGAGCCCTTTGCTTTGCACTTGAGAGCACAGGGGTTGTCCGGGTCATTGTACACCGGCAACCACTCATGGTATTGACCCTGGTATCGCACATCTGCATGAGCTGAGCACTGCTGGGCACGGAAATCGCCAGCATCTGGAGGGCAGTCCTGAGGGTGGCACAGGATAACATTTGTGATTGCTGCGTGTAAATGTAAAATTAAATTAATCAAAAGGGGTTTGATGTTTCCCCCCTACAACTTCTCACTTTCTCTCAAACAACAGGATCCTAAATCACTAAATTACACCCCTCAACCATAAACTCTGGTAATATTTTCGCAGTTTAGCCACATTGTATTCACAATCACAGTTTGCAATTCAAGAGAAAACCACTTGAAAGCTCTGTTGACATCATTACATAAAGATGAGTTTGCTGAACTTACCACATTACTGCATGTGCGATATTTGATATTCTGCCCTTCGCAGGTCCTGGAGAAGAAAAAAATGAGCATGTGGGTGAACTGGCTTTGGGGGTGAATGATAAAACAAACCACAATGCACACTAGTCAGTTGCGCCTGAGGCAGCTGGTACTTCAACCATTGATTCTCATGATTTTTTGAATTGCTGAGCAGCGGGAGGAATCCTACAGTGATGATGTGGCAGCCCACAAACGGGTTCTGTGGTGTGTTCGCAAAGACTTAACAGTCTAATTCACACAATGTGACTATGCATAAATCCAAGGGTGTATATTTGGTTTCAGAAGTCTGTGTTTGTAGGGGGCTCATACTTTCCAAGAATGATGGTATAAAATTGGAAACTTGGTAATAAATATTGTTGTATTTCCATTTTTAATTAGAAAAAGCCTTTACTATATCATGTTGACTGATGTTCAGTTCAGTCATCTTGTCTTGTACCATACTACAAAACGAAAATATCAACCTGCTGGTGGTGCTGCAGAAAAGGTCAGCGGATCACCAAAGTCGGAGAGCTTTATCCTCTGGGAACAATGCATGTCTGCACAAAATTTCATGGAAATCCATCCAATAACTGTTGATATATGTCTGGACCAAAGTGGTGGGCCGTCAGGCCGACTTTATAAACCAGTTCCGCACATTCACTAGTATAGCAGACACAGTCGGTCCCACCGAGCAGTGTCTGCTGAACAGATTGGAGCAGTTTGGATCACAGCTTTCTGCATGACAGTCTGCAGTGTCTCTGCCCAAATTATGGAGCTAACCACTTCTTGAAAATTAGGATTCCTTTGTGCTTTGATGCTGAGTGATGATAAACCATTGATGGTGACTATGATAGGCCAATTATCCGAGACCCCAGTGGAAACTAATCAAAGGATATTCTTTTGAGTTTGGAAACTTAAGAGGAATTCCTGTGTCATCAGCCCTTAGCTAATCTGGAATCATGATCGGAGGCAACGTTGCAGAGTTTGGACTCACAGATGAACGAGGGCTTTAAGGATTTTTACAATATTATTTCAGAGAGCAGAGGGAGTGGATGTGGAGTGTGTAGCATGGCAAGAACATTAGACCCTGTGACGAATCCAGACAGTCCCCTCTGCCAAGCCAAACAGCAGGTCATGGGGCTTGAACCCAAGCAAGACTATTTCAAAGACCAAAAGTAGAGAGACAGGTAGCAAAGATCTGGATCAGTGTGGAAAATCACACTGGGGTGAGCAATATATAATCTAGACATTTAAAAAAAAGAAGCAAAGGAATAGGCCTAGAATGAATTTCCCTCTTCATTTCCTCTTGACTTTGGAAGCTACAAACTGAAGGCTAAGCAGAAGTGGGGCCGGGACTTGGGATTCATCATGGCGTCATCATAGGGTAGCGAAAAACGACTTGGTTGAAATATCAGAATTCCTGGAGCACATAACACATAACTCACAGACTATGACCCTACTCTTTCCTGCCAAATATACACAAAAGACACAACTACACAGAGCTTGCTCATCAGCTTACTACACACAAGACTGCACATACAGTAAAACTAGTACGTAGCACGCCAACACCCTCATGCTCAGACAAGGAATGGACTGAAATCTATTGAAACCATGAAAAATTCATTGTAATAACTTCTTATAATATTGGGTCAGCGGTAAAATTTGCCTCGCTCATAATGTCCATATACATGTCATCAACTCATCTCAGTAGATTGAAAGTAATTGCAAGCAGGACTCTGTAACATTTGCCATATTATTGATACATTTGAGGCAACATGAAACGTGGGCTCTTGCTGAGCTCTTTGCTATTGATCAGTTTAGGAAAATAAAAAACAGTCAGGCCATTTAAGAAGGGTAATGTAAAGTTGAGAAAGGACTACACAAGTAATGGCCCAGACTGTTACAAAATTTGGTAGAAATATTTGTGATGATTCATAACAATTTTTGAAAACCCTTGCCCTTTTGACCCCAATTTCCGCTTGCACATAAGAAATAAAAACCCTAACAGGCAGTTTGCCGTAACATGTACTGTGCACATTCCTGCTCCCTAGAGGAAGAGGAGTTTCCATTTTGGACCCTCGATGACCACTCCTTTAGCAACTCCCTCAAGCCAAAATGTCAACCTTATATACATCATACTTCATAATATAATGGGCAGTCTACCAGCAAATTTGCTGATCACATTCATACTCCCAAGGGGATAAGCCCTTTTGATTTTAATTAACCCATGGTCTTTTCTATAGCATTTTAGGGCTTCTAGTGGTAAGGCATTAAATAATTAAAGTTAAATAAGTGTAATTTGCTCTGTCCAGGATTTTTATGTGGTGCTTGCTACTGTAGCAGCGCTTTCTTTTTGGCTTTCTGCCTTACTTGAATGTTTTCTTACTTTCTTTTCTTCACTTTAAATTCACAAACTAAGATGGGTTTGGTTCCTTTGTAGCTTGTACACAGAATGTTATTGTAGTTGATTCAGTCAGCACACGGGCTCTGTGAAACAGTAGAGAAGGGAGAATAGGTGTTTTTAGCACTGCACAGGCCACATATAGGGTGGTCCCTTATACTGTTAAGTCGGGGACATAATCATGGTGCCAAGTTAATTAGACAACTCATTGCCTTGGATAAATTTTACTTTTAACTACCATAGCCTTTAAAAATAGCTGTGGCAATGTCTTTGGTGAAAGTTATTTAATGTCACTGCCTGAAAGTCAGAAACCAAATCAATAGTGGGCTATCAATGGGGTACATGACTGTCTCTTCCTATTTACTTTCAAACTATCTAAACAAACTGAAAATAAAGATAAGACTGGCCTCTTTTTATGACAAAAAAGAACCAATATCTGAAGTGTTTGCCAACCATAAATAATAGAGCAGTGCTTTCTCTTGCCATAACACCCAATCCATGTGTCCACACTTGCTTTAAACCAGCTATGCTGTTGTTAATAATGGAGCTTGTGATCAAGTGAAGTGTGTTGTACAGGTGGGACTAATGAGAGCCAGGCAATCTGTGTTTAGGCTTTATTCTTGTGCATTTTGCAGTAGCAGTGGGTCCAATGTGTGTGTGTGTGTGTGTGTGTGTGTGTGTGTGTATGTCTGTGTGTGTTAAAGGTCAGAGAGTTGGAGTGATATTGGTTTGGAGGGTGTTGCAGGCCTGTTTTCAACCTCTCTTTCCAAAGAGTCACACACACACATACACACAAGGGGCCTTGTGCTGTGCTTTTTAATGACGCTGTTTGATCTGCCACCCGGGGCCAGGATACTGCTCCCTCATTCCCACGCAACAGCGGGGCGAGGAGGTGGGATGGACTATTCGCTCAAGAACCCCATACATTACTGCTACTGCCAAAGGACACACAAGTTCATAAACACCCGCCTGGACCTAAATACACATGAACATGTATGTCTACACTTACACTGCCTACATCCCACATTGCGCTCAAACCCCAAACACCTCTTAACACGTCAATTGCTTTTACAGCCAGTAGCATTCTGAGGTTTGCCTGACCAAAAAAATTCTGGGCAGGCAAAGGGAAATGGCTGTTGCTGATATCTTGAAATGAACTCCTCAAAAAGCCATTGACCTCAGTGTTTACAGTGCAGCACAGTGGGGGTCTGGCACTTTGAGGTTGAGGTTTTGACAGTCTCATGCTTTTTAGCCTGGTTCCCCAGTTCCAGTGCAGACAGATTCACGGTTATGGCAGCACTGGGAGCACCTTTTGACACATCTCGGTTGTGTCTTCAAGTATGATCTGCCCTGTTTTGTCAGTGAGTCTTTGGACAGTCGTATTCTTTTATGATCTCACTGGCTGCTCCTGTCACCGCTGGTGCTCCTTCTGAAGCCCCCCACAGTGAAACAGAGGTGACTTTGGCAGCCACTGGCTACCTTTAGTGAGTGAGCAGTACATTCTGGGAACTGTAAAATAAAGGAATGCAGTGAAGTCACCCTGCAGCTATTTCCCAGTCTATAAATGTGACAACATTTCTATGGAAAACATACCCTCTCACTCAGTCTGTCTTTTTTTTTTCTTGTTCCTCAAATCCATTCGTAATTGGCCACTTTGCCCAATGCACTTGGCCCTGAGCTTTAATCTTGAAGCCCACTGGGTTAGCTTGGAACCTAACCAACCGGGTGACTTTGGCACGAGGATGAAAGGACCAAGGGGTCCTAAGTGCAACTTCTCGTTCCTCCCGAGACTTAAGCCGAGATGATGAGCAGTGGGAATCCAACCAATGCAGGCTCATTGCTTGCAGAGCCTAAACTCTATCACAGAAAAGAGTTATTAAAAGTGACATGTACTTTGGCAAGGGACATTGATTGTTATGCTCTGATTTGTGAAGAAACATATCCGGGCCATTACTGAAAATCAATCTCTGTTGTCACTGATGAATTCAAGACTTAAGCTCATATGATCGTCTAGACAGTTTTAGGAGGTGGATGGGCAAGTGATCTCAGTTGACCCCTCAGGGCTATTTAACAGTCACATAACAATCATATGTATTTTGAGCATTCCCATTACAGCCCATAGGAATGGAGCGATTGGTGAGATTTACTCCTACTATTAGGGACGCTGTCTGGGTTTATTTGGCAGAACGATTGTGAGAAACAGAAAAAGACCCCCCTCTCCTCTCTTGAATCTTAAAGCCATGATACGGCACTTTAATCAAAACCAGTCCAACCTCAGTCTGGTCTTTACTCTTTAAAAGAGGAGATTACCCCGGATAGTGTTTGAACATACTCTTACAAATTGGCCATGAGATGTTTCCATTTATCTGGAGGTCAATGAGGTTCTAACTTGAAATTATACACATTTAATTTACTGCATATCCTCTCTTCCTTCAATCCAAACATCTCTTAAGTCACTCAAAAATGTGACTGTTCTTCATGTCTCTGGTTTTCATATTAGAAATATCGTTTCTAATTTTCAAAATCATAGAAGACAAATGGAAACTATATTTAAAGGAGAGGCATTGAGATTACTGTCTATGTATATGATATAAGAGACAAGAGGATGTTTTTTTAGAAATTATTCATACTATTTATACATTAATTATAGATTGGATATGGTTGGAACTAGAGTCTCTATCATGCAGCACCCCTATCTCAAATGTGTGAAGTTGCAGTAGACATTAGCATTAACAATATGAATTTTAAACTACATAAAATCATGAGGAGCACCTCTATTGTTGCCCACTATGTGTTGCATGTATGTAATAAGCTTTTAGGTGACGCTTGGCTATGTGGAGAGCCTTACTTGGAACTGAGGCATCGTCTAAGGGAATACGAGGCTCCTCCTCCACAGGTACGGGAGCATTCACTCCACGAGCCCCAGGCATCCCACAGCGTGTCTCTGTCCTCTTCTGATCGGGCTGTCCGCGAGCTCTGCAAACCAGGAGAAGAGACGTGATGAAAGGGGTATAAAATGCACAGGGCATTGAAAACCATTGCCACCTTTTTGCTAGATTGTCTGTCTTAAGAATTCTGCCAGGACCTGATCAGCTGATAATGCTGAGTTTTTTAAGGTCTTATGAATACTACAAAGTCATAAGAGTTGAGTCTTTCTCCTTTAAATCTAGATCGCCTTTAAACGGTTTAATCAGAGTCCACAAAAAAAAAACAACGTTGCTGGTAGAAAGCCTGAACTAAATTCCAGGAGCTGCTGAAAACGAAACAAGAGTGGATTTGACAGGATGAGAGAGACTGTAAGGGGAAGTAATCAAAAGCTCTCGACTTTTGCCCCTTTGCCTATTTCTAATGTCTGAGTCATCCTTTAGATTATGAAATGTTAGTCCTCTCTTAAGCTCGGGGCCTCACTTGTGTGCCTCTCTCTGTTAATTGCATCGTGCTGTATTTGGCAGCAGAGGTAGGGATATTACTGCAGGATCCAAAATCAATATTATGAGAAGATGAATTTTGCAACTACAAGGACAATGTGCATCTCAGATGTAGAGTAATGGGCAAAAAAATGAAGATCCTCTCCGCCTGTCTACCTGACTCACTCCTCTTTCACTCTGTTCTTCTTTTCCTCTTGAAGCTCTTTGTATTTTCAGAGGAGATTTAACTGGGCTCACTTACCTTGCTCTAAAAGAAAGTGTTTATTTGTAAGGCTGGCACTGCCATGTGATGTGGATCAACTACATAAGCCCCTTGCAGAACTGATTGAATGAAGTTAAAGAGCTACGTTCTCTGAATACCAGGCCCAGATGAAGTGAAAAGAAAAATAGATTGATTTTGCTACCTAGCTCAGCGGAGGTTTTCAACTCAAAAGCTGCCAGTGAGACCAAGACCAAGTAAAAACTGGTTCTATACCTGTTGAAAGGATGAAAACCAGGAAAATGAAAACTCAGAGGACTGGAATAAACACTGGGACAAATCATCTACCTCCTATGGCAGTAGGAATGTGGCTCAGAAGACTAGAGGTGCAAACACATTCAATAAAATAATCTGCTATTCACTGGCGGTTTTAGCCATGAAAAGGAATAGATGGATAGAAAAAAAGAATTAATTTCACAGAATAACCCGAACACTTTGGCAGTCTTTCTGGTGCTGGTGAACCATGAAAGCATATTCGAAGATTGCAGCTATTGTGTGCTTTAGACAGCCTCCCACCGTGGGATCTTTACACCGAGAGCTTGCACAACCAGCTGCTGTTTTTTGACAGTGACTTAAAAATCCTGAAGCCCTATGAGCCACAACAAGCCTTCTTATTCTAAACACACTGAATGAGGGAGAAACCATGTGAATTTTATGTGTAACACCTGCTCTTAAAAAGATTTATGCCCACTGAGCTGACATATAGTTCGCAGTGAAGGTCCAGCCTCGCATTTGAGATACACAGGCGAGAGATTTTAGAGGAAAAAAATCAAGGTACACCAAGTTATTTTGACCTCTTTGGCCCCTTTTCCCAACAGCATGGCATTGTGCTTTGTCTACAAAGATGAATGGATCTTGCAGAGGAAAGCAGATACAAGGTAATAATACTGCTCTGATTATTTTCTTTGGGTCACGGTAGCAAAAACACCCGTGCTGTATGCTGCATAGCGGGGTGGTGGGTTCACATTATTAAAAGTGCGTGGGGACTGATATAAATGGCTGTCAGTGCTGATGACGCCTGAGGAACAGCAGAGGGGAACGGCAAGACCTAAACACACAGCCAACGGAGCATACAGCCAAACATATCGGCAAACGGCGCTACTTTCTGCCGGGGCCAACTATTTCAATGTTTGGATCCACGGTAAATAAACACAGGCTGAGCTCTGGGCAGCCGGTTAGCACACCAGCTTAATTCTCCTTTGAAAAGCAATCAGTGAATTTTGCACTCAATTACGGCTGCGAGCTGTGTGTTGCAAAGCCAAGAGAGCCAGAGGCATAACAAGGCTGGTGAGGAGAGAGGAGGGGAAGTAGATGAAGGACGGAGGGATGGAGATGAGGAGTAATAGGTTGTTTGGCTGACTGTGCTCCTATTGTTCTCAATGAAGGCGGAGGAACACAAGGCTCCGCTAGTCGGACGGCCGTCCTGCTGGGATTTGGATCCAATAATCAAAAGGCTCGGATATCCACTTGGAGGCTTCTTAACCCTCCATCATTACACGTCCCACCTCTCCTGCTCTGATCCCTCCAGGGTTTTATTTGCACTGGATGGCTTCGCAGAAGGAGCAGGCACCCTTTCATATCAGGATACACCTTAAAACTGACTCACAATGCCACCTCAGATCTTCTCTAAACTGTAGGTGAAAGACTTCTTAACAGTTCCATTTAAGCAACAAAGCATGTATATTTGGACATATATTCTCCTGCTCTTTTACTCATCTTAACAATGAGAAAAACAGGGCAAACATATGACCACAAAGGCCCCCTGGCTGTCACCCATCCCATGTTTTCACATCAAGTGGAAAAGAGGAAATGAGCATATGATAAAAGACCACTGATCTCCACATTATACGTTATTCTGATGGACAGATTCTATTTAAGTCACCTGTCAGCAACTGAGACTGAGGACATTTTCCTTGAAGATGGAAAACTCCTCGACAGGGGAAAGAAACCCGACTCTGGTGCCTTCTTTTGCAGACTGTGTCAATATACATACGATGGCCTTTTCAGTTGGCAAGACATATGATATTTGCACATCTGTTGAATCCCTTGTCGTCTGCGCCGTGCCGCACGGCGCTGTACTCACCGTCACGCTGCAAGGCAGTCACTGTAATGTAACAGGGAGTCCTAACCTCATACAAAACAGCTTGCTGACCTGCACGTGCATGACAAGTCTACCTCTGTGACTTTAGAAGAGGCATGGCAACTTTTCATGAGAAGTAAATAAGACGAGTCATGTCACTGTAACGGTATATTGTACATGCATACACTTAAGCATAATGAAGAAATCTATTAGAGGACATACTTTCTGAATGCAATACTTGGTGTAACATGTTAAAGGATGTTAATGAAGGAAGCAAAAACAAAAAAAAATAGACAAAATGAACTTCTTCTCTTTTTTTAGCAGGATAGAACTGAGGAAAAAGTAAAGAGTAGATATTACAGTACCAGGATAAGAAGAGCTGTCACCAGTAGCCTGCAAGATGAAAACACTTGCTCCATGCCTTTTCAGAGCACGTGAGTCGATCCCTCCTTCTGACTGCGTGTTTGTTTGTTTGTGTGTGAGCCTGACGTGTGATGCCCTCCTCTCTGGGTCACTCTGTGTCCGGTCTGCCTGCCGTCTCCTCTCTGAACTTGCTCCCTTTCTTCCTCAGGAGTAACTTGGGGAAGGGGAGGGAAGGGAGGAGGACTGGGAGTGTGTGTATGTGCGTCTGTGTGTTTGCGTGTGTGATGCGTGAATGTGTGTGTGGGGGGGGGGACTAATCGTTGGGGAGGATTTTGAGCCCCCCGAGTCCTCAGGTCTGGCACTCTAGCCAATCAATAAATGGGCCTCAGTCAAGCGTGCTAGTTCAAACAAGGAGTTGGACCAGCTGCAACTTCACAGCTTCACACATTTGTGTGTGTGTATGTGTGTGTGTGGGGTTGTGTGTCAGACAGTCATACAGCAGGAATAATGGCAGACAGACAACAACTGCAAACCAATTTTCTTCCCCCTTTGAATCTTTCCATTTCTTCTCCTTATATCTCAAATTTCTGACTCTCATATTCCTCTTTCCTTTCTCTCATTCTATTATTCTCACTCATGCCACTGTTTCTCATTTCTCTTCTTTTTTTAGCTCTGGACAGCTTCCTTCTGTCTATTGCCAGCACTCTATTTTGGAAATGTCAAAAATTCTCCGTCATACTGTGGCATCTTTAGAAAAACGAAGTGACGGCTCCAGAAATTTCCATGCATGCATAGATCTGCTGACTCTAAACATACATCCAAATGAAACTGAGATATATTTGGGAGCACATGACTTCATGTCAGCCTCCTGACTTAGTTTTGGTCTTTACAATATAGCTTCATGTGAGAGCCCCATGTAAATCAGATGACATAGTCTGGTCACTAAAGCTATCAGGATAGACTTCTCAGCTATGGTGATTTTTTTTTCTATTCCTTTATGAGCAAAAAGTCTACAGGAGCTTCAATAGAGCCTTTCATAACATCTGGCAGCTTAAGCCAGTGAACATTTGCACTGTGGAGGTGGGGAACGAGCCAGGTGTCCCCTGGAGGGACAATTCCTCTGGTTATAGAGAAAAACAACCGGTGAGATGGACAGCTCTTGGCACAGGGGGAATATACTATACACTGAGTACCTTTCCAGTTTTAACCTTTGCAATGGCAAGAAACAAAAACAAAGCTGAAACAGAACATAAAAAATACAGCAGTCAAATTTAGTGCCAACCCGCTGGTGCCCCGTCATGTGACTTACAAGGTAGCAGGCTATCATTCAGGCATTCAACCCTGACGTTCCAAAGACAATAAAAACTCTGTGCCCTTCAAATCAAGACTTCAAATCCGCCTCCCAATCAAACACCAAATCAAAAACCACATAATTGCTATCAATTAAGGCTGTGAGGAATGTGCTGCACTCCAGAGGAAATAGTCAGCAACTCTAATCACAACATCGGAGCGGATGTCTCGACACTTAACCAGTACACACATGTGCGCACACACACACTTTGGATATTGCAGTTCTACACAGCAAACCTGTCTTGAAGTCTTAACTCGCCGCTGAAGGTATGGGACTTGGCTTGTTTGACTTGGTAGTGGGGAATGTGTGTACATTCTGTGAATTGGTGAGTTATCTAAAAACACACACCCACATGCGCACACACTCAACCATCCACTTAACACCGGTGTGTTTTGTGGTGCCAGCAGGGAGGGACGTGGACGTGCATGTTTTCACAGGCCTACACAGAAATCATACCCCCTTGCACCCTTAATCCATAACCTTCTGATATTTGCTTTCAGAAGAAATCCTTCTCATATTTGCAAATGTATGACTACAGAAAATAAACTGTGGCATCGATGATGTGCCCAGAGTTTAAAACTAAACACCCAAGGAGGAAATTAATGTGTTTGATTGACATTCAATTGGAGCCAGTTCTCTACCACAACATTGCTGGAGGTGTCTCCTGACAGTTTAAACAATAATCCATGAGGACGACGAGGTGAGAAAAAATGATATAGTGCATTGTTATTTTACACAAGGGCAGGATGGGATATTAGGTTGCATGAGGAAGGCACGCAAGAAGTTCACAAGATTAGGGGAGCTGATTGTCCATGGACAGAAACTCAAGTCTTTTCAAGGAAAACTGCAGTTTATTACACCTCGGGTCTTACTTTTGTAGTTTTGTTCATCATTTCTATCGCCTATGATAACATTGTACTCTCCAAAGAAATTGCTGCGCTCTAGGGATGACATCATCACTACAACAAAGCCAAACAGGGCAAAAAATAGGAGCTGTCAAGATAATCAAACTGGTTGTAAACAAGCCCACAGTTTAGTGAGATTACATCAACAACTTTATTGTACACCTGAAATCTAACAGTTCGTCATTGTTCAGGAAAACTGTAGGAGTGCACAAACGGACCGTAGCATTAAGTCAGGCAGAGCACTTAACTCACTCTTGCATTAGTTGATTGGCATCACCTGTGTCGATTGTGCTTCACAATCACTGGTTCATTGACAAGCTGTGTGGTTACCAGCTGACTAGTAACATCCAGTCATGCAAGTGTATAATGGACTATATAACTGGACTCTCTTACAGTATGTGCTATATTTTTTGGTTATGTTGATATATCAAAGATTTAATGTTTATTTGTTGAGGGAAGATTAGTTCTGCCAGCAGAGTTTCTGCACAAATTCTTTGAGAACTCCTTTGAAGAGCAGAGTTTTCTCCACCAAATCTAACTGAACCATTTCCTATAAATGGTAAATTCCTTGACGCAAACTTCTCTGACTGAAACATGATAAGTACAGTCAATCAAAGCTGAACCAGGACGTCTGTCTGTGAACTGTGATGGATGTTTAAATGGACAGTTTGGGTAGCATTTGTTTTTTCTTAATTCTGGCTTATTTGGAGATTTCTCTCTGAAATCTGTTTGATTGTCTGTTCAAGTTTCTTACCCCATTGAACTTTTTAGTAATGTCACCACCTTCTGAGATCTCACCAATAAAACTCAGGGAGTATAATGTTATTATTACTGATAGAAATGATGGCCAAATATATGGAAGTAGCGCCTATGTTGTAATTAACTGGAATGATCCTTAAACGAGCCCAGGTCCCCTGTTGAGGTTATTTATGTATACAGGAGGTGAGGTTACTGTCAAAAACATAAAGAACGAACATGCTATAAACAGCCTTGCACACATATTGTACTATCCCCCACATGGTAACCCTGACATAAATGATTTTTTACAGTCTAAAGGTAAAATAACATGAGGAGAGATATAAGCCTCGAGACTGAGATGATGACGTAAAATGTTCTACCACAGCTCAAATCATCAGAATTTCATTGCCAGTATTTTTTTCATTCTTGCCAAAATTTATATGCTCTTGATAAATGACGGTACATGTAAAACTGTGGTATTTCTTAAATATCGTACATATTTCTCTGCATCTTTACTGTGAGTGCTTGTGTTTTTCCTCTACTCCTCTGTGGCAGAATAAAGGGTCAAATTAAAAGATTGCCATATTATAGGGTGATGACCCAAGTTAACAGGCCCCGAGTTCTCAGAGAGCGAGACAAATGAAGCTAAAGTTACCAGGGACTGACATTAAGTTACACTCAAGAGCCCAAACCCTTTGCTCCCACAAGGAGACTTAAAAGGTTCAGGCGGGATAAATGGTAGTCTCCCACCACCCCCACAAATGACATATGTACTCCAGGGTTGATTTACACCAAAGCCATTGTTTAAAAAGCTTTCTGGGCCACAGTATAAAATGTTTTACCAGTACAGGAATTTTACGACCTGCAGCTGAAAATCAACCACACTTTCCCGTCCCCTCAAAACCAGAGGATTAAAATCAAGATGTAATTCCCCGACAATCAGCTAAATCCAATTTAAGCCAGATGGGAGGTGAACTGCAAAACGGCAACTCATAGACATAAAGTAAAGCAGAATAAGCAGAATAATTGATTCTTAATCGTCTCTGGTGATCAGCATTTATTTTTTCTTCCTATCATCTTTCATCTCCATCTCGTCCCAGTGTGTCCAACTTTTCCTCTTAAGTACTTGCTCATGATTATATACTGTCACTTAATATGTGGTATTGAGGGGTGGTCAACTGGATTGTTGGGTTTTGTAAATAATAGCAATATTTGGTTTCAGTATTTGGTGGTAATCTGAAAATGACAGATTTACAGAGCCATAAACGTGCCTTCTGGGGATACTGTATCATGACTGAGGTGAGAGGAAGAACAGTGCTGCATGCAAGGCCATTTTAGGGATAAATAATGCACTCACGGGAAAGAAAAACGCCAACTTGGCCTTTAACGGACCCATCTCTGCCTGCGTACAGTCAAACAGACCTGACTGCAAATCCCAACAGCTCTGCAGAGGAAGACATTTGTTCTGCCTGGATATTGGTCCCAGAACTTTTTACGGCATGAATGAAAACAAAATGATTTGTTTCTCAGAACAGCAGTCAGCTTGTCAGCTTGCATGGCCTGGGACATCCGGTGAGGTTGTGTTGGATGGCTTCACAATGGTTTTTTCAATATATTTAATATATTTTTCATTTGCTATGACAAGACTAAGAATCTCAGTGGGCTGTACTTTGGCAAAGCAGTGCTTTGAGCAAAATGCTAACTTCAGCATGCAAACTAGCTCTCAGTGATAATGCTAACATGCTGCTGTTGAGCAGGTATAATGTTTACCATATTCACTATCTTAGTTTGGCATGTTGGCATGCTAACATTTGCTAATTAGCACTAAACACAAGGTACAGCTGAGGCTGATGGGAATGCCATTTTGCAGGTATTTTGGTCATACACCAAAGTATCACAAACTGAAACTTTGACCTCACGATGACACTAGATGAAAAGCCTGAAACTACATTTATTCATTTGATGGAAATTTAAACTTTAAACATTTATTCATCCAAAGGGAAACATGAATGTCTGTACCAAATGCCATTATAATCCAGCAAGGTTAAAAATTAAATCAGTATATTGTAAATCAATTAAATTGTTAATCTACAAACGGATTATTTCTTGATAAGGAGGTGGTTAATATGAGCAGAGGCCAAAAGTATACCTGAGGCACAATATTTAATAATAACTTTCTGTACTCTTTATAGTGACATTTTGAATGAGCCAGTAACCACACTCTGATCCCACCTGAGGAAGCCTCTAAAACTCCAAATGTAGCCCACAGCACAGAGGAGGAATGGGGCACGTAATTAAGAATCAGCAGTGACATTTACTGTTTCCTGAACCTGCGTTCATATGTTCTCAGCACTGAGCTTTTCCCATTAGCACATCCAGGAGAGCTCATATGTTTTAGCAGCTTTCTGGTGAACGCACAGGCTAAGTCCACCAGGGTCCCACTACACCAACACCCCCTCTAGGCCCCCACATGCCTCCCTCCTTAACCCAACCACGGCCACTGTGGCGTTTTAAAGAGGGTATGACAGGAGGGGATGGGCATAAATTAGCCGTGTAAAGCCGCTGGAATCGGCCAAACAGGCCCGCCAAGGTGGGCTGGAGGAAACGGGGAGCGTGGGACCCACATCCAGATCTGGGCAGACGCTAAGCACCACAGCTTATTTATGGACTCCTAGCCAGAATCAAGCTTGAGTGATCCCCTGTGTTTCAAAATGGAGACCATATTGCCATATCATCTGGATATTATAACTTTTCATAACAGTTTACACACTTTTTTTTGACTGTACTGCATTTTCTACAACGTTGTCATGGCCACAAACACAACTACATATAAATGCTAAAGTTGAAACGAGTCTTCTGGATGTGTAAATATTAATAACACATTAGACATAACTACTAAGGTGATATCATGTCAATGTTGTGTTATTTAACTTGTTCTGTTGCCCCTAAGTGGCCAAAAAATCTATTATTGCAGCTTTAACCCTACCACTATCTGGAAATCTAAAATGAGCATACACTGTATATTACGTGTAAGAATTATTCACACAATAAGCTGTATGCCTTTAAAATAGCTATGGTTCTAAATGATTCAAAGACCTTGAAGTTCACTTGCCTTACACAGTCCACTTCATATGATGATGTTTTTGTCCTACAGATCTGTAATGACTTTGTTTTGTTTGTTTATATCAACTGTGCATTGGCATATAAGAGTAAACTCTGTCCTTCTACATTTCCCCATCCTGTTGATGTCAAGTGAGTTAAGTAACTGGTAAACCAAATACATTAATACCATATGTGTGTGGGTGTTCACTGGAACTCTGTTTGGTCTGTTTTATGGCAATTAAATTAACATTAAAGTTATTTCTTTTTTCTTTACAGGGACAACACCTTGCCTTTGAGGATTCAGCGCCCATCTGTACATACTGAGGTTGAGCATGGTGATTCATTAACAAATTTTCATCTCTGCCAGATGCTGAAATGGCTGTTAAAATAACAATGAAACAGACAACATGTAAGTCAAAACTGCTCATATTCAAATAGAAGATAGTCCAAGAAAAAACTGACTTTCCATATCTCACATTGCTGTATGTTAAACAACATGTCTGGCGGCAGTGTCTGTACGTCCTCTCCGTGCTAGTCATGTGAAACTGAACAGAAGACATCCCTGTTCCATCTGGGGCTGTTCACAATTGACATCACACATCCCTTTCCCCCTAAACTCCTTCCTGTCTGAGTGACTAATTTATTTTGGTTTCCTGATGCATTTCATGCTAAATTAGTATAAAGTTATAAGTATGCTGTTGCACTAATTTGAGGGAAGACGGGTAATTTTTTTTTTTGTTTTTTTGGCGTGGAGCGGAGTGGTTTGGAAAGACCACAAAAATGCAGAACCAATCCTTAAGACTGGGGTTTTTATCTGGTGACATAATGCTACAGGTCAGTCAGCTGTTGCAGTTGTAACATCTGGGAATTGTTATCATTTTAATGATCATTTAATCATTAAGTAATTAACAGCTTGCTCTATTTGTCTTGGAGTGCGTCATTTGTAGCTTGTTTACGCGCTGTTGTTGTTCCTCTTCTTTGTACACAGTGAATATATTTCTGATGACTACAGCACCAGGGATTCTGCTTAATATGTGAACTTGCCACAGTCACTCCAAAGAATCATGTTAAAGTTTGATAGGGACTAAAATTTGCCACTGGCTAGCTTGGAGCTCATGATTTCAATTTTGAGTGGTGGGGAAATTAATGAAGAGTGGAGCCACTGTGAGGGCAATCAAAATCTGGATTATAACCAAATCTAGTCTCTTAACTGCTGGTTAAGACAGCTCTCGGGCTCTTTTGAACAACACTGGATGTTTTCCTTTGTTAAAAAGTTTGATAGCTTAATCCTCTGCTTAAAAGGAGAACCACATTTTCTTTACTCCAAGGATGTTAGAACCAATCTCTGTGACGCCTGATGAAGACAAACCCTGGAAAGCTTGTTCAGGAGGCCGTCTGGGGAATCTTGTGTTATAATGAAAAAATATTGCAGTCATTTGCAGCAGCCGTTCTCAGTAATCAACACTGTGAAACCACAGAATTTTGGCTGCAAGAGCCTCCATCAGGATTGCAGAACTGTAAATATGACATCTATGATCATGTCATGATCCACAGCAGCTTCAAAGAATCACCAGTTAATACTGTAGGAGAAAGAAGAAAAAGGAAAGGACAGGGCATAAAAAGTGCACTAAATGGAAAACCTAAATAAATACTCAAAAACATGGAAAATGTTTTAACTATCCAATTGAAGCAAACCGCTAATTTAAGTAAATAGCAAAATGCCAATGTTCTGATTAATTAAAGCATTCAGAACATGAGATTTAAGAGAAACGATGTTCAAGGCTGTAAAGCAGTTCTTCCTGAACTGTAGACATGAAACAGGCTCTCTAATTAACCTCTTTCATAATTGCAAAAGGAGACACAACAGTTCACCGGCAATTTTTCAAGCAGAGACACCAAGCAGCAACTCCAAATAAAAAAGGCACCTGGTTTGTCTCAGCAGCGTATTATTCATGATGTGAGAGTGTGGAGTATTTACACTCAACGTGAGTTGAAGCTTCACCAGCCACAAAAAGACGTGTCTGATCTCCTGTATATGCTACATACCGCTAAGGTTTCAGTCTTTAACCTCAAAATTGAGTCACATCAGTAACATGTGTTTTTCATTGTTGAAAATGTATTGTGTGTTGTCTTTGGCTCGGAGACGATCAGAGAAAGCGATAGTAATATGATAAAGGTGGTCAAAGGAGGCTTTAACCCTTGGAGCGTCCTCTGAAATCTGACTTTTTTCACTTGAGTTCGATAATGATGCAATAACGAGGAGAGCAAAGGGCCACGTTTGCTTCAGTTCCTTGTTATGGCCTGTACATGACCTACAAATATGGAGCTGATTAAAGAAAAATGGGATGACACCTCGAGCACATTGTTCTAATTCCCGCTGAGAAACACAGAAATTCACTGAATCTCTTATATGCACGCAATTAGTTCTCAACAAAACACTTCTCAAGCAATTACTCATTCCCTGATGAAGGCTTGTACATGGCCAACCATCTTGGCTTATATTATTCTTCAAATATGAACTAGCCAGTTTAAAATTTGAGAAAACTGCCTTGGATCTCAGTCTTTTCTATTCCTCGTACAACACTGTTGATCTTTCAGATTACTGCCTGCATGATGGAGGTTTCAAACAAAAATTTCCATCAGACAGAGAAGTTGTCCAAAATTATCAGAGGAAGAAGTAACAGTTCTCTAAAAGCTGATTGAAAGCTTCAAACTTCCTATTTTAAGCAGAAGTATGTGCTCAAATAAAATTTTGAGCTTGTGAAATTATGTTCTATTTACAATTTCAAAGTCTGCGGTTATCACACTATGAAAAAACGAAACAAAAATATAGGTTTGTGAATGTGAAGAAAAGTGAAACCTTTTCACAAATGATATCAATGGTGAGGTTACACAAAAACTCTTTACTTTTCATCTGACTACAGATTTAGCCCTAATCAAAATATTCTACACATTCACAAACTTACAAAGAACCACAGGCTTTGAAGTTATTTCTAAACATCTTTCACAAGCTCAAAATCGTATTGACCCTAATTTGATTCCATATGGGAGACATGACTTTTATGCGATCTACCTCTCTGTCTGTAACTTGCCATGGTGCCGGAAGTGCGGACAGCTCTTTCAACCAGTCACACTTCAACACATCAACTGGGTTTTGTCTTGCAGCACCCACATTTAGAAAGAGGAAACAACCCATCAGCCTGCCACAGTTCAGCTCTCCAATCAAGCATTCCTCACACATATGCTTCTGTAATCAGTTGAGAAACACATAGAGGATGCAACCGTGCTGCAAAAGGGCACTGGGGAGATGATGACACAGACAGATACTGAACCTGAAGAACAGCAGAGATGGAATAGTGGAAAAAGAGCACACACAGTGACTGAAATGAACCATACACAATTCCATTTCATCTGTATTTTCTGCGTTTTCTCTCCATAAGCCTCTCTCTTTCTCAAACTGTCACTCCCTCAAGTTGTCTCTTCTCTTTCCATCCCTCTTGTATAAAAGTCACTGGATAGTGTTTCAACTGGGCCTGTCTAAACCCATTGAGCAGATCACAGATCTATATGGAAAAGAGCACTCACACGCCTGCCATCCAGCCCTTCTTTTCCAAAACCACTGGCATATCGAAAACAGAGTGCTCACTAGTAGGTCAACATGGAAATGTGGCCCATGGGACACGTATTATGGTGTTTCACCAAAGCCTCAAGATAAACAAGAGTCAAAAAAGAAACGCCCATGGTTCCCTCCAAATTTCCCGTCAGACTCATGCCCTTCTTTGAGGTGGAAAAAAATAAGACAGGAGGCTGCTGTAGCAACGCAATGCCAAATTTCAGGAAACTCAAAATCCAAGAAATATGACTGCAAGATAAAGGCAAATGAAAATAGCTGACATCACTCATGTGGATATAAAAGTGGAGGCGAAACAGGGGAGGCAACCTCGCCAACAGAGGAGGAGAACCAACAGTGCCAAATGAACACTGTACTGAGAGCGGCATGGAAAAATCGTTAGCATCATCTTCACTAAGTAGCATTACATGATGAACAAATTATTTTTTTTTATTACTTTCATTTTTTTTTACATCCTTGGTGTAATGATTTACCTGCTGGTGGTGTTTAAAGCTGCTATAATCATAACAATATTTTTAGCCACATTAGCAGAGTGGCTGTATGGATGGAAATATCAGTCTGTCTGTTGGTCCACTTTGGCAAAGACTGAAATATTCCAAAACTGCTGGACAGATTGTGATAAAATTCTGTATAGACATTCATTTTGCTCAAAGGATGAATTGTAACAGCTTCCCTGATGTTTAATTTAATGCCACGATCAGGGCAAGATTGTTATTTTTTGTTTATGATCAAATACCTGCAAAAATAATTGCATCCCATCAGCCTCAGCTGTACTCTGTGTTTAATGTTGATTAGCAAATGTTAGCATGCTAACAGAAAACTAAGTCATTCACTTGTCATTGTGAGCATGTCAGTCAGCATGCAAGAGTTAGCAAAAGCTCACTGTCTTGGATCACATGACAGAACTCGCAGCCGGGGCCAGCGGGGGAAACACTACTGTGCATATTCAGTGGGCCACACAATGCGGAAGCAAACCTGGAAGTTAGAAATTTTTTTGGCCTATGCACCAGCCGAGCAATTCCTATAGGCCTGAATGGGCGCCATTTTTAGTCCGGTATCCAGCTCTTATAATACATCCATGGATGCGACTCCACCGGTTGCAAAAATGAAGTCCGACTGTATGGAAGTCTATGAGAAAATTACCCTACTTCTCACTTGATTTATTACCCCAGTAAACACTTTCCTAATGAGTCTGTAGTCTCCATCACTAGATTCAAGTCTTCTTCAATACATCATGATATTCATTTTGTAAATTATGGTCCCATTCAGAGTAAAATAGACAATAAAACAGGGTATGCTTTAGGGCGTGGCTACTTTGTGATTGACAAGTCACTACCATGGTGACAACATTGGTTATGTACGCTACTGTAACCCCAGATTAGAATAGGAGTATAGGCGCAGCTTTGCCATTTTAGTGTGTTTTCATTTCATGAAACTTAATTGTACCATTTTGGTCCCCTAAAAAACTCAGCATTGGGTTGTACTAAAAGACCCTCTAAGGAGTCACCTGTTCAGTTTTTCTGTTGTTCTACACCTGTTTTTCGCTAGCCAAAATTAGCATTAGCATTAAATGCACGTTCTAACCAAGCTAGCAGCTAGTGTTATGGTCAGTTCCACCCTCTCGTCCATATATGGTCACTTCTGGCTCCAAAAATCCAAGACGGCAAATGTGAAAATGCCAAACTCGAGGCTTCAAAACAGGAGTCCACAAACCAGTGGGTGACATCATGGTAGCTATGTTCATCCTTTTTTTTTTTTTTTACAGTCTGTGTGTGTATGTGTATGTACTGCATCTGGTGGATGTGTAAAGAGGCAACTTTTTGCTAACAAGTTCACTATATCACTTAAAACGTGACAGCATGTCAGTGTTTTGTTCACAGCTTGTTCCTACTGCCCCTGAGAGGCCAAAACAAATCCATTATGGTAGGTTTAAAAGTACTATTCAGTGAGCAGTTTTAGAATGAGGCCTACAGTACATGACGATCCTGAACAGGACATAAAAAAAAATCTTTTCCACGTCTTGAAGTCTGTGGGTAGTGATTGCACAGGGAAATGTCAAATTATCTATCATATAAGGTTACAGGATTTGTGCAATGATGATAGGTTGCTGCTAGACATGGAAGGCTGTATCTGTGCATCTGAGTGTATAGTGGGTAATGTGTTCGTGTGTGTAAGGATGAGAGTTAGAGAGACAGAGAAGGAGGAAAAGAATGAAAGAGAGACGTGAAACCGTGTGTGTGTGTCTGTATGGGAAGGAAGTGTGTAACATCAAGACTGTGCATGTTTGCTCGCCAAGTAATACATCAAATACACTATGAGAAAAGCCAGTTTATATTGCAAAACTCACGCCTCGGGGTATGTTCCTTTATACTGTTGAAATGTGGAAATTACATCAAGTTTCTCTCTTACAGTTTACAAAACAAAATCATCAGGCGCACGCTCATGAACAGAAACCTCATGTGTCTGTTCCTTTAAGGTTAGTATCAAGTCAAAGCGTGCCCAGGTGATGGAGAGTGAGAGGAAACATTTGGATGCATGACTGAAGAGTAACCGCACAGGAAAAGAGCTGCAATGGATCAGTGCACCCCCATCCCATCCCGCTCCCACATAAAAACCCCTCTACCCTGTTTTCCCAGGAGCTTTTGGGCTTACAGCTGTCTAAATATGCTACTGTAGTGAACTCCCTACGAGTGAGGTGTTTGCGCCTGTTACAGGCAACAGCCCAGGCAGTAAAAATGAACAGGAGGCAAGGAAAGGAGAGGAAAGAGAAAAAATATTGCACTTCTTTATATCTTGACCCATAATTGGAAACTATTTTCAAGTTGCTAAATTCTCTCCCTGATATTTGAACATCAAATGTGAGTTCATCCAAAGGAAGGACAAAATTACACATAAATAAATAAGCAAGTGAAAATGTCAGATCATTTACACAAGTTACACTGCCTGCTCATGCACCAAACACAGAAGAGTGCGAGGAAAGCAACAGAGACAGAAAAAAAGTGATAGACAGTTAGACAGAAAGTGGCATCTAAGAGCAGAGCAAAGAACAAAAAGCACTGATATTACTGACAGAACAAAAAGTACATTTGATCAAAGATATCTTATTCACCTTCAAGGTGTTGCAGCCTCCATAGCTCAAGAGTGGCATCTTGTGTGTGAGATACAGAACTACAAGTCATTGTGAGGATCATCTCGAAAGATATTCAACAAGTTTTAAAGATGATCTGATTCAAGTAGATTCTGTTAAATACATTAATCATCATCATAAACTGCAGACGGGTAACATGCAGCTTAGGGACACGTGAGCTCGAGCCTTTCGAGCATAGAAGAAGCAAAAGAAAAAGTGATGTTTCTTACAGTGATCGGTTAACTATTCATTAATGATTTGCTGACGGAGTGAGATTCCTACAAAATCTCAAGACCAGAGCACAATTCTCTGAGATCTCGCCTCCCTGCTTCCCTCGGACACACACATACACACATCTGCACACATATACAGTCGATGGGAGATGCAGTAGTGGCAAGATAAGCACTGACGAGGCTCAGTGTTTGGGGTGGTCTAAGCCCTCTCAAGTGTGGCAGAAGTTTACATAAACCCATAGCTTCTGGCATCAGACACTAAATAAGAGGGTGTTAAAATAAAGCTTCACTCCCATCCAAAGATGGGAGTGAGACACATGCATACTGTGTGTGCACATTTTAAATCACTAGCAGGTATAGACAAAAACTTTTCTCTCACTTTGCTGTCGTCATCAAATTCTTGCAAACATAAGACAAATAAGATCTGAAAAGAAAAGCAGCGAGCAAGGCCCCTGTTTGAGTGCTTATGTGTGTCTAAGTGTGTGTGCCAGACAGGAGCCACAGGCTGAGCTCATCTAGTAGGGCTTCACTCTGCGCCTCCCTTTAATTGGCCCTTCTATTGCCGCGTGCCACCATGCAATTGAGGGCAAAACAGCGCCAGGCCCTAAAACCTCTCCCTCATCCCATGCACACACACCCCCCCGACCTCCACCTCCCACCCATCACTCCATCATCTATGGCGTCCCGTTGAGAGATGAAGTAGAGGAGAAGCTCCTCGACTGTAAATTCATCCCCTATCATTATCCCAGTGAGGTCATTCAGACTCGGTGGCTGTTGCTCCAGTCCAAAACTGATTGTGAGAAATGCCGTTCATTTGCTTGTGGTTCAACCTGTAAAACCCAAGGCGCCACAAATCATAACCCAACAGTATACAGTACATTTTTAACTTAGAGGAAATAAAACTTTGCTTAATACTGCAGGGGTCAGTAGGAATGTGCTGAAAAAAGAAGTCCCTGCTGTGCTTTGTTTTTAATTCTTTTCCTATGTTTTTTCATGTCTAACTGAATAGAGATGCTTTCTGTGCTATATTAATGATTTCTTCAGTGATCAAATGATTGATGGCTTTATATTGTTACCACAGATATTCACATTTGGCTCCGCCGCGATGCAAAGATTAATACCATAAATCACAGACAGACTATCTTTGCAGACACACACGTATAACAACAAAATGCAGACGTTTCATTGGGGACAACGTAACACCAACCTGAGTTGTCTTTAGTCAACTAACACCCTGGCTCCCCGCCCGAGGCCTCCAGACAATGTTTTCATCGCAGGACCTTCATCGTGCGCTACGGGCCCATAAATCTGGAAGCGTCAATGCTCTGCTGGGCCACCTTTTATTGGGATTTGGTCGGGATACAGAAAGAAAAAACAAAAAAGTGATCCAGGAAGTTTGTTGTGGGAGGATGCATATCCCTTCAAGCATCAGATGCTGGTTTGATACAGACCTTATGGATGGGTGTTTTATTTTATTAAGAGGTCTGTATCCATTTCTACTTCTGACTTCTGAATAGATCTCAAATTCCTATTGTTTGACGAAGTTATAATGAAAAAGAAAAACAAGCAAAATCATGGTGAAACTTAGCCCAAGGCCCAGAGTTTTACCAACACAGCACAGAAAGCTTTTTAGAAAAAAAAACATACACATACACTTAAATCCTGATCCTTTAAGATCTCTTTGGCATTGCATATGGGCTTTGACTACTTTTGCTGTGCTTAACATATCAGCTTCTCCAAATTCAGTGTCCGGTACATGCATCTGGGAAGCATCATTCGAATTATTACCATGTTGCTGGATGAACAGAAAAGGCCCCCGTTTCTTAAAGCCCTTTGGTGGTTTCTGCATTCACGTTCGAATCAGGGAACAGAGGCCGTGCTCACAATCAGCCCGAGAGCATTTGTAAACCTCATGCATCAGAGGCGAGACTAATTAAACCACAACCACATTCGACTTGTTGTACAATCGAGAGGGCATGATCTGTGGAAGACCACAAGGCCGTGTCATATAAAGCAAGACTGAGAAATGAACCATTTCCGATTATATGAGCTCTTTCTGTGGAGGGAAAAAAAGTTTATAATAAGGGCATATTGCTGATTAGGAGACACTGAATATCCTTCAAACACATAATACACATTACTCATCTGTACTGCATGTCATTATAATACCATTTGCCCTAAAAATGTCCTGTGGATGCACTGCATTTGTTTGGCAGAGGTCTTTCAGCTATGCTAACAAATCTTAAGTACACAAACTCAGGTTAGTTAGCTTTAAATCATATCTTTTTTTAACCTTGCAAACAGGCCTTCGTCTACTCTTGTGGTAAAATGAACAAATATTTGGCAAAACTGTCCACAAAGTAGGTGAGTCTTAATCACACATTGATGAGATTAGGAAGAGATGTAAAATGCATTGATTAGTCTGCTGCTGACCAGCATTCATCAAAGTCTCCCATGTCAACAGTCAAAAAGGGGGCTGCAACACTGCTGGCATGAGTTTATCTTTTACTAACCTCTGACACTTTGCCATGATAGGAAAATGAGTAAACTACAGAAACATATCAGTGAAGCAGGTTTAGTCCTTCTGACACATTATGCAGGACTGTGGTAGCCTTAGAGACGCTGAATTGTGACGACATGATAGCTGATTATTTTTCATACTGTACTTTATATTTTAATAATATATATCACACTGTATCTGTGTGTCTATGTACTGTATATAAAACCACACACAGATAAAAAAAAAACTCCTTAAAACTCACTCAAGAATGCACAATTGGCAGATTTGGCAGGCACCACTGCTTTGTGCCCTGCAGAGGATTACAGTGTGCGTGAGCATGTGAGAGAATGAAACTCCAGCTACAGCCTAAGAGATCCTTAAATTATGCTAATTTGATGTCAAAGGCTCACCTCTGTGTTGTATAAAGATTTGCTCTAAGTATGCCTTCTTGTGTTGCAAGCACTGTTCACTTTTCAGCTTGGAAGAGTGTCAGGGTTATTTTTCAATTTTGTGGTTTGTGAACAGATTACATTCTCTCCCAGGGCTCCCAGACAGCGAAAACTGTCTGTGAATGTGTGCAGGAGGGTGTGAGCTTGCATGTGTGTATGTGTGTGTGTGTGTGTGTGTGTGTGTGTGTGTGTGTGTGTGAGTGAGAGAGAGAGAGAGAGAGAGATCTGCACACATACCACTTCATGGTCTTGATTATCTCATGTTTACGCTCAGAGTGCTTACACCAGTTTGCAGTGATGGGCTCTCAGCATGCACCAGAGGGAGACCACCACGTTCTCACTGTGGAGACCAAAACCTCCTTTCAATATGCTGTAAGTCCTGTGCAACCAGAGATGTCGAGTTAAGCACCAGCCTATAAGGACCTTAAAATCCCTCAAGAATATACAATTTATACACGGACAAGCCCCACTGCTTTGTGCCCTGCAGAAGAACTGATTTCATATTACATTTTGGAAACACAGCTTTTGCTGTCATCCAGAACAACTTATATACTGAGTGAAGTACAGGACTTGTTATTGTTGTTGATAATGGTGCAAAAGTTAAAAAAATATCTAGTTGGAAAAATGTCGAAAATGTAGATGATGAAATGTCAATTGCAACAATAATGTATGCATTAAATCATTAGTATAATAATAACAATGCTGTCATTTGTTCTGCAGGAGGCTGACTAATTCAGTGATGTAGACAGGTGCAAATCCTGTGTCTCTGACGCGTTAAAATCCGAAAGGACAACTCACTATCAACGCATCCAGGGGACACATCCTATATTTCCCTGATAATGCTATATTGTGAACAACAAATCCACGTTGAAATCACAGAAATAAACCAAATAAACCTTGTTGTCAAAAAACCCTGCCCTTTGTGTACCTGTTTTTAAACTACTTTCCAATTAAACATAATGTGCTTGATGGTGTTACTAATGACTCCTGATTGAAACATGAAAGCTCTACATTCTCGTTGCCCTTAAGCTTCCCTTTTTATAAGTCACATTAACTTACTCACCCAGAAAAAGTTAATATTTCTCTGTATAATATGATGACCTCTTTCCTCAGCTGCTGTGTGTCTGCAGAGTATTTACAGATTTGGTATTTTATTTATTTAATTTTCAGATACATTTTCAACATATATGAATATAACCATAATTATAACCATATAACATCAAACACAAGTTTAACTACAATTTATCAAAAAACAAATTTTACTGTGGGGGCCATTCAAATGACCACCTGTGGGTCCCTGGGACTCACTATCAACGTCACTGCTAATTTCCCAGATAAATAATATGATCATAGGAGAATATCTGAGTCTACTGCACCTCTGTTTAGGTCTGCTTGATCCCCTGCGTGGGAGACAGTCCCAGATTCTTCTGGAACTGTCCAGCCGCTTCCCATAGAAAAGCTCAGGGAAGAGTCTGTGTGCTGCTCTTTATCAAAGATGGGAAAGTTAACCAGACATGCATTTGCTGAACCAGACAGTCAGTCTCACCCTTGAAGTCTTTTCTCTTATAAAGCCAAAACATTCTGTTAGAAAACATTTCAGATAAAGTACAAATATCACCTTTGTGGGTTTTTGAGTGTACAATGGACTCATGTTGCCCCTTCTGACCAACAGGAGCAAAAAACAGCCATTACAAATACAAATACAAATACAAATACAAATGCAGTTTTCACATGCCTTGTTGTAGTGGGTAGAATATAGAATGTAGAATGGGTAGAATGTAGAATGTAGAATAGGAAATCTATTCTCAGGCCTAAGATGGCAGTTCTGTGCAGATGAGTCAAAGAAGACAGGCCTAAAGGTAATGTACATAATGTTGTTACACTATAATTTGCTGCAGTGCTACATGCATTGCTATAGAGCAAGACGGTGAGCAAGGAAATAATATGTGCCACCGTTCTATACATTTTAGGCACATTTTTAAATTTGTAGTTGTTTTCATTCACAACTTCACTTGAGGTGTCACACACAGGTTTGATAAAAGAGGCTTGCTGAATCAACAAATCTGTGAACTTTAAATTGCAATTCCTTCTTCCAGTAAACCACCAAGCACTGCTGGATACAGCAAACAAATACTACAGAGAGCAGAACAAGACATGGCTTTCCAGATAGGAAAAACATGTATGTTTGCTCTACTACTGTGCTGTACATGCCCAGCCACTACCACACAGAGCCATTAGAGACCACATTAAAGACAGGGATATGTTTTGGGTTGCACCTTGCCCACCGGTTAACCTAAACTCTGCTCTGCATGGGTGGCAGGGATCCTTCAGCAGCAAGTAATTACTGCCGTACCTCAGGATAACACTTGCTTACACTAAAAAATTGGCTACATATACTGCAGGCTGTCTGAGCCAAGTGCCCACTATGAACAACTCACACAGAAGCTTACATTGGAGTGCTACTGAGGTCATTAAAGTAACTTACTGCCACCCTGCTGTTAGCAAGTTTAGCTGAAGTCAAAAACCACAAGGTGGAAAACAACTTGAAAACAATGAGACACATTTTGATTTCAGAGCAAACATCTCCAACAGCAAGAGTCCAAGAGTTTGGGTGGGGGATTCATATCCAGAACAAGAACTTGTTAGATTGAGATGTTATTGTTTGGCTGCAATTTCATTGTAACTGCAGCAAAATTTAATTTCTCTTATTACCCTCTTATTCAACCAGAATTAAACCACATTCATGGCAAAGGCCCTGAATGATCTCTCCCACGCGCCACACACAGAACCAAACAATAAGAGGCTTAATAGTAACAATCGCCTCCACTTGGAGGCAATTAGCATGTGCAGTGCCAAAACCCAGAGCTAAAACATCCAAAAATTCCTGGATGAAACTTTTTGGCATCAACACATCCCTATTGTACAAGTGTGTCTCTGTTTGTGTCTGCGCATGCCTGTGTAAACGCATGCCGAACACGGAGTAGAATACAAACATCTGCAACAGGGAGTGCGACCTGAAATGTAAACAATTAGAAATCAATCACTCGCACAGAAAATGTGTGCGTGCCTTCACACGCTGAGGAGGAGCAGATACTGCAGAAGGTGAGGAGAGAAGAGTGTGAGGATGATGGGGGAAGAAGAAGGGGAGGGGGTTCTTACCCATTAATCAAAGACATAGTTTTGGATGCTGTGCATGTGCAAAGTGACATGTGATAGTGTTGAAGGCAAAGGCGCAGAAATCACAAACATATGTATTCCCCTATTTCATAACACAGTATATGCACATGTCAGCGTGCAAATACAAACAACTATGGGATTACATGAGGGTACACTGTGCAAGAGGCTCTGCAGAAGGGAGTGTGCGTGCAACAGTAGCCAGCAACATACTACTACACTACTGGCTGCGTACATTCACACACACCCACATTTGTTATGTGGGTGTTGTGGTGAGGTCCTGTCCCTGGTGGTATTACCTCAGCAGCACCACTCCAGTACCCGCAGTGCACTGATGTGAGACCACATCAAACAGGGGGGAGATATTCGCTGCTGCACCGTGAGGGCCAAGGCTTTACTGAACACATATGTTGATGGAACAAACACAGGGGTGAGAGAAAGATCCTCAGTCCAAAGCCACGTGGCTTTACACCACATTCACCAGCACTCAGCACTTTCTTCAAGAGCACTGGGACCAAGCCTCCAAACAGCACTCACATGTGCCAAACACCAGTCAGCGAGCCAAAGCGCACAAGTCAGGAAGGCAAATATCTCCTAATTCACTGCACGCCTGCTTCTTCCTTTCTATTTCTTGTTTTTAAACGTACAATGCATGTCAGTTGGAGTGCAAAAAGTGTCTTGCAAACAACTTTCAGCAGCATCAGGGTATCTTTCAGATAGCTGGCTATGCAAAAACAAACACTGGCACTCATAGCTAACTGGCATCACAAAAGCAGTTATTAACTCGTCCTTTCAACCCAAGATTTTCCAATCCAACTACAGCATGGTTTGCTTCACATAGAGGCAGTGGTTCTAATAAACAGCCGAGTCAATCGCATGCAACATGAATAGATCCAGAGCCGCTGATTTCTCTAAAGAAAACAACTATGATAATGAATAAATATGAGTAAAAACAATGATTTCACAAGACAGTGATAGGGACATATTGTGCTTTTCATCAACAGAGAGAAGAGCTGAGTGGAAACTGTATCAAAAAATAGGCTTCACGTGTGTCCATGACAGCATTAAGTGGATATTTCTCTGCTCCACTGCATGTATTTAGTGTGCCTGCATGTACAGTAATGTATTCATATTTAAAAAGTCAATAAAAAGAGAGCCCCATTAATATCTGCACATTGTTTTTCCCCTTTTGAAGATTTTTCACTTCTTTCTATCTGTGCACCAAAGTGCAAAGGAAGGTTGATGACACAAATTTCTGTTTGTCTGTATTTTTACATGTTTGTATTTGACAGCTTGAACATAACCTGATCTGCACCATATATAAGTTAAAGGTACCCTGTGGAGTTTTTGACCGGTAGTAGTGCCTTGTTTTTAGCGTAGACTGTACAAAATATGGACGTAGTCACTGTGATGTCACCCATTGGTTTGTGTACTGCAGTTTTGAAGCCTCAAGTTTAAAGATTTCACCATTGCCATCTTGGATTTCACCATTGCCATGTTTGATTTTTGGAGCCAGAGGTGACCATATTTGGACGAGAGCGTGGAGCTGACCATAGTGCTGGCTGCTATCTTGGTTAACACGGCGCATTTACAATCTATGGTTAACAGTGATAACGCTAACGCTGATGCTAATTTTTGCTAGTGAAAAACCATTAAAACGAAATGCACTTACCGGAAAAACTGAACAGCTGACTCCTTAGAGGGTCTTTTATCACAACCAAATGCTGGACAAGACTTTTTTAGGTGACCATAATGTTATAAAAAATTTTTAATGAACTGAAAACACACTGTGAAACAGCAGCAGCTATGCCTATACTCTGTGAATCTGGGGTTACGCCGTGGTTATGTTACGTAATCAACATTGTTGCCATGGTGCTGCTTTATCATCTATATTACTCTAAACGTGGCCATAATTTACAAAATGAACATCATGATGCATTGAAGACTTAATACTAGCGAATCAGGCCATTAACTCATTAGGAAAGATTTTAATGAGGTAATAAATCAAGTGAGAAGTAAGGTCATTTTCTCATAGACTTCTATACAATCGGACTTCTTTTTACAGCCAGTGGAGTCGCCCCCTGCTGGCCGTTAGAAAGAATGCAGGTTTAAGTCAATTCCACATTGGTTTCACTTTTCAGACCGGGACCTACCTGCTTGGTTTTTAGGGGTTAGTAACCGCTCAATTCACATCCTGCCAATGGTTTCACACTATTGTATTGATCTACAGCTGGTGGCGGTAACATGCCAACAAATGTATGTATCAATGCGCCAACAGGCAGTGAAGAGGTAAGCAAGCAAACATGTGAACATAAACAAAGTATAATTTGAAATATTTTTTTTCTTTGCATATGTTTTGTGAGGAAGGAAATTCACTTAACGCATTTGTTAGACCTACAATGCATTTCGCTGAGAAACACTAAATGTGCACTTATAAGGGGTATATACATTGACTATAGGATGCTTTAACTTGGTGCGGTGTAACACCAGGAGGAACGGCACGTAGTGGAAAGAACACTTGAGCCTAAACATCCTTGTCAACTGCCAGAACTAACATACCCATCCTTTTAATGAAGACAAATGAAGTGTTTAATTGTGCAAGACCGTTGCCCTTTCCACCTGGCGCTACATGCAAAACACAGCTGCCAAGGCAGCATGCAGCTGAGCGATGGGCCTCTTCTCTGGGAGCTGCTGCTGCCTGGGCCACCGAGTGCACTCCCTGCTTGCCACCCCAACTGGCCCTTGGCCCCACTCGCCCAACCCCAATTACTCCGAACCATGACACCCTGCCAAAAGGTGGAACCGTCTCGGCACTTGTTCACCCTGAAGGTTCTTTAAAAGGAAAAAAATTCCCCTGACTGTTGCTGCCTCAAGTGCAATTGAGCATGTAAAAACATTAAGGCCTGAATTGCTTGGCATGTGATTAAGTGAGAAAGACAGAGGGCACAAAGAGAGAGAGACATCTAACACAACATCGAACAAAAAGATGCGAGAGAGGAAAAGGTGAGGAAAATAAAACAACAGTGGAAGAGGACATAACCGCCATTCCGTGAAACATGCAAAGGCAGGCAAAGTGGAAGTGTCCTCACACTGGGCCTCAAGTCATTGCTTAAGAGTGGGGCTCTAATGACTGTCATTACCAACCACTAGACTGTCTCAACCCATAATATGCTGGCCATTATTAGTGTGAACAACACATCATGTGACCCAGAGCAGCAATCAGTGCATCCTGCCCACAGAGTAGCATAAGATGGTTTACAGAGCAAAGGAACTCAATATAAACAGTGTCCTTCTGTAAGTCTCTACTGTTATACTTCTGCATGAGTCATTTTAAAAAAATGTGTCCACTTCCTTTACTATATGATATAAAGCATTTCATTTTTAGAAATATAAGTAGTGGTTAGAGCTCAAGTCAAGTTCTGGGATGCAACCAAGTAGTTGAGTAAATGCTTTATTACATTAAAGCTACACTGATCGATACTTTTTATATTAAAAATGGTTTGAATGACCATGTGTAATGTGAAATGCTTACAAGTTTAGAATACTTGTTCTGTTCTGTTAGACTACAAACTTATAAACTCCACCTGCAGTGGATAAATTCTAAAATAGTTTATTTAAATAAATCTGACACTTAAACAAAGCTTAACAAAGAGCATGTCACTATTTAAAAAGAAGTTTTACAGGTTGCAGCTCTCAAAACTACAGCAAATCAAACTAACATGCTGGAAAAATTCATTCATGGCCAAACAATGAGTGGGAATAGTTGTACATAGCTAGATTTATGACCAGCTTTTCTGTTTACCTTCACAGTCTTACTCATTCAGTCATGTTACAGAGGAAAAAAAGACTTTCTCAGACTCGGCGGCCAACATTTCAGCCGTCAGACCCCCCGCACACTTTGATGCAAGAACCCAATAGACTCACTTAATATTTGTTTATGAATGCTGTTGAAGCTCTACAGTGCATGCTTGCCATCACATAATAAATATTGGTTAATTTACAAAGGTATGTTAGGCCTTAGCTGTATAAGACAGCTCTATTCCATCGAAGTAGCTCGTAGTGAGGCTGCCAGGAAAAACACTTTCCTTTGGAGAGAACAATTCATCTGTGCCCCTCTTGGGGGACGGAGTAAAGGGTGCTGGGGAGGTCAGTCTTATTGCCCACCAACCGACCCTGGCACATACTCATGAAAGTTAAACAAGAGAAAGCGAATACACTTTGGAGTCTGAGATCCGCCTCCTGGGTCGCTTGCTAATTAAGCTGCGTTTGTCTTGGCTTCGAATCAAGCTTAATATTGAACCAAGATCCAACATAGAACAGCGCTACAGGCGAGTAGAGACCAAAATCGACTGAATGCTGAAAGGAATCACAAGTGTGGCTCCTGGGAGTCTGCAGGCTCCTCGTTTGAAGACATGTTAGAATGATGCATGTAGCAAAAGAAGGCCTGGGTGATATTCAATTGAAAAAAACTGTCCTGTCATCCAAATGAATGTGAGATAATAGTAATAACTCAGTTCTGACCCTGAATATCTCATAAAAGTCACTCTCGATCACTGTCAGTCTCCTTCATCTTTTCTGTATTATCATGGCACCAGATTTTAAAGGGTCAAAGAATGGCTTTCTTTCATGATTCTGTCCAACAGAGACAGAAGTGAAAATTACAGTGATTACAACAATTTCAAGAAATTAAGTATTATTCTTCTTTAAAAGGTAAATATTTACACCAATAACAGTGGTTTAGTTCAACATTTTAGAACATTCAGATATTTGTTTTCTTTTTAATAGTTGGATAGTTGTTTTCTTTTTAATAGTTGGATAAGAATATTGATACCACTTTCATCTGGAGCTAGAGCCAGGGTGCAATTAGCCTAGTTTAGCATAAAGACAGGAAGCAGGGGGAGACTGGTTCTCTTCAAAGTTCAAAAATACACTTAACAACACCTCTAAAGCTCATAAATAAACAAATGATATATTATTTGTTTAATCCATACACAAACACCAATGTAAAAATTACAGTTTTTTGTTTTAGAGGCAGTTACATGGTGTATGTATGTCTTGGAAAACAGTTTTCCATCCGTCCAATACTATTGTGCAGTGTCTCCGCTGGTTGCATGCCAACCTCACTAAGGGTTGACTACAGTCAGTACTTGACTGACTTGTCTACATGACTGCAGATTCGCTGAAGTTGGCTGTTGGCTGAAATAGTTGCAGCATGTCACTCTCCTTAAAGCCACAACTTGTAATTTTTACATTACAAATGAAATAGTACATAGTGTTCATTACTGAACTTCAGAGGTGCCTCAAGGCAGATTTTTGGAGCGAGCTAGGCTAGCTATATCCCCCTGTTTCTAGTCTTCATGCTAAGCTAAGATAAGCTAACCACCTTCTGGCTCAAGATTCATACTTAGCGTACTGACATTTTCTAATCTAAGTCTCAGAATGAGAGTGACTGTTGAAACTAAACGTCAAACTAATTCTTTAATGAGTAAGGTGTATCACTACTAAGGCACCTTCTTTGCACCTGTGTGTTGATGGCAAAAATAATGTAACCAAATTTATTCTAATAAATCTCAAGAAGAGCAACTGAGGCTTGGATGGCATAAATACAGTACGTGGGAGTAGATATATAAATACCCTTTCTGTGATGTTTGGTTTGAAAATGACTGGCTGATGCAAATTCAAAAATGTGTTGAGGTCAGTGTATCATAAATCACACTGCTGCTTGGTTACAATATAAAAACCAAATGCTGTAAAGATAGCTGTTTGTGGTTTCTAACTGCAGTACTGCGAGTATGTACCATAGCATTTAAATTCCTCATTTCTAATGGACTTTTTAAATGGTTTTTCCATTAAGTCTACCTTTGGGATATAACAACATGTAAAAACCAAATATACTGTCAAATATAATATAGGTAGGGCAAAGTTAACATGAGTATTACACTAAACAACAAGAAAGTGAATGATCTCTGGTCCCCTTCTTAAAACTGAAAATGACCTCTGCCTGATCTGTAAGGCTATCATGCACATGTCAATGTTAAAAAAGGCCTAATGATCCTGCTTTAAAGTGTGATGGCGAGTTCAAGCAGATCTGTTGTTTCAAAAGAAATGTCACTATATTTGATCAGTGTTCAAAGGGTGTCGAAGGCTGCTGAATATTCTATATGTTAAGGTCAAAGGGTCATTTACTGAAGCATGGAAGCTTGTGAGATGTGTGTAACAAGGACTTTTCACCTTTCACCTGACTGAGGAGGTCATATATTATGAGCGTATAAATCAGAAAAACCTGAGTATAATCATGTCGATTATATAATGTCATTACAGCAAACAGAAAAGTGCAACACCAATATTCACCTCAAGATTGCATTTCTGTTAGCGATAACGTAATACCGCCCAAAAACCTTTGATCAATTTTAACAGATTCCTCTCAAATTGCGCCGGGACCAATCCCATCACAAAGGAATGATGAGATAGGCGAGCTAGACGTCAGTTTCTGTGACAACAACAGTTCACCCCTCTCTCACTCCCACCAATTAGATAAAACATCTGGGTGAGAGATCGGCTTAAGAAAACTGCTACGGCCCGGACAAATGTCTCATCAAAGGTGATGACAGAGTGGGAGTAATGTGATGCAAAAAAGCCACCCCACCCTAGAACATGAAACGTGTGTGTGTGTGTATGTGTGTGTTACTGTGAGTGTTAAGTGTGTGTTTGCATGTGCTGCCCTGTTTCACATCAAGCTAGGTCAACCCACAGTCAGATTACACCTCCACTCCCAGTGTCCCACGATCATCATTCACTTGTATTCATTACTGAGGTGTAATATAGCTGATTTCTCACTCCTCTGGTGTGGTGTGTTACGTAAACACACCGCAACAGATTTATTGGCTGATTTAGTTTTTATCTGACATTTCCATTTATTCTTTATGTAGGTTATAAAGGAGAGAAAGTTGGAGTATGACGTTTAGGTCTGAAATTGAAAAGCAGACTGGTGGAATTCACCACTGTGATAATCGACGTTAAGAGCAGTGTCTTCTCAACAGGCACTTACTGGGTCTTCTGGTTTTTGGCTGCTGTCATGGAGGGGCTCTTCAGGGAGATGGTCTCTTCTAATCAGAGTGAACTCTCTGATGAATACTGCATCTCCGTCATTGGCCCACACAGCAACCTGAAAAACAAAGATCCAGTCATGAGTATCCTGTAGGTCAATACAGATAATGTATGTTTGCATACAGGTACCAAAGATGGAAGTTTTGCAACTGCTGACCAGAGGGGACTCTGGAAGTCTATGAAAGTAAGGGCCTCAGTCACTGGTCATTTCTCATGTGTACAACAGAGCACCACACCATGAATGCCTTTGAGGAGTGACAGTCAGAGAGTGTGCACTGTTATCCCCATTTGTAAAATTCATTACGTTGAGACTATGAAGACATGCAAAAGCTATAACGTTCTTGGAGAAAGATCAAGGAGGCAGTGTGATGCAGCCAGATGAGGCTATGACAGCAAGCTTTTCATCCTGCCCTCAAGTGCAGCCATTTGGAACAGGTATAAACAGTTTTGCATTCAGACATAGTCAGGCAGCACTTACAGCCTTCTACTTAGTTTGTTCACGCAATATGCAGCAAGGAAGAGCATAGAGCCATGTTTAAAATTATGATATTATGAAAATCTAAAGAAGTTGCTGAAACATCCAGTTGTTTTCACTCCAGATGAGTGATTTTGTGGATTATGGGCATACCTTTATAGATACCTTCAAAGATTCAACAAGACTAGGTCAAAACCTAGTACAAAGGAAACCGATTATAGTGATCACGTCTGTCCGTGTCAAATTGATCACTATAAGCGGATGATTATTATAACTGATTTTTTTATTTTTATTTATTTTTTTAAATCTTCTGATCAGAGATGTACAACCCTGCCATGAGGGAGGACAAAAATATTACTAGAAAGAGGGGATGACATTTCTCTTTGTTTGATAATGTTAAAAGTAAATTTCAGCTGTGTTGTTAACCCCCGGACTCATTTTAAAAAGGATGAGAGAAAGAGAAAGAGAGAGAGAGTGAGAGAGAAGCAGTGGTCGAGCGAGCTAGAGAGTGGATGAGGAGAGCAAGCAGTGGTAGCAGTGAATGAGAGGAATAAAAAGTTATTTTCTGATTGTTTCACAGAAGTTACAAATAAATATGCCCACACCCCGCACCTCTGCACAAACCTGCGGAGGATTATAACTATTCTAATTGTCTGTTAACTCCCCCTGCTCTTTCATCTGTTTCTGTCTGCAGATGTCTGTAAACATATGGTCTCATCCATATGTTTACGTAGGATTAGCATGCTAGGATAACAGTCTGTCAGCTGTGTGACTTTATATCTGCGTAGTGACATCTTTCAGAGCACACTGTAAACACACCTGTCACCTGCCTAGCATAGTGCTGTTAAACCGGAAAACCACAGCTACACTTTATTTTAATACGGTCTATGGGCTACACACAGCACAACACAGCTATGCTAACAATGCTAGCCATGCTAACTAGCTGCCAGCCACCATGCAGGCTGGTAAAATGGATTTGTTGTGTCTCTTTGTATCCGCAGGTTGATGCTCTTGTCAGTGTTGGGGCCTCAGTGTGAGACACTTCGGTCAGTAAATGTGTGTTTTTAAAACTTATTGCGGGACTGCGGTCTGTGAGCTGCGCTCGAGGCTCCACTGTAAACGCCCCCTAAAGACATAATTGACACAATGGCGCCGATTCATTTTGAAAAAGCAATAGCTAATGGGGAAACTCCAACCGCCAACCAATGGTGCAACTTCATCAGTCAGTCAGTCAGTCAGTCAATCAGTCAGTGACAGACATTCGGGGTTATAGGAATGGTCTGTGGCCGGTCCAGCCAAAAATGAGAACAGAGTTTGTCACACAGCATAACTCATTTCACAAAACAAGGCATTTTGAGTATTTCACATTGTGATTGCATTTGACCAGCACCTGACTGAAATATTCTACTTTCCTCATACTAGGTTTTCCATAAATCTGGCAATAGCAATGTTATGTGACTGTATTAACAATTATTTCTGAGGATGAAGGATGGGTCACTTGTCTGAAGTTTGTCACTGAATATACCTGTACACTTAATGACAATATCCATTAGTTTTGTGAACATGGTTTCTAACCATTCTTCTGTATGGGATTAAATAAAAAGAAGGAAGGAACCACTAAACCAGAGCACAGTGATGCAATAAACTTTTTATTTTTGTTCCAGCAAATTTATCTATTTCACGACTTTATTCTGGAGCAACAGTTATTGTGGGAAATTTAAGTAAATTGTAGTAAAAACTTCTGTTTCTGTTTGCAATTATTTACCGAGCATATTGCGTGTTTTCTTTTGGTTTGTGTTCTCAACCGCACGTCTCTCTTGATGAGGGGAATCTGGAATTCACAGCACAAGGGATCTGATATCAGAAGACGTAGTAACCCATCTCTACAGGGAGACGGGTGGGGGTTGAGGGGCATCTTGGATAGGGCCCATTAGCAACACAGCAGGGCCCGCATTCTCAAGGATGCACAGAGAGCGGGCCCTCAGCTGCTCTCCGTGGGTCATAAACACCCTGTAATGACCCGGTCAACTGCCTGCCTCCTGGGCCTGTGCCAAGGCAGAGGGAAGCAGAGCAAGGGATGTGGGTTTGGGGTACTTGTGGTTCTTTACATTGTCGGGGGTTGCAAATTTTAGTTGTGGGGCAAAAAAAATTGCTGCTAAGCAACTGCAGCAAAACTTACACCAGCTTTCTGTGGGAAAGAGCCACAGAGTGGACTCTTAAATAAGACAAATCAAATCTGGTCTAAAGCCCTACACTCAGCACTGCTTAGCTGCAGTCACTTAAGACTGTGGAGGCATTTGTAACAACACATAAGTCACTGCAGTAAAATGTGGGCATTGGCCTCCTTGGATGACCACCATCATAATGTACGGGCACATTTTTGTTAGTTATGGATCTGCATATGGGGCAGCTGTTGGGCAACAACGTAACACAAAAGATGAATAAAAGATAAAAAATGTTAAACTGCACTTATTATTATTAATAGCAACCTGAAAAGTAGCTCTGTGTAGGAGCCTGCAAGTCAGAAATGAGAAGAATGAGTGCAAAAACTCATCTTACACTTGTGAGAAACTGGCAAAATACATCGCTGGGAGCAATTTCACATGTTTCTTACATTGTCTCAACAGTTTAAAATCCTCCAAACAATATAGCCCAAAGCATGCATGCATTTAGCATGGGAAAGTAAATGACTGATATGAGAAACCTTTATCAAAATACAGCTCACTATTGCATGTCTGAATACAACATGAGATCTCTGCTGACGTGCCTAATGCTGCACTGAGGCGTGTCCTCTCTGCCACCAACGCTGAAATATAAAATGTTACACAACCACAAGCCAGGGGTAAAGCGAACATAAGTCAAGCATACGAACATTAATAGAAGCTCTGCTGATGTATGTGTGTATGTGTGTGTATGTCAGCTAAGATGTGCTGAAAACCACTTAAGTGACCAGATGTCCTTGCTCAAGGCTAAATGGAGGCCCAGCTGAGATGGAAATGCTGATTGTGTCTTACTCAAGAGATTTTTCGCCTGCCTGTCCTCCTAAATTATTTTCTCACACACTTTTAGTGTCTTAACACCAGACAAATCTGACAACCATTTTCTTGTCATTTTGAAGTTTGCATCCATCTTTCTTAAAGACGTGGGATATGCTGGAACCAGACTCAACTACAGGCTAATGGTGCATGACAGCTAAACTCTCCCTTACTGGAGTCTTAAAAGAGGGATCTATCAAACTCGGTTTCCCTAAGAAAACAAGCTGGCTGTTCAGTGCCAACGTCAAGCATCATGCACACCCCCACTGAACTACACTATTAGGAACTGGCAGAGGACTCAATATTAACAGAGTCCAAGCACTGGGTTATACTATTATGTAAGGAAAAGGGGTGGAGGGCACTGACAACATCCTTTAATTGCATGTCTCCGGTTTTGCCCTTTTCAGCTTATTGTTTTAGTTTTGGTTTACTCTTACTGCTTTCATAAACTTTATTTCCAGCCACAGCAGGTAGCTGTTTTCAATGAAAAAACATATAATAAACAGTGATAAACCCACTGTACACAACTTGCTCAGCAAAAAATGACACAAAGATAAAGTTAGCTACTAGCTTGTGAACAGAGCATTTAGCAGCTAATGAGCCAGATGTAAATAGACTATTGTTTGCTAACATGTTACCCAGGAAAACTATTTAAGATAGCATGTCAATGTTGTGTTTACGAATTGTTAATGAAGGTTTAACCATGTGCTTTGAGTTGCCTTAATATAATCATAAAAATGTTCAGTTGCCAGGAGCGGATACGAATAAATACATTGGCAGTGAACAGTTTGCAGATTCATTCAAACGTTTCATCATTGTTGATTTTTTTTTTAAAACTTGATCTGGATGGCATAACTTTTACTACAACAACTAATTTGCATGATATTAACATAATTATTCAGAGAAATGGTTGTTATTTGGAATTTATTTGAACAACTGGAGGGTGGTAGCCCCCTTTTCACACCATGAAGTCTCTTTCCTCTATGGTAATGAGTGTGTTAGATTTTGTACAAGCATGCATTAACTCAGGCAATGCTTGAGTTTATTTGAAATGAACATGACAGAGGTTAAGAAAACACACACTCATGGTTCGACAGAGCCCTATAATTGAAAGAACCAACTCCAACAGGCACACCAGTCTCCAAAACTATACATGTGAGACTCAAATCATGTGTGTAAGTGTGTATGTTTGTGTCACTGTGACAAAGGGCAAGGGTGAAAGTAAAGCAGGGAACCAGGCCAGTGATTCATTAACCTCTGAGGCGAGTTAGATTTCAAAGAGCACGTCTCAACCGGGGAAGAGGAGAGGAAGTGAACTCAGGGGCAAGTCAGGTCTTCAAAAGCACATAATCAACAGTAATAACACCAACCTGATATTATAATTGAGCTTTCCTATAACGCGGTGCCAGCTTCCACTGTTTGGGTGGAAACTGTGAAAAGCGAGTGACTTTTACCGTTCTACAGTAGACCAAAACCTAGACTTATGTTTCGTGCACTGCTGCCTTTGATTAATAAGATTCCGTCCAATGTTTAAATAAGGACACCCCTTTTTCAAGACTGGCTCCTGTCTGAATGAAACCTAAGAGGAAAAGATATTTTTGCTAATCCACTTTCAAGGGGATTTATGTGAGCTTTCACTTAACACATTTTGGAAGAGGAAACATTGTGGCGTTCTTTTCCTCTCCCTCTCTGTTCCTCTTTTCATAAGCTAGGAAAAAGAGGCCCTTTTTTCTTATCTGAGTACTTTCACCATATCCGTTCCTGGCCCCCACATATCGATCCATGAGAGGATTTTTTCCGCTTACCATGAAGGAACTATGGGATTATGATGCGCTTAGCTTAATATTTGCTCATTACAGACCAAAGCTTCAGCTACTCCAGGATTTTGTGACTGATAAAGGTAAGAATCATAAAGGCCATGACAGAGTCTTGGCTCGTCTTAGGCAACAAGACACCCTCCTTCGGCATAAAGAAGGAAAAAACACTCCTGGTTACAATTTTCACTTCACCCGTTCACACAGGATACCTGTACTGCAAAAGCTCATGACTAAACTCTCTGGGAAACTTAAACAAAAACTGAAACACCATTTTCATCACATTCTCTGATTCCTGATGGATTATTTAGTTATCTTAACGTTCTTCCTCAAACAGCCTTTGAAGATGTACCTTCTGCCCGGCTTCTCTGCCAGATTTCTCTCAACTTGATTTACTGATCTCTGTCTCCCGAGTGCAGGCTGTCCTGTGAGCATGAGGAGAAGAGTGGCAAGAAGCTTAACTTGTCTCCATTGCTGCCCTTCTCAACTCCCACCACTTCTCATCTTGAAGAGCATGAGGAATGAGAAGCCTCTGGTGGGGGGAAGTCTACCTTTGATGATGAAAATGAAAAATTTTCCTGGCGCTGTCATCACATCCCTTTTGCGTTCACGCTCTGTTACTCTCATATTTTAATGTCTTCCTAATGATGCATGAGCACTTCTTTGACACAGCCCTTCAAAGTCCCAATGAAAAAATATTTTTTAGAGCATTCTGCTTGATCAATTTGATGTACATCCCATTGAAACAGGATACTGGTACAGAATGGTAGAGAAAGGCAGGTTTAATTGAACATTTTATTGGATTATCGACTGGAATTTTTATTCATCTGTACACAGGATACTGATATTAAGTGGTGATTGGTCAAATTAACAGCTAACCTTTGCTACATTTTGTTTTTAAACAAGAGTCTACTGCCATGCTAGCAGCAGTGCTTTGAGCTAAATGCTAATATCTATAACATCTATAATTATAACAATCGTTTTTGCATTGTGAGCATGTTAGCATGCTCACAATTGCAATTTTTAAAGGTGATTATATGTCAATGTTATGTTTACAGCTTGTTGTGCTGCCCCCAGCAGCCAAAAAACCCCTTGATTTTCAAGATAGACCTTGGGCAGGTTGACGGTCTATGATAGAGCTAGCATAAATGTATTGCCTTTGGACTGTGGGAGGAAATCAGAGCATCTAAATGAAATCTACGCAGAAAACCTTAAATTAGATATTGACACAAGCCGAACAGCAGACTTCATGATGTTCAGCCTCTTTCGGCTCTGCTTCCTCATTTCAACGTGGGCTCCAACAGTGAGGCAAAGAACTCAAAGAGATAGTCCAATGCATTATGTGTTCCCTCTGTTTACTAGTACATATCGTGCAGTTTGGTGTTCCAATTGCTACATATGTGTTGCTAATCACTCCGTCTCTGCCTCCTAAGAGTCCAAAAAAGGTTATCCATTTAGCTATAACTGCTTTATATGGGTTATACAAAAAGGAGAAGACATTTCATAATTTTTCATATCATTGTCATGAGGATGAGTTGAATGGCCATATGTGGATGTGTCAGTCATTATCTACAAAAGAAGAGGATCATACAGACGTCACATAATATGATAAAAGACAATTCTATTGGGCCCTGACGTCTTGTAAACTTGAGACAGAGAGGATAAGAGGGCTGATGGCGTCAACATCCTCAATAAAAACAAGACTTTGACCATTGAGCACTTGGCTTGCAGCAGCACAGTTTCTTCACTCCACTCACTGTATGACAGGCTCTACAGTACTGTTTAAACAGCAGACACAAGCAAGAGCAGATTCTCATGCAAGGGGTTTACTCGTGCTTGTCAGTCGCCATGGCAGTGGAATCAACCATTTCACCTGAACATCACAGCGTCCCATCTGTCCAGTGCAGATGTAGACAAGGTGACAAAGCCCAAAAATATCAAAGTGTGAGGAAGAGGAGCTCCAAAGACTGGTATCCTCCAGAGATGGCCTTTGTAAGGAGCAGGTTGTACATTAGGAGGAGGATAATGAACAAAAAAACTGGATGGACTGCTGATGAAGACAGACTTGACACCTGCTGGGAACTTGGAGGCTCGTACAACACATGGAGGATGTTTTTGCCTTGATGGTCTTCAAGATAGCAAATGAGAAGAAAGAGGTGAGAGCTACTAGTTCATACTAATTTTTTTTGTAAGAGAAATGGCTGTAAAGGTCAAATAATTTCAGGTACTTTGTTAAGTATACTGTTTTACAGTTATACTGCATAATACTTGTGTTAATAATGTTTGTTGAATTGCTGACCACTTTAAGTGCTATGGTCAAATTTTCAAAAATTTACTTTTATACTGTACGGTATGTGCCCATTAATACCTATTCTTAGGTTGGAAAAAATATAAAATCCAAAAGGACTGTAAAACCCCTTTTTATTGTAATGTGGAAAAATCTAACAAAGCAGTTAAAGAATTTCAGTAATTCTCAATTTGCAGACTCTGAAAATTTACTGAAAAGTAGAGGAGGTTTTGATGATGCAGGTTATGTTGCAAAAGCCCAACACTATTCTGTCAAAGCAGAGCAATAAAAATTTCAAATGGCCACTGTTTTCAGTGCTGGGTTAGTAAACAGCACTTGAAGACGCAAGCAAGCCATGCCTTAGACGTAAGCTAGTGACGTACATTGTAGTGCCGCGACTCATGGCTGGACTTCAGCCTGCCATATACTGTAACATTAATCAACAAAACACTGAATCACCATCGGGTGTATTTGTTCTGACTGTTTATGTCTATCTTATATCTTCCTTTAGGTGTTGCTGTCATCACCTGACAGGAAGCAGTCAGCAAGACATCGACACCCCACAGACTTAACTGTTAATGTCTGTCATAAATACTGCCAATGGGACCCCATCACTGAAAATGTAAAATGACATATACAACATGAGGTCACTTTTAAAGGCTTTGTAAATATGTATAATAGTTTTTTCTACACCATGTTTAATAAATATATTTTATGCATTCATGAGTGGTGTAAACTTTTTTATTGACATTCATTTTTGAAGATAGCACAGCATGAAAAGAATAAGGACCAAACACAGGATTGTAACTAGTTGCTGAATCCCTAAACAGTAATATTTTATACAGTATGGTCTCCACCAACTCCTGAGGGAAACATCTGGATCATTTCTGCTAAACGCTTCGCTATGTTCACCAGTTAGTCACTAACTTTGTCTGTCTGCTGTTTTGGTGATGGGCAGGAAGCAGTGCCTTTATATAGTTTTTTCTTGGAGAAACAGCTGCCTGCTGTGGGTGGAAACCAGTTTGATGAGAGCGGTGAGTGAATCAAAGCAGTAAAGTTGCAGGCCAAAAAAACTGCAGAGTTGGATCATAATTCTCTGTGGGTTTGCTACATTACACACAGTCATTTGATCCATTATTCATAGAAAAATATTCATTAGGGCAGCTTTGAAAAGAACAAGCAAAAACAAGAAAAGGTGTCTGAGAGGGAATCTTAGGTTTTTAGAGCCCACTGCCTTACTGTACAGGCTGGGTCACATGGTTTCTCAGTAGAACACAACAGGATAACTCATCTAAAGAGGTTATCATCGATCATTTTACACCATAGTTGTCACCAGCCATTTTTCTTCAACTGTCCTCTGGCTTTTGTGAGAATCCCTTCTGACCACAAGATATCAGCCTGCAACACAAACAGAGACCAAATACTGTAATGGTCACACCGGCTGTGCCCTTACAATAAATCAAAGTTCTTCACTCCTGTGCTGACCACAAACTTACTGCAACCTGAGCGCTTGACCGGTCCAAGTGAGCAACATTAGCAAGTAGCATATTTCCTGCTAAGTAGACAGGTTAGTCCACCTGCTGACCATGTGTGGGGCCACATGACACATCATGAAGTTTCTGCTTTAGAGGGGAGCTAATGATGCAGCGGGACACCCTAAAAGCCGACATCTCCTGACTTACAATACAAACAGATGGAGCTATGAAATCCAGTGCTGAGGCCTTTGTATCCCATTAGCCAGCGGGGAGACATCCCTATATAAAAATAGCCTCACCACTAAAATTAATCTGTGCACCAGACGTGGTGCGGTTTTCCCGCTCAGGTAACGACTGCTATTATATTTAATGTGGAGGTTTTTAATGAGGCCCTCAAAAGAGCTCTGACAGCTCGGAGAACAGCATGGAGCACAGTGACAACGCCAGTACCAGAACATACTGCAAAACCACAAAATCAAAAGTGTTTTTGCTTAATACGATACATATACCACAGCCACTTCGCGCTTCATTGATTCTCCATGCTTTTCCCTCTGTGGTAGTTATGTGACTGAAATCCTTGATTGGAAAGTTAAAGGGATCCTTCTTTAGTGTAGCAGCACAACAGTAAAGATCTGAAACAGAAAATCAGCAGACTACAAAGTTCCTCTTTAGTCCCTTTTTATCTGGTCAAAGGAGAGAAACAAGCAAGCAGAAAATGTCATTCTAATTTAGCGATGTTGCTAGATTTGTACTCCTGTCAAAACAACTTGAAGCAGGCTTTCTAAAAATAAAGTTACACCTCCCAAGTGTCCAAGAGGAGACTTGACACTCCTGACCCTTCGGTTCTTACAGTATACTCCAGCAGCAGGAAACACTGGCAGGCCCACATGGTATCCCACAGTGATTTCAGTGAGGGCAGAGTTACAGAGCAGTGGAGGGAAGACCACATCCGGTCACATCACATGTCATTTCCTTAAACATGCCAGCTTTTCCTGCAGAAGTTTCTATACAAAGCACACAGGGGATGTAACTGCATGATTTGAGTGTTGAACTAAAAGCTGTTTAGTGAAGCGCAATGGTTGGGAAGATATAGAAACAGAGCTGAAAGCACATGACATACAAGTCTGTAATGTTCATTGCTTAATGTTTACAATAAAATCAACAGAATGATGTAGATGTAAGTAGATGTAGTAGTTCATCACTATTAAATAAAATAACTGAAAAGCACTGACATGGATTTCGGTCCTAAATCGTCAAGTTCTTTTCAATATTCCGCTGTCGTCTAGCTGTGTTGGTCCAAGCTCTCCTTCCAACGAGTGAAACAAGAAGAAGCAGCTGGGAGGCTTCAGCTGGATTCAGCTTTGACATAATAGCCCCGCTTCAAGACATCCACCCAGTTTGCATCTTCCATCACACCCACTTAAATACAAAAAAGCCACTTGTTTTCCCTACTACTGCCTCTGCCCATGACGGATGGCCTTGGCCCTTTGTTATAGCTGATTCCAGCATGTAACGCAGGCGGGGAGGTTATGTAAGAGTGTGAAACTCAAGAAAGCAGGGGTGGACAATCATGACCAAATCACATTTTCACTGGATGAGACTGAGTTAGTTTCCCAAATCATCCATCTTCTCCATCTCTGTCCCTCTGTCTGACCTTAGGTTCAAAAGCAGATTGACTAAATCCATGATTTACAGTAGTTTCCAACTAAGAGCAGCTTCTAAAGGTTATTAATTACAATTTGAGGGCAGGGGTAGGGGGTCTTAAGAAACCATCTGGGCAGGAGTAGAAGCGCAAGCTTATATGTAGAGATTTGAGCAGGATAAATGAATCAGGAACATATTAAATGAAGATATTCTATCTGTGGTCAATGTGCTGCACTGGGGCAACAAGTTAAAATTACACACATATTTAATATTACACCTTGTGTGATAAATGCAATAAGGCAATTTTATGCCTCATCCATTTATTCAGGGAAAATCTTGCCTGTCAAAGCTATTGTGTATATGAAATATAACCATAGAGGAGAGGAGAGTTTACTTTTTCCTTTAAAACCCCTTTAAACAACATTTTTAGCCATGCCAGCTAGCAGACTCGAGGGATGGCAATGTCAGTCTGTTGGACCACCTTTGTCCAGAGTGAAATATCTCAACAACTAGAGGATGGACTGCCGTGATATTTTGTACAGACATTCATGGTCCCCTGAGGATGAAACCTACTGACTCTGGTGACCCCCTGACTTTTCCTGACCACCAGCAGGTCCAGGTTTTCTTTCTTTTTTTTGTAATTAAAGTGTTTTATTAACTTTTTTAATATAACATAATGAAACACAAGACCACTTATTTCAGTAAATCAACGAAAAAGTCAATAACAGAACAGACAGAATAAAATAAAACAAACAAAACAAAACAAAATAAAACTGGGAAAACAGAATAAGCTACAATTACTTATTAGTAAGAAAAAAAAAACTGTGGAGACAAATGAAAAATCAAAAAAATAAGGGGGCACCATTTATCAATAAATGGGGTAGCACATTGTAGGAATATTTACTTCCTGTTAGGTTCCTTCCTTTAGATAAATCAGAAAATTAGACCAAACTTCATACAACTTCACTTAGTAATTATTAGTCGTTGCGATAAGAGATTCAAAAGAGGCAATGTCTGTCATCGATTATCTGTCATCGGGTAATTTTGTGATTGTCCAATTGTCCATTGGTTTATGACCAAATACTAATTACATTCCTATAAGACTCAACTGTACTTTGTGTTTCGTACTAATTAGAAAATGTTAGCATGCTAACACACTCAACTGAGATGGTGAACATGGTAAACATTACATCTCCTTAGCATAAGCATGTTAGCATTGGCTGTGTCTGAATCTACTCCCTATTTACTAGTGTACTATATTTACCTTAGCCATTTTGTTTGAAATTTTTAAACTTAACAAGTGACATAAATCTCAATTTACTACTCACTTTGGAGTAAACTACTGAGTTTATATTATATAGGGAGTAGTAAATGAGAGAACAAGGGATTGATTTCAGACACAGCCATTGTCATGTTACCATGTTGACATTAGCATTTAGCTCAATGCACCCCTGTGGCACAGAACAGCCTAACAAAGCCGCTAGCATAGCTGTAGAGTCTTAGCCTTCTTGATATCCATGTCTAAAATGCTGTGTATTTGGTGTAGATAAGTGTATAATCAAGTGTGAAACACTTGCGTTTAGTCCAATACCCACACAGACACAGACACACAGACACACAGACACACACACACACACACACACACACACACACACACACTGTAACCAGCCATGAGAGCATCACTGAAAACCAACTCTGCTGCATAGTGAGAGGGTGAACGCTGCATACTATCAAATTAACACAATACTGGCAGCTGTCCAACCATCAGACATGGACAGAGTGGAGTCTGCAGCAGCTGTGTGACAGCCCTCCCTCACAGCTTTTCATTAGTCTGATCGATTCATTGGCCCATGTGCAGCTCTGTTCAGTGGTGTTAAGTAACCATGACCGCTGACTTCTATCAGTAATGAAGTTGTGTGCGATGGCGAGTGTGTGAACACAAGGTCGCCTGCCATGACAAAAGCAGCTACAAAGACGGACGGTGTAGTGGTGTGTTTGAGAGGGCTATAACTAAGCAGTGGATTTCAATTCAGAGTTTCATTTAAAACCACACACACACACATACACACACACACATCTGTCCTCCTTCATCATATCAGCTCGTAGAGGGATTAAAATTGACAGCTGGGTAGCACAATTACAGCACAATGTTCCACACATAGCAGGCCAACGAGTTCACTGTTCATTGCATGTGTGCTGCTGCACAACTGATTCAAAACACCAGGGTAGTTTCACACATAAAGGTGACTGTCACTGAATGATTGATGATAACAGTTTATATGGGTTTTTGTAGTGGTGCCCTAGAAATTCTCTAAGGATCTCCTTCATTTGAGAAGTGAAGTTAAATATTTGTCACTGTTTTCCATGGAATAAGAAACGTTAACATGACACTTTATTAATGCTGTCATGTTACAGTTTCATATAACATACAGTACAATATATACCTCCAGTTAATCAGAATCAGCATAATATTTTTGAATGAAACTGCAACTGTTTTAGCCTGAGCTACGCACAAGATCAAACATCTTATCAAGGAGTAGGAGTAGCAGTTTGAGATCACTCCACCCCTTCATTTGATGAACAAGTTCATACTGACCTGGGAGGTAAAATTATAAGCAGAAATGTTATCCTGAATGAAATATTTCTGGTCTTCAGTTTCTACTTTTTTGCATTTCTTATGATTCTTTGGAAATTTCCACAATTTTTATATGTACAGTGTATAAAATATTTTAAAATACGGACAATAAAAGTTAATAAAATCTTGTCCCAGTGCCATCATTGAAACATGATATTTCTTCTGTGGTGCAACAGTCTGGGTTTTCACACTGTGGTTGTTTGAGCCAATTCTTGAGGGGTGGTCAACAATTGAGTAACACACTGAGATCTGGTCATTTTCTTATATTTTATCCATTTACATAGTATGTCATCCCATTGTAAGCCTGTGCAGGATTGACAGTGGCAGGACCCTTCCATGAAATGCATGCAAGACGTCCATGCCAGACCTCCCAGAAGACCAATCCAGTAATCGCTGTTTTCTTTGAAATAGACAAAGAACAAACCTGGCAAGCTGTTGGCCTGAATCACGGCCACACATCACTGAAGGCCAAACAAATTAAACCTTGGTGGTGTAAAGCAAGGCACTACAAAGGATTTCTTTAATAGTAAAGTGAGAACAACAGAGAAATTGCAATATGCATTCTCATACCACAGCGAGGGCCAACAAATTTGTTCCACCGAGTTTCCTAAACTGTTTTCGCCGACAGCAACATGCGCCATGAAAGCCCCGGTCCTATCCAGAGTGCCGTCTGCGGTTACTGCCGAATCCCTGTTGCATGCCTGCTCCCAAATTAAGCCCCTAATTTGCGGAGTTGCCTGACCATCGAACAATCTTAATTTCCATATTCTGGGGCATTCTCAAGCCGTGATCTCATCTGGTTGGCAGAGGTGCAAATAATGAAATGCTGCCCTGCCTGTAGCGTGGCATCTTTAACTATCCAGCCCTCTGCTCCATAATCCACCATCTCCAATTGTGTTCTGCATCACTGTACGCCAGCTGCACACTGGGCACAGTGGAAAGAATTTTGGAAGTTTACCAGGAAGTTTTCCGCCTTTTACGTAGACCTAACCTTAAATTCAATTACTTTCTCTTTACAGTGTGTATGTGTGATAGTGGTCACATCACTCAAGAGCTGTTGCTGTAAATGGAGATTTAGCTCTGAAGCGTGCTTATAAATTATAGAATTCAAATCGTCAAATTATGGCTCAGAGAGATTTCCTTTGAGAATGTGCTTAGTGATCAAGTTTTTTAAAAGCCTTCATGCACTGTAGTCTCAGAATGATGGTAAACCTATATTTAAGTTTATTACATAAGTGTTTGCTTTCCTCATGTTTGTTTTTTCATACATACTGACTTAGATATGGATGCTGTTTTGTAAATTTATGGTACAGTACAACTTTCATTATAAGAGCATTTGCAGTAAGATGCATCTTTGCCACTACACATTGTGATAAATCTAAAACTACTGATCCATATTTACAATCCTTTCATTGACCGGTCTACGAGCCAGGTGGAGCAGGCAGACATATTGATATGCAAACTGCCAATTAAAAGCACATCTGTATCTATTTATGGTTAACTTTGGAAGTGGAAGTCAGTAGGAATCTCCATAAAAGAGTAATTTTACACATTTTATGATTCATTTGTAATAGATTCCTACAGTAAATATCCATTGTAGAGCGATTTCACCATCATTAATGTTAATGTGTCAATCTTGGATGTTATCTGTATTTAGAGAAGCATTTAGAGCAACATTTTTCAAATACAACCAACTTTGGCCAAGAAAATGCCACATTTCCATGATTCAGATAATCCTACAATACCAGAACAAACACTGACAGTAAAATGATTCACTTCTAAAAAGGGCCCTCGTCTCCGTCTGGCAGACGCTCCCAGACATCCCCACTTGACTAGACATTCTCCTGCAGCCAAACTAACCACAACATCATCATCACTCTGACGGACAAGCAGGGGAAAACCAGTGATTTGTCTAGGGCCCTCCAAATATGACAATCACCCCAGGGAACTATATCGGAGACACACAAAAGATCAGAGGCAACAATGTATTCCCCACTGGTCTACGATGACACAGTCAACATGATGTGACAGCTTAATGTGCTCCATCCATTGTCTTGTCAATACACAGAGATTCCAGAGGGTGCAATTACCTCAGAAGATTGACAGACAACAACCCTGAAAGATGCACTATGAACTAATAGAGCAGAAAAAGATCTCTCCAAGGCTGGTCAATCTGCCATCAAGAATAACCTGACTAACTAGATAAAGCTAAAATTTAAAAAACACACAGTGCAAAACAAGTGTCTTGAGCCTCGTTGGTTGACGGCGATAATGGAAGATGTTTGCTGAGACTTGCGACAATGATAGCACATCAAGAAAAAATTATTCAAACATCCCTGTCATACTTGTGTAATTGCCGGCGAGAGGGAGCGGTTTGATGAATGACGTCCCTGACATCTGGGACACAGCCAAAGTGGCGTTTTGAAGGAGAGAGAGTACAGAGTGGATGGGCGGGTGAGAGGGTGAGGGGGTGAGCTGGTGGAGGGGAGCTTGGCACATTTCGCCCTTGACATTCCCCTTGTATTAAAGAGACAGATCAGAGGCGCCATTTGAACTTTTAAACACGCCATGGGAGATTTATTTGACACCATGTGTGAGTCCACTACAGGGGCCCCTGTTTGTCTAACTTTATGTACTGTATGTGTGTCTGTGACTGTGACTGAGCATGTAAATTACTCTCGGCATCTATAATAATATTCCTGTGAGGTTGGCTTCAATGTTTGTGCATGACCCTTCTAATTTTGTTACATTTTCCTCAGATTTTCATCTTGCATGTGAACATGTGTGTTAATTCCAGGAACTTTTATTTGTTTACAATATTGAAACACACCAGGTCATTCCCATATAGGCCCATTGACAGTGAGCGACAGCATAACGTATGTTTGTTTTTGCATTAGAGCTAGGCCTAGCAGACAAGCACTCAGCTATCTCAGGAAAATCATTTAGCTCCAAAGCAACGGCAGAGCCAAAAGTAGCTTCTCCTCGTGTCTACTACGGTCAGTTTATATATACTATGAGGTCACGCCGGTTCATCGGAAATGGAAAGATTCAGTCGTTGGGGTGTTACTGTTTCTGATCTCATCCCAAACTGTTGAAGAAATTCTTTCCCAAACAAACTATTGTCAGTTAAGATAACACTTAACGTGTTCCAACAGTGGTGCAGTTAGAGTGACAGTCTCCAAATATGTGGGGAGAATTGCTCAGCATTCTTGAAGTAAGTGCTGTTCCTTTGTGTACACAACTTCTGTGTGTTGGACTAATTGTAAGTGTCTGGCCTTGAACATAGATTTACTGCAATGTGATTTCTACATGGGTTGATAAATGCTCAGCATACAAAAGGTGCTTTCTTCTAGGCATATTTCTGCTTCCCAAGGCCTCACTATACTGTAGAATGGCCGCTCTTAAAAATATTTTTTTTATTACATTTACAAAAAGTACAATGTTTCAAGCCCAAATCAATTCTGGTACAGAGGAGAGAACAGGTGTATAAATTGCACTGGACACACTCAGTATATTGAGTATTTAATCATTTTCTTTGTAGCTGGAATCAAATACTTGTGGTAATACTCTCCACTCAACATATGAGGAAAAGGAAAAGAAAGCGCGGACAGAAAGTTCGACTAAGAATCAAAGTTCCAGCCATTAAAATGTCAACTCATGTCTGCAGCCTGAGCAGCCTTTCTGCTCATCCAGCTGACAGCAATGCGATAAACCGTACTTTTCTTCTTCTGCTGCCTTTGTTCGTCTAGAGAAGAGGCAGGGAGCAGCCTTTTGTCTGCAGATACAGGTAAACAGATCAAATGAACATCAGCTACACACAGTGAGACCTTGCAGTTTCCAAGCTTATAAAATCGAATTGTGAGCCATTCAGAGTTAAACTATGAATCCGCCAGGCAACATTACAGGGTTACAAGTGGGAAATTTAAAGGAAAATTTCAGGCTATTAGACCTTGGGTTTTATTTTATAGTTTTGGCCATTATTTCTATCAGTTATGATAACATTTACTCACAAAGTAATTGCCTGAGATCTGGACGACACTGCCATAAAGTAGTCCAACAGGGTGAGGAACATGAGGTATCACCCTATCACGGTTGCTCACAGTGATTAATCCACAGAGAATTGTTCTACATAGTGTTTTTAGTGTCTCTCAGCTCCTTGTTCTGGTTTTGGCAGAATGACGACGTTAGCAACTAGCTGGTTAATTCGGTGGAGCATTTAGCAGCTAAAGAACCACATATTTTTCTGAGGAGTTGACGGAGACCACACCAGAGTTGGAAAGAGACTGAATTTTGGACTTGCTACTTGACGAGAAACACGTCTCTAAATGAATGCTAATGCTGTTCTGTATCTGCTGGATGTTTAAATAAGCAGATTTTTGTTAATATGTTCACCATATCAAATAATCAAGATGATAATATGCCAATGTTGTGTTTGCAGCTCGTTTCCACTGCCGCCAAGTGAAATCTGTTAATGTAGGATTAAAAGCATGTTATTTGGATATAATAGTAAAAGTGAGTCACCTGAAATGTCAGTAATACTCATTACACAGGAAAACTGTGTGTGTGCACATCTATGGCAAGTTAGCTATGTCAAAGTTGAACCAGAAAGCCAATCTGTAAACTGTGATAGATGTTTACAATGGGCTGTCTGTGTAATAGTTTAACCACTTACCTTTGTTTTCTCATACAATTAAGTATGGCTGACATGGGGATCTATTCACACCCCATCGGATTGATTGTTGAATGTTTGCTCATGTTCAAATCCCCCATTTGACTTTTTAAGCAAAGTTTAAGTAATTTGGTCAGTTTTATGTTATTACTGATATGAATGATGGCCAAAACTATGAAAATAAGATCCGGGTGTCTTAAACTGAAATAGTCCTTTAAAGGCTAGGATGACCTGAGGCACCAAAGGTCATTGAAGGTAACATAACTGGCCGGGTGTTTGTGTTCAAATGGGCTGGACCCTCCTGACAAAAACATTTTGTGGCCCACTGTCTGTGTCGACTGGCCGACGATCGAGTGTCTCATATCCCCTCCCTGTTGACTTTGGTGGTTCTCCTTCAAACAAAATGGATACCTACTGTCATGCTGGAGTTTTGGGAAGAAAAATGAGCAAAAGGGTGAGAAATTAAGCTGACAAGCTGGGGAACGTTCACATGAGAGAAATATAGAGGAGAAAGAACCCACAGTGGTGCGTTTGTCAAGTCTTGTTCAGCCTGGCAGTACAGCTCGTATGTAATGAGGAAGGTGGCTGAATATGTGCTACTGAAATGAAACATTAAAAAAAGAGTCTCAAGGCAAGGCAAATAATTGGATTTGGCTCAGCTTGAACGTGAGTGTGTGTTCAGCAATGCGGCTGTGTTTGCACAGCTGGAGCGTGTGCCAGGGTCATCTCAGCAGGGAGCAGGGTTTGGCACTGCCGGGCACAGCTACAGTACAAGCCCGCTGAAGAATCACTGGACGCCTCCCTCTCCCTGTCCTTCCCTTTTCAGAAACAAGCAAGTCAAACTCACAAAAGGCTCACACAGAAGGGTCTACTGCAAAACACCATTTCAGCAATGGGAAGGCAGTAAATTTACAGTATGTATCTATCAGCAAGATACTCATTAGAGATACACTCTTATAGTCAATCTTTTTTCAAAATAGGCCTTTTCACATTTGAACTAACCTTAAACCAAGGCTACAAAGAGACCATGGCTACCTTAACTTCATTGCACTTGCATCTTTTAGAGGATTAGACCACAGTCGAGAAGTTCATAGAGGTCTTCATGGACCCGATCCACAAACATCCAGTGGAAATCCTACCTGAACTTGACAAGGAGAAAAAGACACCTAATCCGAAAGGGACCTAAGGATATTGAGATCTGGTCCAAAATGGACCCAATCCGGTGTTTCCTCTAGGATTTTTTTCCAGGGGGGGTGATAGGCCCCCCGAAACTAGTAGTGTTGTTGCGGGGCGGGCGTGCAGGGTTTTCCCCAGGTTTATGAAGGGCTTAGGTGCTGTGGTTACGATTATCATTACAATATTTATTAAAGCAACAACACAGGTTGTATTTTTTTCATGGCGCGCACAAGCAAGAAGAAAAGTGAAACAAATATGCTCACTGATGAAGTGCTATGTCCTGAAGTAATCCTTTACATTTTTGTGAGTGATAGCTCTGTGCTCCATAAAAAAATAATAACCACAAAATAACATTAGTAAAACAAGGCTTATAGTGAAGGGATTTGAACTGCAATTTCTCATCCTCCATTGTCAGGGTGTAGCCACTAGCCAGCTGTAGGAAAGTCATTAGGATTTTATTTTTATCTTACTTAAAATTTTGAATTTTTTTATTATTTTAAAAAACCTGAGACCTGTGGCAACAGAACAGGACCCTAACCAGACTCACTAAGACTGACTATAATTTGGAACTAACTCATCTCGGGTCGGGTCTCAATTACTAGGAACAAGTGAAGACCTTTTAATTTTAATTCTTCCTCTATGTCAACCAGTTTCTACTCTGAATCCCTCACATGCCAAATCTGGGGCAGACTGACCTGACAGGCTCTTGAGCTGTTCACCATAATTGAATTTGGAAAGAAAATGTCAGGCTTTAATCAAATTAAACTGTGTTATTATACTGTGTAAGCTTCATTCATTAGGCTCTAATTAACATTAAGTGGATATGTTGGGTTTTTTTTCATATTGTGTCTTGAGCTGATAGAAACTCAAGACTGAATATTACTGATGCTTTTCTTTTGAGCTAGTAGTGCAGACAGACTGATGGTATTACAGTACTGACGCCTTTCCCAAAGAGTGACTACGGTTCCATTTTAAATAGGACAAATTTGACAGGTTGGCTGGCTACAGCAGGTAAGTTTCACTCTATGAGATGTGGGATCCGTCTCTTAAAACTTTGCTGGCTGTGGCTTCAGTTCGTATAATACATGTTATTCTTTCAAAGTGAAGAGCAAACCCCTGGTGGCATGAAACCTAAGAGCAGCCAAGTGGTTGGAAGCTGTCTCTCAGCAGCGCTAAAATCTACACAAGCTGAGGCACTGAATCAAGGTTTATTGTCAGGAGGAACAGGTATGTCATTATGTTTGCGGTGCATCTGCACGCTTTGCACTCTCCATCCTGCAGGATATACAGTTTTGGAGAGATACATCATGCTCGGCTTACAGTGCTAACACACACAAAGACAGGAGGATATCACATAAATCATTTAGTTTAGCCTGTGTTACTTATAGTACATGCAGTCAGAAGTGGAAAATCTGAAGTTAATATAGTACAGTATAAATGCACATGGGTGAGATGAAGCTACCAGATCCTAAAAGCTGAAACTCATAAGGTCCATTGAGTTTTGGACCGTACACGGTGACAGAAGAGATAACAGTACCTCTAAAATGAATGGCATAGTATTACACCAAAACATAACAACTCATCTACTTATGGAAATATAATACGATGCTTCTTATCAAAGACATTCAGGCCACCTAAATACCTGAGTAGCTTTGTTAAGGACAACCTCAAAGGTAAAGACATGCTTCTTTAAATACTGGAGACATTTGAGACTCTTAAAACCTAATAGTGGCATCTTCAGCTCCATTGTGGTAGAGATTCTCTGGCCATGAAAGGGTTTCTTTTTTTTCTTACATTAAAAAAAGTGGCTTTCAAAAGGCGCACACCCCTCTTAGAAATTCCTGACAGAATTGACTTGCTCTGGCATCTTGAGTTTCAATCTGATAGCTCCAAAATTGCTTCTGCAACCAAAACCTTCAAAATGTGGTCCAAGCAGCCTTCCATTGTTGTTGGCGTGTGTAACAGAGATGGCTTTCTGTGGGTTTCACATTGGCTACAGATATCCAGGTGACACTGAGAGATCCTGGGGGTATATCTCAAGCCAAGGGGGAGGAGATGAAGCCAATGAAAGCTTCAAGTACAGCTTTATAGCAATCCAGTGCCGCTACCAAACACCCCTGCGTTCTCTGGAACAAGGGCACGACCTCTACAAAAATCTTTATTGCCACAAATCAGAGCACAAGCCAGACTTTTTTTTTTATATTTGTTTGTTGCTTTGTCTTTTCTTTTGAAAAAAAATCCAAGCTATATCAAAGGTAAAATCAAGACAGTGTAACATCTTAGCAATGCCAAGAAAACATGTTGTCCAAATATGTTGCACTGAAAATTATGATATTGATACAGGTGGCCTCCCAAGCTGAACAATGGCAGTTCCAATAACAGAGCCACTTGGAAATTGAACAGCCTGCCCTTGGCTGGGTTCTCTATTTCTGTTTCCAAGGATTAGAAAACCAACTGGACCCCTGAGATTACCCTGGTGCCCGTAAATGTGATGCCTCTAGCAGGTGGACAGGTAGTGAGCACTCTGTTAATCTTTAAGAGTTAGGTGGGCAGGAAGAAGGGAATTATGGGTCACAGAAAGGACAGAGAAGTGAAGACATGTGCTGGGCCGGTGGGGTGTGTTGTGAGTGACAGGAGCATCGCCAACTATAGAGATAATAGAAGGGGAATGTGTTTCATGGCCTTTCCTATTTCTGACTTTTTGTTATGTAAATTTCTGACTCTATCCCAAATCACAACTGCAACTAGAACTACATCTGTTTTTTGTAGATGACAGGTAGAACAGTAACCATCTGTTCGTCAGAAGATTTAAGTGCTTTTCCTGTTGCAATATGAGCAGGATCTCACATTTCAGTCTCTGTTATACAGTTTGTGAGCTAACGTTACCGGTTCTTGGATGAAAACTGATTTATGGACTAAAAGCTTTCACAATCCCACTGAAAATTAAACAATAAAGCAACAAAACAGCTGGGACAAACCACAAAAACATGCAAGGCAAGACACTGACATTTATAAAGAGGTAAGCTAACATTAACAAAATATTATCAAGTGAATAACGCTAACATTACTTTCAGTTGGCTGTCTTTCGTGTTAATAGGCTATCAATAGTAGTAGTGCAGGATAGATGTTTATGCTTGCTAAAGAAATATTTGTGCATTAATGTCATCTCAATGTCATTTCAACTTCTGTTAAGTGAGCAACAATGACAGAGAGTAAGCAGCTTAGTTCAAACAACCACTTTGAGTTTGGAAATGACATCTATATAATGAGGAGAGTATGCTCAATCCAATCCAATCCAATCCACTTTATTTATATAGCACGATTTTAACAAACACAAGGTTTCCAAAGTGCTGCACAGCACTGAATAACACGGGCATTATGTATATGTACTTACAGTCTGCTATAATCAAGTAGGTAAGTGCATTTTCCACTAACTTCGCAATAGATGAGAATGACAGCTGTGACTACGGTAACTGCACACGAACTGTAGCCACAATATGCCTAGAGGACATGAACGCTAAAGATTCACGACAAAAATTACACAAACATCTCGCAGACAAAAACTAGACTGAGATGTCCTTAGTTTATGTTGACTAAAACTAGCAATAATCAAATAAAATTAAATAAGACTAAAATTAGTACATATTTTTCAAAAGACTAAAACTAAATCAAACTCCAAAATGGCCGCCGCCTGCTAAATTTTGTTATCCCCTCTGCGGTATGACAGAGGTCCCAAAGTGCTTTTTCAGCATCTGTGCTTGGTATTGACTGGTGTCATCTTTGGCCTCTGCAGAAAGACAAACACAACATTCATGAGAGATGATCACAAAGCTTGACCTGATTTTTCTTTTTATGTTAAAAAAAAAAAAAAAAGATTTTGTGGGATATTTTGCTTTCAAACTTTAACATCTCTACTCATGTCCACTTCTATCAATTAATAGAAATGGAAATAAGCCACTTATGGTGTGAAAACTCATTTAAAACTCATACGGAGTGGTCACATTCTCTTGGGACTGAGAGTAATAACATGTTTTCCATTTGATTAAAGAACATTAATAAACTCTGGGGTGAGTTTGATACCATGAGCTGTGATACTTTACGGATCTGTTTTTTTGAATAAATTTAAATTGTTATTACTCTGGGAGGCCTGTTTTTACTTCAGTACTGCATTACAGTATAAATGCTGCTGTATGACGACGGTGAGCCTCACAGAGTAGAGGACAGGGCCCATCTCACAGAAAAAGAAGATGATTGTTGCCCCTGAACAGTTGGCCAAGTGTTACTGATGAAGTACAAGAGGATGGAGGCAAAAAAGGCCATGCAAACAGCAGCATTATGACAACAGCTGGGTGTGCCTGAAATTAATGACACAAGTGGTGGATCTGCCCTGATTCACTTGCGTCATCCAGATAACTGGGGCATGCAAGTTCACTGAGGGTCCAAGAGCCAAATAGGCTTCTTGTGTACAGTAAGAGCTGCGGTGCTGGATCCAGCAGTCAGACACTGATTGGCGGTCATAAAGTCCTACCTACAGGGGAGTTTTGCTGTCTTGTGCATGTGTGTAAGTGATTAGTGGTTCATTTGCACTGTTAAATCAGGGAACTAACTGGCTGAGCCTCTGCAACAACCTGGATTAGAACAGCGGAAAGAAAAACAATCCATCCTTTGCCCTGGATCATCACATAAAAGCAGGGAAATGTCCTTCCAAATTTATCCGCGCAGTTGGAAACTGTCAATAACTAGTTCAAGGCACGTAGGGGGTATGGTTCCAATCAGATACCATTATGAAATTAGGTTGTAAAGTTTGTTGAAGTGCACAGAAATTATTGCACAAATGCACAAGCACTAGATTGAGTTGCCAGGTGTAAAATAAGCGTGAATGCTTACAACAATTTCTCCACCCTCCTTGGAATAAAAAAACTTGACATGAGAATGTGCTTACCTCTGGGCAAACTGCTACCATAATTCTATTTCTCTGTCTTTTTCTCTCTCTATTTCTCTCTCTCTCTGTGGTGGAGGAAATCATCTCGCCCTCAGTGGCCCTGCTCCAGCTGTGTGCAAAGCTCACACCATCGCCCTGCACGGCACTGCAGAGGAAGAGGCAACGTACAGGGAGGAGTCCCTGTAGGGCGTGCACGCGCACCTATGCCCTATCCACATATATGCATTGGTCATCTGTCTCCTTCTTTTCTCTGTTACACACTCTGAGAGTTCAACCAACTGAGAGGAGCAGGAAGCCTGAGAGCTGAAGTATGTTAGAGCCAGGAAAAGGGAGAGGCTGGGGATGAACCCCCAGACCCAGGAGCAGGGCTCAGCAGTAGCCAAGTGAGTCAGCCAGTGGGCACTGAGATGTCAAGCACTGTGGAACTGTGGAAATCTAAACTGCTATGAGACTAAGAGGAGGAAATGAAACTAGGATTTACGATGCAAATATGTCCGTACGGTGCATAATGGGCTTTCTTAATGAGCCTAAACAAAGGCAGATATTATTCAAATATGTCAAGTGGATAAAAAGACAATGAATTGGAAAGATACAGTAGACATGTAAAGTTCACACTTGCATATTTACTTTCGGAGAGATCCAAAAGACAGTGGCGTGTCGGAGCAAGAATCTCCTAAGGTTGCATTACAGACACAGATGGTTGCACAGATAGAAAAAAAAAAATGTTAGAGACGAGCGAGACAGTTTTGGCACACATTGTTGAACATGAAGCTACATCCTCCGCTGCACCTTAAGGCAGTGTGTCTGCTTGACACACCTGCGCACAGCAGCACATGCTACACGCAAACAACTGAATACCTCCACTACACATGCTTTGATTCATTAAAAGGTGTCACACTTTTACATAACTTTAGAATAATAGATCAACCCCACTACATTGAAACACTTGAGTAGCTGTTACTCAGTATCATAGTAGTCTGTAAACCTAAATGTTTTGTTAGCATTGCCCAACTCCACATCTGCTGTATAAATTAGTGGTCTGCAAGCTCAGTCTGGTTTTAAGGAAAATATTCCCCTACAAAAATATTTGTTGTCAGCATAGATTAGCCGCTGCAATTACAACCACATATTGTAATATTAACACTGGGTGAGCGAGCATTACTCAATATGAGGTGAGAGACTGGCATTTTGTTAGCTTTGGGCAAATGCAATAAATTCTTAAGCTGTTGTGCAAAAAAAGACTCTTTGCCAGCTATATTTAAATGCAACTATAATACACTTGGACAGAACGCTGAGCTGATTGATCGACCAACTGTCGCAAATCTGGCAGCTGATTAATATGTGCGCTCGCCCACTTTTGTGGGTTTATTCCAGTTTGCATCATCAAAGTTTTATGTCACCTCTTCTGGATACATGGGCCTATTTGTCTTCTTTGTCACAGCTAAAGACACACATGTTTTAAAGGCTGATTCACGCAATGAATGTAGGAAAATGTCAAGCTCAATGTGCAGGACATTTACAGAGGAATTCATAAACTCATGACCAAGACCAAGCTGGAGGGTGCAAAATGATGTTTTTCTTGTTGCATATGAGCAAGTGTACTGTACAGAGTTCAACTGTACAGTAAGTAAATTGTAAGTGAATTACTCAGTTCTGGACAAAAACACAGAGTTTTGCTTACAACACTACAAAGTTTACTCCTGCAAAGTTAACAGACATGCAGGAAGTTTGAGAGACACAGAACAATGGGTCACAACCTGAGTTAAACAGATGCTTCTCTTCTCCTTTAATAAAGTTTGTGTCAAGATTAAAGATCAGATACGATCAGGACATTAGTCATCACATTCTGCGGGTAAATGTTTAATGCGGAGGTAGGATATGCACTAAAAATTTGTTACATATCTCTTGCACAACGAGAGGGACTTTTAGATTTTTCTAGTGTTGCGTAACAGGTGCAGCACTACTTCCTGTAGATCATGTGGCTCAAGTTGAGCTTAATCCACAATATATGCGACCACACCTTAGACAGAAATTCTCACTCCTACAAGCATAAGATGCTGTTAGATTCAAATAACTTAGGGGATATTTTTCCCAACATTGTTTTCACATTTTCTCTTTTTCACCAAGATGTCAAAGTTTCACTGGAGGATGCTGACAGGGCAAACATGTACCATGATGGTGGGTTACATGCTGGAAGGTGATCAACCCCAAGTGAAAAAATAATACACTAAAGTGTACTTAATGTTAGTATGCTACAGCACACTAAAGTGTACTTGCATCCAGGCTATTAAACAGTGTACTTAAAGTGTGATAAAATGGAACAACTATTTTTGTACTTACACTTAAATAGTATTGAAGTTGTACAAAAACCCAGCTTTAATTGTATTAAGCATACTTGACTGTGCTAAAATGGAACTACTTTAATCATGTCATGCTGTTCTTTAATTTACAGTACAATTGAAATACATTTGTAATGTAATGTTAATTGTACTTTGAGTGTACATAAAATCTAACAATAGATTACAAAATACATTTACATTAGTCTACTAGTGTATTTTTACATACTGCTTGAGCATTTCCCCTAAAACCCCTTAAATGTATTATAAGAGAGACTTTAAAGTGTTTTAACAATATGCTTAAATATACTCCAATCTTATAATCTCAAATTATGTATTAAGGGCTACTCTGTTTTTTTTTGTTGTTTTGTTTTGTTTATGTTTTTTTTTGGCAGTTTTTCCTTTATTGGACAGGGGATGGTGAAGAGACGGGAATACACTTTGATTTCAAGTTGAGTGTGCCAAACTTCAATATGTTTAGGATTTTTTTTTTATTGGAGCAATTTAAGAATAGACTGTAATGGTAACACTCTCATAATTTCCCAAACAAGCTTCTGTTTTCCCTTCCAATTATTACTCTGGTGTAGATTAGATTGGTGGTCCTAGTGTGTGGCCAAAACAGTAAGTCACCCTCCCGCCTCCTGTTGAACAAAGAATCGTAAAAATCTTCATCCTGTGTGCATCATACATTCCTTCTCTCTGTTTATGATCTGTCTCTCCATCATTCCCTTGCTTTTGTTGACTTCCTCCTCCTCCTCCCGAAATTCTCGAGGGCTGTGCATATTTGGCACAGACTTGGTTCCTTCTGATCATGTAATGATTTGCCCGTAACGATTACTCTCTCATGCGATGATAGAGCGGTTTGTACCTGTCCTGCAGAGAGAGCTGCAGCCAGGCACATTCCTGCTGCGCCCTCCTGCCAATCAACATCAGCTAACGCACTTTTCCCACACTGACACACACACACACATCTTTCACCGGCTTGCTCCGTTGCTGATGCACTGAGAGGACACGTAAAATGGCTCTTGCTCACTCTTTGTACTAATACGCACACACACACAGCCCGCCATTTTTGTCAGTGAAAACATCCAACATCAAAATTAATTCCCTCATTCCTCCTTCCCCCTGCATTAAGGAAACAAGTCCGTTTCTTTGATGAACAGCGCCGTTCACCTCAGGCATTAAACCACCATGTTTTGCCTATGAATGACAAGATTTCCTAAAGTTTTATCAGAATCCACTCAGTCATTAGTGTGATGTAATTGCACCTGGAGTAAGCATCGTATGAAATATTGAGTGTGACAGATGAACAGATCCATGTTCCCCCTGCAGTAACTTAAAATGTCAGCAGGTTTAGCAAATGAGATGTGGTTATTTTGGGGGGTCAGGAGTTGAAATCATCTTTCACTGATCTTACATTCTTTACACTTTTTAATTTAACCAAAATAACAACATCCAAGGATAATAAGCAACTATCTAGCCAAATCACGTGAAAACAAAGCTATTTCTGATGAGTTAAAATCATATCAAACAGTGGATGGGAGGCCACATTTACAAGGCTTTTGTCCACAAATGAGTTGACATACACTTGACTGTATCACCCTTCATCTGTGATGAGTTATTCTAGTTGGATGATAATAAAAAGTGAATTGTTTTAGGCAAGGGAACCGTTTTTGTGGCAGATTTATTTGCAGAGGTTGGGACAGGAGACATGGTTCTTGTTTGCTGTGTAAATGTTATATGTAAGAAGTTGTTTCACCATTGAAATGGTTTTTTTTTTTTTTTAAATCGGTGTCTTATAAATCCATGTGGACTGGGCACTTGTGCATGTATGTACATAACACTCATTAAAAACGATTGGTTGATCAAGCTACTCCTCAAATTTGAGGATTTGCTGCTTTTCTCCATTTTGTAAATTGTGACCTCTGTTTTCCAGTTTTGGACGGTAAAGACACAAAAAGTAATTTGAGGATTTTTTGATGGCAAATTTCCTTCTTTTCTGGACATTATAGATTAAGCAAATTATCACCTAATAATACATAATCAAGAGAGAAAGCAATCTTTGTTGCAGACCTACATAAATTCTGAATATGAGGCGGGTGACTTTCTAGAATCTGACAATATGCAATGCATTGAAAATATTTTCCATTTTCCTTTCAGTTAAGAGAGGATATATCTCTTTAAACAGACTTTTAAATGTGTATCATATTCTGAAATATGTCATTTATCAGGGTACTCTGAAATAGTTTGTTTAGATACCCTTCAATAACTGTAAAGGGAACATGGAGCCAACATGGAGCAAAACAAACTCACCTGCCCTGCTCTCAGCTAGTTCAGTCCAGATGTCTCTCAACACGCATCTTAAATGATCTGAACACACAGTTTGGGATGTTTCATATTGAGCTGACTCCAGTATCTGTCATATCATCTAAGTGGCTTCACAGGCCACCTGGTCACCACAATCCCAACTATTCCAGCTATGAAGCAAATCATGTTGAGATGAGAGAAGAAACTGAACTGATAAGACAAAAGACCTTATTTAAGAGAGCATTATGTCCCGCTACAGCGAGGGAGGAGTGGGGAAAATGAAGGGTGAATGACATGCTCGATGTCAAATGCGCACTTTTCCGGGTCATGGTTGCCAAATATTTTTCAAGCTACATACCTGTCATCAGCGGGACGGGAGGGGAGGAGGAGGTTGCTGAGAGGATTCGTGGGGGCGAATACCGGTGGACGACAGATTCAAACAAGCTGGACGCATATTAGATGGCGATTTTGCGCATGGTACATGTCCCCCACGGAGATCAGAGCAGGACTGCGGTGCGGATGATGTCACCGCACAGAGGTATGCTGGGACAGAATTCCACAGCGGCACTTCAAATGTAACAACACGGTGAGACAAAGGCCGTCGAGCGAGCCAATGACCTACAACAACGGTAACCTGCGGGTGCATTTTGTCGCAAGGGTAATTATTTTCAGAGGTCAAACATCAATCACTGCTCAAGATACAAACAACAAGATAGTGCAGGCTTTTTGGAAACACAAACCTTTTAAATAAGGTCATTTAAAGTTCACAGTCAAGTTCATTCTTAGTTCATAACTGTCTCTAGAGGGAAAAGAAATACCCTTTTTGGTCTAAAAACCTTTAACCAAACAGAGCAACTGGGCTAAACTGGATATTTACAAGTGACGTAAAGCTGGCTTAACATCCCACAAACTCCCACCTGCCACCTCGCCCCCTCACACTCACGCAAATAATACCTAAACACACTTAAGATATACTTAACACACACATGCTTCAAGACCACACAGATCTCCCAGGCAGAGGCTTGCTCAAAGGGGAGACCCAGGCCTCTTTACAGGGGCCAGAAAGTCTATTCTACGGCCGCTACATCTGTGCTGTGTCACTGCTCACCCCAGTGTGTGTGAGTGAGTGTGTATAAGTGCATTTCAGAGAAGGCACTGTAGCCTAGGTAATCCCTGTGAGCAGGCCTGGGAACAGGGAAGGCAGATGAACCTTTGCCCCCCATGGTCACACCACACACACACACACACACACAGTGGTCACAAGACACACACACACACACACACACACACACACATAATGAACTTCCTTGCAAACCCTTCTTTATTTATACATCCAGCAGACAATAGTCACTCTCCTTTTAGCTCTGTTTTTCAGCTCCTGAGGGAAATATCTGGCTCTTTAGCAGCTAAATGCTCCACTGTGTTCACCAGCTGGCTGCAAACTTTATCTGTCTGTCCATTTAGTGCTGGGCAGGTAGTGTACAGGAGGGTTATCAAAGCTTTTTCAACAAAAACAGCTGCCTGCTGCTGGAAATGCCACTAATGAAAGCAGTGAAAGTGAACCAAAACAGTAAAGTTAAACCAAAACAATGAGCTGAAAGAGGCTAAAATGCGGCATAGTGCAGAGGAGAACTGCAGAGTTGGGTGAATATTCACTGTTGGTTTGTCATAACAAGCTTCCCCTTTCACATTACATGTAGTCATGCAATCCTTTGTTGATATAAAAAATTTGGATTAAAGCCACTTTAAGTTAAGGATCTGAATACTTCTTCCACCACTGCCCCTTCATAACAAAAAGAAAATTCAACTTAATGCAAGTGAGAGCGAAATTCTCTGGAAGTGATGCAGTAAAACTGACAAAGTGGCTTAATGGTGGATCAGGAAGCTGTGGGAAGATGTCCATGGAGGAGAAAGAATTTCAATAAATTCCATTGTTATACAACCCTTCTCTACCAGATTACAAGGGTGACAATAAAAGAAGTGTGGAAGTAGCGCAAATTGTCGGAGAAAGCGTTGAGTTGTTAATTTACACAGTGCTTGCTAAGGAATGCTAGCAGGCTAAAAACATGAGAATTGGTGGACATGGGAAACATGATACAAGGAAGCATGCACATTCGCACTGAGATCCACACACCAGACACTCACCTACTTTTTAAGTGTGCGAGATTACATGCTTATGAATCTGCTCCTGTGCCATTGTAATCCTAATAACAGATCATTTGTAACGGAGTCTCCAGTGTTAAGTCGTGGCGGCGCAGCGTTTACTCAAAGCACATGTGGCCACTGGAGGGAAGCAGATGTGAGAACCCCAGGAAGCATCATTAGCCTCACAAACATTCACCGCAGCCAGCCGTGGAGACCCTGTCAGACGCCAGTACTGCAGCCCCTCAGTCAATCATGTTTCCAGTGGATTTAGCTGTCCATCCTTTCTTTTCCCCCTATTCCTAACCTTTCTCACACTCATATGAAATCTCCTTTTTCCCCTTTCCCAAAGGAGTGAGGTCAGCAGGAGATAGCTCGTCTTATATTTGTTTTTCATGTCTGTCAACCAGTCAGTGATTCTGGAATTAGTGCATCTACATTTTCTTGCTCCAGAAAGCAAATATCCAACATTTGGATATTTGTTTTTACTTTTCCCACTTTATGCAAGTAACTTTCTTCTACATTTCCTCCGCTTGGCCTTTTGCTCTCTGTGCATGCTTTTCATGCAACTCTTCCCCTCTCACTCCATCAATATTGCTCTTTTTTCCCCCCCCTTTCTGCAGACATGCTTGTGTCTGTGTGTGTGTGTCCCCTTCTCCTCTTGCTCTCACCTAAATCCACATCAATGTCACTCCATTAATATTCCTATGTATCCTCTACCATGGCACTCGTCTTCCACCTTTTCCTCTCCAAGTCAGTGGTGGTTTAGGTTATATTTTACTGCATTTTATTTAACCCTGTTCATTGACAAAGATGTTATTCAATTTTATTCTTTTTTACGTGCTACATCTGGTGAAGGACTTGGCTTCAAACCTGTACGTCACATTATTTTTCACATTAACACTTCAATACCTTGAATACTTATGACCTAATTTCCAAAAAAACCCCAAAACAATTACCCTTCAGTTCTCTAACTTGACTTACTAAAAGCTAATCATCTTCTTGCACATTTCTCATATGCTTTCTTTTGTCCTGTCCCTCTTTTTCTCCACCATTCTTGAACTTTTGCTTCTATTATCCTCCCCTCTTCCTTTACTCTCTTGTTCCCTCTGCAGTGTCCAATCTGGCTTCTTCCTCTCTCCTGACAATCCTCCCTAGTACTGTTTCAACACTCAGACAAACACACACACCTCCTACCTGCCCTCCCTTCTAATTAGGCATCACGAGGGGGCCCTGAGTGCTGCTTCTCCCCTCTCGTTAGCACCACTCCCCGGCACTCCTGCTGCAATCCCACCCTGGGACGGATCTGAGGTCAAGGCCAGGGCAGAACGGAACAGACAGAACTAGATGCATGTGCTCAAGCCAAGGCAGAGCCACTTGACTGCAAGGTTCTGCGGCTTTGAGATCGGCAGTGTGAAAAATGTGGAGGCCAGATGATGCACGGAGGGCCCTGGCTGCTGCAAATGAAGTTTGAGCTGGCGTCCAGGAACACACAACAGGATAAAACAACAACTCTCAATCATGCTGATGGAGGGGACGTGGGCTCACTACAGATGGAGCCCAAGATGTTTCATCAGAGGAACAGGATGCCAAAGGCTCGGCTTTCAAGCTCCGCAATGACAAATAAACCTCATGATGAAGGAACAAATATATTCACAAGGGGCTCCAGAGGAAACGGAGAGGGGACAGAGGGCAGCCACCTGCAAAATCACAATAGAGCCGACTATCTGTGATGGCCATGGGAGCTACAGAATCCGTCACATGTGAACTGGACACAAAAAGCCCTTCTGCTGTAATGTTGCCATCTGCTGGCAGCTCTTTATCAATGCGTGACTCCAGCCTGATAAAAAAGTTTGAGTTTTGCAGTGTATGTGTGGCACAAAAAGACATATTCCATTTCCTAAGAACCACATGAAACCACAAAAACTCATTATGCATTTTGATATTGCAGTCTGAACAACATGCCCTCTTACAAACACTCTGGCACGGCACTGCAACATGATTCCAGCGTGCTATGCCATTTACTGGCACAGGATGCTTTGGGCACTCAGTCAAAGCATGTTATTAGAACTCGGCATCAAGTGATTGAAAGGCAAACAACAATATCAAATTCCACAAGATTTTGGAGGGGAAACGGCAAAGCCTTATTCTCCATTCCACATCTTTTCAATTTTCACATGGCCTAGTTTGTTCATCAACTCCTGATGTTAAAGAATTAGTTTTGTATTTTGGGAAATAAACTTATTTACTTTATTGCTGAGAGTTAGAAAAGAAGATCAACACCACTCTCATGCCTGTATGCTAAATATGAAACTATTGCCAGGGAGAGGTTAGCTTAGCTTAGCACACACCACAACTTGTAATTTTTCCACTTTGGTTTTTGTACAGACTAAACAAATGAGATACAAGATGTTAATTTGTGAGCTTTAGAAATGCTGGTAGGCAGATTTTATTACCTTTGGACAGAGCCAGGCTAGCTGTTTGCCTCTGTTTCCAGTCTTGATGCTAAGCTAAGCTAAGTGGCTGCTGGCTGTAGTTTCATATAACAGACAGATTTGAGAGTGGTATCAATCTTTTTATCTAAATCTTTGCCAGAAAGCAAAAAAGCTTAAAGTAATAGTTTGACATTTCAGGAGATATAATTATTCCCCATTTTGGCAGAGTTAGAAGAGAGGATTGATACCACTTTATATTTGTCTGCTAAATATGAAGCTAGGGCCAGGGAGCTGTTAGCTTAGCCTATCATAAAGGCTTGGAAGCAGGGGGAAGCGGTGAGCCTGGCTCTGTCCAAAGGTGGGAAAATTCAGCTACCAGCACCCCTACAGTTTGAAGTGTTGCCTTTGTACTTTAGCACAGAGCCAGGCTAGCTGTTTCCCCCTGCCTTGTTCCTTTATGCTAAACCAAGCTAACTTACAGAGACCAGACGTCGTGGTTTCAGGCTGGGTGTCCCAAATCCCAACAAATATCTGTAAAACACAAAAATGTCCCAGTTTTCAACATTCACTACCATTTTGTCCCAGTTTCACCACAATTAAAATAATAATTATAATATTATACTTATTTTTAGCACTTACATAGATATTAATCATGTTCTGTCCCACTTATTATTACATAACCCAATATAAAAACATAAACAATGCACCATACATCCCAGCTCAATACTGATTTGTCTGTATGTGAGTCAGTCAATCAATGTGTCATTGTCAAGGTTGTTGCTAGCCTATGATGCTTGCGGCTCTTTCTGATAGAATCTGTCAGTATGCTAACGGTTAGCTGTCATGACGAAGAGAGTCTTTCTTTTCTAAAGACCCCCAGGAGGCTAACTCCTTCCTTCGTAGAGTCCCCAGCAACGAAAATGCTATGTTCTGCAAAGACTGCAAGAGTAGCTACATTTTCAGTTGCACACAGTGGAAATGCCGATATAAAAGATCATATTAAGACAGCCAAACATAAGTGGTGGTTTCCCAGAGAGCTGAGAGCTCCAGAAAAAGAAAACTCTAACTAAGAAGAAAGACCGCAAAGTGTAAAGTACCCGCAAACTTCTTAAAGGTAACTTTCTTTAAAAGCTCTTTCTTGGTTTTTGGCAGAGGAGGTGTCACAGTCGGCCATTTAGCCAGCTGCCTGCGCTTGTGCACACTGACAAATACCTTGGTGGATTTTGGGAGACAAACATTATTTCACTGTCCATGGTGTTGCAAGGGGCGCTCGGTAGGTGTGCTAACCGCTGAAATAATTGTCCCCCATCCTGATGTAAACGCTTATGGTGCATGCATAAACGCATACATGTGCGCATGCATGAACATGCGGTACACTGAAGGGTTCTGGTTTGGCAATTTGAAAATATGGTCACCCTAAGCTAACTATCCCTAGCTTCATATTTAATATACAGAAAGGGCATTGGATTTTGTTTTCTTTTAAAAGTTACAATACCAGAGATACTCTTATCCCTCTGAACTGCTAGTGAGATCTAATTTCATATATTCAGTGAGTAAAATTCCTCTCAGATCATGATACATTTGTCATCTTTGATTAGGGATTTTTTAATTTCACTTATTTTGCTTCTTTGCACTGAAGAAAATGGTGGCAGTTGAGTAAGAGAAATAACATAAATTGGAGATGAGTGCTAGACCTAAGCCTAGATGTTTATTGCAAATACTTTTGAAACTGAACTTTCTTTGGGAGCTGCCATCTCTTGTTCTGTTCAGCACTGCTTTCCTTCATTGGCCTACAGAGAACAGTGTGAGGCTACTTCCTTTTGGCCTGGCTCTTACAGGGATGAATGCCTGCTCTCTAGATTTCCAGGATTGGAAGAGCAGCATCCCCGCACACCTGAACAGGACACACAGGAAACATTGCCACTGTGCCAGGAACACTAACAGCACTCCATGAAAAGTGAAACATTTCGTGGGTACCTTGGCAATTTATGCAAACACAAGTACCAGTGCATTTTGGCCTTGGCCTGAGACACATACACACACACTTCCGCACTTCCACACTAAGCAACTCTCAGTCTCACTCCACAGATTAAGGCCAGATGGGAACAATGAGATGAGTATGAAGGCTTTTGCAGTGTAACTGAAAACACTTGGTTTTGTTAACGCACTCCAAAAACTTGCTCCATCCATCCATCACAGGCCAGATGTTCTCTGAAGCCTTTTCCTTTACTCCTCAAGTGGGACCAATCCCCCTCAAAATTAATTCACTTCCCATTCCACTTGCGTCCACAACAAAGGCACTCATGAAAACTAATTGGATAGTTTGTGGTTTTTATGATCAAGCGATCAAGCCGAGGAGCGTGTCTCGGAGAACAAGAAATGTTGTTGTTGACGGACGCTCCATTGGGACCATTTGCACGGCGTGACCCCACTTAATCCTGCCATCAAATCCCAAAGCTTCCCCGTCCAGAGGAGTTCAATACACTCTGCTCACTGCATTCAGACTCTGAAAGGGACCATTTCCTTGAATAAACAGTAGAATCTGTTGCTTTTGTGGCTAATTTCCTTTTGAATTCCAGCTGAATAATTAGAAGAAAGGCATGCGCTGAAGAGTGGCCATACAATGTGATGAAGACTGAAGCGGGGAAACTGTCTCACAACTGACATGTTGAAAACCATAAACTATGTTGTTCACCAATAATTCCCAAAGGGTAATGTCATCTACTTAAAAAGAGACATGAATGTCAGTCTGTTTATTATGGTAATTTATTCACCAGAATATCTGTGTTGATCTGTGTTGGAGAAAAAAAAGTTAAACGGAGCACACACTGAGTTTGCCTTTCGTAATGTTTTGTCTGACGTTTAATGTCCTTCTAAGTAGGAATGCATCAATCTGATCCATTGGAGTGTTTTAAAATACACAGACAGAACGTATTTATTACATGTTTAACAAAGCTTGATAAAGGAGAAGCTCGGGAAATGATGACTGCTGTTACAGCTTATTAACAATGAACATTTAACAACTGAAGTTAAAAACCACAGCGGAGGAGCTACACTGTTTGCTCATGTTAACAAACACATGTCTTAACCAACGCACACAGTATATTTTGGTATCGGCTCTACTTTCACCCTATACTCTGAATTTGGAACCAGTACCAGGGATGAAAAAGTTCGATTGGTGCATTCCTATCTGTGAGAATAAATTTGACAAAGTGACAAATATAAAACTATGATCACTGGAGAAATATTCAACTTTTGCCAAAAAAAACAGTGCCAAAGCAATGAGAAGCACGGAGAGGCAAGTGCCAAAAAGAACAGAAATTAAAAAGGGACTTGCTTTGCTCCATGGGCCTGGCAGGTGCCAAATCATTATTTACAGGCACTAACCTCGGTGCCCAGAGAGATGCTTGGTGTCTTTTAAGGGCACAGCCTCCTGCGCACACAGCCACCTTCAAATCCTCATCCAGCAAAATGGAAAAACTGTTTCTGGAAGGTTCCACCTCACTGCCCAAATCAAGGGAACGGCGTGAGGGCAACAAGACCCTCCAAGAATCACTTGAGGTATGTCATTATGTCACTCACAAAGGAGGGTCTATTCCATTTAGGGTCGGAGCCCCAGGCCATTTGGCCCACACAGACAAATCACACGCAGCACAACTTCCAACAACCATACACACAAATATAGAGTCTCATTCTTTTGTCAAACAGTAATGCAGAGACGCTGACCCAAGAGGGAGATGAAAAGAAAAGGCCACTGCATAGCAGAGACCCCGGGAGGCAGCACTTGTTGATCCCTGGTCTCTGAAGCAGAGCACCAGGTCACTCTGGTGTGAGAGTGTGTGTGTGTGTGTGTAGAGATAAATGTCCAATGCTGACTCATGCTGCACAGTCACTCCTTGCACAGATGGGAAAGCTTGTCATGTGCTGCTAGCTACCCGACCACTTGAGCAAAAACTTACTCAGTAATTTTTCAGTCTCACTATTTTATAGAAACACAAAACAAGCAAACCACTGCCACTAGCTGTAACACAGAAGTTAGCATGAGGGTGTATCTCTTCAGACAATTTGGACACTGAACTGAACAACTCATCGACTAGAATTCAATCATTTATATGGCACTTTCATCACAGACTATTCTCTGTGTATGTAAGAGAATTAAACACACACCCTTCTCAGTACCAACAACATGTTCCAAACATCTGAAATGTGTTGTTTCTCACAAACACAGATGCTCGTACCCATACAAAGACGATTAATGTGGCATTTCATGATTTTCGTCTCAATATTTGAACTGTAACATAATCAGGATAGCACTGGACAGTTGCCTGGAAAGAGTTGCAAAGCCTCGAGCGCTTCTCGGTCAGTGACATTCACTGATTACAGTGTGGACGTGCTCAGCTGGGCTACATGGCAGCCAGGGTGTCTGAAGTCCAAATCACCTTGAAGTGCTATTAGCACCTGTCGCGGTCATTTACGCATGCTGACATCCCGACCCTCTGTTTGAGCCCTAAAATCTGTCTGCAGGCCAAACAACTGCTTTGTGGCTTTATGCAGCATGTGTCTGTCTGCCCTTACATGACAGGCCTGGAGGAGATAACATGTTAAACTATTCCAGGGGTGATTAGTGCATGCTGAGTGCACTGATTTTAGAAGTTTGTTCAATGCTGGGCTGATAAGGTGTGACCTTTACAAAAGATGACCTGTGCTCTCCTTATTAAATTTCAGAGCTGCCAGTTGCATAATTATTACATGACAGGATTTAAGTACAAAGCAAATATTATTGTATCCCACATTTAATCACATACTGGTTCATCCTTTTCTCCATTTCTTGTTTATAATTGCTTAATACTGACACATTATTATCAAGTATTCTATACTATTACCATCAATCCTTGGTTTTCTATACTATAGCTTAACATCATCCCTTCATCCTTGGACTTCCAGCATCACTGGAGGATGATGAAGACCACTGAACTCTTCTTCGAGTCCAAAATATGACTGAATTCTGAGAAAATAATTTATTTCTGTGAAATACTGGAAATACTTGCAATTTCGGTGCCACGCTAATATGCAAAGTATCTCCAGGTAGTGTGTTATTTTATCATTATTATGATAAAATATGTCAGTTAAAGCAAACCTGAGTCCTTGTAAGGTTTTAGAAACATAGGATAAGTCTCTTTTTTTTCCCTATAAGAAAAAATAACGTAAATTAATAAACAACTAGCATTTATTTTAGTTAGGTAATATCAGTTTGATGGTGCGTCAACTTCACAAACGCATCAGACAGAAGAGACGCGCCTGCCTCCATACCTCTCACATGTTATTGATGTTATGGGATCAGTATATGAAAAGCCCGCTGCGGCTTACCTTCACACAAACAGCGAGGAGAATCAGTCCGGTCGTCCACAAACAGCCGCCTGTCATCTCTGACGCTGATAAATTCAAAGTGATTGCAAACTGTAGAGAGACAACTCTGATTGCTCGCTCACTGGCCGTCTGTCCCAGTCTCTCCACTCCAGTCAGTCAGGGAGAAAGAGGTCTGCTCTGCTCTGCTCTCCTCTCCGCGCTGCGCTCCGGCTCCGGTTTACGGGGACAGAAATGAGACAAAGTCAGCCAAAAAGTGCCGGAGACGGCATGACACTTCACGGTCGCTTCCAGATATTTTGTTCCCCCAGCAAACACGTTGCTGCTAAATTTATGTTTGCATACCAGGCGTGCGTCAGGAAAAGGGGCTCACCCACCTTACATTCTTAAAGAAACACACTCCCGGGTCGTTACGCACTGATATTCAGCTCGGTGCAGAAACAGCACAAGTGATGCTTAGTGGTTTTCTAGTTGTGTGTGTGATGGTGGAGGCTTAAATACTTGCTGCATCCAACTCAAAAGCTGCACATGTCTGCATTTCAGTATTAGCACACCTTTAGCCAGAGAGCATTCACACATAAAATCAGCAAAATTGCAGGTTCCATTATCTGAGTAAAGTAGGGGGGGGGGGGGGTTTGAAGTTCATAGAAGTTCTGTTATGCAGAAAAGGTCTGTGTTAAATCTATTCCCACTTGACATAATGATGCCAGACTTGTAGCCTACCTTGGTTCAGAGTCGTGTCTGGTTTTATTGCTACTTTTCTCCACTCAGTTTTCATTGGACCTCTCCAGAACATTTTGATCAGGACACACGTAAACAAGACATGCACACATCAGCAGAATTCATGTTTATATTCAAGAAGTTTGTGGGTTTTCTGACAAAGCATTATGCAAGGGCTTGAAAAAAAAATGTTGGCAATGCATCAGGTGCACATGTTGGAAAGTCAAGTCTAACCACAGGTTCTTTTAGAATTTGGTCCCATTTTCTAAGGCCCATTTAAGCTCAGGTGTATCAATGTCCAATGTTGGGTTTTGGGTAAGATAAACACAGGGTCTTCTCAGGTCAGATGCAACTCTTTGAACCCACAAAGAACTTTGGACCTGTGGACATTATTATACACAAGCATATAAAGCTTTTCTGACTTTGTAAGACAATTGGAACCCTTTTAAAATTATCTTCAATCTCATCTGGTCTTGAGCTCATAAAGCTCATAAAGTCAGCTACTATATGGCTTCTATTCCCAAACAATTCAGACTTCTGACTAATTTTAATCAGCAAAAGATGAACTAAGCTTTGGATTCCAAGACTGTTTTGTTAAGTACTCACATAACTAAAATTTTCTGATTTATGAAGGAGAAACAATACAACAGTCGATCTTAAACAGACAAACAGATAGACAGGCTGAAAATTTTGCTCTTTACGTCCTATCCATCACATCAAGTGGACCACTCAGGTATATATGGGCTGCAGTTGAACCATGTGGACGCAGATGGTTGTGTGCTGTGAGTGTGCCTACTTTTTCACAGCTTTAGATTTGGTCACAAGTATGAAATGCATTAGCCTTTCAAGTTGGGAGCCCAGCACTGCCAACCATGTGCCATTTAAGGTCAAGAGGAGTTTTATCTGAATCAAGCTCTGACTGCTTGCTAACTGAGGTCAACTGGATGGAATGAAACTTTCATACTCTCGGCCTTCACTGGCATGTGATTGAAATCTACTGTTGTTTCTGATTTACCTTGATGAGACCCATGTCATTCCTTTCCGTCTCCAATACAAATAGTACTTCCCTCTTTTTTTAAGTAGATTGCATTTTTTGTGCATTTTAATGAAGGTTTGCATAATATCTTTTGACATGAATGCCTCCCACACTAAATGTTGGTCCAAAATAAGGTCCAATGCCGACCTGACCTTATATATTTTTAAATTTGTGAGTACAGTGAAAGAACTCTACTCACAAACTGGAAAAGAAGTACTTTCAACTACTTATTTAGTGTTGATTCTACCATCTTTAGAAGTAAAGTATATTTCTACCGATTCAGTGAGGACCACAACATTTTCCACAACAGGAAGGAATTTTGTATCATAATTGATGGCTGGAGTCAACAACTCCTCTTCCTTTTGATCCCATACCTTCATTAAACTAAGAGACATTAAAGTTCTTTGAAGCTTAGCCCACAGTGGTAGGGCATTAAGACTTGCTTGTCGCTTTTGAAGCTGTCCAGGTCCACCATAATAACAATGTTCCTAAGAAATGTCATCTGTCCTCAGCCAAGCTCAAAGGGCTGAGGGAGATGCCCTTTGAGAGCCACACAATAGTACAGGTATGTATGGTATGAGCTACCTGAATTGCCGCCTGACACGCAGGCTTGAATTAGGCTTAATCTCTATTAACACACCGAGCACAGGAATGTAAATGTTTATTTCCCCAGGAAAGGTAAAAAAAAATCTTTACCTGAAGACTGAGGTGGGGGTTGGAATCATTTCCATTATACCTACCTGCTCATCAAGAAAAGTTCAGTGTCTGTGAAAGGGCAAAGAATCCGGGAGCCTCTTGTTGAACTTTGACCACCCCTGGCACCCTGAGAGCACCGCAGACACCCCACAAAGTCAGAGAAAGCAGCAGATAATGCTTCGAGACATGAATAGTTTACATTCACTGTGACTGATGGTGCATGGCTAAGCCACGTCCTCATGTTACAAATGCTGTTGCTCTTATTGATGGACATGTTCAGTGGGATCACTCGCTCAGAGCTCCCATCAGCAGAGTTGCAAAATCACTGCCCCGGGCACTAATGTATTTTTAGGGGCTCTATGAGCTTAAATAGCATCTGTCAGTTGTTTGCTCGATAGATCTTACAGGGGACTTTTCTGTGTGGGAAGACAAGTAAGGGGTTGAGGCAGCAGCTAATGACAGTCTTTTAGTTGAGATCTTTTGTTTGAATGCAATGATGGGCTGGATGCCACTCAGAGACACTGTTTTACACTTCCAGGCCTCTTTGGAGGCAGCTATCACCTTCTTACTCTGCAGTTTATATGTAAACACACACGCATACAAGTATGACTTTACAAGTGCAAAATAGTGCTGCAGTATGTACAGTGCATGTGTTGGTTTCCTAGCTAAACATACTTCTCGGAGGTCAGTGCCCCCCATATGACTAACCTAGTTGTCTCCCTTTAGCTGACACCAAACATAGCTGTTTGATCAGTGATATTTGGCCTGAGAGTCAAAGCGTTGCTTGTCACATGTGTTCAAAGAGAGGGCAGGAATTTGCCAGATACCAGCTAGAGAAAATGCCCTTCACGGGACACCAACTAGCTTGTTTTTGCATTAAAGAGGCAGCTAACACTTTTTGAAAATGCAGGTTTCTTTCTCACTAAACAAACATCCCCAGAGCTGAAACTTCATGATTAAAGGAATAGTGTGACATTTTGGGAAATACACTTTTTTTTACCAAGAGTTACATGAGAAGATCGATACTACTCCCATATGTCTGTTAAATGTTTTGTACACATTAAACAAACGATATACATCGTGGTAAATAGTGAGTTTTAGAGGTGCTGGTAGGCAGATTTTATTATCATGTGGACAGAACCGGGCTAGCTGTTTCTCCTTGTTTCAGGTCTTTATGCTAAGCTAAGTTTACTGTCTAATGGCTGTAGCGTCATATTTAATGGACAAATATGACATTGGTATCAATCTTCTTCTCAGCAAAAAGGCAAAAAATAAGTGTATTTACCAAAATGTCAAACTACTCTTTTAACATAAAGCTCCTCCAAGTATAGAAGTAAGTGGCACCTTGTTATAGCTTAAGATCCCTCAGCATGCAGTTTACCGCCACTCGGTTGCCTTTCTCATCTGTCCCTGATTGCCTTTACGATTCTGTGGAATTTGGCACTCTATCTGTGTGTGTGTGTGTGTGTGTGTGTGTGTGTGTGTGTGTGTGTGTGTCTGCCCATACTTGAGACTGGAGGAAAGGAAAGCTTTTGCCATTGCTGGGCCACAGTGTCGCGGGAAGCCAAATTTTTTTTCCTAGGGTGGCAAAGTCATGACCCGCCCCACTCTGCCTCTTATTGGCTAGTACTTGTTGCCTTCATTGGTTGGATTGGATAGATTTGGGTATGAAGAGTGAGAATGGTTAGGGCTAGGGTAAGAATATCAGGGTAAGCCAATCTGAGGCAGAGTAGGGCGGGTCATGACTCTGCCATCCTAGTTAAAAAAATATCGCTCCCGAGATTTCGGGATGGGATAAATTCACCGATTTGTATCAGTGCACCGGCATTAACATTCACAATGCAACTGTCCCGATTAAAAAAGTGTGTACTGGATACAATTTGGGATGAACTCGCGAAGCGCTGCTTCTAACATCTTTGCATCGGTAAAATCTGATTTATTTATGGTATACAATTCTTAGTAGAGGCCCTATGCCTTAATTATTTAGAAATGTGACCAATAAATTGTGACCACTAATTCGATATTTAGATTGATTCTCCCTCTCTAAACTGTTTCTCAAGCGCGCTAGCATACTATAGCTAAGTGGTGCGCTGCCAAAACGTCTCTGGTGGAACTCCCGCTGTAGAATTATTGTTCCACACGTCGCAGTAAGTAGATTATCAAACTATTTTGACAGCAATTGTTTGGGTCATGGAGCATATGCATGTAAACTGGAGACAGAGAACACTACACTACAAAGGACTTGTGAAAAGGTGTTTTTTTTTAAAGGTCAAAAAGAAACGGCAGAAATGAGATGCTTACTGAGTTGCAGTAGTTACTAGAGAAACAAATATGCAATGTGAAAATGGCACTTTTTTAGTTAATTTATGATGTGCTGTATGCTCAAGAAATAAAATCAAACTCTCTGCACCATATTGAATTGCATCATTCTTTTGCATTGCGTCGAATCGCAGTGATCGTATCGTATCTCATTGATAGTTGCTTCATATGTATCTTTAATATGTATCTGACCTCAGTGATGGAGATGCACATCCCGACTGGGAATGCCAGGCTTGCTAAGGGTACGGTGACCTGTCTGTCTGTCTGTCAGCGCAGATCTGTTTCAGCTGCAGGCATCGCCTTCCACCGGGCATGTCACATCCACTGCATGCTGTCTGAGGGCACCGTGCCACAAACCACCAGTCAAAAAAATGTAGACACTGGGCAAAACACTCTTCATACTGTTGCCAATGATCAGTCAGCTTGTCTGAGAACCCAAGAGTATAATTTATTCTTTCTTTTCTTTTTTTTTTTTTTTTTAGGGAAGTAGCCTATCTAATTACATGGTTAAAAGCAAATATGCTGTTGGCTGAATATTCATAAATTTGCCTAAACTATTTAGCGATGAATAACTTGGGCATCAAGTTCCACGCAAGAAGATTAAGGCATCATACTACACAAATCCAGGATTTCCTGTCATCTAATGACAAAGTTAACCTGAGATACAGCGTCTCATGTATCCTCAACAGATTTTCCATGGATATTACAGCTCAGCAAAAATCGGGAGAAAATAATGAAGCTGCTGGTAAAAAAAAAGAGAGAGAGCAGCATAAAAGATTGCTCTAATTTTGTAGATGAGGGTGTCTATTGTTTCAGCAAATCTGCTGCAAGATGGTAGCTGGCAGGACAGTGGAGAGGCGTTATTTAAGGCATAGAGGACTGAACATCCCCTGGGATCAGTTTCATCTGCAAGGATTGGGCAAATACGTGCCTGAGGACGTTCTTCACATTCTCTTTCACTTCCTGTCTTAATGCTAGATTTTTTTTTATCCCAGCTTTTATATATTGCCCCATTCATTTGATTAGCTCCCTCGACTTCCTCTATTGTGTGAATCTCATTGTAATTTGTCAGGTGGTCATGAGGCCGACAAACATGTGTGTTTGCTATTGTGTCAGTGCATCACAATTCATATGACTCATCTCCTTTATTTCCTGGAATATGAAAGAAAAAGTAATTGTTGAATGCGGATGGCAAGCATTTGAGGGCCATGAAATACACAAGCATCGCAGGCCCAGACCTCACAGTGAAGTCAGCTCCTGCCAGTGTGGTCGTTTCAAATTTCAGCATCTTGTACTGCGCTACAGAGTCTGGCTACCCATAGAGACCACCTGTGCAGAGGTCTTGTTGGGTGCATGTTTTCTGTTGACTACGTATGTGTGTGAAAGAAAGAGAAAGACAGAGAAGGAGAGGGTAATGACAGACAGCTTGGCCGGGCTGTCAGCTGCCACTCGGTTCCCATTACGACTCCTCTCATGTCCAAGCCCCGTTCCCTTGGTTCCTCCAAACTTCTGCACGCCTCAGGTACTGTTTTCGAGGCCAGCTGAATGTCCATCTGACAGAGAGACTGCAAAGGAAAAGCCCAGAGAGAAAGCAGAAATGAAGCAAGGGCCCATTTCCCACGTTGTTCTTGGCTCCTGTCTGCCCCCGAAGACTTAAGCGAACACTTCCAAAACAAAGAGATTGTCTGTGTAGGTGCCCAAATAGCCAACCCACGCATATATGCACACTTGCACACAGACAGAGACACACTCACACACTGGGACATAAAAAATGTTATTCTAATTCCTTCTAAGTGCCTATTTAAGCAGCTGTTTTCTGTAAACACTGACTCGGACAGCAGAGCCTGGACATTTGGTTTTAGATCATTCTTAATTATATCATAATTGCTAGGACTCGGTCTGGTTGTCAGCAACATCACCCAGAAAATATAGCTGTGAATTGCTGCCCCTTTGCCAGCACAAACAACCACCCCGCTAATCCCAGCGGCGCAGCTCTGTGAAAATGGCTTGTGACGGGATATTGTCGAAACATGGCAGGGTCATGTGGGACGGTGTCCAAGGCACACGAAGGAAAGCCTTCTGCGGTCGTTGTCTCATCTCCCATCTGACCAGCTCAAAGTATGCGCTCATTGACAGGATTAGCAATTTTATCTGTGCCTGCCTCACAGGTCAGCGTCCAGCGCAGTGCTCTTCCAACAACGCAACATGAGACTTTTTTTTTTTTTTTTCCTCCCTGAGAAAATCATTAATGAAAATCATCATCAGGGTGGAAGTGAGGCCAGGGTGTGGTCCCCCACAAATACAGAGGATCTCGTTTTCAACGTAAAACTGGTCACATACTGACCTTTTCTCACACTTTTAACCTTGTATAGCTGTTGACTCATTTTCTGAGTTGATCCTCTCAGTGGGAAATGTGGACGGTTGGATGTCTTAGCTAATGAGCCGGAGTCATTATTTGAGGATTACATCCAACAGGTGCACAGAGCCCTGCTTAACAAGACTCTTCTTGTCTATATTGTTGCTATAAATCTGTGGTTCCTGCGCTGCTAAACACACATTGTCTGTGTAGATCTGTTGTTTATTAGAGGCTGAAGTAATGGTTATTTCAAGAAGATGGCCATCATCTTGTTAAGATGTAATTCATTTCTGCATGCACCATGCACCACCTCTCCAGGGTTGGTTTGATGCTGGGAAAAAATAACGGTGCCAAATCTGGCAGCAGGGTTACAAACATTTCGTAGCAATTTTTGTCCCAGATGTTGAAATTATGGTGTAAATTCACTCTAACAACAAGAATACAGCCAATAGTTATTCAACCCCTACTTGATCAAAATGACAGCCAGGCGTTTCTCGACAATGGCAGCGCTGCTCATTTAATGTCCTCTTCACGTTGTTCTGGTAAATTCGACAATAATTATACTGTATCATGTTTTCCGAGTGCTTAGTTTATTATCAAGCTCATTTAATAAAACATGTTTAATTCTAAACAGAGCCAAAAAGGTCTGTTTTGACCTGGCTCAACACACGCAGAGATAAAAAATAATGGGTGCCTATTAGCAAACAGCTGCGATCATGACATCAATGCTGTAGGCCCTGAACGATTATTTTATTATATTACTGTGTGTGCAAATGCATCAGTCACAAGATCTGCAAAGTTAAAAACATAGTGTTAGAAGACTGGCTGTCTTTAAGAGAAGGTCTTCAAGAGAACTTTTATCTATTTTAACTGTAGTGTATCTGTAGTGTATCTGTTATAGGTTTGTTGGACAGTCCAGCAGTGTAGTAGTCCTCTAGTGGGCTATACTGTCTGACAGCAGGTGTATTTAAGGCGGCAGCAGTGTAGAGTTAACCAAAGCATACCTCTGCACCAAAGACATGTCAAAATCTTTCTCCCTTGCATCTCTCCCTTTTTTTTCTCCTCATGATCTAAAGAGCATGAAAGAACAGCCACTCTCCCACTCTCTTTCTCCTTCTGTCTGCGCTCTTTCTTCATGCAGCGCCTCTGACTGTGTGTGATCCGGAGGTGTGACACTTTCCCAGTAGCCCACAGGTATCCGTTACCCAGCCAGGAGCCTTGGCACGCTGCCCGCAGCCCTGCTCGTCTCAGAGGGCACAATAGAGGGATGCCGTGTGAGGATCTCCTCTCCGGTCCTGCCAGACTGTACAACCCCCCGCTGCCACCTGCACACCAGCAGACCCCCTCGGGAAACAGGAGGGCAGATATTCCGTGATTGATCCCTCTTTTCATCTTGACTGTCTGTAGGATAGGGGAAGTAGAGACAGCAGTAGAGACTTGGCTCTGTCTCTCTCATCATTATGTACTAATTGTCTCCTAAACCTCATTTTATATCCTGTATGTATGCACCTATAGTTCCCTTGCATGTATGTTGCTTTAGTGCTTCACTCAAACTAATACATTTCCAATTGTGCATGTGTCATTCTTACAAATTCTTAAAAAAATGTATCCCATTTTTTTATATCTTGATATTTGTATGTTGGTCAATACTTTATTTTCATGGTAAATAAATGACCTAGATGTAGTTGTGAGTTTAACCAGGACTTCCCCATTTGTTTCACTTAAATATTCCAGGCACCGTGTTTTGCATGCTCCACATTTTGTGCATAAAATCCAGCATGTGACTCATGTGACCATATAAAAATAATCTTACTGGAAACATCATCAGTAACAGCACTGGGTGTAATATAAGTACAACCAGACTGGCCACAATTCCAAACATTATAACTGAAACTGTATTATAAGAGGTGGCACGGACAGGAAAGATTTGGGGAAGACACAGGCTATCACCACTTATGAAGAGTAAGAACTTTGTCTACTTTGGTGCCATCTAGTGGCGTAAATCAGTAAATGCTAGAAAGATACACATAAGGCGTACAGTACCTGATGACTGATGTGGTCACCAGGTGAGGGTAATACTATCAAAACAAGTACATTGTTATCCCATATATTTGATTTAAATGTCTGATCAAATGACACGTTTTACAGTACACACATCAATATCAATTTTCTTCATTTACAGCATGTTTGCAGTCTATTAATGATATTGTCATTCTGCTTTACCATTTTGTAATTTTACTATTGTTATTTTGCACATTTAGATTTTCCAGTGTTTTAAGAGAACTCAATTTAGGACACTGAACCAAAATGACCCTGATTATGTCACTTTGAATTCAGAGTTCACATTATTTACACAAGATGGGTAATACTGCTCAGTCATTCACATGGACACACTGCTCTGGGGTGGTTTAATTTAAGTGTGCTGGTACAAAATAACTAAATCAATTTTGGAAAAATGTTTTGTAGTAAAATGTTTAGATTTTGTATCTTGCTGATTCTGTCAGTTTAAATTTGACTCTTTTTTAAAAAAAAAATGTAAACAGGTTGTTTGTACTGAAAGTGTTTTAGTACACTCATGATTTTATGCACATGGACAGCTTCAGGCTCTAACTGGACCTAAAAACACTAAATTACCCACATTTTGATGTTTAAAAGGTGTGGACGCTACGGTAATCGTTTAAGTCTAGAACACATATTAGAAGGTATTACATCACAGAACAACTATGAGCCAAATGTTACACCTCTTAAAACCCAATAGAAATACTACAGGAGATTTCGTCATCATTTGTGATCAACTGGTTGTACTTTGCTCACCATCAAATCACACGAGGCTGATCAAGGCAATTAAAGGAGTATGACGTGGACTATAAAATGTGATTAGATCAATGTCCAATACAACGTGGCATGTGTGTGTAAGTAGGCCTACATACAGTGTGTCAGTGGATCGTCACTCACTTCATAGTGTATTTCTTATTAGTTATATACTATATATTCTTTTAGTAACTCATCTTATTACAGGGACTTCCTTCAGACAGAATCTTATCAAACTGTGGTTTAGTGTTGCCAGTATTTTCATATGGGGTCTATTTGAGTTACAAAAAGGTTGATAAATGGGCCCCAAGGGGTTCATCTGCAGGATCCAGGACCCAAATGTGTTATCCATATTGGTTCAGTGAATATTTTGACTAGAGCCCACGTTTCCTCATAACGTTTCCAAGTGTATGCAAAGAAACTGCATTAACACTTAATTTCCTTTTTTTTTTTTTTTTAAATAACACATACAGAAATTCTTTATAGAAATGAGCACTGACAGATAAAAAATAGTGAATTGCTCTCAAATTAGAAACAGGGCCACACATCTGGCTCTGATGAGCTACTGGCAAACACAGACCTGTTCATCTGTGGGTAAAACACTGACATGTGGTACTATTCAGGCCATCAGAAATGTATTAAGAAAGGTGTTAGTCTGGCCTGATTTCTTATGTTAATTTCCAAAATCATATAATGTTTCTTATATATAGCATGAGAGAAAGTATACAGCGACACTGGCTTCCTTCCCTGGAGAGCAAATTAATATTTGACAGTGAATTCAAACTGTTTTTATGTTCATCGTTTTCCTCAACCAAACATGCATGTGTGGTTAAAACCGATAGCCCACAATAAATTTATACTGGAAACTTTTTAAAGACATTATTCAGAAAATGATGTGCCAATCAAAGCCTCAAATATTATTTTCTGCAGATTACCTACTGTTTAAATCATGAAGGCAGTGTTGTCATTTTATGTATTTTCCTGCAGAAAATAGATGATCCAGATCTCATTCATTTCTTATTTTTGACTGTGTTGCATGTATGACCTGGATGGATAATGCAATGAACAGACTCTATAACACATTTTGAGGAACTGGTTATTGCTCCTGCATTAAAAACAGGAGTTTATCTAGGACAAAAATGAATAACCCAGGTAGGTCCTGGATTAACCACCACCATCACTGACCAGTCAGCGAATTCACAGTCTTAACACCATGTTAAACTTTTAAAGCTAGCATGTAAATCATGTGGCCTCTAATATGATCAGCCCTGTCTGAGCCAGTGCCTGCATGATTTCCTGTGTACTCAGGGCTGGATTACAAACTGAGCAACGGAGGCAACTTCCCCCAGAGCTGCAGGAGCCCTCAAAAGTCTTGGTTCTGATAATCTGATTAATTTTAAATTTGTTTGGGAACATGCAGCACTAAAGCAAGCTTATATCATCTGAAATAACAAGGACCTTAGGGCAGATCCTCTGTTTACTCGTAGAGGGGGAAAAATTTTAGACCTGTTAGATATTTTTTAATTTTATTCTATTGTTTTGTGTGATGTGGCCCGGGTGGGGCTATTGTGACATTTAAATTTCCTTCAGTATTAATAAAGCATTTCTTATGCTTCTTCTTCTTATTATTATTTCAGTTCCTTTTGGCATTTAAATGATGCATACTCCCTAATAAATTTGGATTAGATTTAACTGCCACAACAACAAAGCTTGGACCAGGTAGTAATCCAGGTTGGGAGTGTTGGTTGGTCTCTGGGCTCTATGCAAAATATAATTACAAAGCTATATGTTTGTAATAGGGGCCTTCAGTTCATTTTTTGCCCCAAAGCCCCCCCTGTAGGTGTACACTTACACTGTTTTCAGTTTCGTTATTACATGAAAAAGTTCGTTAGCTACAGTTAATATAATAGTGGGTTATGTTTTTTCAAGTATGCTGTCAGTCTATTCTTGGCCAGACAGCCTGAGTGTATGAAGAAAAGCTTGCTTATGAAATGTTAAGAAATATTTAGACATCAGTAATCATTTCATAGGAATTCCCCTGACTAAACTTTTACCCCTTTTACCTTTGCCCTAGAAACATTGACTGTCGCTTACGTCAACATCCTGCACTACATCTCGCGATAATTATAGAGTATAAATACAGCTGCTGTCACTTCACACGCATCATCAGTCAGCTCATTGACGACTAAGATACTTCTGAATCAACCGGTGAGTCTTTTATCTACACAGTTAATGATACTTCTTAACGACGTGGCAGCTGTAGTTGAGTTGTTTTGTGTCATTTTGTAGCTACTGAAGACATGCTACTGTAATAAGGAAGTAGTCTTGCCTCTTTATTTTTCTGGCTTTTCGTGGTTTTCTTAGAAAATAATAGAAACGTTGTATTGTCTTATCTCTACAGGTGTTTTCAGCAGACATGGCAGCAGCAGACGTTATCCCAAATCAGGTAAGTTTGTTCGAAAAACCTATGCAAGGTTATTTAGCTAATGTTTGTTAACTGTGGAATAGCTTTATATATATATATATATATATATATATATATATATATATATATATATATATTCTACAGTGTAATACTTAAGCAAAGCACCATAGAAAATGAATTGTAAAAAGTATAAAAGTATGTACACTGTACCATCTTTCCTCCCTTATTGCTGTTGGAATAAGATTTGAGCTAATAGGTTGGTTAAGCTCTCATTAAGTAAGTTCAAGTAAGTCTAACATTCCTTTTGTATTTCCTCACAGAATGTGGTGGAGAGGGTGACCAGCCTTCCTTTGGTGAGCTCCACCTATGGCTTGGTGTCCAGCGTGTACTCTAACACTAAGGGCACCCACCCTTACATCAAGTCTGTGTGTGAGGCGGCAGAGCAAGGAGTCTGGACCATCACCTCTGTGGCTCTCACCACTGCTTCACCCATCATTGACAAGCTGGAGCCTCAGAGTAAGCGCCCTTGGCTCTGAATTTCATACATCTTGCTTTTAAAGTTTATGGGATGTCAAAACAAAACTCTGTGGTGATAGTTAGCTGAGTCACACAGGCAGAGCTGGAAACAGGAAGTTCAGGTCACGCTACTAGCTGTTACTCATCTTGATCTTTCACCCAGTTTGCTCATAATCATCCTGGAATAAACCAAAAACTTGTGATACATTTGTTTTTTTTAATTATAGGAATATTTATTCACTTTTTAAAAAGTAAATAGTAAGTAAATACTAGTTTTTTCTAATTTGCGTTATTGTTTTGTTGCCCACAGTTGCCATCGCTAATGACCTGGCTTGTAAAGGTTTGGACAAGATTGAGAAAAACTTGCCCATTCTTCACCAGCCCTCTGAGCAGGTACGCCCTGGTTCCATGACCAACCTAATTGCACAATATCCTAGCAGACAGTAATGTGAGCCAATCTCCTGATGGCTGAGCTGTGACCTATGTCCCGTCTTTCTCAACTGCTATCTTTTCACCCACTTCAAACTGATCCTTTGCTGCAATCACTCCAAAGACAGCTCACTTTATTTGCCCATGTTTTTTTTTGCCCCTGCCCAGATTGTTTCCAGCGCCAAGGATGTGGTAACCAACGCTAAAGACGTTGTGTCTGGTGCCAAGGGCACAGTGTCAGACACCCTGACCAGCATGGTGGAAAAGACTCGGGGTGCGGTTCAGGATGGGATGGAGAAAACCAAAGCTGTGGTCACTGGGAGTGTCAGCACAGTACTGGAGAGCCGTGTGGCCCGGATGGTGAGCAGTGGAGTGGACACGGCTCTTACCACGTCTGAGAGCCTGGTGGAGCAGTACCTGCCTCTGACGGAGGACGAGCTGGGTGAGCGGGCTCAGAGCCAAAACATTGTGTAACACCTGAAATCACAGAAATCTACTCATGACCTATTTTTACAAGTGTGGTGAAAACCTCAACCAATGATTGAGCTTTCCTATTTCAGCTTGACTCAATAGATTTTTTAAGAGGTTAGGAGGCGGAAAGATTATTCTGTATGACTTGATGCGCCAGAGTTTGTATGAAATATTAAGTGAGAAAGGCCACTAAGATTAATCTTCTATAACAAACTGTGTCAAGGGTCAGTTATTAAGAAGCAGCTGGAGTACGTTGTTGACCATGGATTTGGTCCAGTTTCCAGGAAAACAGGACTTATCGGATTATGCTCTTCTGAGAATCCAAATTTGCATTGGTGGTCTGTTTTTCTCCGCTGTTAAAGGAGTTTTTGTTTAGAGTTAACTGTGGGTTGTTGTGAATGACCGCATTCTTCATGGCTTTAAAGCGCTCATGCAAGATGCTGTAGCAATTCATCGCAGACAAGAAGGGATTAAATCAGCTAGAACATGTTCCACTAGCGTTTTTAATTTGTCAGGATTTTCATGATTGAAAGCATCCCTGACAAGAACATAAGTTAAAGTTGTGGCTTTCATATGTTGTCTGTCTTTTTTTTATTTTTTTTTAATGGACTATTTGTTTTCCTTCCCTTATGACAGAGCTGGAGGCGAAAACCGTGCAAGGCTTTGACAAAAAGGAGCCGAGCTACTACGTACGCCTGGGCTCCCTCTCCGCCAAACTCCGAAAGCGGGCGTCCGCCAGGGCCTTGGCCAAAATAAAAGATGGCAAGCAGCGAAGCCTGGAATTCATTTCTGAGCTGAACTCCACTGTTGACCTGGTGGGTCTCCTTATTCATTAATAATAATGATAGTGGAACAAATTCAACATTTTTTTCATGAAAATTGGAAAGCTCTTGGACAAATTCTACCTAGTAAAACATGAGAAAGTAGCTAAAATGCAATGTCACATTCCTCAATATTTATTAGACTGCTGTCTTAAAATGTCAAGTTAAGCAGATTATTTCTTCTACTGCTCATGGACAGCCAATTAACTTTTAAAGTGTTTGTTTTTCCAGATTGAATATGGCAGAAAGAATATTGACGGGGCTAACCAGATGGTAAATGACAAGCTGAATTCTTTGGTGGCGTGGAGGTCCAATGGTCCAAACCAAGAGAATAGTCATGAGGCAGAGGTAAGGAGGTGGACAAGTCAAATATGCAATGAGATAACAGACTGAATTGTGTAAAGTGTAAACACACAAGTACCTTTAAATCTGCTCCTTCCCTCTGTCTAGGTAATTGAGTCTCGCACATTGGCCCTGGCACGTTCCCTCACTCATCAGCTCCAGACCACCTGCCTAGTCCTTGTCTCCAGCATGCAGGGCCTCCCCAACCACATCCAGCAGGAGGTGATCTCCGTCGGCCGCTCTGCCACACAGGTCTATACCAGTTTCAGCAAGGCTAAAGTACTGGGAGACCTGCCAGACAGCGTGTTGACCAGCAGCAAAGTCCAGCTGGGCAAAATGAAAGATTCCCTGGACCACGTCATGGATTATCTGGTCAATAACACACCGCTCAACTGGCTGGTGGGTCCCTTCTACCCCCGGGTGAGTCCTGAGGAGACGCAAACCGCATCCTGCTGCTCTCCCTCCACCCAGCCGTGCCAGGAGGTCCCCAAGGAGGTCGAGATGGAGTCACTGGATTCTCAACAGCAACAGTGATCCATCACAGCTTTGTGTTTTAATCAATATATTCTGTAGCAATACTTATGAATGCTTTGTACTAAAAGATTTATGTTTTTTTAAACTAATGTTGGACATATAAGAATCTAAAATTCTCATAGTTCCATGTGAAGAACGATACTATTTTGTACTTTTTAAAGTTTTTATTTCTTGCTGCAATCATCTCTTAAGATGTCAGATTTGTTAATTCTGTGCGCAGATAGGAAATCAACACATTTACATATCAATGTGGTGAATAGAATCCTGCTTTAATCTCCACATAAAATGTGCTGGAACAAGTGTTTTGCAGTTTCTGGGTCTTTTATTCCTCCACTTAAAAGTACTTTCTCTTGAGGTAATGTCTTTGAGATTCTTACAAAATGACACATTAACGGTTGTTTTTAAAAGCCATAAAAATGAATGTGACACAATCTCCATTTTAATTAAGTTTCTGCTCCACAAACAGAATTAATCACATTATAATCATGTCCAGGATAAAACTCTTACACTTCTCTCTGCTAAACCACAGTAAATTGATTCAACTTTATTTATAGATGGATAGAAATAGAGAGAGAGAGAATTGCATTAGGAGAAAACCCAATTTTGCATGTACAAATTAGTAATGCTACAGAGATCAATTGTTGACTTGCCTGCCTTGCTAAAGTCGGACACTACAAAATCAAATACGTAAGACATTTTGACAGATAGTCATGCAAGACAAAATAAGCTTTATTATATATTTTAAAACACATTAAGACAACCAAAGCACAATTGTGAACAAAACACAAATCCTGGTCACAGTGGATATTCGGGCATCATTACTCATCGCTGGCAGCGGCTTCGCCCTGACAGATATTCCATCAGTCTCTGAAAAATGCAAAATGCCATTTGGTGGAGAAGAGTTTACCAGACGAAGAGTTCCAAACGTCTAACAATATACTTCAAATAGCCTCTACAGTCACATTTAAAAGTGAGCTTTGTATTACCGTGAGCTTCTGAATCTGACACCATGCCACATCATCCAGCAGGTCAAAGTTTATTTCATCCTTGGTCTCGTCAGAAAAGCAGACAGTCTAGGAGGAAAGAGCCACATCACATTTGCATGATTCTAAGAAACAAATTATGCCAGTGGGGAAACTGTCTTTGTGGGTCTTGATGGGATTCAAACACTTTGCAGGGTTGACCCAGGTATTCCAGCTGAAGGACAAACCCACATGCTTCACATAAAATCTTGTCTTCCTCAAAAGCTGGTACTAAATAACAAGGATAACAATGTAATACCTGTCCCCGTGCTGTGGTTACAGTGATGTGTGCAGCAGATCCTGCCAGTGAACACTGCAAATCACCAGCAGAGACGACAGACCTGGAGAAGCACGAGATTTAACAGGTCAATTTCTTTTAGAGTTGGCTAAAATTACTACACATTAGATCTGAAAAGTATCAGCAAAAACAACATTGCAATTCAATGCATTAAAAAAAATTCAGTCAAGTACTTTAAAATCTTAAAAATCTCTTTCTTGGTGTGTGTAAGCAGTCTGATAGTACAACATGTTTCTTTCTCTGATGGCAATAACAAACCTGAGTTTAGGTTTGGTTGCTGTGGCCTCGTTATTGGTCTTGGACAAGAAGCTTTGAGTCCTTTTGGCAGTGACTGAAGAACCCCTGCAGAAAAATAACAGCAATGTCAAGACCTGCATAAAGTTCATCATAAATAATACACAGTCTTACCTGACGTTTCCAGTGCTGTTGCTACCAACTAACGTTCTGGTCCTTTTTGTTCCTTTTCCTCCCTGGAAAAAAAAACAAAAACAAAACAAAACAGAAATGATTTCTCTAAAAACAAAAGAGCACTTTGGTAGATCACTTTACAAAATGAAAAAAAAATCCTTTTACATATACAGACACAAGATGAGCTGATCTGCCTACTAAAAAAAATGTATCTCAGGTTGGTCTAATGAAGATGTTATTATGGCTGACTCACACAGTAGTGCCAGTCTTGCATGTTTGCATTATTGATGTGACTATCGATTCCCCACATTTTCTGAATTGTGAGTCAGTCACATACACACTCTGATTCTGTCCACTTCTCAACAACCTGTCAAATTAAAACCACACAGATAGGGAGAGAACCAAACATTATAACTGCACTGAGCAAAATAGACCAAAAGGTCATTTACTGTATCAATCATGACCTTTTTAAATAAAAAATGCTCAAGTTTTCTGTTCAAATTCAACCTATCAGACATCTATGTGGAGAACAAACATCCTCTAGTTTCAGATTAAACCACAAGTAGTAGATTTAATGCAACAATGCATGTCATCATGAATTTCACTCACTGGCTGCATCTATCCAGCCCCTTCAAATCCTATTGATGTGTAAATATAACATCAGGGTATCACACCCCAACAGGTTAAAAAAAACAAACAATCTAACAGAGAAAAAAGTATATAGAAAATAAATAAATCATAAATCTCAAAAGGGAAAAGTAAATATACACGAAGAAACACTAAATCTACAGTCATTGCAAAAATGAATAGCCTATATCTTAAAATCTGACTCATTGTTTACAGTTAATACACATAGTAGTAGATAATTGATGATGATGATGATTTGATTGCTAATTGCTGCCTCTACAAGAAAGGCCTGTTTCTCTTTCACATTTGCCTGAGAAAGATCTTACAGATCGAAACATTGCCTCAAAAACAGAATAAAATTCATTGGGAGCTTAACAGTGTGCAGACCTCACTCCTTTGTACCCTGCAATGAACAATTTTTTTGTCTTGCATCTGAATAATATGCCTGAATGTGCGCACATCGGTCCCTCTTCTAAATATCACATCACACATGGAAGCATTTTTTTCCCCACATTGAAAAGCAAAAATACCTGTTACATCAGTGTTTTTCAGTTCTGGGTCCTGGGGCACGCCTGCCCTGCATGTTTTCTATGTTTCCCTTCTTCCAACACGCCTGATTCAAACAATCAGATATCATCAAGCTCTGCAGAAGCCTGATAATGACTCATTCATTGGAATCAGGTGTGTTGGAGCAGGAAGGACAGGGATGCGCCAGGACCAGGACTAAAAAACACTGTGATACATCACCTACCTTAGAGGTCTTGACTGAGGACTTCTGAGCTGCTGGGGTGGACTGAACCGGAGTAGAGTCAATTGATTTCACTACAAAAAAAATGAAAAGCATAGCAGTTATCTTTATTTATAACAAATTATTTATGCAGAATTTAACTGGAAGTAATATCACCTCTTTTCCTGGGTACCCTGAGGGGCTGCCGCATCTCCAGGGATTCATTCTGGAAAAACAATCTCCGTTATTTCAAAAAAACATCTCTAGATTGTAGCAGATGCGAATAAAACTGCTGACTCAACTCACCCTCATGGCAATTGACACATCACTTGCTGAGATTTCTTCCTCTGACAGACAAGGTCAATTAACAAATGAGTGTATCCGCGACAATAATAACTAATTTTAAACCTCAAACACCTTCATACGAGGAAATGATCACCTGTTGAATAAGGAGGGGGGGCTCACCGCTTATTAAATCCACTAATCTTGTGTTCTGAAGCGAAGGAGGCATCTTCATCAGCTCCACTTTGAAGACTTTGTCTACTGTTGCCAACATGTTCTCCATTTTGCCCTCCAGCTCGTTCATACGCTCCTGTGCTGTGTGAGGAAAACGCGGTGCACTTCAGGACAAAGATGAGGGCCACTAAAGGATGTGAAACTTGACATTTTTTTTGGTAGTTTCAGCTACCTTCTTTCTCAAAATGTTGAATGAAGAGCGCCAGTTTGCTCTGTCGCATCTCTCTGCTCAGCTGCTCCTTCATCTGGGCTTTACCTGCGTTTCTCGTCCGCTTCACCGGCATCTTGCCTCACTGTCCTCACACAGTTCAGTCTGCTGTGTGTGAAACAACTCTTGTTCTTTAAATACACTCACCTGCGACCGTACAGCTTTTAATTAAGATATCCAGGCGCTTACCTGCAACTCAAGTCATGAGCTTCTCCAAGAACTATGTCGCTTGGCGGAAGGGCACTGAACAAAGACCTCTGCGGTAGGTATTCCTGCTTTGTGTGGTGACACTGAACAGAAACCACAAAAGTCCACGCAATAAAAGTGAGTACCCCAATGTCATAAGCTACAACCATCATATAAAAGTGTAAGTGATGCAAGACCTTGTGTTCATGCACTCCTGACTGAAGAAGACGTGTTGGCCTCACAACATCAAAATCAATGTAGAAAGTGAGGCTCAAGTAAAAAAGAGCCCTGCATTTATGAAGTCCTCTGAATGTGCCTGGATATTCTGGAAAACATCAGTGTCAAAAGTTCTAGATGATGACTTTTCATTGTCAGACCTGCAGTGACTTTAAAAGCGACAATCATAGGTGAAGAGCAGGTAAGACACCCTGGACCCGGTCAACCCAAGGACAGTGAAGAGTCTCAAGATGATGCCAAAAAAAATTGGACACACACATTAAGTTTTCAATCAGGTCACAAACTCATTTATTGCAGCGCACTTATGTGTAGACATTCAATTCCTTTCCACAGGACGGCAAGAGATCACTTAAATGTATTGTTAAAGAACAAGAACAGTCTCTTCTGTACATCCTCTGCCAATAAGGAGATCAAATGTACAAAGTCAGTATAGGGTGGAATCCCTTAAGACACATTAAAAGGGTTGTTAGTGATAAAAATGCTACGTCACTACACTGTCTGCAATCCAAATGTCAATAGTACAAAAATAAATAATTGAGAATTTCTTGTTTTGGAGGGAAAACTACTATTTGTTGTTAATATTCTGAGGTGGTCATATCTCATCCTCACCCTGGGTTAAGATTAGGTTTTAATCTAAGCAGTGCAAATTGAATATTTCACAACACAATCTCATCTGTACAAGTCACTCCCCAAAGTCTACAACGTAACCATCACCACTCATTTCTCAACAGTTCATTACAGCACTTTGCTTTTTTTCCTGTTTCATTGTTAAGTGGAATGTCATGTTTTTCAAAATCCTTCTTCCTTGACAATGATCAGCAGTTCTGAAAAGCCCTTTGTAGTATAAAGCTCTAAATGCTTCCGCTATTATTCAAAGCTACTGTGTGTAAACCTTAAGAGCGATCTTGTAAGCAAATAATACACCCGATTTAAAAAAAAAAAACCTTACTGGTTTATTCTATGCCATAAATCCATTGTGATATTCTGTGAGTAATGTGAAATACAGATCTAATTTACCACGACTATAAGGCATATTAGCTGATCGTGTACAGTATGCTACTGTTAAAAAAATGCAGATATTAAAAACACAAGTTGGACTGCGGTTCGTCTTTCCCTGCAAGAGAACATGTCTTGTTTTTAAGGTGTGGGAATGGCTGCTTTTCAGTAGTGTGGCACACATTTTCACTTCCAATTGATTTGTAAAAAGGATCTCTCCCTCCAAATGGCTGCTTTTAAACATATGCGTTTGAGTGTTCATGCAGAGATCAATACTTGAGATCAAGACCTGTTTTGATTGCGGGGCGTCTGGAATGTTGTGATTATTAGTGATTGTCCATGACCTCGGTCCTCTCCCATTTACACACACGTGCTGCCAACACATATTTACACAAAAACAGAGGGCCCCCACTCTGTGCTTGCACATTTACAACGAGAACAAACAGACCTGAACATTCATTAAGACAAAAGGCGTCGAGACTTGTTGCCTTAAAAAATAGGCAACCCTGGTTTTCAGATTCCCATCCCCCCACCGAGTAAAAAATATGTACAAAAAGACAGGTGGTGGGTTTTTTAGAAAGTGCACAAAGAACAGTCAGGGTCTGTACACGGTCCACTACTCAACCCACTCAGACTGATCTAATCTAAGGATAGTTAGGACAGATTTAAGCAAAGTGGCAAAAGGCTACAAGACTGGGAACTGACTGCATGATTACACACACACGCACACACACACACACAAACACACACAAACACACAGTATACTGTATGTCTAGGAGCAGTCAATACATTCTGTACAGTGAAGAATCATTCTATACACCATCTGTAAAAGAAACACACCAGTCCCCAAAGATTCACTATAGCTTTCCAATCAGTTTACAGAAATAGTTCCACTTGCAGGTGCTGCTTGGAAAATCTATGACGAGCATGATAAGGTTGTAAAAAAAAAAAAAAAAAAGCAGACAAAGGGCATCTTCAAGACAAGGAGAAGAAGTACCATGTTTGGGCGTTTGGAGGTGTTTAAATCATATTTTGCTCACACTCCCAGCCCACCATCTATCTTGGACGCTCCCCTTTCCTCCCACTGTCACGCTTGACTCGTCAGATTTTGTGTGTGAGTGGTGGTCAGATGACCGGGGGTCCAAAGCATTTAAGGCACCACTGGATGCTGGGGCTGGGCGGGCGATCGATGCGGTGCAGAGACTTGAGCTGTTCTGTGCTAAGTTCATCATAGGCCACGCGATACTCCCTGTCGAATGCCTCTGCAGATATAAAGAGAGGGAAAAAAAGTCACAAAGCGTAGTTTCAAGTTGGATTCTTGGACTTTAAGACCTTTTTGATGAGACAATCATTGAAGGAATCAATTATGATGTAATTTAGAAACATTTCAGCCTTGTTCACAACCTTCAGGCTCTTTAAAAAGTGCATGAAGGCAGTGGAATGTAACTGGTTGATTGCCCTCTCACATATTCACTCACCTACGTCAATGTTCTCCCGTCCCAAGGCCACCAGTGAGAGAAACAATATTTCTCTATAAATACTCCTGAGAGAAATAAGGAACATACAAATGAGACATAAAACTTGTGGGAATGAATAAAGAGAAGCATAAAGTGCTTTCATCAAGACAAGCAGGGCTAACCTCTGTCGTTTGACCCCCTCCGGACGCCGTTTGATCTCTCGGATCAGCAGGTTGATTGGCCCGTAGACATCGTTGGTCTGGATGTTGCGAACGATTGTGTTGAGGAGCGTACGAATCTCCTGGTGGTCTGTTGGAGCCAATGTCCCCTTCTTTTCCACTGGAAAACAACACATGCACCAACAGAGAGCCTTTTATTTTATCCTCTTTGTATTGACTGACCTCTTCTGGCCAACAGCGACATTACAACCAAGGAGATGCATACCTATAAAATGCCTCTATTACACAGTATCAACTAACTTGCAGACATTTCAAAGCACAGATGGCAAAATTACGCTCATATGAATTTTACTTCAACAATGAAAACAATGCAAGTTAATTAAGTTTTGTTTACCCTTGAATAATATAGTACTAAAATATTAATATGACTATGTATAATCCTAATTATTAATATGTTTAGGGAAGTCAACCATGGCTAACACTATGTGTGTACACTCACTAAAGGTCCTCCAGAGTCGGTAGAGGGGTTCTTCTGGTTCCTTGTGCAGGTTGATGTTGTCCCACAGGAGCTGGACATATACCTGCTTACTGTCCTGGGACAGTGACGTCAGGGGCAACTGCAAAGATAAACATGTTTGTTATATTACTGCGGACATGGTACTATTTAAGTGAAGCGAAAGAGACAAAGACAAGAGCGATAGATGACATGTTTGGTATCTAACCTGTACTCCGTTGTTGCAGTGTCCAGAGGTGAGGATGAGCCCAGGTAGGTGAGTCGGCAGGTCAAGGCGGCGGAAATACCACACCAGGTTCCAGAAGATGATGGGGTGCTGGCTGAGGAACTTGTGGGTGTAGATCACCTGGTTGGACAAGACAGAGAAGCAAACATGTCAGGATGTTGTATTATGTGTACTAGCTTTCTATAAAGCTGACCATGAGATTACATGTGTGTGCGTGTGTGTCTAAATTACCTGATCTCCCTCATTCTCCATTAGGGTCTCCAGCTCCTTGCGCAGCACCAAGGGGCTTAGGTATGGTACGGACACAGGCTTGGGGTTTGGACGTTTGGTCCCCATTCCATCCTGACAAACATAAATTAATAACAAGCTATATTTAGAGACAGATTTATAATTGCAAGTACACTGCAGGTAAAGGATTTCCTTGATTATTTAAGAGTAATAGTTTGGGACAGTTGGGGCCACTGACCGACACCTCCTGCAGGCTGCAGGGCAGGCTGGTAGTGGAGACACCATGACCAGGTCTCTGGGAGGAGTCAAGGCTCTGCAGCGGGCCACCGACACTGTTGCTGCGCGTCAGTGACGTCCCACTGCATCTCTGTTGCTTCCCTGCAGCCTGGTGCTCCAGTAAACCCAGTGGGTCCGACTGTACTGGCTCTGGAATCAGACTGTAAAAGACAACAGGCAAAGACGTAGTCAGGAAACAGTGGTTCTGGAAGAAACTAGGCAGATTCTTGGAGCAGATATATTTTAAATGACAAGATCATCCTGGCTGTTGCTTTTCGGATCCAGTATCAAACTGATTCCAGATCTACATGAGTACATCATTTATACCTCTTATGTGTTCCAGCACAATTATCTGGAGTCTCCCTTGTTTCCTCTTCAGGGAAAGAGATAAGGTCTGGCGTCTTAATGTCAGCTGAACTGCTAACTGTGGGCTGGGCACTGGTGCTGTGAATACTGTCTCCTGAGGCACTGGGATTCATATAGAACCTGAAAGGGAAAAAGGCAGACTTTAATTAATCTCTAGAGGAACTATTGATATTAGAATCTTTACTGTTAAATCAAAATCAGAAATTGAATCTTTACGACATAACTTTCAAATAAGGATACAGCTCAGAATGATCAGGTCTGTTTAAATACAGATGCAACAGATTCTTACCCGGTCATCGTACGCAAGTCATGAAACTCAACGTGCAACAAGGGAAGGAAGGCTGTACGACAGAAAGGACAGTTGGTGTTGAGATTGGAGTCGTCGGCTGTCCAACCTGCCATGATCTCCTCATCATACACCAGCGCTTCACAGGAGCGGCACTGAGAACAACTGGACATCAGCACCTGTCAGCAGGAAAATATAGCAGTCAGTTACTCAACTGTATGTTCATGTTGGAGTGCAAGCACAGCAGATGCAAAGAGAGTGTTTGTGCATCCATGTCTGACCTCCAGTGCAATGTTCTGGTAGATGCTTGAGGAGGAAGCGTGATGTGAGGAGCCTTGCTCAGAGTCAGGACCCCTGCCTGCTCGCCCTGGAGTTGGATCTGCAGACAAAGGCAAAGACAAACTTTGACAGCTGATATCACATGCTTTATGGCCTTCTCTTCCACTTTCCTTACACATTTACACCAGAGTGTGCTTACGTGTGTGGTGTGTCCCTCGGCCTGTGTCGCTGCTGCCACTGCTGCTGCCCAGGCTGGTGCAGCTCTGGTTCAGACCGTTGGCCACCAACCCTGGGATGGCCCCTCTCTCGGGACTCTCGTCTATGTCATGCGCTGCCAGCATGTGTTCGTCCAGATGGGCTGGAAAGCCACCGCCACCCTGACCTTGTTCATCCTGCAGAAGAAAATGCCTCATACGTTTTATATTTTCAACTCTTGGTATGTGAGGTAGAGGTATGTAGTTGTATCGATCAGCATTATAGCAGAAGCTAAGACTACAAGTGAAAAATATGAGGAGTAATCCTTTTAACGATACTCACCTCATCATCTGAGTAGGAGTACGCTGAAGCCACTGCCCCCCACACTTTGCTGGCTACATTTGCTGCCTGCTTCATGCTCGACTTAAGCACATCGATTTTAGGCCCCGACAACAGGGTGTCCATCTTGATGCCTGAAATGGAGTTAATGACTGAGCCCAATGACCCTCCCTGGGAGGACTTGACCAGCGCTGTCAGCGAGGATGATCTAGGACCCGGGCTAGCCGTCGTCTTGCCTGGTGTCTTTGTCTTTGCAGCAAACGTCTTGGAGCGAGTGACGGTGTGGGGGCTGCGTTTGGGTGTGTCTCCTGGGGAGCCAGTTGGAGTTTTAACAGGAGGCACAGGGAGGCTGGACCTCCGCTCAATGGACTGTTTGGGCTGTGGGGCGTCAGTGGAGTCTCCCTGAGCCTGCTGGAGCTCCATGCTGGAGGACTTAGCACCCAGGGGGGTTCGAAGGCTCATGTACATTTCAATTTCCTCAGCCAGGTTGCGGGACACCACAGCAGGCATGGAGCGTGGCGCCTCCTGGCTGGTAACAGAAGCAGACTCTTCGTTCTCCGAAACCAGGAGGGAAAGTGGGTCAGCACCCGCCTCCACGTCCGCCCTCTCCAGGGCCACTCCCCGCGCTCCAGACTCGTCCTCCTGTGTTTCAGTGTGCTTCCTCTCTCGTTTCTCTATTTTTACCTCATTCCCCTCCACCCCTTTATCAAGTCCCTTTCCTTCTTCTGGTGCTTCCTCTGTTAGCTTCCCCAGGGTGAGGCCCTGATCATTTTCAGGCTCTTCCTCCAGGTCTTTAAAAAGTGCTTTGGACACACTGTTAGGTGGTGGACTATGACCAGCAGAGAGTGCTGCAGTCAGGATACGGGCATCGGCACCCATCTGGCTGGCCATGTGGTCCACGCCTTTCTCCAAGAGCATTCCAGCACGGGTTTCAGCGGTGAAGCTACAGCTGCGTTCAGCAAAGGCTTTCTGCCGCTGCTGTTGAGACTGGTTAGCTCCATCCGCAGAAGCCACTGGGGCATCATCGTCAGGTAGAGACACACTATCGTTATTGCTTTGCCTCCTGAACAGCTTTCCTGTACCTGCAGAATATGTACAGATATAGTTAGAATTGCCCAATTTCAATTTTAATAATTAAACTTATAGTTGATCAGTTTAATTTGAATGGAAAAAACTAGCCACTATGAAAAGTCATAAAAGTGCCAAAATTGTTGTAACTCTTCCTCCTCACCCGTTTCCCTGCCAGAATCAAAGCTTCCTGTGGACAGCTTCACAATACTAGGAACAGACGAGGGCACATCAACAGGACTTGGGGGCTCTGCCACTGCTACCGCACTGTCCACTGAGCTGGAAATGTCACCTCCTGGTTAAAACAAAAGCACATAATCAACATACCGACAATCTGGTTTGTGGTACAACTTACAACTCTAAAATGCAGAACTGGATGAAATGTTATTATTTGCTATATGCTACACATTAGATGAAAGTTGTTTTTCTTACCATTATTTTGTGCTTTGACATTTTTTCTGTCTTCAGTGGAAAGGACAACTGCGTGCGAAGGCTCTGGCAGCTCCTGACGTAACTCATCCTTGGAGCCATAGCCCTGATCAGACTGTCTGCCTGTGGATCACAGAAACAGACATTCACATCAACAAATGCTCTCATTTTTAAAGAGGATGTGTTTTAAGGAAAAATCAGCATTTTGCCATGTGGGTCTTATTTTCATGGTTTTGTCTAATTTTGCTTCTGGTTATGGTAACATTTTACTCACCTACTTCATTGCTGAGATATGGGGACGCAGTGACTTTGCTTGACAGACAGATTTAAGCTTAGATAAATGGGTTTAAGTGAGGATTTGTTTTACAACCTTTTCAACTTTGCAGTCAGGTTGACAAGACTGGTGTTGTAGCATCTCCAGATCTCAGCAATGGCCCAAAAACATACAAGCAATGTGCTTTCTGACTCTGGATTTAAAGCTTTAGACCTGCGGTACCTTTCGGAAGTCAGTACCTGTACTACAGTGGTTGTCTGTTGAGTCTCCCATGTCGTGGCTGTGGGCAAATAGGTTATGTTCCTCACCGTTGACTTCATTTGAGCTGTCTGCACTTCCATGACTCAAACGGTCAGCATCAGTGACTGATGATCCACCTATAGATGCAGCTTCAGACCGAAAGAAAGAATACAGTGAGTAGGAGACAGAATGAGAGAAAAACAAATCATGTCTGGTGCAAAAATGTCCCTGGTTATGCAAACACATGTCTGCAATTAGTTCTCTGGTATCATTCCCACCTGTGGTAGAAATTGCTGGTTCCTTCTTGGACGACGTACGGTCTACAGCATGCTTGAACTGGGTCACTCCACGCAGCACATTACGAAGCTTGGTCCACATAAAGAGGCCGCTGCGGTTTCGGCTCGGCCACGGGCTCTCTAAGACAGCCTGCAGAGGGAACAGATTGAACTATGTCAGCCTCCAAATTGCTGTTGTTGTGGCTTAAAAATATATACTTAAAGTGAAATATTTAAGAAAATGCTAGTGCAAGTGATCTTTTGAGCTTTTGGTATCTCTTTGCAAGCTAGAAATATTTCAAAATTGTTAGGCGGCATATGACCTTGTTGTAGTATCCATATGTGATGGCGTTGGGATGAACTCCAGCTTTCTTCATCTCAACCAGGACTCGCACAGCCATTACAGGAAGACCCCAAAGACCACAGAGCTGCATCACCACTCTGTAACACACCTGAAAGCCAGAGAGAAGAAAAAAACATTAAAAATATTAATCAGTCTTGGATTTGAACATTTTCCAGTCCATAAAAAAAGTACTATAAAGCCTGTACATGAAAATGATGGTAAACATTATATTTATTAGTGATAAATAATGTGACCGTACCTCATCCAGCACCTCCACCTCAGTGGTCCTCATCTTTAAGAGGACGTTGTACGCCTGTTGCATGGCTCGGCTTTTAGACTTGGCCAGTCGTACACCTGCTGGCAGGCAGATGAACCACAGGCTGTAGCAGTGACTGAACAGGCAACGGGCCCACAGCGGAGGGTTTGAGTAGAAACGCTTGGCCATCTTGTATGCTAGCTTGATTTCCTGTCAGATAAAGCAGACATTTAGAACAGTTTTACAGAAGATGCAGGGAGTGACAAATTCATTTTTGACACAAGTTTGGGTTGCTGCAACACCCAGTCCCTTACAGGCACTGTGTACCAGTAACAGGGGTATCACTGCTCCTTGAATGGGATTATGTATGTATGCACCTGTTTCGTCCTCTTAGCCAGTAGTGCAGGGCTGCTGGACAGACTGGCCCCCGCTGCTCTGCTGCTGATTGCTGGCCGTAACTCCCTGGGACGGTCAAATAGCTCCATCTGCAGCTGGGGGAAACGTTTATAGCTGTAGGATGAGAAATAGGTTGTGAGAAAAGCATCCCAATGCTGACAAATGAATTAAAAAGCCAACGAAGGATAGTTGTCACACATTTTAAGACAAAATAACATTAACAGCTATTATCTTTTTTTTTTTTTATTTCTGTTTGACTACAGTTAAAAAACCCCCAAAAACGTACGTGTGTCTGGGTTCAGATAAGTCTTCAGCTGAAGGTTCAGGGGGCATGACAAAGACGGTGTGCTCACTCTTCTGGGACTCGTCCAGCTCCAACAGTCTCGTGTCCTCGGACGACTCTCCTTCAACCTGCAGTGAGGATCAAATCCAGAAAATGAAAACTATGCCTTGAGTTTTACAAAGAGCACACTACTGCATGCAAGTATTGTGCAGGCCATTTCCTGTCTGATGGCAGAAAGTAAACAACAACAAGCAAATTTACAATCTATTATACTTCTCTAATTAGGCAGTACATTATTTGATTAGGATTTAAGAATAGAAGAAAAGCAGGAATGTTAATGCACCTTGGTGAAAGAATTTATAAAAAAGGGTTGAAACGGTTAATTTGTTTACCTTTAAATGTAGTGGCAAGCATTAAAAAACAAGGTGCGAAGAAATCTAATTACAGCGTACGCAATTACCTTGGTGCCCTTGTCGGTGATTTTATCAGAGGGAAAAAGCTGCAAGTAGAGGAAAGAGAGCAAAGGGAACAGAATGAATCAGAGGAAAATTTGGCTTCCTTAGTCTCCCAGCGGATGAATGTTATTTTGCCAATAAAACAACGTGAAACAAAGGCTTGTTCATGGAAGGAAACCCCCGGTGAAAGAAAAAACAAAACAAAAAACAACACAGCATGCGACGTGTACATATTGAAGATGGGACTGGCGCTGGGCTGGTGATCACCTTCTCGACGCAGTCGTCAAAAAAGGCCAAACCCGTGTCCTTGTCACTAACAAAGGTGCACTCCTCGATGAAGCGGATGAATATCTGGGTCTTGGTGAGCTGGGAGTAGAACTTCTGGTGTGCGCGGTCTCTGCTTTTAAGAAACCCTGCAGGAAGGCATGGAGAGGTTGTGGTATCACTAAAAACCATGTTTCACAAACAGTCATTGTTGATTTTGGCATGTACCAATATACAGGATTTGATCTTGTGAATCCACTTTAAGGAGAATTAAGTTTAAAAATATAGTTGGGTTTAAGTTTTCTCCTTCAGGAAATGTATTTTTACATTTATTCTTGAATGGCCCTCTTTGAAAACTAATGGACAGAGGTGTTAAAATACACAAAATTAAGAGCCTTTTCCCCTCTATTATCTATTTTCCCGGCAAAAAGCATTAGTGTACCCTTGTTATAGCAGATGAGGAAGGTGATTGATTTCTAAAAACACTTATGTTGAGTGATAGTAGGTCCTTAAAACAGACATGCCAATAAAATCAAGCATTAGCTGAAATAAGGCCATAAATTATGCAAAGGTTACAAAGCCTTGTTCTATAGCATTAGGCTGCCAATAAACAAAACCATTACCTACATGTCGACTCTCTTGTTTTTATACATCATGCTCATCACTTTGGTTATTATGAAAATGTTTTCTTATCTCCAGGTTTACACACATTTGAGAAGTGAGCAGCGCATCGCTCGTGTTTACCTTGCAGGTCATATAGGGAGTCTGCAGCCGTGGCCTTCTCGGATGGTGCCTGGGTGATGGGTTTGAGGTAGGAGCGGTAGCCCTTCAGGATGGACGCCATGAAACGGAGGAACGCTTCCTGGATTTCCATCTCCAGGGCCGTCTTCTTCTTGTGCCACGTGAAGTCTGCCTCGATGGGGGTCATGTCCACTGCTGAGCCTTCCTGTGGTGTTTGACGCACTGAAACTAAAACGCAAAAAAGGTCAATTTGAACAATTTAAATATAATCTGATGTTCTTCTTTTAACATTATAAGCCCTATTTCCCCATGCAACATTTCCTTTTCCTCATCATTATGATCCTTTAACACTAGAACCACCAGGGGTCAGTATATTACATAAAACCGCCAACGGGTAAAATTTACCCATGCACCTGGCTACAGCATTTCTAACATTAAAAAAATGTACTCTGTCATTGTATTAAGGCATTGTCTTCACAAAGGAATGTCTAAAGTCAAAATATGAATTTGGTTAATCATCACTTGTGTTTTGGTCCTCTTGTTTTATAATCTAAATAAATATCTTTAAGAGCACTAATCGCTTTCCATGGCTGTCAGTATAAATCAATCTAAAATGACACTGAAAATGGGTATAAGAAGGAGATATTTGCACATTTGGGTGGTGTGATATTATTATAAAACAACATTCATCACATAATGAGATAACCCATGTTATTTAAATGACCAAAGTAGCCTAAATACCTCAAATGGACAATAATGAGCCATAATAATAATAAACAACAACTGCACTTATGGGTGATTTAATGTTGCAACAAAATCATGACAATCAAGTCAAGTGCACAATTTCACCTAATCAATTATTAATTTAGGCATTTCAACAATGTGTGAATAAGAGAACATCACCAAGAAACTTAAAGTGACCATTAAAGCCTATTTTAAATTTATAACATCATAATGCAAATATATATTTCTTTTTTGGTTCCATTCATGAAGACAGAGTAAGGCAACAGGCAAATTAGGCTGAATAGCCTATAAACAATAAACGGTAACAAGGCAAAAGAAAAATGAATGAATAATCAATCAACTAAAAATAAGTTTTACACACAATGAATGTTTGTGAGTAGGCTAAATCATCTTCATTTGAACACGTGATTATACATGAACACACTTTGAGCAGACATTCAGCACCTTTACATTTTCCACAGACAGCTTTCCTGCAAATCAAGTGCTTGGCGAAGGTTTTTTGCAGGTCATTCTCCTCTGATCTTTTTATAATTTAATTATGACTTGTCATAGCTGTCAGATCACACACTCCAACAAATGCTGTTACCTAGCAACTTAGAATGTTTAAACATAAACCGTGTGGAAATAAATGTATTTCATGTACAGGTAAATTTTACCCAGTGGTGGTTTTAGGTATAAATGCCTGTGTTTTTAATCTGGATTCATGTTCACTGTTAAACAAAAGAAGGTGCTACACAACATTATTTTAGGAAAAGCCAAAGACTGAGGGAAAAGGATATTTTATTAAAACATAGTAACGTAAATTGAAAAACTGCCATAGGTAAATTTTACCCCATGGCAGTTCTAGTGTCAAGAAGACAAGAGACATAAGATGAAAGATAATGTTAATGTGATAGAAGCATGGTTAGCTTTGTTAGTATTAGCTTACCAGCTAAAATGCTTTAGCTATTGTTAATAGTTTATAAAATGATGCTACATCAGTATGAAGGACAGTTTGGGTGATTAACATTACATGCTCTAACTGGTAATTTCATAGCAACTTCAAAGCTACCTGTAGCTAGCATAAAGAGTGTTTAAGCTAGCAGTGTTTTCAGTTAAGCTAGCTCTCATTATCTTGTAATTATCGATTTTGTTTTATTATGTAAAACATATTTATTCAATATAATGTAACTTTTACATTCATCCCAATAAGCTTATTTGAATTCTTCAACTGATACATGCAGAGCAAAATAAATTCAGTTTTTATTTTATTTAAGCAACTGAATTGTGGGTAAACAAAACACTTCTTTACCAACTGATTGGCAGGTTTAAGGAAAAGTATACAGTTTTACATTTATTTCCCCACGCAATTTCACTAATAATACTATTTAATGATGTATTGCTTTATTATTTTGACTTGTCTGATAACTTTTTACAAAATGTTGTCAGTATCGGGGCTCCTTATATACATACAAAGGGTGGACAAAATAATGGCATCTTCTAATATAATGTAATCCAATACAATATCCCTGCTATGCTGCCTTGAATAAGCTTATAATATTTTATATAAGTATTTTTTAGACTGTAATAAAGATTGAGTTATATAGTCATTAACATCATTGGTAGTACAACATAGTACATATGGTTTGGTTGCATTCAACTGGATTATACTGCAGTAAGGTGTTCATGTTATTTTGTTGATTTCCTGTTAATTCTTATTCATCTTTTTTAGAAAGAAGTAATTCTCTCAAGCCTTGTTTTGCTACATGAGGAGGTGAGATGTTGTTTGTACCTGTCGCCAGCTGGTGGTGCAAGTTGCTTAGTGAGTTAATGAGGCTCTTGCAGGGTTTCTTTGGGAGGTTCTTCCAGTTGCTGTGTCTCTTCTCATCAGACCTGTTACACACAATACCACAGAGTTATTTAGCTGGAAGTAATAGGAGGGCTGCCAAAAGAAATCTGCTACGTGCTCCTGTAGCTTTTCAACGTCAAAAGAGAGCTGTAAATATACAGTAAAAAGCAGGAAGTGACATGGTTGTAGAATGAAAGTATAGCATACAGGTAGATAGTGTTGGTGTCCAGGTCCACACACACAACATCTGGCGGGGGGTCGTAAAGGTCGAAGTAGCGTGAGTCCACACCAACTATAAATGGACATGGAGCGTTGAGGACGCCTGCTAGAGAGAGCGGGCACAGGGGGATGTAGGGACACTGCCACTGGAAGGGGAAGATCATCTGATGGGACACCAGAGAGAGAAGTAGGATTACTACAACCACGAAGACGAAGATAAAAAGGTTTCACATTTAACTGTCTGGAGCTAGAAAAATTAAAAAACATCCCAAGATGTTTTAAAAGGCTCCTTTGCTCAAGAGAATTTCTATTTCAGACTCCAAAATTTAATTTGGATAACAAGTTTACATAAGATACGATGTTCTTATTGACAGTTATGTGTCAGTGGTGACAGTTTGAGGCGATTGTGACATCCTGTGCATCCAAGGGACATGGTTAGTAATGTTCAATAATGTTCACAGAGCTGGAGAATCAACAACTTTCCCAAGCAAAAAAAAATAAGCCAAAGGTTGGAACTGCAATATTTTTGAATAAAGTATGATGTAATTGCTGATGAGGTAAAAGTGCATGTTCACAAGGACACTGGATTTGAGATATAATGATAGAGTAGATATAATGGTAGATAGATATGATGACATAATTACAGGTTAATAATTATAATTACAGAAAAAGTATTAATATACATTAGCTACATGCCATTTGAGTAGCAAAATAGTAATTTCTGATGAATATTTCTGCTGAACATCTAAAAGCATGCTCATCAGAAACTCCTTCCTCTTCCTGTCGCTTGTTTCACAGTGTTTCTACTTCATGTTATTCTACCTGACTATGATCTCAATGCTGTTAGTTACCAACAAAAAAAGAGAAAACTAAATGAATAGTATATAATAGTATAATAGTAGTGATTTGCATTGCAGTTTAGTTCATGCGTTCTCTGGAATGCTTTTAAGGCTTTTGATCAAAATCAATCATGAAAAAGAGGGGTTAAATGAGTAAATATCTATTCATCCTTTCTGTGATTTGGTATGCCTTTCAGACTATGCAGGGCAGATGGGATCGTGCTGTATTTGACTCTTTTAATGTCATTAATGGAGTTAGGCTCTAATTTAGCTTGCATATGGATGACTTGTCTGGGCAGTTTAATGATTAGAAAAGAGACTGTGTTTTTAGTACACTCATAATTAATGCTTTTATTTATGTATGCAGATGATTTGGTTCTATTTTCCTCCCTACAGTGCCGGCTAATCCCAATGAGAATGATGCAATGATATTTATACATGAAAGGGATTAGAAATGTAGTATTTTCATGAGTGCTGCTTAAGTAGAAAAGCTCATAAAGTAAGCAGTTGGGCCTTGACCAATTTTTCAGGCCAACACATCTGTAAATAAATGTCTCATGTGTTCAGTAAAGTGAAGGTCTGGCTGTTCATGGCTTACTGTAAGCCCCTGTATACTGCTCATCTATAGGATAGCTGTAGTATAAATATGCTATTGTGTGTGCCAAGATTTTATAATACTAGTCATATGTTCCTAATCTTAAATGTAATCATATGTCAGGAATTAATAGGGGAACTTTTGTTTAAATGTATGTACAGACTAAAAACATATTTCATGTAATGGCTGAATCTTATCTTTCACTTCTATCAGCCATGGTTTAAAATAAAGTAAATTTAATTAAACTGAAAATTTAAGCAGATTAAACAGCAGCAGATGTTGCCAAAAGTATTACTGGTAATACTATTGAATATTTTAGAATATGACTGTTTGAGACTTGTATGGTGGAGCCTACTCACAGCCACCACAGCCTCGGCAACTCCAGTGAGCACAGCGGGCCGGAGCGAGTGCAGCAGGATCTTGCTCTCCAGTAGGACAAAGTGCAGCACTGTGGCGCAGTTCTCCGAGCCCAGATTCATCAGCAGTGTGCTGTAGTCTGCCCCACTGACAGGGAGAAGAGCAGGAAAATGACAAATGCGTCGATGAGCTCAGGCACAGAATGGAAAACAAAACAGAAAGCAGAGCAAGATAGAGGAGACCCTGAGGGACAAGGGGAATGGGGAAGAAAGGTGAACTGATGGACTAAAGGATTTATAACTGAGGTTGTAACTGGAATCAGATATGAGTTATGTAAGAGAGAGACAAGGCAACCAGGCAAAAATGCAGGCAAATGTAATTCAAAACTTATCTAAACATGGCAGATAATGATCCTAAAATAACAAAATGTAGTATGTGTGCCATTTTAAACTTTTAACAGGAATTAATTTATTATTTTGTCATTTAAATATCAACATCAGGATCTCACTGAAATATGTAAAATAACAGTATGTGTGTAGAACACTTTATATTATAACGCAGCAACCCTGCAAGTAAGGCTCGCTTTGTGAAGCTTATGATGGAAAATCTTTGTTGAGATTCTGTGTGGCGTTAATTGTAATTTGTTCATTTCTGAGGATGTAAAGTAGTGTCTAATGTTGTTAAGACAATATCCCATTGAGTGTCATTTGGTCAGTGTTGCCAACAATCTACTTGATCCACTGTTTTTTGTTTGCTAATGCACTTTTCTTGTGTTTGCCTATGCTGCCATGTCATTTAGCTGATATGACCTATATGAATAGCTTTGTAATTGTGACCCAGGATTAATTATTTAATTTTTTCATGTAGTGTTTCTGTGATTTTGTCCAACCCTTGTAAATCACAAGCACAAAGGCCGCTGCAGCAGTAGGTCACACTGAGTTGAAAACCAATCAGCAGTTTGCGTTAGCTTTAACAAAAGCCTGACAATCACCATTTTTGTGAGTTTTCAAGGTAACATAAGGTGACCTTCAGAGGCACAAAGAGGCCAGATACTGTAGTCGCTGTCTGAACTGCTCAGATCAGGTGCAAACACTAAAAAATTATGCAATGTGGCAGTGGACAAAGTCTCAAAAATCATGACGCCTGAGGCTGTTTTCAATGTGAGCTTTTGACCTGGAAAAACAGACGTGAATGAATGTGATTTGTGTAAGTGAGCCAGGAAAATGAAATGAATCCCTACTATAATATTTTATTTTCTAGCATAATACAGTGGCTTCTTTTTTCTTTCTTAGCTATGCAGCTAATAGATTAAGTAAAGAATATGAACCCAAGGACAGCTACACTTCACTTGATTTATGATTAATTTGATTAAGATGAAGCCTCACTGTACCTGAGGGGTAAAGGTGTACACACAGGTTGGGAGAGGATCAACGTGTCATGTGCAGAGAGCTGGAAAAAAAAAAGTATTCATATCAATAACAGCAAAATGATACACATGTTAAGGTATATTTTTGATTAACTATAAACAAAGAAAGAATGTATTATATCTCACCTGGACCAAGATTCTCGGCCTTTGAGGGGAAGGAAATGACACATTGTGCATGAAGTGCGAGATGTGCCTGTTGAGAGACATACTTAAATGTGACTTGCGAGTTTTGAGATCTGCATGGCGCTTTGCATCAATGTACCTGACAAATGTGGTGTAAAAAATGTCTGGTTGCAAGCTGATTCTTACTTTTCGATAGGCAGTGGGTGCGGGCCTGAGACGGACAGTTTGTAGAGGAACATTAAGAACTTGCGGAAGGACTCGAAGAAGGGCCAGCGGGAGAGCAGGCAGATGCATTTATTGGTGTTTACGGGCCGGTTTGGGATCATCTTCTTCTCCACCGTGGTGAGCAGGCCCAGCTGGATCTTCTGCTTCTCACTCAGCATATCCACTGGATGCGGTTCGTAGAACTGGATGGCTGATCCATACACCTAGCACCAGACATGGACATATGCATGTGAGTCAGACTTAACCACTGATGCTGCTCGACTTTAGTCTTAATAGAAAACTCCACTTGGTCATCAATAGACATGATTGAAAAATCATAAGAAGTAATGCTAAGAGGATGGTGCTAAACTAGCATACATACATACATACATACATACATAGTATGCTTCCAGGTGACTCAAGTTCCACATCACAAAAAAAGACTTTCAGATACACCCCTTGTTTCACTTTTCATCAGTGACAGTTTGCTTTTGGTTGCTCCATCTCACCTTTTCACCAGAAGAGATGGTTAAGACAAACGTGGAGAAGATAGGCAGAGGGTCACGTGTGTTTGGTGCCCAGCATTCGATCTTGGCACCCATGGGCAAACAAAACAGAGGCACAGACTCCGACAGAGGAAAAGACTCATAGTCCTCCTCTGGGTAACGAAAGATGAGTCCTGGAGAGCAAGAGAATGAAGAGTATAAACCAATGTGTTCTGAAATAAAGGCATATCTAAAATATCTAAATTTGGAATAATCTAATACAGCAAAACAAAGTTTATTCAAAAATGTCAAATTTGCTAGTTTCCAGAGTAGACATGCTTTATTTTGCAAATGGAAAAAAGGATCTAAGAAAAGGGAGATCAATATTACTTTAGCCAGATTTCAGTTTCTTTCCTAGTAATCAGACTGTTATACTCTGGTTTCATTTTTAATAAATAACTGTTCTCATCCATGTGACATCGAGCCTGTTGTGTGGCGAGATGCTGTTTTAATAAGACACACATTTTTATGTGAAAGCAAGCATACACAAACAAGCCTGGAGACACACAAATAATGGGCGTGGCAGGAAGGGCTGTTGTCTGAGATGAATAAACATCTGCCTCACAGGAAAAAGGCCGGCCAAAAGATAAAGCAAACATGTGTGTCTGCATGGGTGTGTGTGTGTGCACATTCATATGAACACTGATTAAATGTGTGTTACACAATGAATCGTTCCAAAGGCCAAGCTATTAAGGAAGCATTCAGTCAGTGAAAATGTCACACAACAGTGCGGGCTTTAATATGCAATGACTATCTACCGCACGATCACAGATACACAACAAATGTACCGCTCGCTTTACAGCTTTCAGAAAAAAAAATGGAATCGAGGCTGATTGCGACAGCACACAAGGCTGCACCATTTCTAACGATTCAGATTATTTGATATCAGCGAATCACATCATGTAAAAGGGCTGTGTTGTCAAGTTAAGAATTGTGATCTGGATTTATTATTTAGCTAAACATTTTAAACCACAATTATTCATCATGCAAGGAGGCCCGTTTCTACCAGGAAAAGACAAAAAAAAAAAAAAAAAGATGAAATGGTAGGAATAACAGAAATACAATACTGATGGTAAATCAGAATTATGAGATGAGTCAAAATGATGCATGCAAGTCAGTAAAAATGCTTCCTGTCTTTCAGGTCAGATTCTTATTTTGACTTATCTAATAACTTTGACTTTGTTTTACCATTAATTTTGTTATTTTTCCTACATTTTATTTTTTCTCTTCCTAGGCTTCCATAATTATGAGGTCTTGGTTTTTGTTCTACATTTTCACTTTACTCATTGCAGACTGTCTATATGTCTATATGATTGCCTGTCAGCCTTTTTGAACTCTTGTTTTCACTGTCTTAACTGGGCCCTACAAACTAATGATTACTCTAAAGTCCAATGTGCAGTACCAGTAAAGACAAGGAAATTGCAGACTTCTACATACCAATGACATTTGTGTATATAATTTAGCTATTTACTCATAGAATCTATTTACTGATAGAAAATACTGAATAATTAAGTTGCAGAATAAAGCCTTGCTTTGCTTCAAACACTAGTCTGTTTTGAATAAAATATCACACATTCACCAATCTAATTGCTCTTATCAGTAACTCTAGCACCAGGCAGGCTAATTGTAGGAGGTGAGGCATCAAATATGATTACTCTCAAAGGCGACAGAGAAAAAAAAGCTGCTGAATGAAGTACTAATAGTGCCATTAAGTAAGGTGAGCCATAAAATGAACATTATTAAAAAGGAGACTAAGAGAGAAAGAGAAAACAATGCTCAGTAGGCACAGCACAGTTGAAGAACATTGTGAATAAATAATATAAAATCTGCATGGAAATCAGGAAGCCATTAGAACAACATCTGACTTTTACTCACCAGCTTTGTAACTGATAGAATTGGACGCAGATACTGACTTCTTATAACACAGAAACACGCTGGAGCCCCACTGCAGGATTCAAAACAAGGTTACATATCACACATTTGTTATCTTAGGATTCATAACGCAAAAGTATTAGCCGAGAAGAAAAAAGAAGACCGACTTACCATGCCGCAGTTGAGGTTCTTGTCCACCTTGCAAAAGGTATGTGGTGGTGTCTCGCCCTTGCTGGTGACAATGACACAAATGTCCGTCACCGCCAGGGAATTCTGAGGCTGGACGGGTGGCGCGCGGCGGAAGGTGATGAAGATGCGCTGCGAGGTGGCAGAGCTGTTGTTGACATTTGCGCAGCGGCCGTACGGTGTGGCCTGGATGACCTCACAGCCCTGGATCAGACGCTCCTTGCCCTCGTACAGCACACTGATAAACACAACAAACAAACGGTAACAATGTTAGGCACTTGAAATTTTGAGGCTTCATGAAGAATGAGGATGAGATTATGTACAGATGAGGTCATGAGGAGAAATAAATATTTAAACAGAGAGTAAAGGAACTCTTCTTTGCCTACAGAAAACTTCAGGGCTAAATTCGGAGTGTTCAAAATGGTGTAGAAATTAAGATGGCAGATAGAGCCGTGCAAAGAGCTGGCAGTGGAATGACTCATGCCCACACATACAACAAAGCACTCTTAGACACTTAATTAATTGACTCAGAGAGAGTGCTGTCCTGGAATCAGTTGTGCTGTCAGGCATGGTTTTCATTTCTTAAACAAGCTCTGCTGCCAAAAGACAAATGACTTACATATTAACGATGCAACAGTTTACACTGCAACAACATGAGGACATCGATAACAAAAAAATCTGAGCAGGGATTTCTGTCTGGAGCAGAAAAACAAAACAAAACCAACAAAAACTTTCCCAGATGGTGAAGGTGTCCACCAAAACCTTCCGAGTAATGAGCTCAACAATCTTTACAGTCTGAGTTTTATGTAGGAGCACGTTCTAGTCCACACAGGTCTAAGCTCTGAAGCAAAGGCAGGTGAGCAAAGCCCCTTAATCCAGGTAATAATTACCTGGGATACGGGAAAAGGAAACTTAAATTCTCAAATTCCATTTTAGCAATTTAAATTTACAACATTGGTGTACAAATCTTACAAAAAAAAATTGTGCTGTGCAATACTGTTATATGACAATATGGCAAAAAAGTGCATCTGTTGAGCAAAAATAAGCAAGAGGCTGAACTGTGGCTCCACAGCAAAGATAATGTCTGGTTGTCCTGTTTTAGAACATGAATCAGTGTGTGGTCAGCACCACTGACTTTCTTCTCATGGCTCAGGTTTCTCTTTAAGCCCTCGGTGAGTTTTCTCACACACACACACGCACGCACGCACGCACACACAGTCCAGCGATGTGATTCTGACATATTTACCAGCTGACTCATTCGAATCCCAGACAGTAAAAGGAAACTCACATATCAAGATTCTCATATTCAACTTGGTTCAAAATAAACACTGCATGTAATAATTTAGTTTCATGCCTGCCTCCTTATCACTCTCACTGTGGAATGTCACACTGCTAAAAGCTACAGTTAGGGAAGCAATCAGGGCCCCACTGTGTTGGACTTTTTTGCATGACTGCAGGGCTTCTATGGCAGCATGCTCCATATCCTCCCTTTCCATCTGGACAATGCCATGTGGGAGGCCAAAAGCTTTGATGGCTGCCCTCTTTACACTAAGACAGAACCCAAAACACATCTTTTAATCTTGTGCAGGCTACACAGCATCCATTGCAGATGTATAATAGCCCTGAAACATTCCATTTATTCTGAACAGGGCGCCGGACAAACCTAAAGAGGCCAGGAGGACAGTTGCCAGCAAATTCTCATTTAGGCGACAAAAACAGAGTCCTAATGGGCACAGTGAGTCGTGACGGCGTGGAGCCCTGGGCTAGGAATGCTGGCCTCACTGACAGCAGAGGTGGCAGAAGGAAGAATGAATGATTTACAGGTTGCTAGTTTTTCGTTTATTCTTTCAGTAGAAAAAAAGATGACAACTAGCAGGTGGAAAGGAGATCAGCTGATGGGAGCGGAAAACTCCAGTGTTGCAACGTGGCCAAAACTGTTTACTGACCTTTTGTGTTGTTGTTTAACCAAAACATGACCATGAGGAAGTGAACAAATGCTATAATGCATCTACATTTGGTATTTTTATTAAAACACACAATCGTCCTATCATATCACGTATTAATAATAGACCACATAGTCATGAATTTTACATGTTAAGTCTCTTAATATTATCTCTGTTTGCAACAACACAGGAAAGAAGACAAGCTGGTGAAATCTGTTATTCAGCCTCATTAAACTGCATCACTGATTTGGTGCTTTCAACCACCGAAAACAAACTACTGTAGCCTGACAGTGGTTGTGAATCCCTGAATGTAAGGTAGCTTTTATTTTCTCCAACCCATATGTCTGTTAGCATGCTAAGAAGGATTGCACAATCTCTTAAAGGAAACATGATTTGACATATGATCTTCTGTTTATACTCTACTACTGAGGGCTGCGGCGTTTCATGTGGGTTTTTACGTCGTTCCACAGTGCAAAACTACATTAATAACACATGAAGCGAACTGAATTCCGATGAAATACAGTGATGAAATACAGTCTGATGTGTTGCCATCTATATACTGCAGCTTAATTAAGTCTGTCAAAGGTTTGACTATGCAGAGGGAGGGGGGGATCCTTCAGTGAGTGAGCACACTCATGTAACTGGAAACTCCAGTTTGTGAGCAGGTTAGGTTTTAGACAAAGACAAAGGTGTGTGGACAACTAGAATAACTCAGGTAATCGTATCACTGGATGTGAGATTTGTGTTCAATCAACAGTATAAAAAGTGAAATGTAGGATACATTTTTAGGGCTCACCTCTGCGGGTGAGTAAGTAGAATGGCAGCTTTTACGCTTTGTTGACTGGATGAAGGGAATCATGATGGAGTTCTCTGTTGATATTCAACTTGTACGATAATAGAGTGAAGCAGGAGATTTGTATCAATGGATAGGAGCCAAGAGGTGTGGCTGAGAGGGAAAACTCTGATGAAACAGGGGCGAGTGAGTGAAGTGGTCTACACACCTATTTCCTTCCATCTCTAAAAAGATGTTTTGTTATGCTATTGAAGTGACGTTGAATTTGAAAACTGTGTAGTTACTAAAGCAACACTGACAAACCTAACATTACAGATCTAGACCAGTTTTTTTCCCCAATAAGCTCTTGTCATGGGTAAAGTTTAATTTTAATTAAGGACACTTTAAGGACATATTTTTCCTCGAAACTTCTTACTTCTTCCAACCTGTTTCCATCAAAATAACACACAGGGCCTCTGAATATAACTTAGAAAGAGCAGCAGAAGATTTGGGAGTTAACTGCCTAAAGTAAAGCTAAATCCAGTGTTAACTGACTAACAGTGGCTAAAGTTCAAATAACTAAAGGCTCAATAACTTGTTTATGAACCATTGGCATTGTTAAAGAGGCAAAAATATACTTTGGCAGTATTTAAATATGAGGGGGAACCAAAAATTGGTGGAAGCCATCTTTAGCGCAGGAGTAGCGCGTAGTTATTGGATTTGCCACGAGGTAGCATGTGTCTAAAGCTTGATGAAACTAAAATTGAGACTGAAAGGGAGAAGATTTGCCAGGAAGAGATGCAGGAGGCTCCAGACACGGTGACAAAAGATGACTACAGGAAATATTTCCAGGAATGGGAGAAGTGCTGTGACAAGTGTATCGCATCTCAAGGAGAATACTTTGAAGGGGATTAGAAAGGTACAACTGAAAGATTTATATCCATTTTTTTTAACAATTCCAGGAACTTTTGGGCCCCCCCTCATACATGGTTGACCAACCCGAGTAATATCATGTTATTGTTTGACAAATTCCTGCTGACTGAATGAATGACTCAGACTAACATGTAAAAACTGGTGTTCCATGATTGATAAATTAAACCACTTCTAAAGAGTCTTTTGCTGTTGCTGGAACATGCACATTCCAAATTACAAACACCAACGTAAATAAATCGCTGACTCACCCGATGTCAATGAGAGGAGCCTTCCCTCGAGCTCTTTTGTAGCAGAGGAAGAGCTCGGGGCTCTTCAGACTGCCATGATTAAGGTTGGCTGGCTGACCGCTGTAGGTGTTCTCGATGCAGGTGAAGCCCTCGGGCGCTGTTTCACCGGCAGACTTGTTAATAACGGCCAGGTCAGTGATGGGTGCTTTGGGCCCGCTGGACTTGGTCTCCGACAGGTCCTGCTCCAAGGGCGTGGACTTCTCTGTCAGCCCGGCCACCACAAAGTAGTCGGTCACGCGGTGACCCTTGTCTTCGATCATGGCTGGACGTACCTGGGAAGCAAGGACAATAGAGATATGAAATTAATCTGGAATGACATTTACATAACCTAGGTAGTTCAGACGATAAACCCTTCCATACCATGTTTGTAGAAGATGTTTATATTCTCTGCCTACAGTTTTTGCAAAGCGCGGTCTATTACTGAACACTCACAACGGATGCAGTATTTAAGCTATAGCCAAAAAGCACACTGCATTTTTTTTTTTTTTTTTGTGAAAGCAAAGCCCTCCTATCCTACTTGGGGTAGTGGGATGGACTACACATGCAAGCATACACAGAATGCTAAATAATACTGTGGCCAAGGCAATAAAAGGATCCTTTAAGACTGCTGCACCACAACAAAGCAAACAAACTGGGGTAACACCACGGGGGTAATGAAGGGACTCGATCTGTTGACATTCACAAAACACTCTTGTCATTGTATATCACTGCACTGCTCCAAATATGTTGAGAGAGAGTTAAAGCTCTGGTGGATACAGAGAGCCAAGGGAGAGCCGCCGAGCCCACAGGAATGCTCAGAAATGTCACTGAGAGCATAAATCAAGCAGACACCAAAGTCTATAAACCATTTGAAATATGAGCCCAAACTTGGTTTCAACGATGAAAAATACAAAAAAAATTGACTCAATTTCATGGTTGGTGCTGCTGAAATGCACCTTTAATCATTTTCTATTGAATATTTTTTTAAACTATTTCTCAAATGTGTTTGAGTTCCTCTTTAATAATATATGTTTGACTCATGTCACCATATTTAGAGCTCATTAGCAGTTTGTGACTCGAGTTATCAGTTAACAATGGAAAACACACTGCAGCCACACACTGTGTTTCTTTATGCCTTTTTTTTCCATCTCTCAGCAAGAATTGCTCAAATGTATTGAGAAATCACTAACTGAAGGAGAAAAAGTTAAGTTAAGGGATTGTGGAAATAAAGAAAAAGATTTTAAAAAAAGAATGCAGTCCAGATGTAAAATTCAACTGAATATTTTTGCATCAATAATGCAGGTTTCTAATAAGTGTTTACAAGACCTTTCGGAGCATTTTGTGGTATGTAAAAACAGAACAACAGTATATTTGAAAACTACTGTTGATCACTTATGGTGCAGAGAAATGCTGTTCCTTTGCCAAAGCAAAATACGTCTTAATTGACAGAGAGCAAATGGTTTGTCTAAGAAGAAAGAGGAACTTAAAGCAAACACGTCCACGTCCCCTTCAAAGAGCTGTTGGGACCTACACAGGAAGTTCAATTTTTCCAGTGGTGAGTCAGCTGTGGCAGGAGGAAAATAAAAAGAAACGAGAAAAAAAAAGCAGCCTCTTTGAACCGTCACAGCACAGACAGACAGCCCTGGACTTCATGGCGCACATTAATATTGTCCCTTATAGTTTTTTTCATTTCTACTGAATTTTACTGATAAATAACTAAAGTTTGAAAAATGACATAACATCATGGTGAAGCCACAAGACAAATCTGCAAAGTTACATCTCACAATATCACCAAAAAATAAAAAGAATGACTGCTGTTATGCAATAATGCACAGCTCTCCCACTCTCCCTATTTTTCTTTTTTTTTTTTTTAAACAACTCCAGCACAACCACAGGGTTTAAAACGTTGCTCTGCAAGAGAAAGAAAATCTAGAAGAATACATGTGCAGTTTTAAAGTTGTTCAGTAAGTTCCAGCAGTGTATCCGTGTGCAGGAGTGCATGCTGGTGTCTACTGGCTGTGTCAACAGAGCGAGACATCCGCTGGCTTGTGCTGTGGAAGGCAGACTGACCTGCCTGGGAGGAAAATTATTTAGCCACGGCAAGACAGCAAACAGCCGGGACAGCCGACTCACTTTCCGTGCATTTTGCCCCTCCCAGAAAATTTTTCTAGACTTTAAGCGTGCTTCACCCCCCCCCCCCCCCATTTGCTACATATCATGCAGGCTGCAACAATGGCATGATGTCTGTGAAGTAATTAAATTAATGTTTCATTCTTTTTGAGCACCTTGAGAACCCTTATCAGCTTGAGCGTTAAATGAGGCACAGCCTTTTGGTCATAAACTTGGCATTCTGCCTATGTGAACATGCCAAATCTTATTTGTTTGAAGTGTACTGCCAGCCTTAAAGCCCAGGTAGTTGGACATTTGCCCAGAATAAGGCCCATGTCTTCATTACTCTTTAAAACAATGTCGGAAAAACACTCAAATCAAAGAGCATAGTGTAACTGAATCAACATAAGCCCCAGCAGCAAAAACAATACAATTTTCCGTTTTATCCAAGCAGAGGCTAAATGACCTTCCACAAACAAAAGCAGCAATAAAAGTGCATCAGTGTAAATGGATTAACAGGTCACGAACACTTTTCTTTTAACATGGTCAGCTGTTGCAGTGTGGCAAGTTGGAAAAGCTCAGCTGAGGATACACTAAGTATCACATGTAAGGAAGTGGAAAAAAAATATCAAGGAAAACATTCCCTCCTCCCCCTGATCCTGACGGATCTGCTTGGAGCTTTGTCATGTCAGTGAGTGACGTGAGTACTTATATTCCACTTCCTAACTTGCAGCCATCCTTACAAATTCACTTTGTTTCACAATTTGCTTGACAAAGTAGGATATTTGCCCATTTTGAAGAATGTCACTGAAAGTTTTTATTTGTTACTGTAAATAACGCTTTTATGAGCCCAAATGGTTCCAGATGTGGCTTTTTGCAACACAATGAGGAATGCTGTCTGGCTAATTCAGACTGGACCCAGTTCTTATTTTCTGATGATGCACAACAGCAATCTAGAGGCATACTGAGTTAAGACTTTTACTTTGAAGAGATTTACTTCACTGTATCCATGGTTACATCTCACCGGTAATGACACCATTCAAGAGCAAAATGATGTTTTCAGACTATATTTGCTTTATTACAAACCACACTGTTAAAATGTGTTCTCACCGAAGGCTGGCCAGTAAATACACTCAGGCTGTCAAACCAGTGACTGGATGGTTTCTCTGTGTGTGGGTGAATTAACGTCTGTTTATAGCTGAGACAAAACTCTGTTACTCGCCATAAAACTAAACACACCTGTTTGACATACTGTTTCACCACATATGAATCAGGTGCGCCCTTAGTGAAAACAGTAAATGATTTATTGCTTACATGTATCAGAGTCTTTTATCTTTAGGATTTTAAGGGTGTTTTTTTAAACAGCCCAACTCTGTGCATGAATTAATGTCAAAAGCTTGTAAACATGACTATGAAAATGGAAGATCTGAGCAGTCCCATTACATCAATGGAAAGAGGGTTTGGTCTTCTTTGTATATTTGTCAGTTAATGCACCAGTTTTCTAAATTTGGGACTGACCCCTGTGTGTAGTCTTTTACATCAAACCTAATGAGCCATGATATCTCTGTGTCTAGTTGTTCAAACATGACATGGGTATGGATCAGGTAGTGCGTAACAAAAGGGCAGTCATCTGAATGATACCTGCTACTGATAAATGTTTTTTTTTTCTGAAGCTCAAATGTTACAGTCACACAAATACTGACCCAGTAGCCTTTAAGTTAATAACTTAATATATCGCATCATATTTGAAAAACTTTAAATTTAAAAAATTAATTTAACAGAGACACTGATGAGAAAAATGTGCTATGTAGGGCTATTAAGTAATTTTTTAAAGCAAAAATACTAAATATTCTATTATCATTTTCTAACACTGAATTACATGCATGTATAATTTCCTGTGAAACCCTCCTGCATAGGTAGGCAATTTGAATCCTGTGTGGGAATGGTGGACTCCGCCAGTTACAATTAAAACTGCTGTATTGATACATTTAAGTTATACACAGTAATTACCACTGTATATATATACAGTATATAACTTTTAAAAATGCCTTATTCAGAGATGTGTTTCCTAAACTGAAATGGTTGTGCTGACTTTAATGTACCTGTGTGTACTTTCTGTGCAGACTACATCATATAGGAAATATAAGATTGGGCCTTGGTGTGAGCAGGTTTGATGTAGTAGTGGGTCACAGGTCAGCAGCAAAGGATTCTTTGTTGGTCTATAGCCTCATCTTCTCCCTCAGAAGACAGAAACAAATAGCACTTGGTATTTTGGTATTTTCTTATTTTAACACCGCTTCTTTGCAACAGTCTTCTCTGCTGAGTAACGAAGCCTATTTTAACCTTTGTCAAAACCATTAGCCGCTACAATTCATCTTCTCTAAAATGGTAATGCTGGTATGAAAACATCAAGCCTGTGAGTCATACAGCTACCCGACAGCATGGGCACAGTTCACTACAAAGTGTCACAGCAGGGAACAAAGCAATGTTAACAAAAAAAAGGGTATCTTGTAGATCTGTGGGGTCCTGACTGAGCTTTGAACGCTGCTCTACGAACAGTCACAAACCCAATGAACCAACATGTACTTTACAATGAACATCAAGCACTAGAAACTAGGCTTCATGTGTACCCCTTTAGCATCACACATACTGCAGCTTCCATACATACACAACAACACAGATACTTCTTTTGATGTAAAAGCCCGACCACAGGACAACAACATCAAACTTTTTCATGGAAAGAAGCAGTACTTAAATGTGCATTTTACTCGCATCCGTTCTCTCAATGTGAGTACCGTCCTGATTCTGCAGAACTCCGCATCAGGTGGAGGGTATAGTGAATTTACCAGTTCACCGTAATAATATGACTTCTGTTAGCAGTCTGTTTTTAAATATCTAGGAATGATGTATTAATATTCAGGGTATTTCCAATGAACATAGAAAAAATGCATTTCATATAATTTCCTGTTTCTACTCAAAGACGGAGTCGATGGAACAAACGCATCGTGATTGTTGATTTGTTGTGAACAGGTTGCCATTAGCAGTTAGATTAGTCTGTGATGTGTCATGCTATATGAATTTGGTATAATAAAAGAGAACTGCCACAAATGCAACCATTTGAAACTGGCACTGAACAGGACATAAAACACTAAAACCTATTTTTGACCGTACCATTTATGATATCTATAAACCATACTCAGGGCTACCATAAGGCTGGGTGGCACGATGTTCAAACGTAAACCTCCAAACTACCACCACTGATACTTAAATGAGTAACCATGTTTCCATGCAAGGCCAAATAGCCACTGACATGAGGTGTGTGCACATATCTGCGGACACACATTTGTGAACCATTTGTGACCGTCCCCTCTGCCTCCCACACATCCCACCACAACCATACAAATATCTCTTTGTGACAGCCCATGATAGACAAACACTGACGCCGCCATGGCAACCGAGCCCCAACAATGCCAGGCTGCGCGACCCTGAGCTGCGAGTAGTGTTACTCTGGCTGAGGAAAATGATCTCTCCAAGTCTTTCAAGGGCACATTTAGTATAGCTGACACGTACTCTGCTGTCTGAGAGGACGTTAGAATAAAGTCCGCTCGCTCAGTTTTAGACATACAGTATATAAAATGGCAGAAAAAGCTTGTTTTATTGTCCACTTTTCTGTCTGGCAGGCAAATAAAACAGGGTAGTGGCCATAAACGGTGATGGTGTTGACAGTGAATTAGACTAAAAGCCTTAAAACTATTTTAAATAGAAGTGAACATGACATTAAGGATTTTCTGCCCTTCATATTCTCCACTTGCAACAACATGCAGGGTGGAAAACTTTTGAACCTTAAGGCAAAAAAAAGGTGAGGCTTCTTGGGTCAAATGGTAAAATAAATGCACTCTCAGAGTCAAACTGGCGGACAAACTGGTCCATTAAATTTCCACTGTATGAAGTCTTGTGTTGTAACTTGAGCCCCTGCCTCTAAAGGTTGAGCTCTGCCCCTCCCTTCCCATGTGAAAACCTGTTCCTCTGTTACTCCTGAGCCCTGAGCCCCGATGATCGAGTGTCACGCTCTTTGTCCAGGTTATACTGGGAGAGTTGGGTCACTACGAACCATGACAGAAAAATACTATGACACTGTACTGGACACATACTGTGAGTGGTTATTGTGAAACTGGTTTCTGGCTTTCTCGTGTCTATAAATGCTTTTAGCTGAGACCTGAAAGAGTCTCCAGTACACTTTCGGTTTGAATGAATAAAGCACACAGTTATTTATGCACTGCTAATTCAGCACTAGATTACGCTCAAATTAGGGTTGTCCAGTACGATGATACAGTGAGACGATGTAAATTTGTCAACTGTTTCAGAGATTTTGACATACATGCATACTGTGTGTGTATCTATCCATTTCATATTACTGCTTGTGATGACTGGACTTTTATACAATTTTTACATTACTGTGATGAGGTATCTTGATCTTTAAAAAAGGTATTTAATTTGCTGGATTTCCCAAAAAGGAACAGACCTTTCCATCTGCTTAATTTACCCATTAAGCTTCCCAATCAAATTTTTCAGAAATATTTCTGTAAAATAAAAAGATATACAGCATATCAATATTGCAATATAAAATTACGACATAAACATACCATTAGTTAATTAGTCAATGGACAGAAAATTAATCTGCAACTATTTTGATAATCGATAAATTGTCTGAGTCATTTTTGAAGAGAAAATGTCCACATTCTCTGATTCCAGCTTCTCAATTATGAATGTTTTCTGATTTATTTAGTCTTCTATGATAGTGAACTAAATATCTTTGGGTTATCGATAAAACAAGACATTTGAGGACGTCACTTTGGGCTTTGGCGAACAGTGGTCGACGTTTTTCACCATTTTCTGACATTTTATAGACAAAACGACAAATAGAAAATAATCAGCAGATTTATCAACGATGAAAACAATCATTAGTTGCACCTCTATTACATATATTGTGAAAGAGAATTTTTTTTTCCACAATGCCCACACCTAACTATAAACAAGGCCACAACCTGTGGTTTGTATCCAACTGAGACAAGTTGCTTCAAAACTCACACACCTTCTTCTCAGAGCCATAACTCAAACTCAGTCAAACAAACTCTTCCCAGTGATAGAGGAATCTCCATTGTCAACTGTGGTTAAATGTCCATTAATCTCCTTAGACATAATTATTTCAAATTGTGTAAAACTTACCACTAACATGCCAAAACATGGCATTTCTAGCGGGCCTAACATATTCTTAAAATGACAAAATGTACAGCACGCCAACGTAACACACACAGTGACCATGCCATAAACCTGAAGGAGTGATAACAGAGCAACATTTTTCTCAAAACAAAACACGACTTTAGATGCCAGATGGATTTGTCAGCGACAATGTGATGTCATCCCTCATTAGGCAGTTTTAGCAGGTATGAGAGAGAGATGCACAGACACTTGTAATATTATCTGGTCTTTCCAGCTGCTCTGTGATCGCTCATAGAGGCTTGCAGGGGAGGGAGAACGACTCAGATTTTTGAAGGTAAGACAACAGTTTTGGAAGGTGTAATGGAATATAAGCTGTCATGAATCACCATCTCTAGTACAATAGCCTATTCTTTATGAAACCAGCAGCTAGCAGTACAGAAGAGCATATTTACATTTCAGAGTAGCATGTAGCATTAAAGAGTAACATGGGCACCACTTAGACATGAGGAAAATCTGTTGCATTTAAGGTCTTTGTGAGCTATTAATAATGTAATGTAAAAAAAAAAAAAAACAGGAAAAAAACAGAAATAGATTGAAATTCAATCTGTGATCACACTAGACTTAAAATCCTGACTGGATCATTCCTCCGAGCCTCAGATTTTCCTGCACTGGAAAGTCTTGTTCCTCGGCGGTAGCACTGGTCTTAACTTGCTTGCAAATGTGCCAAAGGTTGGCTATGCAGCCAAACGACCCCTGAGGGCAAAGGAAAACTCTTCGGCTGCCACAAATAAAACTGGGGAGGTCCTGCTCTTCAAATGTCTACCAAACCTGATGTTTGTTCACTTTTAGCACTTGCCTGGTGTTAATGACATTCACCTGACTCTCCCCTTACTCTCCAAGGTGCCAAATTCAATTCAATCAAAGCTAAAAAAGGATAAAAAGATGAAGAGAATGCAACAAACATGGAAACAGAGATTTCTCTATTTAAGTATACAGAGTGGAAACCCCTTACTCCATCCCCCCATGGTCTGCCCCACAATGATCTCATCTCTTTCACACAAAAGAGCCTGGAGGCTTGCTCCCCAGAGGTGAAAGAGCCTGCCTGCATGTGTGTGTGTGTGTGTGTGTGTGTGTAATGCTGGACAACAGACAGTGCTGTGTCTGTCTCAGTTATTCCAGCAGGAGCCACAGCTTGACTGAAACAGCAGCTGAGCATGACACTCACAACTGTCATGTACTGTACCTTGCACACTGCAAATGAGACCGAAAATCGATATTCTGGGCCAGGATGTGCGCAGATGCGGTGATTATACTAACAGGGAGTGGGAAGACAATTGGTTGTAATGAGTAGGGCAAGCTGATGCTTCACCCCGACACATGTGACAAGTGTGCGTGTATGTGAGCTTCTGCGCAAAGAAATAAAGTGCCACTTATTCAACTTCATGTAACAGGGCTGCTGAAACCATCCAGCTCAGCTATGCCCATGACAATGCACAAAAAAAAGTTAGAGCTGAGATTGGTGAAGGTGATTATTTTTCAGCTCTAATAGCCTCTGACACATTGCCCTTTCAGCTCCAGTGGCAGCCGCTGACCAGTGTCTGGCTCAAGTGGCACTCATTTCTCTTGCTTTGGAGGATCTGAAGAGCAAAGTGGCCCTCCCTGCCACCTGTCATCACAGTGTGCTGCTGCTGGTGGAGGCCAGGCTGAGTGCATTGTGCCAATGAGGTGACGAAACCTCCATTTTACAAGGCGGCAACCACAGAAAAACCCACTCTGTGCTCTTCCTGAGGTGAGACGTGGGAGATGAGCTAAAAATTGAAGCCAGTTGAGCTGCTGTCTGATTGATATGGTGCAAGCTATAGTATATGTGCACATAAACTGTAGTCTGTAAATACCTGCCCCAGCAAATTAAGTCTTATCTGTGTGTCGTGACTGCCAAACTTTTCAGTTGATGATACAGGAAATTTGGTGTTTATTGTGACAAATATATGCACAAGTGCACTTGACAGAGGCAGGAAATATATTTAGGCTAACTGTTCAGTATTTGCAGATCAGTGTGTGTTAGAGGTGGAGTATTCACTGTCTATCTTAGAGCTTTTCAGCTCCAGATAAGCCTGTGTGAGAGCCTGGCATTATCATATCCATATGCTAACGACATCTCGCTCGCTGTGCACAGCCTGAACAAAGTGAAAAGCCAACGGTGAACTCTGTTCCTCTATTCTGTTTGTTTAACCCTGGCAGCTGTTTTTTTTTTTCCATACAGAGGCAATACGCAAAATCCAATTTCATTTGGGGACTGACGATAGTTGTTACTACACTTCTCAGAATAGGTATCTGGCTGCCAAATCACACTGATAACACACAACCCAGATCATGTTTGTTGTTTTTGCTACAGGATATTTTATTTTGTTCCTTTGGGCATGGGTTGTTTTGTTTGATTATCTTAAGCTATAATTGAGCGTAATGTTTTTGTCATCTCCCTTAAAACTACAACACATCCGTTTAATTTAACGGAGCTGAAACTGGTGCTTCAATTACTGGCACAGTTGGTTCAATCTTAGCAAAGCTTTAGTCCGGCTACAGCAAATTAACCAGCATCTAGCCTTCATTTATCATTTAAAATAAAACTGCTCAAATAAAAGCCACTAACATAATGAAGACATACTGAGCACTGATATTTACAAGGTGCAACTTTACTCAATAAAACATCACATTATAGAAACATAAAGGTATTATCTATAGGAATAATACACTATGGCTGCAACAAATTGTTTTTAACAGATTAATTTATACATTTTCTGAAAAATAATTACATTTGTATTGTTTAATCTACAGTATAATGACATTAAAAATAATGACATATTTACCAAAGCTAAATATTATTACTTTGTAAATAAGCCAAAAGAAATAACAAAAAATATCAAATTATAAAAGTTATCAATTTATAATGATGTGAAACAGAAAAATATGTTGTTTTTTCACATTTGAGAAGTTGTCACCAGCAAGTCTCAGACATATTTTAATACAAATTAATACAAACGGACCAACTGTTTCAGCACTATAACAGATGCGCACTAAAGCCTATTACAGAGGGCTCATCCCAACTGTCTGCTCCTCTTTGTATGCTGCCTCTGTAATTCATTGTCAGTCCAACAGCACTGGTTGCTCATCTAATGTTTTGTCAAGAAAACATCAAAGAGACTAGAAACAATCAGGAGAGGTATCTCTAGCTTTCCACTTTTCCTTCACCGACTGACTTTGGGTCTAAAGTCACACTCTAAAGAGAGCTGAGCACGTGATTAAAGAGGCAGGTGTAGTTTTCAAAAGAAAGTGACACACTTTAAGTGTTTGCTGAACTGTGTCAAAAACAACAGTTGCCAGCACAGCCGGCAGCGGCAGGTAGGCCATGCTTTCCACCAACAAGAAAAGAAGGTCAGATAGGGGCAGTGACGAAGATTTGAAATCTAGTCAAATTATTTAAAGTTTGCGTCAAGATACGACTTCCTACAATTCTAAACAACTTGGGTAGGTTGGACTACTAGAGGAGGATCAGAGTGGTAGAGTCTAGGCTCAGCAGAAACGTCACAAGACTCACTCCCTCCTGGAGCGTGACAGCCCGGCGGACAGAGAGCATTCTTTCCACTCTGAAGCGAAGGGAGAGAGGGCAAACTCATTGCCCTTACTAACTAGCTGGGCCTACACCAACTCAGATCCAGTACTACTGAAAGAACAAGACTTAAATCAGTGTTTCCTCTAGGTTCACTGACTACTTTAGGTGGGTGGGTGTGGTGAGGAGAGAAACTAGCGCAACTGTTTCCCCTAAGTTGAGTGCAGCATTGACTATTTCCTTCTAACAAAGGAAGGAAATAGGTTACCTGAGAGGGTTTTTGGCTGCATTACAAGATCCTTGTTGTTTCTCTTTGGTTGGAAATGACTATCTGGTGTTAATATGTCTTAACAGACAGCTTCACAGGTTGCACTTTGTCTTTTAGGGGAATAAAAGCAGTTGCAGTGTCAGTTGTATCTGCACTATGACCACTATTTCCTTCAGTGTCCTGACTATTTATGTTAAGTAAAAAAAACACCATTACTATTACCATCCATGGTAATGTCAGTACAATTTCAGAAAAAATGGTAAAAAAATGTCTATCACTGTTTCACAACACAAAGATATTCAGTCTACTATCACGGAGGATGAAAGAAACCACAAAATATTCATATTTAAGAAGCTGGAACCAGAGAATTTTGGTATTTTTTCTTCAAAAAAATTATTCAACCATGAACCCTTTGAACTCCGCCATAGAAATGGTCCACCAGTGCCTTCACTGGTATTTTTGCTTGTATCTACAAATGCTTCATCTCCCTAAAATCTGCACAACCTAAGCTAAAAGGTGATGTAAGTCAATAAACCATAATAACTGATAAAAGTACTGAAACTGTGTCATAAATTTAAAAAAACAAATATCTGACATGCGTTTCATCAAATTTGAATAAAGAAACACACAAAACATATTGATCCACAACAATTCTGAATGTAGAAACATGATCAAAATATCTCTCAACACAGCTAATGTTATTTGAACTACTGGTATGTGCATTTTTTAGTTTTTAAGATATGTTCATTTTTTTGAGCAGAGTGCAAAGGCGTTGCTGATAGTTTCATTTGTGGGCTGTGTTCACTTGTGGTAGTCGTCATGACAGTTCCTGTCAATGACACACACGGGCCCTCGGCAAGCCTTGCATATGAATGGTGTATTTCTCCCACACACCTTGCACTTTTAAAATAAAAAAAATTATACATAAATTATTGACCGGTTTTCTGCTCCTGGTGCCACTTCACTGCGCAACCATGTCACCAACTTTCAACAGTCATTAACTTTCAACATGAGCGTCCAATGTGATGACACAGAAGCCTTAGCATTCAGCTGCAAAAGAATGAATGCTCTAGCTATTATGGTTTTTATGTTAGATCAATTCAAACAGGATTATGCAAACAACGACTTCCCGCTACCAGTTCAGGCCTGCCTGCAGGAAATCCATTTTCATGATCGATAATCAAAATAGTTGGTGTTTAATTTTCGGTCAATCTATTTATCGATTAATTGACTAATTGCTGCAGCTCTAATCAGCATCGGTCTGGCTTCAAACCCCTATTTGGGCAAGTCAGCATCCTGCTGAAGTGTCCTTGAGCCAGACAATTAACTCCTACAAGCTGTGGGGATGCTATTGTGTCGCTGACATTGACCCATAATAGAGGAAGACTTCCTTCACAGTGACAAAAACAACATACAGCTAATAAGTACAAATAGGAGAGGAAAAGGAGAAAATTCACAGTTTAAACATTTTTAATAGTTAAAATGTTGACACAGTTGAAGTGTCAGTTAAAATACAAATACTGAAATTGAAATAGCAGATAACGTGGAGGTGCTGGAGAAGTAAAGAAACTGAAGTGTCAATTTAAGTGTAAGCACTGAGTGAAATTTAGTGAAACATCAGTTGAAGATAAAGTGCTGAGAAGAATTCAAGAATCAGTGGAGCTTCGAGCCCTGAAAGGAGTTGAAATGTCAGTCAAAGTGCAGGTGATGAATTTACCTGAAGTGTAAGCACTGAAAGTAGTCGGAGTAAATTTTACACAGTAGAAGTGGTGGATGTTAGAAGAGCTGAAGAAAATGTTTGTATTATGTTTTGTATTATTGTTGTTCAAAAGGTGAGAACCTGAAACCTGAAAGGGTTTGAAGTGTCAGTAGAAAATGTAAGGCTTGAAAAGAGCTGAAATGTCTGTTGAAGAGAGAGAGATGAAGTTAAAATGTCAGTTGATGTGTAAGTGGTGAAAGCAGTTGTTTTGTCCTTTGAAGGAATAAGTGATGAAAGCAGTTGAAATGTCAGTTAACGGACTAAAAGATCTGCACTAATGTAGCATAGCAGACGTGTCAGAAACACTCACATTTGTTACTTCAAGAAATACTCCTCTCACAGTCCCACAGAATTAATAACTGGCTTTCCTCACACTTGTCAAAATCCTATTTGACTTTTGCCTAGGCAACTGCAGAGTCCTTCATCTGCCTGTTGCTACTGCCTTGACCAATCCACTTCCTTTCCTCACCTGACAGAGCCTTTGCACGACCAGCGTCAGTGGCAAAGTGCAAGTTCAATGTACACAAAGCCATGGTGCAGCTATGACCCACTTTGCACCTGTAGGTGGAGGCTACATTCGCTCCACTCCCCTTTTTTCCCAAACGGCTGTCAGGTCAAGCCAAGGTCAAGAAGGAGATTTTTCTGCTATGTTTACAAATGTCAAGGGCTCAGTGCTTCTAATAGCAAACGTCTGGGCTGCTGATGCAATTCTGCAAGAGCTATTCCCCACAATTCTCTCCCTCCAGAAACCTTGATTATTCTGTAACATCTCAGGTGGTAGAACACCTAAATGAAAATATGAATGCAGAAGAGGAAGTGCCACCCCTCTACTCTGCTGGGACTTGTGTCATGGCTGTCATAACAGGAACATCACATGCATGCCATGAATCACCATAACGCTGTTGGGAAGCCGGAGCAGGGAGTACTCTGCTGCCCTTAGGGGTTAGACTACTGCTGGCTGGCTGGCAAACAGTCAAGTGCTGAGCCACAGATATGTGAGCACCTTAGCGTTGCATTCAATGGCATTTGTGCTCCCCCCAACACACACACACACACACACACACACACAGCCACAAACCAACACAGGCATCTTACACAACTCCATGTCCTCCTTGGCATGGGGTCACACAAACAAATGCAGACATGGCAAGTTCAGAAAGAAAAGTCTCTGGATAAAAAGCAACCACCATGACCAAAGGGAAGTCAGGTTAACAGTTCCTTATCTCGGCCACAGCTCTGACTCTTTTAAACTGCAAAATTCCCCTGCTAGAGTCATTTTTTCCTACATATATTTCTTTGATTTTAAGCAGGAAATCCAGCCTGTGAGCTGGCAAGTGTGGCAGAGAGCAGACACCTGCAAGGTTAGACAGGCTCCAGGAGAGCAGAGTCTGATTATCTGGCGTCAAGGAGGGCCCGTGAGGAGAGAGGAGGGGGGGTGGGGGTGGAGGGGTGGTGTTATATTCCCAACTGTTGCATCCGACCCATAACTAGGTCAACTTTCATGCAGGAAACACGACATGATCGCGGATATAACAAAAGAAATGTCCTCCTGTGATCAGCCCTGTGCAGTGATACGTGGCTCTCTCTCTCTCTTTCCGTGGTTGGATAACACACACGATGGAAAGTGTAGAAGCCCCGCAGCAGCGCAACACCAGGAAAATGTACTTTCAGCACTTCTACGCTGCTAAAGTTACCTTCAAATAGTTCAACTACATGTAATAATACTTACAACAAACTCAGCTTAGTCTCAGCTATCCCCACACCCGAAAATATGAGCACTTACCAGCTGTTTACACTGCAGCGAGAGACAATGTTGACATGTAGGCAACTTGCTGTTTTTACCCGCTTGATATATTCCGTATTTCTATTTGTGCAAACGGAAACGTGCTAAACCAGGACGGTGCGCGAATAAAGCAGTCCTTTAGAAACTTTGCTGGCCACTTTCTTCACCACACTTTCACCTGAAGTTGTCGGCGGAGGCAGGCGCCATGTTTGTGTCTGCGCTGATAGTTTTGTTGGCGAGCTTTCTTCCTAAACGTCTCTTTACAGACTGGAACCGCCCAGAGAAGAGGAGAGGCTACGGCCCCTGCTTGCAAACTGACAGAGGGGAGCACGAGCGCTGACAAGCACGCGCGCCGGCGCGTCTTTTCAAAGTAAAACTCCTCACTGACGTTCAAATACATTTTCAGAGAAAAAGCAATTTATGTAGTTACTGAGAAAACATTAAAGGGTAATTTAACACTGAATCACAGAGAATAGAAAGCTGTTGCGGCTCTGTATGTCTCATTCACCTCAAAACAGTAAAAACACGTTGTATGTATATTATGGGAAATGTGTTACTTGGCACTTTAGCGGCACCTGACGATGACGTTGCAGATCCCTTTCAACCTATAGGGTTGAAACTTGCGAAAAACAAGAAAGGCCCCCTCTAGAGCCAGTATTTGATTTGTCCGTTCTAGGCTACTATAGAAACATGGTGGTGCAACATGGCGGCCTTCATGGAAGAGGACCCGCTCCCTATGTAGATCATGGATGTATTAGAAGAGCTGGATATCAGACTAAAAATGGCGCCCATTCAGTCCTATAGGAATTGCTCGCCTGGCGCATACGCCAAAAAAGTTTCTAGCTTCCGGGTCTGTTTCCGCGTTGTGCGGCCCACTGAATATGCGCAGTAGTGTTTCACCCGCTGGCCCCGCCCGCGAGCTCCCGCTCGGCCCATAGACTTACATTGTGATGACGTCAGGGATTTTAAAGTTTTACAAACATAAAACCCCCATGGATCAAAAGTTCATAACAGAAAGAGTCATAATTGACGTTGTTTGCAGTTCGAGGGGCCCTGTCAACAGTTTTATAGGCGTCTCTTTTACAATGGTGGTCTATGGGGAAAATCCTTTTTGGGCCGCAGGGGGATTTTTTGCTGCAATATCGCGAGTAGCCACGGGGAAAAATTGGCTGCAAGGCTGAGCGGCGGCGCCCTATCCAGCTCTTATTATACATCCATGATGTAGATATAAAGGGCTCATTCTAAGGTAACGAAAACACAACAATTCTTATTTTCAGGTGATTATACATACTCATGAATATAATATTCAATTTCTGCCAATAGATCCCCCTAAATCTTACACAATAATCTTTTACTTTTATTGGATGCATTTCATCTTCATAAATGCAAATGTATGGACAGAATGTCATTGTATTGACAAAAGAGGTCAAAAGTGCATTTACTCGATTTGCCCCTTCCAATTATCCAATTTCCTGTCTATAGTGTGTATATGTATATATGGTCTTCAGTTTTTTATTTATATTTTATCTTATCTTATTTATCTTACTTTACTCTTACTATCTTCTAATTTTGAGCTGCTGTAACAATTGCACTGTGAAAGTGTACTGATTGCATTATATTGAAAAGTATTCCAAATATTTTGTTCACTCCATTAACATACATGAGGGGGGCAAAATATTAGGAACCCTTTTCAATATCATGCACTCCAGTACACCACCACCACCCACTGTGACCTGAATAATAAACATAAAGTAGGATTATCATCTTTCTGACAATGTCAACAAAAACTGAAAATGTATAAGTTTCATAAAAGTAGAATTTATGACATAGCGGTTGTATTGGATTGCATTAGATTACACGTGTATTTAATGCAGTGGCTCATTTTTTGCTGTACACCTACATGTTTTGCCTATATTTGTTTTCTTGGTACGATAAGGCAGTGGTTCTCAAAGTGGGATCTGCTGACCCCCAGGGGTCTTTGAGGGGTTTCCAAAGGGTCCCCAGCAAAAAAGGGAATCATTTATTTTCACTATGGTCATGGGCTTCATACATTTTCTAATTTGTGTCAGTTTAGGGGTCTTTGATGTGAACATGTTTGAGAACCATTACAGTCAAGAACTTACACATTTGATTCTGCTTTATTTTATTTGGTTTATGACATATTCAACACCCATGTATTGATTGGAAACTATGTGAAAATAAATTTAAATTGTCCCTCATAAATGTGTTTTTCACAGTACAAGTTTTACAGCTCCTCAGATCTATACACTCAATTTTCACATTTTTATTGTGAAAGTTCAATGGTTTTACTTCCTGCCTTTTCTGAGTTTACACAGCTGCCTTGACTTGCCCATTTTTCTTTTGCTCTATGGTTCTGCTGTTTCTGACGCCCCCCATCTTAAACAGGGAGAAGTTACACCGACATAAAAAGGCAACAGGTGTGAGAAAAACTCATTTGTATATTTGTTGCTGCTCTCTTAGGAAAAATAAGTCAGCCCCTAGGCCAAGTCTGTCTCTTATGTAATCGCTCACATTTTTGACTAAATGCACTAATCAATGCATAAAAACAAGCTGGCCTTTTAATTTTGAATTTAACACAAAGAAAATCAAAAATGTGAAAAAATACTTGATTGTATATCTCCACTGCAGCCCTAAATTTGTTCAAACAAGTCCAATCGTTGATTTATACTGTATCAAGATTCCTTGAAGTACATGCATGCAATGTTTTTTGTTCCAGTTTCCAAATGTTTAATCTAACATCTGAGAAATTCCACTACCTTCATCAATCTCACTGACCTTTATTCCTCTCAGACTTGTCACATACCTACAAAGACATTTTCATTTAACAAAAACAAATTAAAGACATTGAGTGGTTAGTACAGAAGCCATGCTAATAGTGCAGTGTCAATATTAACAGGGCACTTGCATTTTCATGAATACAGTGAACTCAGTGAATGAGCAGATCCTAGAAACAGGAATCACAGTACGATGTCGCTCTCCTACACACACATACCACACTTTCAAGTTAGCAAAGTTAATTATGTACACATAAACCATATTTTACAATTTTATTCAAGCAGTTCATGTCTTAATATTTTAAATTAAAACCAATAAAATTTGGCAAAGAAAACACTACATCCTTAACAGTGCAGGCATCGCTTAAAAGGGATCTCTATGCATGCCACTAGCACTTCATGTCATCTATTGGGGAGAATGTGATCAGTTTGGGGAGGCTGTATTCTTGCTTCTTTGGGGGTGAAGGTGTCTCTAGTGCGTCTAGATCCAGTGAGAAGGCCTTGTCGGTGGCTTCCACTGACTTTGCAGGCTCCGTTAGCCAGTCTCTGTCCAAACTGGGAGCACTGTGATCCAATAAAAGGCACTCAGGTGTCCTCTTCATGTTTTCCATGAAGGAACCAACATCACACCCCTGCTGGATCTGACCCAAATGATGACGGCGTGTGCTTAATGGCGACTGCATCGCCTCAGTCTTCAAGGAGGGGATGAGGAGCTCGTCATCATCCTCCTCGCTCTTCACATCCACATCTTCGTCATCGAGGCTCAGCAGACTGTCGCAGCTCGGCAGTTCAGGAAGAGTTTCGTTGTCCAGGCTGAACTGGATGGCGCTGCTGCCCGTGCCGCTCGGGCTGTCTAGGGTCTCCTTGCTGAAGGTGTCCCACAACAAAGTGGACTTGAGTAAGACCCCCTGCTGGCTGACGGGGGGGCTTCTGTGCCTCGTGACAGTTGGGGTGAGATTGCAGGAGGCACTCTGGGCGGGTGCAGAGGGACTCTGCAACACATTATGAATCTCTTGGAGAGGTGTGAGCCGTCCTGTGAGGCTGTCGTTAAACCGCCGGATTTTCTCAGCTTTGTCTTCCTCAACTGCCTTTCGCCAGGAGTTCTTCACATCCAGAACTTGAGAAATTAAGGAAGAGGGTAAAAAAAAATATTTACTAATTGAAATAAGATTTAATCATGACATTCTCAATAAAACTTTAAAATTTTAAAACATGAAGACTGATAATACAACAGCTCATGACTTACTCAAACTCTCAGGTGTACGAGGCAGCTGCTTCCTAGTAGAGAAAGGATCTCCTTGTAGAGTGCTGAGAAGACCCTCCAAGTCCAAACCTTTGACCCTACCTTCTGTGGGAGTGGTTGCAGTTACAGCATCTGCAAACTAACACACACATACACACACATTGAGTGTCTTAAGAATCCTTGTCCTAGTTTGCGTGACTCTAGTTTGAGAATCATCACTATACCTGATCTGCTAGGTTATCACATTCCATATCTAATATCTGAGTCTTGGTCCTCGTGGGAGTCACCTTCGGGCAAACACGGGCCGTCTTCCTCACACTGGCCTAAAAACAAGCACAGATTTGTTAAATACGATTTATCAAAAGGGAGCTGGTGAACACAAATTAGAGGGTGAAGTGAATCCAATTAACAGGACTTCAAAAAAATAAAAAATAAAATAAATACTGAAGCTGAAATACAATGCCAGCCTGAGGTTGAGGTACTGATGGACTCAGGTAGTTTCAGAATCGTCACTATACCTGGTCACTTAGATTATCACATTCCATGTCCATTTTCTGAGTCTTGGTCCTTGTGGGAGCCACCTTCGGGCAAACACGGGCTGTCTTCCTCACACTGGCCTAAAAACAAGTACAGATTTTTTAAACATGCTTTATTAAAAAAGGAGATGGTGAGCACAATTAGAAGGTGAAGTGAATCCAATTGATGGGACCTCAAAGACCCCCCCCCCCAAAAAAAAAAACAAGCTGAAACAGTACTAGCCTTAGGTGGTACTGATGGAGACTTCAGAGGAGGGGATGGAGGTGTGTCGAAAAGCCAATCAACAGTGGTATTTGCTTGTGATGATGATGATTCAGTGGTGACAACAGGACGTTCAGTTGTCTCAGCTGATGCTGGGCCAGGACTGTCAAAACACAAAAAGCTTGATTTGTTATTTAAACTAAAACAACACAAAAAACACATTTTGTACCTGTGCACAATAAAGTGTTTTTCCCCACCATTGTATTTTTGTCACAATGCAATACAACTCAGGCACAGTGAAAGCAATACTGAGAGCACCTTAATGTAGCTATTAACAGCCAGCGATGGATCAGTGCAGGGTGGTAACTTCAAAGGGATGCTATTGTTTTTGTGGCTTACAGCTTTAAATTAATTAAACTGAGGACTGATAAATCCACAGCACTTTAGAGAAGCGGCATTATTTCTTTTGATGTGTAAATAGAGTTTATGGTCTATGTACACATTTTGTACTTTTACCTGAAGGTCTTGTTTTTTTTGGAGTTTAAACACCTGCTCTAGGTGCTTCTTAACTTTACCCTTCTGTTCTAAAAACAGTATTTATGCTTAATTTTGCTGTTTATATACACAACTCTGGATAATGAAAGTCAGGCAGAGATAAAGAATGTCTGCTCCGTATCTGTCCGTGGCGATTTCTCTCAATTCGCCGCGGTCATCAGAGAGCATGGATGCTGTAGGGAGGACTAGTGACGGACAGAGCACAGCTCAGGACTGCCCAGGTATCTGCCTCCCATCAGAAGCCGAACACACCAACCAACACACTTCAAATAGTATATTATGAACATGAATAATGCTGCCGTTACCTTTTGAGGTTCAATTTATAGCTGATGCCTTCCTGTGATTTATTCTCTGCAGGCTTCTCCTCTGAGAAAGTGTACAAATGACAATTATGAACAAAAAGCACCTATACAACTTAATACATGGACAGTAATATAATCAACTATGCTCACCAAGAAGTTTAGCAGGATACTGAGAGAAGACACTACTTCCATAACTAGCTTCATCTGCCGGTTCAAACGACAGTCGAATCATTGGTGAGAGGAAGCCAAGAGCCTTAAAAAAAAAGAAGAAAAAGACAGTCAATCTTTTCAGCTACACAGATAAATATGTTTTCGTAATGTGGTTATTCTTACAGTCTTGTTAATGGTGGAGAAAACAGACAGTATTGTGACATACAGTAAACTCAATAGGTCTTGTCCCCCTGTGAAATATTATAGCGTGTTTAGATTCTTTTTTTAAAAATGTGTGACTGTACTCTGAGGGACTACTCACAGGATCTTCATTCAGAAAAGAGACTAGGGGTGTGTCTTTCAGTATATCCATCCACTTCCTGTCCCACTCCGCCTCCAACTCTCTGATGCCACTGCTGACCTCAGGAATTTCTTCCTTGGAAATCTTCTGTCTGGTGGAGAAAAATATGGAACGTGGCAAGTTAATACACTAGTATTAAACCCTTCACATTTCAGCTAGCAAGCAAGTTACAAACCACAAATAGCTGGAGAAGCATAAAATATCAATGTAACACAGAGGCACCTACCTGATGAGGTTAAGGTCCTGCAGCACACGGGCCATCTGCTGACATTTCTCCTGCAGGTCTTGAGGATTGAGCTCTGGCCTGGGGGCATGGGAGACTCGACAGCGCTCCTCCCTCAGGAGCTGCAGCGCGTGGTTCACCAGCTCAAACACACACAGAAGGTTCAGCTGGCCAGCTTCATACACATTCCCTGAACTCAACTGGAAAACATGCAGACACAAATACAGGCTATGGTGAGACTGGTCAATGTGGTGATTTATGAATTCAAAAGGAATGAACCAACGCCATTATCTTCACTCTCACCTGATGTGGGAGCTTTTCAATTCTCTCCAGCAGGCAGCGGGGAATTTTGAGGACCTGGTCCGTCCCATCAAGAGTGTTTTGGTCCACGTCTCCTTTCAGAACACTTTCCATTGAATGCTGCTCCTCTTTGATAGAGGACAGCATTCCATCAATGGCCGACCACAACGAGCGTACCTTTAGACAACCAAGTAGTTGTGTGAGCTCTTTGAAAACTTAACAGGATTTCAGTAAACTCATCACATTACATCTTGTTTTGTCCACCAACAGTCCAAAACCCAAAGACTTCCAGTTTACTATAACAGAAGACAAAGAAAACTACAAAATCCTTACATTTATGTGACTACAACAAGCATTTTTAATGATAAAAATAGGAATTTGTAGTAAGTTGGTTCTAAGAAACATAACATTACAGACCTTTTTGGTCTTCTCAGCCGAAGAGGCTCCCTCCTGAACAGAATCACTACTGTGACGCCTGAGAAATTAGACAAATTCATTGAACAAACTGGACTAAGAGTAGTCATCAGAAATACTGAGGAGGGAAAAAAAGGCATACATACTTGAGTAGCTCATCATACTTGGCACTGTCTGCTCTGATGTCTTTCAGGGACTTTCCCAGGGCCCTTTAAAAGAGGAAAACAGCTTAAACAAAGAAATGACCAAGCAGAACCCGACTTACCTGTGCAAAGGGAAAATACCATAAAATAACCAGCAAGTACAGGCTTAAAAATGCAAACCTCTAGACTCCCCAACATAATGCAGTTGTTTGCGCACATGGCTCTAATTACATTGATTGTGAACACCCCCGACAGCCACCGACTGGCCTCGTTAATCACGGCTTTGCCAACTGGTTCACACAAACAGGTGGGACTTGAAACAAACAACCAGTGTAATATGCAACATCAAGAGTAGTGTGTTTAATAGAGCTATAAAGTTAAGCTGCAGTGCATCAGAGAAAATTAGTTCACCGCAGTGGTAGAAAATAATATTCAGCAAGGTATAAGACACAGTATAACCACACTATATCAAAAGAATAAGAAGCAATAGAAATAATACAAAGACACGCTAAAAATAACAGACCACACAACAAATACATGTGGGAATTATTAAATAAACCTTAGTAAACACATTTTCAACATGTTAAGGTGTCTTAAGTGAGTATGGAAAAGGAATGACAAAACATTTCCCTCTTAGATCAATTAAGTATCTCAAATGGATTACAGCTTTTTATTGGAGCTCTTGTGTCTCAAGATTAAAAAACTATTGTAATGAGCAGATATCTGCAGTAAACATTATATTTAAAAGTGACACTGTTTCTACAGCTTGACTTAGAGCTACTTAATTCTGTTGACTTAAGTGACAAAAGTTGAATTTCATTGTCAAAACCTGAGCTGCTCTGCACTGTAATCATTAGGGTAAAGAGCTCATATTTCCAGCCTGCCTCTATTGATGTGGAATAGCATTGAGCTCTGTCCTGCTGCTAAAATAGACCACCAAGGACTCACTGGGCTTGTCTCTGGTAGTCCTGGAGAAAACGATCCTGCTCTACCGCAGTTTTCAAAAACCTGGCCTGGATCAGGTCCAGACTCCTTGCTGCCATGTCCAGGGAGGAAGCCGGCATCGCTGCAGCCTCAGGAACCCAGCAGTCATCTGGCAATGATAACATTCAAGATTAATTGCTCAGTCCCCATTGATTGTGAGTACAGGCTACTTGTACCGAAAAAAAGGAGATCTGATTATCTATCAAGACTTACCTGTGGTGAATGTCTTCATGTCCTGTAGCATGACGTGACTGGCCAAATGCAGCATCAAGCTGATAAACCTGTGGCCTCCAGGTGAGAGGAACAAGGATGCGACCACTTTGGATCCTGCATTTGCAGTTTCATCCTAAAAGACACACAGTAAAAACAGATGATGTAACTTCAACTTTACACATTTAGTATAGTCAACTGCTAAATCTATTTGCTAATTACAAGATTAAAAAAAAAAAGTTTTATGTTACACAGTTTGTGTACAGACAGTGTGTGAGGAGAGAAGGACGAAAGGAAAACAGGAAGGAATAAAAAGAGGACATAATTCCCCATTTGTGTGTTAGGTGGCACACAACTTTACAAATTCTCATTCTTACCATTATTTCTCGCAGCCAAGCGCAGGCAACTTTTCGGAACTCAGCATCTTCTTTAGGAGTCAAAACAGGCCAGCAATGTCTACCAAAACAGAGATATTTCATTCTTTAAACAATGAATCCAATGCATATGTTTTATATGAATGGCAATCATTGCTCTATCTTTACCTGAATGCCTCATGAAATCGTGTCGGGTTGAGTTTCTCCAAAAGAAAATGAGTTACTATGTAGAAGGCATCCTTGTTTGGTTTGTCAAACATATTCCTATTGGCCACAAAATGACATTTGGTTAGGGTTAAAAGAAAGATTAATTCACTTAGGCAAGCTTTGTTAATATTACAATATATTGATCTGTTAACGTTCAGAACTTGATAAACACAGACTCACGGTCCCAGGTTGATGTATTTTGGGTTGGTTTTGCCGACGAGTAACGTTATAGCCGTGTTTGGCTCAAATCCCAGCCCGAGAAGAGCAAACCATAGATATTTCCCGTTCTTTTTCTGTAACAGTGCCGGGTTCGCCATTGTTCCGAGTGGGAAGAAGCAGTGAGCGGATGCCCGGTGCTCAAAAACCCAGCCTGGCTAATATCAAACAAGCTAGCCAGCTAGCTTCGGCGGCTAGCTACAAAGTTTACTGCTAGCTCTTACTTCCGACCTTGTTTTGAGTTTGTCAGCGTACATTTAATAAACTGCTGTCGACATAATAAGCCCTGCCTGTGATCAGTTACAAATCTTACAACACCAGTTCCACTTTTAGTCACGTTTAAGTTCAGAATTGTTCAAATAAGTTGTACTTATTTTACGGTCGGGAGCGAGAACCGCAGAAGTCCAACCGCCAAATTTTCCAATAACCACCCGGATGTTGTTAACAAGTACTTCCGGTGAGAGAGTATGAAATCGTGTCCATAAGTGAACTCTTAAAAGCGTTTCTTTATTACACCTTTGATGGTAACACTGGTGGGTTTTATGTTATTCCATTAAAAAAATATAGAGAGAGCTTTCGTGGCGTTATTGTAAGCTAGGACCTTGTGACAGACAGAGCCAACCTTGTGTAGGTAAAAAGGTGACTCGTTTTATTGGATCTTAGTCAAGTACAGGCAAATTCATGTATTAATATGTAATGTACTGATGTATCAGCTTCTCCAGTATCCCACAAAGATAGTTGATAGATAATAAACCACTGGAAGACCAGCTTTACAAAGAAAAATACTGTATTGTGTGTGGAGCTCTTTATCCATTTACAGGTTACACATGGATGAATTCAGCCACAGCTACTGAGCTGGAGAAAGTTCAGCAATCACATTCACAAGTCCCACACCTGAGTGGTTCCCTCCAGTTGGATTTTTACATTTCACTAGTAGTCACTGTAATAATTTACTTCACTGAAGTACGCTTTCTCTGAGTTCAAGTGTAACATGGCAGTAGGATATAATATAAAACATGTTAAAAGGCTAAACATAGATTTCACTTCAGACAGTGTAATGCTTCATGCACATTTCCAAGCCATTTTTACATGCATTCACCCAACATTTACCCAACAAATTTGTCAAGGGGATTTGCAAAGGGGTAGAATAAAAACAAAAAAAACCCACAGGCTATGCATATTCAGAGATTTCATTTGTCCTTTTTTATTGTGGAACATACAATTATTTTTTGGTCTCCACCACAACTGATTAAGCAGAACAGGGTAATAGTAAGAAAGAAGTGCTCCTTTTTTCTAATCATTCACATCATTGTAGTTCTTTTAAAACCAGCTGGCAACACTCCCCCACCTTTGATGGATCAGATACTGATGAGTATTTAGAAATCTGAGAGTTGACCCCCAGGGAGCGGGCCAGGTCCTGGGCTGTCTGGTCTGAGGCCACAGTTGTTCCCAAGGCCACCAGCAGCCTAAACACAGCTTCCTTGTCTTGTACCGTCTCCAGAGCTCTACTGGCCACAGACAGGCACTGGGCCTTGCCCTCGAGATCAGACTGGCTGTGCAGGCAGCTGGCGTAGTTAAGCACCAGGGTGGCCAGGGCAATGTGGATGTTCTTATTGCAGACAGTGGCCAGGTCAGCAGCACGTGAAAGTACCGTTTCACGCTGTGACATGAGGAGTGCTCGGCCATGCCTACCACTAAAGCAGTTACACAGAGTCCGAAGTGCCAGCATTTGATTGGCAGGACGGCCCTCAGGCCTCATCATGCTCAGCAGGTGGTTGCACAGCTGGACTCCCTCTGCCTCTCCACAGAGGGTCTCGTTAACCTGAGGGTGGCGCACCGCCAGTCTCATAATGTCCAGGACTGGAAACACAATGTCTAGGAAAGAAGGTGGAGTTTTGTAAGTGACCAGTAACGTGCTGGTGAACCTTAAAACATTTTTATCTTTCTGTTTTTGAGAACTGCTTAGAAGAAATGAACAAAAATGAAAAAAATGACAAAAAAATATTTCATAAATTGAGTTGGAATGTTGTTGTTGTACCTTCAGGCCAGTGAGAGGCCTTCCAGAGCAGGTTGATCTCTTGGATGGTCGGGGGAGGCTCAGAGGAGTTGGGCCCACACACAGTCACCAGCAGCCTCTGGAGGCTTTCCAGAATTTCTTCAGAGAGCTTGTGCTCCTGAGGGGCACCTCCATTCAGCTCCTTCAGCTTGGCTGGTGAGAAAAGAACAAATCGAGAGACAGACAGTGAGGAAATTTTGACAAATTGCGAAAGAAGATTTTGAAACAATGACTTTTTAACAACATAATATACAGTATTTACTTTTACAACAAAATGTATACAGTTTAAAAGTATACTATGCAAGATTTTCCTAAAAAAAACAAAAAAAAACAATGTATAGACTCATACAAAAATAATCCCTTTCAATTATCACTTATGACCCACTAGAAGTGTGTGGCAGTGTATGTCTCTACAGAGACTCTGCCCTCTGCCTGTATTTTCTTATTATTTTGCTGTGTTTGGAAAGTTTCTGGACATCAACCTTTGGGCAGTGGGTGTGTAGCACCCAGCCAATAACAGCACAGGATCGGGACTCGTAGCATAGCGACCAGATTACCTCACTGTCTCCGTCTCACTCCTCTGCTCTCTGTCTGTGTGCCTGTTTGACTGAGGGCAGAGCTGAGCTACAAACACACACACATATACATGCAGGGCACAGAGGCTGCAGTGGACGGGATGAAGCATGCGTTTCGGCTGCAGTCACACAAAATCCGGCAATGCGGCACCTTCCTACGTGGCTGTGTGGAGATGTGAGCGTGTTTATTCGTGCTTTAGAACGTAACCACTGTGAAACAATCAGAAAATAATGTTTTCAGTTATCTGATTCACTGCTTTGCTGTCGCTAGCGCCGCTCCCTCTCTTCAGTCACTATCTAGCTCGCTCGACCACTGTTGCTCGCTCTCTCTCAGCTGACAAATCCTGCATAGTATGCCTGTAAGTTTTAAGGCTCTCAAAACCAATTATTACTGTGCCACTATTACATTGTTTTACACTACACATTATTACTACATGATGTGCAACAAGTTATAAATTATAACAATACTAATAGTAATGTATCAATAGAAACGTCATATCAAAATATTACATCATTAGATTAAAACATGTTACACGACTGAATGGTTTCTTCACATTGTATATAACAGTGTTGCTATTACCTTGCGAGGTAGCTGGATTCACGAGATCACAAGATCACACAAGAATCCATCTTGTCAGGCTTCAAGTTACCACTGGTGGTTCAGCCCAATCAGCTTTCTATGAGGAACTACTGGCAGCTACGGGTGTGGTTTAGGTGTGACAACAGCAAGAAGTGACTGTTCATTCGAAAACAACAATGGCAGCTCCTAAAGAGGTTAGCTTAGATGCTGCTGTAGCATCAGTTATATCAGAACTGGAGAGTGTGTTATACACATAGCTACACCGACTTGCGACTTCAGACTGCGACTTCTTGTTGTGTTTCCTCTTTGGCGCTGTCCTACTACGTCATATGGTTCGCTGATTTGATTGGTTGAAATTAGCCGTGATAGACGGTGATAAACAGATGGTTGATCCAATCACCTGCCTAGTATTTTTTGAAAGTGCCTGCCCTTTTCCAAACTGTTTAAAAGGATGATGGTTCTGTGTAACAAACCGTCTGACGCATCAGTTTAGTGTTGCTACATTTAATATCAGAACTTAAATCGGAAATTTTGCCATGTTTTATGCGGATGTCCAATCAGTGTTGATGGTAAATGTAGTCAATTGAAGCAATAAATTCCTCAGTGCGTGCTATATTGACCGAAAAGCTGAGTTTTCCTGCTTGCAAAGCCATGCTGGCAGTGCCTACATATACAAGGATGCATTGCGCACGAGCTTCTGATGCCCAACCTCTAAACCCACTCTGGTTCGAATGAATATGGCTGAATATCAGCAAAAACACTGTAAAATGTATCCTCGTCCATAACATTCTCTGCCCTCTTATTTTGGGATGCCATTTTCGCTGCAACAACTGCAAGCGTTTTTCACATTATATCCCTAATTTGGATAGCAAGAGATAAGGTTAAAGATCGGTGAAATGGTCCTTTAACAAGCCATTTAGCTTAATTATTAAACGTCTTTAACTTACAATAACATGTCTAGGGGAGGTTTCTATGCTTCATTTCGAGATCTATCTACATGTCAGACTGAGGTAAATCTACACAGACATTATCAATTGCTACAAAGTTCTTAATTGAGCCTTTAATATATATATTTCAAAAGAAAGTCATCTCATCTAGTGAAATCATGTTTTGTTCAGATGAATCTTGTTGCGCTCCACTAAATATAAGCAAATACCTGACTAGCATGGCTTTATTTAGACTGTAGTGGCACATCATCAAACCCATACTTAAAAAGCTCACCAAGGATCTGCGAGGTATTGGCTTGATCAAAGGTCACACCATCACTCTTGGGGAAGTAGATGTTGGTTGTCTGTCTGAGGGCTGCAGAGGAGTAGGCACCTCCACCTGTCGAGTAGGGAGAAGTATGATCCAATGAGCGCTCAATAGTTAAAGAGTTAAAAACAAAACACAATTGCCTTGTACTGTTTTCATACAGGAGAAATACATAGAACATTGGTCTACCACTGAACATTCAAGTTCCACTTAGCCTATTCATATAGGACTGCTTAGTGTAAGTGAATCCCTGGTCCTGGACCTCATTATCTCATTTGTTCAGGTGTGTTGGTTTTGCTTTGTCTTTCGTTTACATAGGAGTCATCCAAAATTCAGTGGTTCCTTTATATAAGAGGCTCACCTGTGAAGGGATCTGCCACACCTACAGGAGCACTTGGGTTTGGACCTGACCCTGGGATGTAACGACCAGAGCCTGTAGAAAGAGAGACAGAGAGAGAAAAAAAAAAACAGCTGTGAAAAATGCAATCGCAGGTGGTGCTCAGATTGAAAAAAATCTTTAGGTAAATAAACACACTGTACCTGTGAAGGGATCCGCTCCAACACCTGACCTACCATCAGAGGCCCCGGGGATGTACCGGGCTCCTCCTGTTAGATAAAGAGACAAAAACACAGAGTTAAGATCTTACACACAATAACCACAAGATATTGATAACTGCTACTGCAAAGAGAACCAACAAGCTCGAGTATGTATGTTTCGGCCTCACCAGTGAATGGGTCACCACCACTAGGCTGGGCTGGTCCAACTACATGTCCTTTGGTGTTCTCTATGATAAAATTGGCAACCTGGTCGAGGAACATGGGGCTGAGGTCATTTTTCTGCAAAAAGTTGTGTGCTGTCAGCCAGGGGTCCTCTGACACATTGTAAGGCAGCTTCATGGATGGCCCTCCCTCGTTCACGTCGATGGTGAAGACGTAGTCGTACTCCTGAAGGGAGATCAGGAGTCACAAGTAGCTGCTCTCATGCATACAGTGTTCAGTTCGTCATCACTAAGCTTGTGGCCTTACCTTTCCTTCGTACATCACACTCTTAGAGGTCTGTTGGTTTGAGCCTCCAACCACATCTCCGATTTTCATCCAGCGGCCGTCACTGACACTCCACTGGTATGCCTCCACCTTCTGTCCATCTTTGATCAGCCGTGTCTGTCCGTCACGATTCCCTGGAGGAAATAAGCCAACAAAACCATCTTGATCCAGAAAGAAAATGGTATTTTCTCCTTATCAGAACATAATAGTAATACATACATATATTATAAGATGAATAAGAAACAATTTAATACCAGGCTCATTGAGGTGTTCCCTTCCAGGAAGGTCCTCCATTTTGATGTCTCCAAGGTCGCCTGTCTTGGGGTCGATGGTGGCTTTGGAGAGCTCATCCTCAAAGGCCTGTAAGTCCTCTGCACTGGCCATGCGGTCCTCAGCTTCCGTAAACACACGGATAATGCCATCACTGTAGCCAGAAGAGCAGCATCAGAGTTAGCCACAAAACTACTGATTATTCTCTGTTCATCTTAGAATCTCCATCATGTTGTGTGAATGCAACATTAAAAACGAGTGAGTGAGGTGAAAGAATGATGTTGGAAACGAAAGCAATGAACAAGGTGTTTAAATATTCATGGTGTTACAAATGGAGTGAGAGGATGATGATGATGATGAAATGATTATGGACAGACTGCACATTAGCATGCAGTTCCGTTACCTGGCTCCTACAGCTATATCACCATTAGGTAGAATACAGCAACACCAGACAGACTGGGCAGGCAAGCGGATGGTCTGAGAGCACTCTCCCTTCCTCCATATCCTCAAAGTCCTGTCCTCTCCTGTGCTTACAAAATCTGATGGCAAAAGCAGAAAAGTGATGGAAAAGTGGTCAGCTAAATGCCATCTGCAGCAGGAAAACAAATGGATGTCGGTTCTATAAATAAATAAATGTAATTTAAGGAGCATTTTGAAGCACCATTGTGACACATTTGTCTTTCTGTCAGTTTGAAATTTGCAGATGTGACAAATGGCATTACATTTTCTGAACATATGTTTTCATGAACACACCTTGGCAATTGGGGAAGACGTCTATGTTGTAGATGTAGTTGGTGTGGCTGTAATACACCTGTACACATTCTCCTGTCACCAGCCACCTTCTGATACTAGTGTCATTGCTGCAAGAGAAGAACTCAGCACTGCTGATCACTGCTAGTCCCCTTACACAGTCCTCGTGGCCTTCAATGCAAGAGAAAAAAAAGGTTGTGTTGTTTTCATAGCTTTAACATATAAAGCCTCTGGACATCACACAGGTGTATAGATTTTTTAAGTCGATTATCCAAATAAATTTCCACATATTTCATTTATTCACGCTGTCAACACCTGTCTGCATGTTTGTAACTTTTTTTAGTGCAAACAAGTCTAATTAAAAAGCGAAGACATATTTTTTGTTGTTTTTTTTTTTCCCCACTTATGTCAACCAACCGCAAACACTCACCTTCAAACGTCTTCTCACATCGTCCAGCTTTCCAAAGTTTTATGGTCTTATCTGCTGATCCAGACAGCATAAGGCCTTGTTCAGGTAAGATGGCCACTGCCCACACTGCTGCAGAGTGGCCCTGCAACAATATTAACAAGCACAAATTCTGCTAAGTCACACTGCCCAATCATGTTTTCACTCGCAGTGGCTACCTACATGAAACAACATCAAATAATATTATATATGTTATAAGTCAAGTACGTAAAATCAGTCTACTACTATCAATTTCTGTTTTGGAAACCTTGTAAAGGATGAGATCAGAGCTTCAGCATACCTGCAATGTCATCATGCACTTCTCATTGAGCCAGACTTTGGCTGTAGTGTCCCAGGAGCCACTCAAAAGTGTCCCAAACTTCCCAGAAGACAGACTGCAAACTGTGGAGATAAAACATTTTTAAGCTGGGCCAGTAAAACTTTTAGAATACTTGACATTAATGTCACACATAACAGTACTTCAGATAAGATGACCATTGGTGTGTACACATCCTCAGAATGTATTGCAGAGCACAACTCACCTGTATTTTTGTGACCTGTGAGAGTGAACAGGGGTTGTGGGTGGTCCATAGTGAAAACACAAATATTATTATCATGTCCACCTGTGGCAATAAGTCCTCGAGGATATGTTTCACTTGGCGCAATTACGCATACACAGGATACAAAGTTAGAGTGGCCAGACATACAATGCATCTCTGTGAAGCCTTTGTCAGGGCTGTCAAGAGGGGGCAGAGAAAAGAAAAGATATCGTAAGTCAAGTTGCTTATGTAGGAGCAAGTAGTTGACAATTATGTGCCTGCTAACAATGTAAAAAGGCTCAATAAATGAGCAGACAGATGATCTGTAAACACTTTAAATCTGGTGAACTTTGGTAAGTACTGGAACACCCGCGCTGTGTATGTGTAGAGTTGTAGTTGAATGAATGACAAAGCTAATTTGAGTAGCAACTCGCTCACTAGCCAGCTACCACCGCTAATTCGCATTTATAACTGATAAATAAGTTCAGTGGGGGTAGTTATCGGGCCTGTTACTTTATTATAGTCTGGACGACATGTCTAAAATCATAGCTACTTAAAAATGAAACAATTCGTGGCCAACCATCGCAATTAGTTAAGTCAGTAGCAGGCTAATGCTAGCTACCTTGAGTTTGGTACCCAGACCCTTCCGGTTCGGTCTCTGGACACAGACACGAAAGCTCCGTCTGGAAAAACAGCAGCTGCAAGTCCTCTAACGTCCATTTCATGGCCGGGAATGGAGCACCTGAGTTTGTATGAGTTGGATGATGCCATTTCGCCTCCACAACACGATGAAAATAATACAGCAGTGTTCAGCTAAGTGGCGTTGCTGTCAACAAACACCGCTAATGCTAACGGAAGTTGAATTACGTCATTTGTGCCGAATGCTGTAACAAATTGAAAGAAGTACAAAATTGTGCATATTTATATCCTACCAAAAACAAGTCTCAAATGTGATTTCTTTTAAATGAAGAAGACACAACTACTACTACTATCTATTTTATGAATGCCAGTAGACATCAGGATTCAACAGCCAAGGATGTAATACTGTACTATGAAAAGAAAAAACAGAAAGTTCAACCGACTGTTTTGTTTTTTATTCATTTTACTGGAAAGATTTCACATCCATCAATCCAAATTATCGAGGTCTCGCCTCTCGTTTGAACGTTTCATGATTGAATTTGGAAAGTATTTTGAGTCTACAACTTATAAACATGGGCACATCCATCCATCAATCAATCAATCAACCATGCACGCAAGAAAATAAAAACGATTAAATAGATTCAAAAGCTATAACAGTAATAGTAGTAAAATAGAATGAAATAAAACTAGATAAATAGATAAAATAGATTAAAAAGACTAAACAAAACAACGACAAATAAAATCGATAACAGTTAGTGTGCTTCAAGATTTTTTTTTTGAAGAAATCTGCTTTTATTGCCTACCTTTTCTGTTTAGTTATTTTTCTATCTATTTATTTATTATTCTGACTTTTACCCTTTTTCCTGTTACCATGTTGACGGTATCAACAAACTGAAAGTGAAGTCATGTCCTTTATGTTATCTTTATTTCATTATTATGCCTAATAGTTTTCTGTTATTGTATTAATGTCACACATGTTGTAAGTTGTAAGGTGTAAATCATTCAAGCGATGGGGGGGAAATACACTGAATATCGTTTAATTAAGTGGTTCTCAAAGGGGGGTCTGTGGACCCCCAAGGATCCTTGAGAGGGGGTCCAAGGGGTCCCCAGCAAAATGGGGGATAGATTAATTTCACTAATATTTTATTCAGTAGAAGTTAACCCAATTAGAGAATGTGTAAGAATGAGTAATGATGGAATTCTAGACTTAATCATATCTGACAACAAATATCTTCACTGGTACGAAATCTTATCAGTTACAGGTTCAATTGCCTATTACTTATCAATTTGGGCGTCCTTGATATGAAAAGATTTGAGAGTAACTGGTTTAAAATCAATGATGGTGACGTGAACGTTCACGCCATCATCAGTAAGAATGTCTACTGATAAATATTTATTTTTAAAAAGCACACGAGGAATAAAACTGCCTGCCTCCACTTGTGTTAACCATGTTTGACCAGAAGGCGGCAGCAGACTGCTTTTCCTGTGGTGCACTGCGTCCACCGCCTACCTGCCCCACACAGCTTTATGAAGTTACCCCTAACAACCACGAGTCAACAGGAAACAGAGAATGTTGCAGTTAAAATAAAAACCTGAAGTAGCACATAAGTCCACAAAGGTTTTTTTGGGTTGTTTTTTTTGACAACTAGAACAATAAATTGTAGCAAAACATCAGGCTTATATATGAGCCTCATGTGAAAACATTCGACAGTCGGTTGCCTGCATCATAAAATGGAATGATAGGGATCTTAAGGCAGTGATAGGCAAATATCGATTGATTGTATTGATTTATTAGGACAGTGTACAGTTTTTAACATAAAAGATGCACTGCACCGGATTTTGTTCAAAGCTAATTTACATCCAATCAAAACATACAACAGCACAACAACAAACAGTACAAAGCAAAAAACACACAGAACACACCATACAAAATACAAAATACAAAGCTACACACAACAGCACATCACATACACCCACAATGTCAATTAGAAATTAATAATGTAAACTTGTCAAATTAAAAGCAAGACTACCTGTGCTAATGATAAGACCATAGATTAAGTTTAGACTCAGTGGTCACAGAGCTGATTGGTCTTTAGTAGATTTTTTAATTTGGCCTTGAATGTGATGATTGAACTGCAGTTCTTCATATCATTAGGTAGGGCATTCCACTGAGTTGTGGTTTTCAAAGAGAATAGTGACCTCTGGGCCAAATCTGGCCCTGTAAAAAAAAGTATTGGGCCCCCTGATGAAAGTTTTGACTTTAGTTTTAATTTGCAACTTTTTACACAATTTTCACAAATCTGCTGTAGATAACAAAATAAATGCAAGACTCTTGTAAATCCCAATTATTGCAGTATAACCTTGTTACATCTATACATGTTTCTCCCACACCATGAAACTATGGTTGCTATTTGAACGGTGCATGGTGCTGAAATGAAACCTACCAGAAATTAAAGTTTAATGTGTGAATTCTAATAGTTTTAATTCCACAACTGCCAATGCAACCATAACAGATTTGTTCTTCACAAACACAAATAGTATGTTGATGCCATTTATTCCCCCTCAGATATAATAATATCTTTATTTATAAAGCACCTTTAAAAACAGAGTTTATAAAGTGCTTCGACAGACAAAACAAAGGCAGTACAATGCAAAGCAAAGACACGACACAGAAAGCAATAACAGGTCTGACCTTAAGAAGACGGCAGCAGAAGACGACGAAAAACAATAGAGAGATGATAAAAAGATTAAAAGACAATAGAAAGATGATTGAAAGACAACATTACATAAATGCAAGTCTGTAGAAATGGGTTATAAGAAGTGATTTAAAAGAAGTTACTGATTCTGCAAGCCTCATCTCCTCAGGCAGGTTGTTCCAAAGTTGAGGGGCTCTGATGGCAAAAGCACGGTCACCTTCAGATTTAAGCCTCGACTTTGGAACAGCCAGAAGGGCCCCACCTGAGGATCTAAGGCTGCGGGCTGGCTCATACAGGGTCAACATATCTGTTATGTAGCTTGGAGCAAGACCCAGATGTGCTTTAAAAGTGATCAGTAAAATCTTAAAATCAATTCTAAAACGCACAGGGAGCCAATGGAGAGAAGCCAGGATTGGGGTGATGTGATGTTAAAATGTCTGTTAAAACCAGTAAGAAGCCTTAACAGTGTTATAAAGTCCTATAGTCCTTAACAGTGTTATAAATCTATTTCATTCATTCATTCATAACATAGTTTTAAATTAAAACTAAAAATAAACTAAAATAATAACGAAATGTGCTAGATGCGGCCCTTTCAGAGTGCTGGGTATTGTAAATCAATATGTGTTGGAATATTTTCCCACCGATACGTATTTCTCACATTCTTGATTTTTAATAAAATCAACCGGAAATTGTCCATATTTGAATGTAGTCAATGATTGCGCTTAGACTGTCACGACCCGCCCTACTCTGCCTCTGATTGGCTTATCCTGATATTCTTTCCCTAAATCTAACCAATCTCACTCCTCATGCTTACACCTAACCAATCCAACCAACGAAGGTAACGAGAACTAGTCAATCAGAGGAAGAGGAGGGCGGGTCGTTACTTCGCCATCCTAGGAAAAAAAATTGGCGTCCTGTGCGGAGGCTCGGATGAGGAAGTAGCTACACTGACACTTGCGCTGAATAGGACAGCATCAAAAAAAGTATGTATGTTTTCAGTTTAGGTAATGAAATCATGATTGATGCTGAATTGTGTTAGTTGGATATGAACGCGAGTGATTAGCCCGCTAATGTGAGCTAACACAGTCAGGCTACAGTGCCAAGCCCATCACGGCTGTCAGTGTGTTATCAGTGGTATGAAGGATGGGGAAGGCGAGGCTTTGCTGTAACAAGGTTTTCAGTACATGCTAGCAGGGTTATGAAAGGCTGTTTATGCTGTCTTCGACTGTGTGTTTGTGTTATTGGAGCAGATAATGCTAATGCGAAGAATCTGCTGAAAGGCAATTAAGGTTGAGGATGCTCACAAACACCTGCTCCAGTACAGCAGGCCTGTGTTCATTTCATAACCAATTCATTGTTAGATCCTCAATCATGCTAATTAGCCTTAGATCAGTCTTAATAAAGATCTATTTTTACTGTCATGTAGCAGTTACTAAGGGGATATGTCATTATTTTGTAATTGATAATTTATTGGAAAAAACAATTTAATACCTGGAAACTAATGATTACTCAGATGATGATGGTGTCATAGGCTGACACACAGGTAGGACAACAAGCACTATTAAACCTGTATGTCAAGTTTATGTTGACATACATGTTTTAAGATGTATATAAAATACTCTACTTTGAATGATAATTTATGTCTGATATATTTTTTTTCCACAAGAAAGTTCAATTATCTTGTTAAAATCCATAAATTGGCATCTACTCCTTCTACCTCATTAAAAAATCCACATCACACTTGTGTAAGTTGAATATTGAACCAGGATTGGCTTCCAAACTATTTGTGATGTCACAATACCTGCTCCTAGGTACACTCTTTAAAATGAGATTTTCATTGAGCACAGAGGAAATATCTTCTTTCAGCCAATGAATGTGAAAACAGCCTTCTAGTGTCAAACCGCACATACACGATTCTGCACAATGAAGTTCACACACTGAACTGTAGGAACAAGAAGCAAAACATTTTTGAGTGGAGGGGGGCTGTAAGCATGTGTGAGAGAGCAGGGGATTGAGTAAATGTTCACTTTGTCAGCAGCTCCTGTCTGTTTTCTGGATATCTATTTCATCAAAACTTACATGGAGATTTCTATCTGTTTTGTGTGGTTAACACACTGTAGTTCTCCGCAGGGTCCCAGCAGCCATGAAGCTTCGACTGCACTTTGTGGTAGACCCCATGGGCTGGCTGTGCATCAGCGTGGTATTTGGAATCTGGCTCTACAACACTTTCTTTATTCCAAAACTGGTTCTGCTACCACACTACAATGAAGGACACATCCCATGGGCCATAGTTGTTTGTGAGTATCCCTTGTTTCCAATATAGGAATGTCTTTGTTGAGACATCAGAGATCAAAAATTAAATTTCTCAAATGTTTGATAGGGATCACTAAAAAAAAGTCACTGACATTTCTGACTAGTAGAATTAAATGTTGTGTTTCTTCAGGTTATTACATAGCATCAGCACTCTGCATAGCAGCCCTGTTCAGAGCTTCCACAGCAGATCCTGGTCGTCTCCCTGTGGACCCCCACATACCTCACTCTGGTATGGAAACAGAAAAGCCCGCCTCACTATATTCACTTCTTAACTCCTCTTCTCTACCCCTTCTAAAGTTTGTAGTAAAAGTTCCAAAAATTACATTATTGGAGCACATTTATTACAGTGAGGAATATCACTGTGGTTATTATTTCTCATTCTTTCAATAGAGCAAAGGTTTGAATGTGATATTACTGTGCAAACATGTTAGCTCTAACCAGTACTACCGGTAAAATCAGTGTAAATCTACTGATTATTATCTCTGTGTTGCAGAGCGAGAGCACTGGGAGTTGTGCAACAAGTGCAACTTAATGAGACCTAAAAGGTCCCACCACTGCAGTCGTTGTGGCCATTGTGTACGCAGGATGGACCACCACTGTCCTTGGTAAGTATACACACACTCACATGTCAGAAACCTACCCAACCCAAAATCTGAGTTCACAGCCAATCTGATGCTTGTATTCATTGGCAGTGGTACAGTTTTCATAGCTTATCATGTAATATTACTACAAAGTCAAGACATTTTCCACACACAGTTTTGCCTGTATGTCAGACAAATGTTGACCTGCATTCATATTAATTATGCATGTATGTGTTTATCTATGATGGCATAAATCCTGTATAAATATCTTATATAAATCATAAAAAATATATAAGGATTTTCAGACTTCTGCTGAGAATATACCACATATATGGTTCTGTTTGCACAAAAGACTGTCTCTCTGCAGCTTCAGTCCAGATCGTATTAGTCCAACACTGATATAAAAAACTATACAAGATGATTAGCTAGATCCTGTTTATTTCCTTCCAGGATCAATAACTGTGTGGGAGAAGACAACCACTGGCTCTTCCTGCAGCTCTGCTTCTATGCTCAGGTCCTCAGTTTGTTCACCCTGGTGCTGGACTTCTGCCAGTACTATTACTTCCAGCCACTGACAGGACTAGATCAGGTACACACTGCAGGAAAATGATAGTTGAAATAATGTTTTAGAACTTACACACAGTATTTCAGACATGTACGTATGCGCAGCTGTTTCCTGAAAACGTTGACACTCATCAACTATACAGTAGATCAGAATAGGCATTTCTTTTTCTCATTTTTAAGCTAAATGCTTTGTGACACCTTGAAACAGTCAACTACAACACTTGTAACTATAAAAGTCAATAATTTACCATGAAGAGGTCATTCCATACAGCTTTAAGATTTTAAGATTAAAGGATGATAGGGATACACTAATGGTTTGCCGTTTTCTTTTTTCCGCTGCCAGGAGAAGTTTACAACACGCCATGAACTGGCTTTACTGCGTGTGTCAGCACTCATGGGTATGGTCATGTTTGGCGGCATGACTAGCTTGTTTTATACTCAGATGACGGGCATCCTCTCTGTGAGTACTGACACATGACTAGAAGACTTATTATCTTGTTTCAAATGATATTCACAGCCACAGTTACGGTCATGTAATTATGTCGATTCTTAATAGAGTGCAGCAGATATTTCCAAGCTAATGTAACAGTTAAGATTTCATCAGTAAGATCTATAAAATACAGGGGATCTTCTGTAGCAAACAAGGTAGCAGCATACTAATGTTCAGACAGACCAACATGACATAATACACAAAAATAAAACCATCAATGCCAGTAATGCAGTGATCAATAGAAAAGAAACAAGAGAGAGAGTCGAAGGTCAGACTGTGTGTGTGTGAGAGAGTGTGTGTACGCAAGTGTTTGTACCTGCTTTCAGTGGCAAAATCTACTTGTAAGATATCAAGAATTGCCTTCTTAGCATCCTTGATGACATAACAAAGAAAAAAGTCTTGACATGAAATATTTTATTTACAAATGATTTTTATTAAAAATCAAAGTAATTTACAAGCTGCCATCAAACTCTTTGGCAGAGTGTTAATGTCAAACAAGTCTATACTTACTTTAGCCCCCATGCTGAGGCGAGCTGATATTCAGAAAGTAGGTGTGTAAAGACGGAGCTGTCAACAGGAGCAAAAGATTACTTGAGAAAAGAGAAACAGATAAATGATGCTCACACCATGTTTTTGGCTGATCATGTGACTCTTCTAGCAAGGTCCTGAATAATCCTGTTGGAGAATATTTTGTGAAATAACCCCACTAATTCTGCATTGTCCTTTGCCTTTTCCCACTAACAGGATACTACCACCATTGAGAAAATGGCTCAGTTCTCAAATGAAATGTGAGTCTGCTTAACTCCTAGGCTGCATGTGTGAAAGGGGCTTAAGTCTGTGCTAATGTCAGAAATAGTTTGCAGTTGTATTAAAGGAACAGTTCAACATTTTTGGGAAATACACTTATTCGCATTCTGGCAAGGTGTTAGATGAGAAGATTGATACCACTGTCTCTTATCTTCTCAGCTTACAGTTGGCAAGAAAACAAATAAGGGTATTTCCTAAAATGTTGAACTATTCCTTTAAAATGCTCTCATAATATATGTTTAAATGAGTGTGGGACTGACTTTTTTCTTTATAGCTATGGGGCAAAGAGATCCTGGCAGTGGGCGCTAGCTGAAGTTTGTGGCACTCGCTGGAAAGTCCTGTGGTTGATCCCGCTCCGAAGCAGGCAGGCGCTTCAAGCCAGCCACCACTTTCGCACCCACGTGTAGGCTGGTAGTGCTACAGTACCTCCTACCTGCACAGATGGTAGGTGCTGCCATGTTCAGCCAGATGAAACACTGTATACACACTTAAAGAATCCATCTGCTCGCCTTCACTGTCCTCTTTTGTGCTATGGGAGCTGGGCAGCAGTCTTGGTTTGTCAGTGGACACTCGAAGGTTTTTTTTTTTTTTTTTTTATTATAATTTTTATTGCCTTTCTCTACAAGGCCCAGACTGGCAGTGAACAGGGTCAAGAAACGCCTAGGTGACTGATTGGAAGATGTTGCTTTTTTACTCACTGTGACTGCTACTCTCAGCATTTGGAAACCACTTTGATGGCTATTTGCATCAGAACGATGGAAGTCTTTACCTGAAAGCAGCTGGCAAAAGGGACCCTCTCAGGTTACTTTAATAAAGAGCCTTTACTACTGACCTTTAATCAACTAAAGACAAAACTAGGCTAAATCCAGTGTGTCTATTAGAAAGGCAATGTTTTGTATAAAGTTTGTGCCTTGTTTCTTTTAACTATGTCCTTCTTATTTGTCAAGCATGAGCAGTGCTTTTGCTTAATGTTTTCTGGTTGGTGATCTTCCAGTGAAATAAGACTAGTTCGGAAATTTCCTATGAAAAGCAAAGGGATAAGGCATCAACTGCTTTCCTTTAAATGGTAATCACATGATGATTCATGAATGTTTTCTTGCATTACTCTGTGAAAGTTTTATCTGTAAAGTGATGTTTTATCAAGCATGGCCACAGAACAAAGTTGATAACTTGAATACTGACATGTGTGACAGAGGACCAGCCAGGTACGGAGATTTGTAATAGGAAGCAGACAGTTAACACTACACCGTGCCATGATAAAAAAAAAAAGTAGTTAAAAATTAGAAACAAGCTTATACAATCAACCGTAGACTGTAAATGTAGTAGTTAAATTTGCTGTATAATCAAGTTGTTTCTCTGAGTATAACGAACATTGCACAGCCAATTAATGTCATAACCTCATTCATCTACATGTCTGTCTTCAGAGATGTAGTGAAATCCTTATTGAAGGGATTCAAGTCGCAAATACTGTTCTCAAAGCGCAACGTAAATGAGTAGTTTGACATTTTGGGAAAAATGCTTATTAGTTTTCTTGTCAAAGATGTGAAAATCGATACCACCCTGTCCTTAAAATACAAGGCTACAGTCAGCAGCTGTTAGCTTAGTTTAGCATAAAGACTGGAAACAGCTAGCCTGGCTCTGTGCATAGCTAACAAAATCCACCTACTGGAACCTGTAAAGCTCACTAATTAACACATTTACATCTTGTTTTTTTTTAATTTGTACAAAAACAGGAATGTAAAAACGACAAGTTGTGGTCACATTATGTGCAGGGCAGACTACACCAGAGGTCACTGCTCCCGGCCAAGAAATAGTTACAGCACATAACCTCCAATAAAACTGCAACTTGTCTTTCTTTACACATTGTTTTTTTTATATGGATTAAACAGCTAACATTCTAGTTAGTGAGCTTCACTAACTGGCAGAGATTCACCCTTTTTCCAGTCTTAACTCTAAGCTAACCTAAATGCTAAGCTAAGCTAAAGCTAATGAGAGTGGTATCGATTGTCTCATCTAACTCTCACAAAAGCAAATAAGTATATGTCCCAAAATGTTGAGCCATTGGTTTAAATAAGTCTGTTAAGCTTAAGCTTATTTAAGTTGGATCAACCATAGCACTTACAATGTGTTGGTGCAAATGACTTTTGAACAATTGTCTTCTATTTTACACTCCTGTCAATATCATTTGTGATTTATACTTATCATTTTAGTGCTGTAGCAGTCTTAGTCAGGTCTTAAATATGTCTGAACAAGTGGCTTTATAAATATGATCAGTAATACAAACGCTACCAGGTTAGTCTACTTGTGGTGAGCTAGTTCACACAGGACACAACACTGAATATTTATTTATGGTGGTTTTGTTGTAATTTTATGATACTATTTAGAGATTTTATTGAATTCTTTAACAGGACCTTGAGGGAGAGGGTGATTCAGTAAATATCATTACTAGCATAGCGTGGTTATCATTGTCTTTAATACTTGGCAATCTCTTAGCTAATGTGTACGTAAACAATGCTTGCCATGTGGGGGAAATATAACAGTATCCAAGTAGTTTTAAGTGCCTGTTCAGGTTTTACTTTTGCTGCCAATTCTCACACATCATCATCATCAGATTAGTCTCCATACAAGCCAAAGACCTGGGGAAATGTTGCAATAGTCAGCGAGCACTTAATAAATGCATGTTTCACCAAATTTCTGGAGGTAGCGGTTTAATATTATGCACTGATTTTCACGTTAACACACAGTCTGTTTTGCTGCATTAGTGATACTCTTGAAAGAACGTCTTCACTTGAAGTTTGTTGTTTTATTTGGTGTGTATCCTTTATTTTATTCATATTTTATATCAGATTGTGTTTGTTGATAACTTTGCTAAGTGTTTTTTATAACTCTGATTCAGGTTCTTGGATGTTTATGTGAACTTGTTTTTTTGTTTGTTGGTGGGTTATGTGAATGTGTGTGATTGACACTAAAAGAAAGGGAGGGTACTGATAAATCACATTAACAGGTTTGTCTTTTAATTTCTGAAAGCAATAAGCATTGTGTATCAGTAAAGCCATCCTTGTTACAGCAGCAAGCAGTGGAAATATATTTAGAGGTATATAAACTGAGTGGATGGGCTTCAGTCATTACACACTAACAAGTGATTCCTGGACTTGAACATTATGTCAATACTTCTGTAACCTCAGCCAAAACTGACACTACTGTTAGCTGCTGTGTGTGTTCAATCAGCAACATGTCAGCCTTAACACCTCATGTCATAATAACAGAGTTAGGTCTTCAGAGAGGCTGTGCTCACTCACTTCCCCTTACAGACATTACCTGGCGTCCCACAGGGCTCCCAGTTTGGACTTCTGCTGTTTTGTTTTCTTTGTTCATTTCTTCTGTTTTGGAATGTGTTTTCAAGCTTTATTTTTTGGAATTCTTGATATACATGGAAACCTCAAACACTGGAACAGTTTTTTGAATTAAGTTAATACACGATGAATATGTTATTAATTTCTTTATGTCTAGCCTATGGTAAATTGTCTATTAATCATACTAGAATGCTGTAATAATTGTGGTTATTGAAATGATCATACAGGTATTCATATTCTAATAAATTAGATTCTGAGCTGATTCTTTTCTTCTTTTTCAACGTGTTGTTTAGCGACCTCCATTTTGGAAGCAACTGAAGTTCATACAGAATATAATGAACACAGATTGCATATTTGTTCAGTGTATATCTTTAGGAAGGACTCTATATTGTATACACTATGTAGGCTAATTATTAGATTAATATAAGATTAGATCAATCTTCGCTTTAGACAAAGGAAAATTATTTTTTAAAATGAAAGACTAAGAGTATATAGCAACATCAAAGTCAGGTTTCCTTAATGCCTCATTTTGTTTGTTTCTCTCAGTATAATTACTATGTGTCAAAACAAGCAGCAGCTCAATTGTCTCATACCAAATGGCCATTGTCCTGAAAAGTTCTTAAATCTCAGTGAGGCGTGTGTAATGTGTGCATAGCCGTGAACATAATCTATGTGTGTTGTCTGAAATGGTTGTATGTTTTTAACATGCTCTGAACACACACACACACACAAACATACTGTATTGCCCTCAACAACCCCAAATGACTTGGGCTTATTCAACCAAAAACCTGAAGAGTTCAGTATCCCTGACTAATGTAGGCTCAGCTTAGGATGGAGGTCAAAATGTTTTTTTTGTAGTGTCACGATTTTCTTACACAGGCAAACTAAACTCAAAAATGTTCCTATGTTAATCCAAATAGGTTGCCTTACTTTCCTGCAATTATAATTAGTTTGACATTCTTTAATTGGGATACTCTACCAAAAGTGTCCCTAAAGGACACACGTGAATCCCAATTTGATTATCATTCAAATACAAAGTCTCCATTAAATATGATCAAACATAGCAGCATGATTATGGCTGGGGTCAGATCTTGATGTTGGTGCTTTACAAAATCTTTCAAGATAGTAAACGTGGATTAGTGCAGATAAATTTAAAAAAAACATAGACAGTACAGTCCTGAAATAAAACCTCAGTTGTTCTTTTTGACACATGGCTTCTCATCTGTGTGCAAATTATTATTTAAATGAACCTTTCTGATATCAGTCACTAATGATTCAAAAACATCTAGCCAGTTCCTCTGAAGAACAGAAACACCAGTTTTATTGAACTTGTACTTGATGTGAAATTTAATTTGTCAATTTAGGCTTTGGGATGATAAAGTTGAATCCAGTCTAGATAATAGAGGCAGCCTGGGTTAAATGTGCTCCTAATCTCTTATAGTGGTTGCTCAACTGGACTAATTAAATAAATGACCACCCGCTAGTTTTATAGTCTATGACATCTGGCTGAACAAAAGAAATAATTAGCCACATGCTTGATAAACATAAACTATGCTTGGAACAGTTATCTCTCAGATATAAGGCTGTCTACCTGTCTAGGATTGGAGTTAGTGGCTTGGCGTGTTCTTCTGCCATTTTGCCAAGCCTAGACAAGGATTAAGTCTCGGAACATAGAATTTATTATCTGATCATTAATTATTGGTTGCATGTTCATTTTATGTCCATATGGGACATATATCCTATATGACATGATGATTAGGATTCTCTCCAACATCAGTTATGCCTTGCTTAGACAACTTTTTCAAGGAGGTATTGCTTTAGTAAAGATCCCACATATTTGACTTGCAACCATTTGTAGTTTTCTGTGTCCTTTAAAAGACACTTACAAACCAATCAGCTGTTTAAATCTTTAAAATTAGTTTTTTCACTGACTCTCTGATTCCATTTTGACTTAATAAGAATTATTTTCATATTATATTTCATTAAAACTAAAGGTATAATTACATTTGTTAGACCTCAGCGAGTCATGTGTGTGGGTTGCCAGTGGCAGGTGTCTGCTATTCGTTCCTCCATTTTTTAGCTCCGCAGCTGAACTTTCTGAACATAGAGGTATTGATTGGCCTATTGATTTTCAAATAAGCTCTCATTGTAGAGAGTAGAAATCCAATTAAAAGTTGAACTTGAAACAGTTAATCCAATCAAGACAATGAAATGTATCGATTTCACCCTCAAAATCAATAAGGTGCACACGGCTCTCGTGTGTGAGCTGGGCCCTGCGAACGTTTTCCTTTCTCCAAAAGCATGAGGCACACATTGGGTATCAGCTGAATAATATGTCAGGAATGTTTTTTATCTGCTAAACTATTTTATTTAATTTAAGTGATCAAATTCTTCAAACTGTGTTAAACTCTGTTTTCTGTTGACATTTGCTTTTATACTGATCTTATTATGTATAAAAGTGGTAACCCTTTCCTTTGCCACAAACAAACAAATATGTGTTTTCATATCTGAAGGAGGCAAAATATGGAAATGACCAACATTGTTCTTATACCAAATAAGTAAATATTTCATGTTTTACAAGTTATATGAACACATATTGCTTTTGTCATTCACAGACAAAGAAATGTACAATATTTGATTGATGTATGGGATCAATAGGGAGGGCCCCATAGAGGTCAAACTCCTTGTCAGACCTCTTATAAACAAATATATGAAACTCATAAAACTCAAATAACAGAAATTCAGATTACACTAATGTGATACTGTCAACACCACCCACACACACCACATATGAACATACATTGCATTAAACCATGTTTTACAGAACAGTTTTAATACATAATTTTGTGTAGCGGACTTCTGATACATGTCATCAGTTCAAAATCATGTTCATACAATTAGAAAAAGCCATGTATTATCAAGTTAATAAAACAATATTAAATATGTTTTGAACTGTTAAAGAGGGCCCACAAAGCCATTATAAATAAGCCATTTATGCATAATAAATATAATAAATTTGCTTTTCAGATGTTGAAAATAACGATATACACTTACTCCAAATGCTTTATAAGTCAGTTTAAAGATTCCTTTTGAATTTATAAGCCACAGTGCTACTTACATATGTAGTCTTTCATCCCTCAGAGTAACATTTGTTTGCCTTTTCTCTGCCATGAGCTGACATTCGCTTCCTATGATGACTGCTGAGTGTCTTATTGTTCTTTGTGTTTAAGAACCAGTTAATTGGCCTACTCCTAATTAGGCTCCTAATTAGTGCTTTATTAAAGTCAGGTGTGCTGGAAAGGTCAACCCTGAACAGGTATTGAATGCAATCAGCTGTAGGACAAACAAACATATAGTTTGTTGGCTATACTGCAGGTGCTTAATTATTATTTTCACATTTTATAATGAATCACCATTCATAATGAATTTTGAACTGTCTTCTGTGAGATTTAATCCTACATGAGCAAAATAAACTACAATATAATCAAGTAAAATTCTTGTCTTTATTTCCAAACAGTTGTTTTTTCACTTCATTTGTTTGTCATAACTAATGCTAAGTAACTGTTGCTAAGTCCACCCACCATCCCTGTGGGGAAATCCAGCTGCCACCGAGCCGCCCCAGCGAGGAGGACTGGAATGTGGCAGGAGAGAAAAGGTCTTTTCAACTGGCATTCAGATAACATTTACATGGACACACTAAACGTCTTAATTCGTGTATCAAAATACAGTCGACTCCAAAGTATACGGTGCAGAGCCCTGATGCTGAGGGGAACTTTAATGCAACAGGTCTCTTGATGATTACTTGATCTTCATGACTGCTTTATTGTTAATAGACTGGACCACCTTTGAATGAGAACAACCATTTCCAGTGACATAATCCTCACAAGTCTCAGTATTTTGAATGACCTTTACGTCAGTGCCAAACAGTGATATCAATCCCCGGCTCTTTAATGGATAATTCCCAGCACTGGCTGTTTTTTTTCCCCTCCAAAAACAAAAACAGGGTTGATGAGGTTGAAACAGGGAGATGACTTCAGGTCAAACGTCAGCACTGACTCACGATCAGCTTGCCGCTGTCTTGGAAACACAAGACTGATGCTCCTGTTCTCAACCACCTCAAAGTAAGAGACGTTTACGGTGTGGGAATTTATTTCTGATGAGGATCACGTTACAGATTTGTATTATTGTAGTTTTTGCAGTAAATTTCTTTCCAGGTAGTCATAATTCATCTCTGTGTCATGTGTAATTTCTTGCACGATGCCTTTGTAGAAGAAGTATAAGAGGGAGAGGGGAGGGAGGAGAAGGTGGGGGGGTTGGGGTGGGGGGTGGGGGGCTGGTTAGTGTAGGAGGGGGGCGGTGAGGGTTGCAGGGTCATGGCTCTTGTAATTACCACAGTCAGGTTCAAGTCACTGGTCAAGCTGTTGTTGATTTTTTCCCACAATGCAACGTGTCAAGGACTGACCTAAATGTGGCACAGCATGCCTCTACTGATGCCCCTTTGATTAGGTGTCTTATCTTCCACCGGGCTGCGTCAGATGAGAGCCGGGAGCACAGTGATGGCTGGAAAAATGACAGAGAGGTCTATTAAATGGCAGCTTTGTTATGACATGTCAGCCAGGACGTGGTGGATGGTAAGTGGAGCTCTTTTGTCTTGACTTCTTCCTCTTAAATGACATTTGTTACCAACATCACTGTCAAACAAAATCAACTTCAAAAAGGCTTGTATTTCTTGTCATACTCTGTCTAAAAATACTTTCAGGTATCTGACATTTTTTTTGGGGGGGAGCACTTATGTAAAAATCCATGTCTGGTCTCCAAATGCAACCCTGTCTGACTCACCTAAATGTCTTATTTTAGCAAATGATTTTGGTTAAAGTCTTTGTGTGTGTGTGTGTGTGCCGAGGCCAGGATTGACCACATTTGCAGAAGTGAGAGATATTGTGGAAATGGCCTAAAACTCTTTGTTTATTTCATGTATTTCTAATTTATCATGTGCTAAGTGCCTGCAACAAAGATTGTCTTCAGTGTTTATTTAAGAAATGTTTTAAGAGAGCATCTTTGGCACTAACATTAATTTTTTAGCTGATGTAATTCTCTTGGCCAGCATTTGTAACCTCAATTATTGAACAGTCTTACACCAGTTACTTCATTTTGACTGTAAACAATGTGCTTTAAATGGGCTTTGAAAAGATAATGTTATTTTTTTTGCCTAGAAGAATAACTAAAGGAAGTATTCAGCCTGCCTTCAGTGTGAGAGTGCTCCTCAAGTGCACCTCTCTGTGCACCCTCTGCAGTGTTAATTTGATAGTGTCGGACAAAGAGCCCTTGTCCAGCCCGCGCCTTTCCCATGCTGAAGAGGCAACACAGGCTGACATTTCTTTCTGAATATTTATTTACTTGTCTGACTACAGGCAAGCTTTTATTGTGCTCCATCACCAGGGTTTAAGTTGAGGTTTGTTTGTCTGTCTCAATGCATATGAGCTGAAAGAAGTGACTCTTTCTACTCGGGCCACGCTGCTGGTGCTGCCTGCTACTCTGTTTTACATTCACATGTAATAAGTGAGCTTTGTATCCAAGAAATCAAACAAGTTGTGCTTATATTTTTCCTAAAAAGGAAGACTTAGAATAAAGTAGAATCAGCTTCAACTCTTAATATCCACAATTTGCATAAAGGACTGAACCTAAGTGCTTTTACCAATTAAGGAGGGATTTTAAGAGCAATTTCAGCAAGCAGTGGGCAGACCATGACGTGGAATAAATCATTAATTAAAAGTTCATATTAAAGGTTAGAGTATTGAAGGATTTAGCTGAGACCTGCTGTCTTGTCATGATAAGTTGCTTGCAGCTGTGATGAAATACCCATAGGAAATGGGGTAATGGTAGGAAATGGCATTGGTAAAGTCTGATCACACACGATGAAGTACCTCAGGTACTGTTCATGAGTTAACAACATGAGGAGAAAGGCATCTAAATTAATATAGTTAATAGTATATTTTTTTCTGTAGCAGACTCAGGGTACTTCCATGGTCATTTGTACACTGCAGCTTATTTAGATCGTGTAGACTTAAATTCTGAGAATCAAACTCATACTTTGTATTTTCTGATCAGACTTTATTTTTGCTCTTCAAGTTAATGTCAAAGACATTTTTATATACATAATAACTAAGAGTTAATGACTTGATGACACAGGTGCTCAAACAGTACCAGCACTGGAGTGTTGCCCCCTAATGGTGTAAAAATGATAGTTTGCTTTAACCCAGAGGAAGACCCCATCACATTTAACTGAACAAAAGTAACACTAATAATTATAATAATAATGCTTTAAGGTGAACTTAGTCATCCTCAGCAGATCTGTTATTACTAGAAATGTTTTTATCTTTACCCCAAGCCACTGTGTTAAAACAATAATTGTGAATGAGTCATCTATAATGAAAAAAAAAATCAATAAGATATTCCTGTGGGATTAAAAGAAAAGTGTGTGTGGCACTGAATAGGCCTTTTTCATGGAGGACATTTTGTCGCAGTCAGAAAAGCACAGGTGTAAATAATAAAGTTAAAGATGGCTGAATTCCATGTAGCTGCTTCAGTGTGCGCACTATCATGTCTTACCAGGACACTTGAATATAATGAAGCCATTGTTAATGTTATTAGTAAAATTGTAAAAATAGTAATATTAGTAAAATGTCTGCTAAGGTGTTTGTACCCCACATAGCATTTTGTTTATCCACAGGCATTAATATTTTCATGTTCGATTGGAATATTTCTAACATGTCATAAGATAAGAAAACTTTTTGTTTTTAATTAGAGGCTTGTGTATTACTTGTATCCAGAGGATTTTATGTTGTAAATTGCTTAATTGCCATTAAAACATCCCAACCTTTTTTATATTACAGGGCACTCTAACACTCAGTTTTAATTCTCCAGTAGGTCCCAAACAAGATACTAGTAGTTGTGTTTGCGGCCACATGGGGGTGGTAGGTCCACATTCAGGAGGATGAATCAGTAAGAACTCATGCCATGTGCTCCAACAGACTGATATAATGCTGAATATATGGATGCAGAGAGAGTATAGAGTCACTGTGTGAGATATGATCTAGCTTTCCATGGTATCATTATCATATTTCTTTAACAGTAACTAAGAAGTACATATCTAAAAATAAAACATTCATGGAAAAATGATTGCATAATGTTAATTACAACGCATCCTAAAATGTACTGAGTGTGTTTGCTATTTCTGTTTAGTAGAGTGTTTTTATAGGCTTAATAGTCAGAAGGATGGTATCTATTCAGCCCAGCCAGCTTTGCTTCAAGGCTGTTGCGCAGTGAATGAACGCACCAACAGTATCAGACTGAACTTATCCTTTTAACAATCATTGCTCAGCAATTTATAGCCATTTCCACTCCAAGTGAATGCTCTTAGCTTAATTATTTTGATAAGTGAATCACAAACGATGACTGAGCGCAAGCGATGCGACAACATTACAGCACTGACATTTCTAGATAATGTGAATAGTGTGTTAATGTCATGATAATGGTGATGAGACAGTAGTAAAATCTATTGTCAGACGACCCATTGAAGTCATACTATCACACTGTCTGCGGTTGTTATGCTGGCACACAGCAATGAGTGTCCAATGAGTGATTATTCAGTACAAGTATGACTAATACAGCAAAGCTTACTATTGTTATTACTATTACACCACAGCTACTTTTATTACTGAACAACCACCATAAATATAACCACCAATATATTACAATACTGTCAAATTATAAAACACTACAGAACAGTAGCAAAAGTGCATATAGACACAGTATATAGGCTATATATAAAAAAATAAACAAATGTAAAGAGTGATCAATAACCCAGTGGGGGCAGGTATGCAAAATATATGCAAAACAAACAAATCAGTATACAAAATGTACATTATGAATGAATGAAGCTATGATATGTCAGTAGTGTAACTATGATGGAGAGAGCATATAGTCTGTTTATGTTATACACAGTATAAACAGTGAGCAGGTATGCAATATATATAGTGTAAATGAATATGGTCAGATCTAAACAGAATCAGTTAAATGTAGATACTGCAAATATAGAAGGCAATGAGCCCTAGATTATATTACTGTGTAACAGCAGCAACATCACTACCAATATTATTTTTATTGCTAATATTTGATTGATTATTAGGATGGATTTAAAAGCTGTAATTACCATACCGTGTAGGTCACATGTAAAAACCTGCTAGTAATGATAATAATAGGCTAATAATAATAATAATTACCACAGTACTACAGTAATTACTACAGTGTAGTGATTTCCACCTGCAGTAGTGACATCGCCATGACAAGGCTGAATGTCCGGCAGCAGCTCTGTCAGCCCCAAACAGCACGTCAGAGGAGCGGAAGTGAGGGGCCCAGGGTACAGAGTCCCGGGGCCACTGCTGCTGGCCAATGAGAGGCCAGAATGCCAACACTATTACAAAACTGAGCTGCGTCAAGCTGCAGAGAAACAGCCACATGATACCCGGGGAATGGGAAGTGTTGCTTTCAAAATGAGAGTCACGTTTTAAGCTTCAAGAATGTGGATTTTGGTATAATAAAGGATAAACTCAGGTTATTCCACATTATGTTTACAGTTTTAACAAAATGTACATTCTTCATGACATAGTTTATAGGAGCTAGGCTATAAGATACACCAAAGCATGATATTACAAAACAAGTTATATGCTGTCCATTGAGTGATTTTTAGATTTTCAGATAAGCTGAAGGATTAAATACTCTTTGTTAATTCTATGTATCAGGCTAAAAGGCTAATTTAATTACCCTACCAAAAATGGTCACAAAGCTTAAAACATTAAGGCCATTTCTCTCATTTCATTAAAAGTGGATGAGACAGTTTTAATAGGACAAGGACACACTTTTATACAAAGCTATGAAAACACCTTTTTTTTTTTTTTTTTTTTAAATAAATGTATCTTTGATCAATTATAGTTTGTTCACTTATTGTTTATTTTCATTTTAGTTTTTGGCTTAACTTTGCACTTTGGGCTGCATCTTTGCATGAAAGGTGCCATACAAATAAAGTTTGTTTTCCACACAAAACTTCGATTCAAATAAATAAAACCACGTAAAAATCCAAATGTATGTATCAGAATGTTTTGTCTTCCTTCCAGCACAAATTATCACCTCACAGTCCTCAGATTCATCTTGTGACTCTTATAAAGTCCTGAAGATCAAATAACAATAAAATACAGCTTCTGCAGTAATTCATCAGTATTAATAATGTGCTTAATTAAATGCATTTAATATAGTCACAGCCCAATTTTCTGCAAAACAAGCACTTTTACTTTTAATACTTTAAGTAAATTTAGCTGGTGATACTTCTACTTAAGTAGGATTTTAAATGCAGGACTTTTACTTATAATGGAGTATTTTTACATTGTGGCGATTCTACTTTTACTTAAGTAAAGCAGTGGTTCCCAAAGTGGGGTCTGGGGACCCCCAGGAGTCCTTGAGGTAGTTTGAGAGGGTCCTTGGCAAAAAGGGGGATAATTTATTTTCACTGTAATTTCATCCATAAGTAACACAATGACAGAATGTATGACTATTGTGGTCATGGGTTTCATTCACTTTCTGTAATAAAACATCTCAAAGCAAAAATCGTATCAAATTTGGGTCTAATTTGTGTCAGTTTAGGCGTGAAAAAGTCTGAGAAGTGAAGTGAAATAAACGATCTGAGAGCTTCTTCCACCGCTGACTCTGAGCTAAAAGAGAAATTGCCAGAGTAGTTTTTTTGTCAGTAAGGGTTTTATTTGGAAAATTGGCGCCGGAAACCTTCTTGTTGAAGTGATATCAGACTTGACAGTCAGTGCTGAGAGCCGGAGGGCGGCAGGCAGTCACACAGTGAAAGTGAAGGCGGAGACCAACCCAGTGCCGAAAACTCAGCCTCTTCTGGATCACGTTCAACTTCACTGAACAACCCCAAAAAACGATCCAAAAAAGTAAGACTTGAAGAGGAAGGAAGACAAGAAAAAAAGAGAAAAAAACGCGAGGTGCTCCTAACTTCTTTTCACCGCTATCTGCCAAGAATTGTCTTCCGGTGTTGACTTTTTTTTTTTTTTTTTTTTTTTTTTTTTTTTGCGAGCACTGCAAGAGAAAAACCCTCCAAAGCACAAAGTTGAACGTGAGAAATGTGAAGCTACCGGCTTGTGTGTTGTCAACCAGGCTCCAGGATTCCCTATTAATCCATGCAGTACAGTGCAATGGTACGTGAACATGGATTATTATTGCTTTCAAATGTTGTGATAACGCTCTTTGTGATATTGTAACACTGTCCTGTACGCGGACGGGCCAACATTGTACTAAACCTGGCACAGATTCTCCGGCAGCCTATGTTAACATCTCATTCCCCTTAATTTGGCAAATGAACTCTGTGTGGACTGTTGACAGCTCTGTAGGACACACACACACACACACACATACACACACACACACACACACGCACACACACTGCAGCAACAATGTTTAACTTCCAGTCCTTTCAGCAGTAGAGCTACTATGTTACCATATAGCTTAGTTGTGAGTTTTTTTCAACTTCATTAAAAAAATGAATCAGGTGTTCAGCAGAATTATTTCTCCCTCTAATGATATAATCTGACATTTAAAAATACATTTAAAAAACAAAACTCCCTCTAATGTGTGAAAGTTTCAAACTAAGTATATTTTTTTACTTGTCATTAGTAGATTATTACAGGTTTATTCCGCAGTAGACAATACAATTAATATATTATCTTCAGTTAGAGGTAAGCATTAGATAAATAACACCTTGTATTCAGAAAATATTGAATATGTGCCATTTTCTATTTATAAAGATTTATTTCAGAAGCAGAACATTGAAAGGTAATTAACCTGAGTTCATGTTCAACTGTGTGCCTGACAAACCAAAAAAAAAAAAAAAAAAAAAAAAAAGACCAAAAGTTTGTTTTCACTGTGAGCAGCAGACACTGAGTTTGATTATCTAAAAACTGGAAAAGCAGTTTTAGCGCTTGTTGTTGACGCGGGGTTAAAAAAAAAAGGTGCCAGAGCTGCGGAGGGAAATGTTCCTCTTCCTTTTCTGTGTGACTGAAGCTGTGGTCCAAAGTCCTCTGAAGCTCATAAAACAATTCAGATGGAGTGAGGGCTAAATTAATTGTCTGCTGTGTTTTCACATAGCCGAGGAGGAGAAGGTGCTGGATGGTGGATAGGGGTTGTGTGTTTGGAGGAGGAGGAGGAGTGTGACTGTGTAATTACGTGGGTGAAAAAAAAAAAAAAAAAGGAAAAAAAGTTGGGTCTGATTTGCTGGAATCGCGCAGCACCGAAGGTGCACCGGTCGATTTCATATCAAGTTTGGTTAAAGCAGGGGTGAACATCACACACTGAAGCTCCCCACAATGCTTTTATGAACGAGATATCACTGCACCGACACGCGCAAAGAGCCCATGTAGTAGAGGAGTACGCAGCACCGGCTCTACGAGTAGAAGTACATCAAGTGCTTACCGTGCATGTCAGCTCCTCCTCAAAAATCTCCTGCCTATAGCTTCTTTTTCCTCTGCGGACACGACAATCTTTGGATCGCAAAAATTCATGGATGTTCTTGGATAACCTCTTTTTGTTTTACGCGGATAGCTGCTCCACAGTCTCGCACGGTGCACATCGGTCCAGGAATGGCGCGATAAAGTGATCAAAGGAATCAGTCCAAATACATTCACTTTCTGTGTAGCCGTCTCGTCATGTATTCTCCGATTTGTCTTACTCAGGTATTTGTGTCTTTTTTTATACACATATAAAATGCTTTTCGTATTTTTTAGTAAAACTGTTATAGGCTGTAGTCAGGGGGTAGAAAGTTCTGTGTACGAGTCAGGATTGTGTAGTTTCATCCCCTGCGTTGGAAATGCTTTTATAATTCATACCAATAATGCATTTTTTTCTTGTGAATGAATAATACAGCGTAAAAACTAACTAAAAATTAAGTTCTTGTTCTAAATTTCTTGCGTTTGTGCCACAATTATTGTGATTTTTACTTTTAAGGTCTTCGATTCTAATGAAAACTGTAACGAAAAATCATTTTAATAGCGCTACAGGCGCTTAAAAAGTCGCCACTGTGCCAATCTCTCTGCGTCTTTGTGTGCGTAAAGTTGTGCGTAAAGATGATTTTTTAAGATAGACTGTCATCTTGATAATCCCGTATAGTTGGCACAGGTATTCTCATTTTCTCTCAGGTTTAATTAGGTTATTTGCGTCCTCCAATAACCTCACACACACTTCCCAGCCTCGCTGGAGCGTGTTTATATTTTTTTTTACACGTGTATATTTTTTATTTAGAGCAAAACCCCTATACTTTAGTGAAGTGTACTGGAAGAAGATAAAGCCACTTTCACTGTAGGAAGATCAAACGCATGATAAGGTTGATTCAGGTTGGACAGAGTAGCTGCCTGTTTTGGCTGACTCAGTTTTACTGTTTATATTTTACTTGGCATAAGTAAGTGATTGACTGAGATGTGGTTTAGTTTGTACTTAAGAGGATTGTGCTTTTATGGCCCCAGCTGAAGTGCACTGCGTAGGCCCTGGCCAAGTCATTTATCTTTACAGCATTTGGCTTTAGACTGGTTGAAAAAATTAACGGAATATTTAAAGTGTTTTTTAAACAGGAAACCAGATGTGAGAAGGATTTCAGAGACAGTTGCTTCGGAGCAAATTTACTAGCATTTACTGCTTACTTTTGTCAGTTTAATTGACAACTTTATAGCGAGGGGATGACATTAAAAGGAGATCTGAATTATTATTTTTTTTACCTCTCGAAAAGACTACAGATAAGTGTTGTATCCTTAGTAAATATACTACATTTCAAAACTAGAATCGGTAGAGAATAAAAAAGTTGTATTTACAATGTGTGATATGGTTATAATTTGACATTAGTGTACTGGAGCAGAGTTTTATTGGCCTGAGAGTACAGAGCAGAAATGTGGCTTCTCAGAGGAGCACCAGCGGCAGGCACAGATAAGGAGTGGATTTCTGTGGTTGCCTACAGCCGGCGTGCCTGCGTGCCTACTAAAAGAGCAAAACTCTTCAAAAGCCTGCTCCAAAGGAGCTGCTTATACTGTCTAAATCTGACATTTTAATGACCTAAAACAAAGATAAGTTAATGTTTCCACTTCTTAGTCACCGCTGCTGTAATTTCGGACTACTCTTAAATCATGCACCCTATCCTGTACATTCCTACACCAACACAGAACAAACACTAAGAGATTATTACAATTTGTTTAAGAATTACTCGAGTATTGTTAATGGAAAAGCCTGTAGATCAGTAAACTGTCGGGTTGCTGTAGAAATGTGTGAATTTAGCTTTTTTTTAGTTTGAAGATATCAGGATAAATTATGTCAAATGCGGATTGTAAAATGAATAAACATTTACGTTCTCTTTTTGACTCGTATTTGCAATATTTTTAAGTGGAGAATTAAAGATATTACGATATAAAGTAAAACGGCACAATGCTGAATACAAGACACAACAGCAGACGAACTAGATGGAAAAGTCAAATTTGTGCTGAAAATATTTTCACAAATATTTAAATTGGATCTCTGATGAGTTATTTGAAAAATAACGTTACGCAATTGTTTTGTAATTAAAAGAGATGAACAAAGTGATTCACAGTCTCAATATCAAAGGCTAACCTCAGGTTTTTGGAATGAAGCTGGGCAAGTATCATTCTGTGTGTTAACCTCAACACTTGGCATGAACTTCTAATCAAGTCCTAACTCAACCTTTTTGCAAATACCTCTCACACGACTGCTTCATTTAAGATGCCGACTTTCTCCTCTTTCTGTGTATTTAATCCATTTTAAACATGCAGCCTGCGTATTGAGGCTGTTTGCCGGGGAGAAAAAAAGGGGGGAATCTCTTTAACTTTTCTATATTGTAACTGCATCCCACTTTGCCCTTCCAGCTTATCCACCATCCTTCATGAACATGGCATAAGTTCGCATCGGAATGTGGATAATTTGATAAGAGAAATGCAACTGCGAGGGGCGCATGCTCTCTGTAGCAGCAGCAGCAGCAGCAGCAGCAGCACAGGAGTCCAGCTCAGAGCATGCTCGGGAAATGAGAGCGGAGACGCGAGTGCATTCAGTCACCGGGCTTGGTGCTATTGTAGTGTTGGCAGTTGATATAAACAGTGGAATTTCCTTGTCATACCTGCAGTATGTCCAGATACATCTAGGATGGTAAAATCAGTGTTGTTATGTGAAGAGAAATGTCTTGACTTAACTGCCAATAAGATAGTATTTGACTGATTATGAGGAATGGTTTATTTGGTGTCTAACTTCCCTTCTGCCTGTGATTATCAGTTGACTAAACCCATGATTCTTAACGTGAGTTTCTGATTACATTTCTCTCCTCTCTCTCCTCTTCCTCACTGTGTCCCTTGGATTCTCCAGGATGAATTTCATCCCTTCATCGAGGCACTTCTTCCTCACGTCCGTGCCATTGCCTACACATGGTTCAACCTCCAGGCCAGAAAACGCAAGTACTTCAAGAAGCACGAGAAGCGGATGTCCAAGGATGAGGAGCGCGCGGTGAAGGACGAGCTTCTGAGCGAGAAACCTGAGGTTAAGCAGAAGTGGGCATCCAGGCTGCTGGCCAAGCTCCGTAAGGACATTCGGCAGGAGTACCGGGAGGACTTTGTCCTCAGTGTGACGGGCAAGAAGCACCCGTGCTGTGTGCTATCCAACCCGGACCAGAAGGGCAAGATCCGCCGGATCGACTGTTTGCGGCAGGCCGACAAAGTTTGGCGTCTGGACCTGGTGATGGTCATCCTCTTCAAAGGCATCCCTCTGGAAAGTACAGATGGCGAGCGCCTTGTCAAGTCTCCACATTGCACCAACCCAGCACTTTGTGTCCAGCCACACCACATAACAGTATCGGTCAAGGAGCTGGACTTGTTTCTAGCATACTATGTCCAGGACCAAGGTAGGGACAAGCTCATACTGTGTGTGTTTGTGTTACTGTGTGTGTGAGCTAACACGCATGCGTGAATGATGTCTTGGCAAGGTCAAGGGTCACATGTGTTACTTTTTGGCAGTCTCGCTGAGATTGGCCGAGATCACCGCTACGATGGCCAGACAAATAAACAGAAGAAATATGATAGTCAGTACTGTATACAGACAGAATACATATTTACATGTCTCAAGTAGAGCAGATTACTACACAAAAATACAGTGTCTAATCAAACATTAAATCTAAGACATGTTTTAAATGTGTTTTTGTATTGCTGTATTCCAGCAGCAGCTCCTACTCATGTTCAATGATTATTCAGTTACTAAAATTTGGACAGGCTGTGTATTATCTCATACACACACACAGCCATACAGACACGTGTAACTAAACACACACACACACACACACACCTCTTCTATTTGTTCAAATCTTAAGTAGTGACATTTGTAGGAAGTTTCAGTAAAGACTGCTTAAATTAAAACAAAGCCAACAGCAGTATTTGTTTAATACTGTGTCTATACAACAGTAACTCTGGATTCTTGTAAAACCTTTTTTTTCAGTTTCGTGTTATTCATCACCACATTTTTAAAAACAGATGTTGTTTTTAATATGTTAAAAATCGTGGCCTTCGTCCCCACAGTCCCTATGACATAATGTAACATGATGTAATTTTAAAACTCAATTTAAAAAATCATATTTGAACATTTTTGTTTTTAAAATGAGATTTCCACCATTAAATAAAGGTAATACCGATATAAACATATTGCTGACAGTAAGTCACATCTCTTCTTAGCATTGTTGATATGAGTAAGCTTTAGGCCTTTTTAATATTTGGCAATAAATTTCAGTTGCTAATATTTAAGTATATACTGTATGACATATTTTATCTGCTGTAAATCAAGTGTGTGATGAATGTGTGGTCGTGTTTAAGCTGAAATGGAAACCACTTTCTTTTCTTAATTCCTGAAAAGCTGGTTTCTTTTAGATGAAAGCCTTTTGCGGACACAGTGATGTGCTCAATGTGAAGACTGAATCGTGTGCTGTGTGTTTTTTTTTTCAGTGTGAAACGCGAGGTTGAAAAATTCTTTTGCCACGTACTGGAATAGGTTTTGACATGTACATTTTTTGAACGGATGTGTTAAAACCTCTTTTTTTTCAGACTTTTTTTTTTGTTGTTGTTGTAGACATATACAACCAAAAGAATGTCGCATACTAATAAAATAATGGCTTTTACTGAAACATTTTGAGATGATCTCCAGCATTGACAATTTAAGCCAACATTTATTAAAGGAAATTCTTTTTGAAAAGCAGTTTTGAAGTGTCTTCTAAAAGTTAATTGGAAGAAAGAAACTTTGAATTTTCACCCACTATTTAATGACTGAAACATCACTTTTGAATCTGATAGTCCATGATAAGTTTAAAGAGAGGGGAAGAGCAGTTAAGAATAGACATTGCACAAGCTCTGCTAGAAACATTGCTTAGATCGATGTCATAAATTTAAAATTTTATTCTTATTTGGTCACCTGATCCATTCTTCTTTTTTTTTTGCTGAATTTAAGGGAAACACCAACTCTTTCTTCTCCCACCATAGGAATCCCTCTATACTATTCCCTGTTGAAATTTCCCTGTATTAAATCTATTGCAGCAGCACCGAATACCCACCAATACTTTGCTGTTGAGGGAGAAATGGTTGTATAGCTAGCTCATTATCATCAAACCCTGAGCACCATTTTGTGTTTGATAAGTGCCAGGGAAAGCAGAAGGCACAGCACAGAGACAATAATGGTTGCCACTGGCACCGGAGTTGGCATCAGACCCTCTTTTGTGTCTTTTGTAGGATGCCACCGCTTCTCTAGTTTACATCTGCTGCATTTTTAACTGTTCAGTACCAACTTGAAAATGGCTCTATAGTGCTGCTTTTTCATAATATACAACATTTGAATTATAAACAAGTGCTTGTATTATACATTATGGACGGTATTTCACCGGATATTATTTTAGGAAAAAACATGTCCGCTATGGAGAAAGAGCAACATATCGGCAGGAAGATTCATTTTAGTGGTTGAAAAAGGTGAACATAATGTTCTCGTTCGCCGGTGAATAAGTTCACTCTGATTCGACATCGCATTGCGGATCAGATGCGATTATTTACTGTTGTCCCCAAAATTTCTGTTGGTCGAAACTTTGGCAAATACAAAATAGCATTCTTTTACCGGGATCACAGAGACGCCTATGCTTTTTTTTTTTTTTTTTTTTTCCCTTTTTCGTATTTGCAAGCTAAAGCGGCTTTTCCTTTTCTTCAAGTTACCAAGCAGTGCCCACCTCCAGACAATGCAGCCATATTGTGGTAGCGTGCGGCACGGCGCCATTTTGTTTTGCACTGTGCCAGGGAGGCAGGCAAATCACCAGTAATGGTTGTTAGAGGTTTGGAGGTTGGCATCAAACCCTCTTTGTCTGCTTGCAGCATGCCTTTGATTCGTTGGTTGGCATCCGCAATGCAGCGGGCACGTTGGAAAGTTTTTTGACAGTGGCAGAATGGAAGCCGCTGCCTTTGTTCTGCTGCAACTGCACGAAACAAACAAACATACAATCAAATACAAAGAAACTAGCAAACGCCTCTCTGTCTGAAACAGAATCTGGTATTTGTGCGAACTGCTAGAAAAAAATGGGTCCATACTCTGCTTTTAATATTGTACTCCGTGCTTCTATGTGGCAATGGCTCACTGTTGTATTCCCTAAAATATTTTGCTGCCATAATTAACTCAACCGTATTTTTTTCTTGTTATTTTTCGTGTCAAAAAATCAATAAGTTCAGCGTGTATTTGTTTTTTGATTCTGGTGGGTCGCTGCCTGAGAAAGGTCGGCGGGTTGGCAAGCGAGTGTGCTGGTTGAATTTAGAGAGGGCACTCAGCCCCCTTGTTCTGGGGCACAGACGCATTTAGCCAGGCAGGGCTGTAGCACCCATGTGCATGCCCAGATGAATGCCCGCTGGGAAGTAGGCTGGGGGCTGGGAGTGGGGGTTGTGGCATCCATTGTGCCAACTGGCAGGCTGTGTTCAATACAGGGCCCTGGCTTTTCACACGCACACACTGCAGTTGTACTCCAATGCACTATTTTATCTTAATCTGATAAAACAATAAGTGCAATTCTTTTTTCTTTTTCTTCAAATCATTGCCTCTCCCCACCTGGATCCATATTTTGCATATCCAGTTTGACAACTTGAAGGAATAGTCGTAACAGAGCATGTAGATAATAGTCATGTTAGGACATGTTAGAATACTGTAGGGCTCGTTTGTATTTGGTTTTGTTAAGGTGCTCATCACTACTTTCTCAACAAATGTTGGAATGTAGTAATTGTATTCACTGGAAGTACTTGGCCCTGGGTTTTTATATGTCTTGTTCTCTTTACACATGTATGTAATTAATAAAATAGGCAAATAAAACAATTTTAAAAGAAATGTGAGTAAGATACACAAGCAATCCAAGTGAAGAATTAAAAGGAATCTTGGAAAATACTCTGGAAATGGTCTGACGTTCATTTTCCTAAGATACCTCAATTATAAAATGAATTCAGCAAGAAGTAGTTTTAAGTGGAATAAAGCGGGGATGGTAGTAGAAATGAGAAATTACTCCAAAGAATTCTGAACATTTCCAAAAGTTATCAGTGGATTCCCTCATAACGGGTTACAGAAAAGGATTGCTGAGGTAGGCCAGTGGGAGACTAAAGAAGTCAAGGTCAAGCAGCTTTCCCATTACTCTGCCGCTGAAAGTTAACACGATCATAAAACATCATTACCTTGACTTTTTTTCCCCCTCTAGTAACGTAACTTTTTTTTTCACACCGTCATGATAGTTTGTGGAAATGGATGGATTACCTCCGAATACATGCTGCCATGTTAATGGAGACCTTGTTTTACGAGCGCCAGACTTAACCTCTGCCCCTGGGGTCATGACCTTTGCAAAGAGATGTGACAGGGTGTCCTCTGAAGTTTAATTGAGCAAAACAGATCAGTGAAAACGCGCCGTTGTAGGCCCAGGGCACATGGAGGAGGAAGACTTTTTGCCTGGGGGGGGGGGGAGGGAGGGGGGTGGTCAGGGGAGGAGGTAGGGGAGCTGCTTGTAAGCCCCCCTTGTTGACCTCCTCAATCGGGGTCAAACCGCGGCGGTCGCAGGATCACCGGTGGTCTCTTGGCAACTGTTTGTCTCCACTCCCCCGCCACTCCTTCTGGTCTGGCTGGTGGTCCCTTGGTTCACTGGCCTAAGTGAGGGGGAGTAGGCACCACTGACTCCCCCCCCCCCCCCCCCCCCCCCACCTCCACACCTCCTCACCCCCCTATCTGATCCCTCAGGCTGGGTAGCCTGGCTGGTCTCTGTCTTCAAGACTGGCCATTGCCTGCTCACTTCGCTGTTTGCATCTTGTTTTCCGCCCGGCTGCCTCGGAGGCTTTGGTCAGGCGGCCAGAGCGGAGGCCTGACCTTCTGGGTCACAGTGGAGGTCTGTGACTAAGCACAACATCTATTCCTCCCTCCCTGCATCCCCTTATCCTCCTCTACCATCAGGAATCACCCCTGCGGCACACAGCCCAGCCAAATGACTCTCTCACTCCTCTCTCTCCCAGTCTCTTTTCTTTTCTCACTCTCTGGCTTTCCCTCAAGCCAGAGACTCCGACCATGACAGCTGTCCCAGGCCCAGGCGCTCGGCCAGAGAAAGGGTGGCTGGGTTTATGCCAGAAGTGTGAAACAAAACTTGTTGTAAAACAGACAGCATTAAGGACACTACTGTTTGTCTTCCCTATTTTGGGTTAAGTCAAGTTATTCAGCTCCCTTTCATTGTCAAGTCTGGTGGTGATGGTATTGGAAAAAGTCTCAGAAATGGGTGTTTAGGAAGTTGAGTGGAATTTTATTCTTGGACATAAATTCTAATGGTGAACATTCAAAGCAAAATCAACAAGACAGTAAAATCCAAATCCTGGGAAAAACCTTCACTGATGACTCCAGAAGCATATAGTAAAACTCTACAGAGTGAACCACACAACCCTGTGCTTAGCTTCTATTCTGGCTTCCTTATTAGTATGCAATAGAGCCTGCGGTGTCTGGCTACCTCTCTCTCAGAGCCATAACCTATCGAACACATTCTCTCAATCTAATCCACTTAGAACTCCCTCCCAGCTTCACCGCTTGCCTTATTGATTTCCGCTTCCCACTAAATGTCTTCCCGATCCTTTTTCTCTTAACCCAGGAGCTATTTATGTTTTGCAGTGTTGTGTATGTTTGCTTGCTTTCTTTGTTTTCTTTCTTGCGTCTTGCTCTCTTTATTTTTCTTTCTTTCTGGATTACTTTCTTTCCTTCTTTCTTTCTTAATGACTTCAGTCCCTCTCTGGGATCCTCGGTGGTTTGTGATCTTCATCTGACTTTCCTCTGCCTTCTTTCCCTTCCTGCTCTTTGTCAAACACTAACCTGGGTGCAGTGTAGCCAGGTTGCCTGGCTCAGTATGAAGCTTGTGTTATTAGCAGCGGGGTTTTGCTCGAGCAAATACCTCAAGGCTTAAACAGGCCGTGTTACCTCCTTAGCCCTCTTTTGTGTGCCATGTGTACATAAATCTCCATGGAAACAAGGCAACTCGGAGCAGAGGCCACAGAGAAATGTGGATGCCTTCTTTCTCAACAAAATTTACAACTCTCTCTTTTGCTCTGCAACAGTGTGTTTAATTTGCTTGTGTCACAGTTTGCGCTGATGCATCCGTCAAAAAAATGGGGCAAAGTCTTTCTTCTGGCACTCTAAGGCACAGGCATTGTGCTTTTTTTGTCTATTTCAGCAGGAGACTCAGTTTTGCGTTTGTGGCTACACTTGGTTAAGGACTGCAGTTTGTGTCATTAGTCTATGGTTAAGATCTCAGCTTCACCACACTTTCCCAGGCTTTTGGGGAGGACCCCAAATGCATTTCAAATCCCCCCGAGGCCACTTGACTGGAGGACCGGCACCTCCCACTCCTCCCGGATAGATTCCCCACCCCCACCCTGTCTGCCGGTCCTCCCAAATGAAGACAAATAGGTACATTCACCCCCTATCCCAGCAACTACACTGTACCTCACTGTCCTGCCTTACAAAGGCCCTCCCTACTGCCTGAGCTTCTCCATCCAATGGCTGCCCTCTCTTCTTTGCCATCATACTAGCATAACTGCTAGAAAAACATACTATCGTCCCATCTGCCTGCTAGACTGGTCATGTGAGACAGCACTGTCTGTAGTGGAAAGAGGAGTAAGAATGTAGAGAGGGGAGAAACAAAAGTCTTAGATAGAGAATTCATGTGAAGATGTTTTTTGACCTCACATTTTTTTCAAGTCAGCAAGGAGAAAAGAACCCCTCAAGTACCAGACTGAGACTTTCTTGCAAAAGCCAATCCCTTTCACCCAGGAAGGAGCCTTGTGAACAACCAATGAAGGGAAGAAAAAATGAGAAGGGGTAGTAGGTGGGGTGTGATGGGGAACTTTGGACAGGGACAGACAATCAGAGTGGTTGCCCAGGAGACACTAACTTCTCTGTGCACCCCCCCCCCCCCCGCCCCCCCTCCCTCAACCCCCCCACCCTGCTTTGCCCCATCAAAGTCTTTTCAGTCCAGACAGGGCCGATCAGTGGCCCAGAGTGATGGTTGTCTCTTCTTTTGTCTGGCGGTACAGTACAGCCCATCACTGTGACGGCTCGACAAGACCTGAGCGGCACAGAAAAAGAAAGGCTTGCCATTGCAGTGCTGTGCAAAATGTACTTTTGGGTGGGCATGTTGCTGTTTGGGGTGGGGGGGCGAATCCCCAGAGGATTTCTTTCTAATGTCAGTGCAGTGGGTCAAAGAGGGGATATGGCGTCTGGGGCTTGGGAATGGCCTGCTTGGGACGGATTCATCAGCGCCCCATTGAGTTGTCAAAGCTAGCCAAAAGCCTCCACTCCTCCCTCACATATGTCAGGTTCACTCGAAAAGCTCCCAAATTTAGAAATCAACTCTCGATCAGCAGAAGATGCCATATATTCAATGTAGTAAACAACCCAAACCCTCAATATGGTTGTTTGTTTTTATTGACCTATACATCAAGAAAAGTTATAGAACAGCATAAAAGGCAAGGAGAGTAGGAAAATAAGTCATTTACATTTTTAGCACTTACATAAACATGCTGACTTTTATGAAAGACAGGATCTTTGAGCAGCGGGGGCTGTATGTGATTAAAGTAAGCCATATAGAAGTAATGACAGGAAGAGAGGAAATATGGACACCTTGTTGGTTGGTTTTCACATTGCCTCTTTACATCAAGGTAATAAAACAACAAACTGGTAGACAGAATAAAAACAAAAATAGATAAATGCCTGTTCCCTGCATATTTTCTTTGGAGATATCCACATAAGTATGTTAGAATTCAGTTTAGATGTGGCAAAAGTACAGCATTCACAACTTGTAACTTTAATCAGAAACTCCAAAACAAAACTCTGCCTTTGCCAATTTCTGCAAAGGACTTAGCTTTAAAGCTGAACTATCAATTACAATTTATTCAGAGTATTCCCTTTTGCCATGACTTTTTCAAAATTTGATTAGATATGAATTTAGATAGTTGGATCATCTTTTAACCAGTTGGAAATGCTCTCAGTTTAGTAATGATGAAATTATTTGGCCACTGTGCAACTTCTACTTGTCTTAGGAGTCCAGTCCTGTCTGGACCCTGTGATAAATGCCCCCTGCAGCACTAACAGGATGGTTAATGAAGCCCGTTATTTTTACTGGGAAGGAACGGGGCTTGTTACCATGGTGCCTTCTGAAAGCCTATATGATCTGGCTCCAGATAGCTTGGATTCTTCTCAAATTGGCCTGTGCTCTCTCTACTGGCACAAGGCTCCAGCTGGTAGTTAAACTGCACTGACTTTCAGAAAATCCTTCCAAAAATTTCTATATGCAAACACAAAAAATGCACACAAGGAGACACACTCTGGCACTGATATGCATGCGCATGCAGAAAATCATGAACTTATTTACTGCACACACGTCTGATTATTGCTAACATGCACTCCAGCTGAAAAGACTGCTTTTAGATTCAGTGGACCGCAGCTCCTCAATAACAACAGTCCTCTAGCGTCTGTTGGGCAAAAATTTAAAGTGAGAGCACTTTAAAAACTTGTTCCAGATTTACCATGTCAAAATTGTAATTAGACCTCTAACATGTGCGCAAACCTACAACCCACAATTACACTGCGGATTCTTACCAAAAAATAACTCTCATGACGCAGCCTACATTACCAAGGAAATTTGGGTAACAAGAGGTCACCGGGCCATAATAGTCACTAACCCCTCTTGTTATCTCTGTGGCGTCCAACCCTTGCCTGTCTAATAAAACACAGACCCTTTCTAATTTGAGCTTTGCCCAACAGGGCGATGATGCAATGGCTGATCTTCCCTCATTGTTTGCAACCTGTGCTCTGGGGTTTCTACAGACTTAACATAGCTTTTTGGAGTAGTTATGATAATGACCCTAGTTGACCTACAGATGGCTAAATGAGTAATGCTCAAGCTCATCATCTCTTTCGGGATTCCAGCTGAGTCTGCATGGTGTTTCCCAGGAACATCTTCATCTGCTTATGCAGGTCTGTTTCACAAACTATTAGACGCTCACCAGACATTTTTTTCTCCCTTTTTCTGTAAAACCTCTGGCTGTAACTTGGGTTGCCATGTGTGTCTTGTTAAGGGCAGTTATGACAAATGGCAGCAGCTGTACAAACTAATCTCTCTGTAGCTTTCACACATGGCGCCCAATTAACAATGGACCACTGTGGGGCCCTAATCCACGGTGCAGCCATCCTCTAGTCCCGCTTGCTGAGCCAACTGCCCCAGGAGACTCTTCTCCACAGCACTCCTGCTAGCCAGCCTCTAACTCCATTCAGATGGGAGTTGGAGAACACTGCTAGGCCTGCTTGAGTTGGAGATACAGTAGCCATCTTGTTTGTTTCCATGTTGGGAATCCTGGTTCATGACGCTAAAGAGCCTGGGTTTTATTTGTCACTTTGGAGTTCTCTGGGATTGGGTTGCAGCTCGGGGATCTGCAGGCTACTGTACACGCACATACGAGTGTTTGAACTCAGATGCTCACATGCACATATGAACTCACGTGTATTCTGCTTGTGGGCGCTCGCGTTTAAACACATGCACGCAGCTGCAGCTGATAGATTTCGCAAAGTGGTTGCTGAACCAGTGGGTGGGAGCAGCGTGTTTCAGTGTGTGTGTGTGTATGTGTGATATAGCTTTCCTGTCAGTGGGCATATTTCCAGTAGTTGTATGGTGATAAACTGCTGTTTCTTGGGGCCTCAGATAGCTGTATGCACTATGTAATGCACTTAAAGTGTGGAGGGAGAGTGCATTCACTACCTCCGCAATCTTAGAGGATAATATACTTTATGAAGGCAGGGTGTTAGCCTACACTCTTTATTTAATGGTTCTTTTCAACTTGGGATTTATCCTAGCACAGCTACTCACATACATAAACAATATCCATTTACTTTCCCAGGAAAAGTTTCAATTTGTGAAGTCTTCCTCTGTCCAAGAGCATGTCAGCAGTGCTTTACATGGCCTTGCTGAAATACTGAGCTTTAAATTACAATTAATTATTCCAAAAGTGAAATACTGTGATTTTCAAGACTGCGTCATTTGGATGCAAACCAACATGCATTGTTGTTTCCACATTTTCCTTACTCTGATGCAAAACAAAGCCACAAACGGGAGTTTGAGACTTAAAAGGAGGGTGTTGAAGGGTCGACGGCCATCAGGAAAACGATGCGGGCCCCTGCCAAATCTATGACATGAATGAAACAAATGGATGAAGGAAAATGAAAATGGTTGGGGTGTGATCTCTGGCAGGCAGCGTGAAACCAGTGCCAACTATTATGAATGGGAAACCGCTGCTGAGCTAATGAAAAAAAAAGAAAGAAAAAACTGACTTTTTTTCATCCGCCATCCAAGAATAATTAACTGCGCGCAGGCCTTCTGGTGAGGGTGGAGAAAGGCACAAGACACTTGACTAACATCTCACCGCAGAGGAGGACAGTGAAAGACAGAGAGGGGGGCATGCAGCTATGAAAAGGGGGCAGGTGAAGCCAATAGTAGTTAAAACTGAAAAATGTTAAGAGGCATTTTTCTTATTTTCTTTATTTTAAAAAAAAAAACATAGCCACACTGGGGCCAAAAAGACTTAATGGTGTTACAAATTCATTGATTGCAGATTAGATATGACATTTAACTTTTTCATTCCATTAGACAGGCATGGTAGCCAGTCAACAGGAAATGATTTCAGTTTTGTTTTTATAATCAAGTGATTGTTGAACTAAAAGCAAAAATGCCAACATTTGGTGGTTTCAGCTTCTCAGATGTGAGGATTTGCTGCCTCTTTTATGTATTTATAAACTCAAAATCTTTGGGTTTTGGACTGTTACTTGAACAAAATAAGCTACTTGAAGTTGTCTTCTGGGGTTCTGGGAAATTATGATGGATGTTTTTCACTATTTTCTTATACATTTTATAGACTTAATTATAAATTAGTCAAAAAATAATCAACAGATGAATCAGTCATGCAACTTATCATTAGTTGCAGCCCTATTTTACTGTAGTGAAACATACTGTCCTGTACTGTATGTATTACTTACAGCCTTGTCTTATGTAGGCAGGGTGATATGATGGAAAGAGCAGAATGGGGCCCAGATGTAAGTTTATATATAGGACCTGACACGGGTACAGGGCAGTACACCAAGCAGAGGCGTTTGCATATCACATGCACCCTATCACGTACACCACATCCCATAGTGATAAGGACTATATGTACTGTAAGTAAAGCAAAGAAAAGAACAACTGTTAATGATGCGCGATGGCCTCAGCATGATGACACCAGAGGAATTAATGCTGTGAGAAGAAGCTAATTACAGGAGTTAGGGGGGGTTATAATTAAACAAAACAGACTAAAATTCCAAAAAGTATTTTTAGTATTGTAAGTTTTGACATGCATGCGGGGTTAAACTCGCAGTGTGCTGGTCTCTGGGTTAGTTGCATTTCTTTTTGTCCCTTAAGGACTTGTATGGGCAGACTTTATTTTAATCCATTATCAGCTCGCCCCGTAGCCAAGAACAACAACATTGTTTTTGTTTTACCATTAAACCTTTTCTTAATCGGCATCTTGTATGCTACGAACATCACCCGGTGCTGACAAAGCGCACACTGTGTGGAGGCTAACGCTCAAAACAAAAAGTGGTTTCCCCATTATGGCAATCAAAGCAACGTTATCAGCGATCAACATATTCTCACCCAGAGACAGAGAGGAGAAGAATGCCCCATTGACTGATACTGCCTGCGAGGCTGGTCGCGCTGATCTCCTGAAGAAAAGACCAGTGTCGCTGGTGGACCCCCACTCCCCCCAACTGCCTCCCCACTCTTTGCCTTCTTCCCTCTATATACGTATGTCTCAATACTTGGGGGATCTTAGAAGGGGTGGGGTGGTGGGGGGGGAGCTGAAGAGGGCTGCATGTGTGTGCGTGTGTGTGTGTGTATTGTCGAGGTGCTGCCGGGCGACTCTATCCCATGCTGGCGGTGTAGGAGGGGGGGCTGAAAAGACGGAGCCGTCACCTGCCAGACTGCTGGAATGTTAATGCCGTGGCTCTGATAATTGGATTTTGTACACACCGTCTGTGAGGAACGTCCAGCAACTTTCCCCCCTTATTGTTCAGCCCAGCCCTGGACCCTCAATAGGGCTTGTCTATGTTTATACAAGCACTCACGTCTCAATAAAGACTGTTTACAATGTGTGTGTGTGTGTGCGTGAGTGTGTGTGTGTGTGTGTTGGACTTCTGAACCACAGTGCAAGTGTGTGTGACAAGGAGACTGAAAATGAAAGGAGGAGAGTGTTAGATTATCAAGTTTTGGCAAATAGTAAAGATATTAAGAGATTTGTTAAGTGTTAAAATATGATTTTTCCAGATTGCAAAAAGATTTTGTACACACAGGAGAAGTCATAAGTTTGGACACACTTCCTCATTCAAGCTAATGGGAAGGTGTGTCCAAACTTTTGACTGTACTTGGATTAAACTTTCTTCCACAATGGGACATTCAAACCCGATTTTTTTTTTCCAAACTATTCATCCCACCATACTAGCACTGTGCCTACATGTTCTGAACTTCATGCGGAGTCAAAGGTGGGCACACCCACTTTAAGGTCAGAGGTGAAGAGGAAGCGTTCCCTATTGGTGGAACGTGTGTGAGGCGTACATGATCCGGGATCATTAGGGAAGTTATGGCTCTTGTTTGCGTCGGGGGGAGCCTGGAGTCAGGCCGGGAGCTGTGACGCACTGGTTTCCCCTCTCCCTGGCCTCCCATGCTATTTCCACCCGGGCTGCAGCGGCTTGAGCTGGTTAAACGTCTCGGCTGCACTGACCTAAATTCTTCATATTCACCTCAGAAGACCCTTGCCTTAGCCAACCAATCGTTTTTTCCCATCCCTATAGTGCTTCCTATGCAACGAACATACGCTTTGTTTGTGTATAAAAGTTCCTTCCTGTACATAAGGAAATTACGTTTTAAAAAAGCCATCCTATTCCCAGCTGTAATCCCTCTGAGCAGAACTGCTAGAAACAATGACAGAGGTTTTTCTCTTGGCAGAGAGACTTGTTGTGGTTAGATAAACAGCCTCTAATTGCATTTAATCTGTGTTAAAGTAAGGCATTTGGAACAATTACTTTGGTATGTTTACCAAACAGCTGTTGTGTGGATCCTTTTTTTCTCACATCTCTCAAAGATGTAATGGATTTGGTTCACCTCGCTGGTTAGTAGGAAAATAAGATAGGCGCTACATTAACTTATGCATGGGTTTGTATTCAGGCTTCAGCTGTTACAGAAATAACAGCGTAAAAATCAATTTAGTTTGGGTAAGATTTCATTAAAGTTAAATGGCTTAAATGGTTAAGGTACCAGATTTCCATTTTGTATCTTTGCAACATTTGTGTCACCTCCTCTACAAAACAAACACAATGCCTAATCATAGCTCAAACTTATAATATAATGGTACAATATTTATCATTAGCGTTATTATTACATAGCAACATGTTAAACTGTAATCAGCGGCAATTTTATGAATATAGTTTAAATGCTGTGATGGTAAAATAATCTTAAAAAAATATCTTATGCAAGAGTGAAAGAAATCTACTACATAACTCTGTTACAGGCAGGAGCCCTCCATGTTTCTCCGCTGTCTTACTCTTTTCCCTTTAACCTGGCAGTAGTGTGCTGTTGCATAAACAATGGTCTGGGCAGCCACCTTTGGGCTATTGTAGCCTTCCACAGGCCTGAACTGTGGCCAAGTGGATGTTGTTGCCGGAGACGGCCCCGCAGCCAAACACACGAGCCAACCAGAGGCCTCCGTTCCAGGAGGCGAGCACTCACTGGACGATACCCGAGGATAGTAGTGTTTGACAGCCCTTGGAACGCGTAAAGGAACTTGACTTTGAAATTCAAACAGAGAGGGATGAATTGGCTGAAGCCTACAAAATGACGCCTTCCCTGCAAATGTCACAACTAAAACGAAACTCAAGCCACACTTCGGGCCCGGGGATGAAGTGCTTGTGTATGTGTGTGTCTCTCTGATTTGACATGCTGCATGTGTTTAGTATTCATAATGAGGTGTTGCAAAATGCATGCTCTCTGCATATCTTGCTCGACTCACCCACCACCTGTATAAACAACAGTGCTATTGCGAAACGGTTCCAGGGAAAGGCTCTTCCCGGGCTTGTTGTCAGAATGAGGTCAGCTAACACTACTCTTTTCTCTCTCACTCTCTCATTTTCCCTCCGTCTCTCTGCCTCTTGCATTCACTCCCGCAGTTGTACTTTGTCCTTCCAGAGCACAAGACGAATAAGGCCACTAGATCAACCTCAAGCCTTTATTTGCATCTGTATCCACTCTCACTGTGCATGTGCGTCGTTGGGTGGAGAGCTGTATTTATTTCCTTTAATACCACTGAGAGGCAACAACTTGTTATTTTTCTTGTAGTCTCCAAAAGTGTCTTCCTGTACTGTAAAGTCCAAGAGCCGTTTTTTCAACTTTTGATTGTTATTTTTGTATCACATTGTGAACCTCATCTTGAACTGTCCAGGACATTGACATGAAAATGATTCGGTATATCTCAAGCAGTAAAAATCAGAAGGTCCTTGAGCAATAAAGCGATTATTGAAACAATCAGAACATGCACATTGGGGAGTTCTGATGCTGTTGGATTCTCTTGTATATTTTCTTTGGTTGGTAACGGGGATGGGGAGGTTGTTATATCTGAATTCTTCCAGCATGACATCATTTGAACCCCCTCGCTGATCATTTTACCCCATCACGGCACAAAAGCGCGCTCTGAGACGTAAGAGGAGTGCACATGTATCATATGCTTAAAGTAAGGAAGCAGCTAACTGCCCCCACCAAACACTGTGCTCCCAGAGGCACCGCTGGTGGACCGCGTCGTGTCTGGAACATTGTAACAGGATCTCCAGAGAGGAGCACAAAATGGGCGCTTTGTGTCCGAGATTTGTCCAGACAAACCCAGATAAGGAAACCCAACAAGGGCGAGCCGAAGGAGCTGCCTCTGCGACTTGAGCAAATAACCTTTAATCTAGGTCATGCAGCCAGATAGGGGCAGCTGCAGCAGTAGCCCTACTACCAGCAACGGCATTAGTGGTGACGTAAGTGATAAAGAGAAGGTTAATGTGGTCATTCCTATGACTAGTCGAAAAAGTATCCTTTTGTTTTTAATGTAAACACTATTTCCTGAGGGCTGTCAGGATTAATGGGAGGCTAGCCTAATTATGAGTGAGCTTCCCTCCATTACTTGGAAGTTCTGGGTTCAATCCCTGCCAGCGTATCCTTCAGAAAGATGCTTAATCCTTTTCACCCTGCACCCAAGCAGTGAATGGAAAAAAAAATAGTTGTATCACAAGAGATATCAGATCAAATGAAAGTGTAAGACTTGTGCAGCTGGGGGCCCTTTTTGAAGATAACAGGAGTTTTAGTAAAGCACCTCCTTCATATTTTATTTCCAAAAGGCCTGAAACTTGCTGGTACACATGAACAAGTATTATTTGGTTGAGTCCACACTCTGTGGTAACACACTGATTACAGTGCTGGCCCGACGGAGCCCAGTTCTCATGGCAGTCATAACAAGACCCATGCACGCCCCCCCCCCCACCACCCCTCCATCGACCCCCTCCAACCCCCCCCCCAACCCCAACCCCCACCCCCATAACTGTAGCCAACCCCTGGAGCTGTGTGTCTGTCTCCCTCTGCCTACATCTCCATGCACGTCCCAAAACAATCGATGGGGGGGGAGTGGGGGGTTTGGGGGGGGACAGGACCAGCTCGCTCCACGGACCATATGTGTCAGCAGACCACAAAATGCTGAAGCCATTACTCGGCCCACTCTAGTGAAATTGAAAGCAGGAGCCAGTAACAGCAGCAGCAATAGCTAGTTTTGGCTGAGTGTATGGGGGCAGTGTTAGGGAAAGCCCAGTCAGATGGTAGTGCTCACGCTGACTTGTTGACGGCAGCAGACTGCAGACGGCTGATGTCTTGTTGTCATAGCGCCAGCTCCTCCCTCTCATGACCTCTTGGTGACGATGCTTGTCTGCCTCTCTTTGCTTAAAGTTTGCAAGTGTGTCTGCATGTGGTATGTTGTTATTGAATGCCTCATATAGGCTCATAGATCTCTAACACTTCCTTTTTGGATGCTGTAATAATTTCAATAATTTGGCAGCAAAAGTTAGAAGATTGTTGAATTTTATGAAGTATCACATCTAATTTGAGTTCTTCTCTGAGTGATTGTCTGCTGAACTGAGCTAAAACAGTTGTTTTTAAACCTTTTTTTAAACCTCACTGTATTTTTCTGCCGTCACTTCAACTACAAATGGAAGCTTACCAGATGTAAGATTGCATTACATGCGCCGAAAACACGCATTTAGGCAACCCTGTCTCATGTTCATATTATATTAATGATGAAACATTCGTCCAACCGCTGTGTCATTGTAAGCTGCAACACTACTCTCGCTCTTGGCATTTTAAAAGAACAGTATCCTCTTGGCGTTAGTTCGCTACCCCTTGTATTCAGCTTTCCTTAAATCTTCCTGCTGCCGAATGTCTTGTAGGAACCGCTTGCATCTAATGCATTAGTTCAGGGTATTTTGTTACATGCAGCGTACATCATGCATTGTGATTGTAATTTATGTGAGAGTCGACGATGATTTGTGGGAAATTTCACCAAGTTTACTGTTTTTGGGATAATTCTTTCTCATGTGAAAGATAGTGTACTTGAGGCAGCTGGTTTTATTAGTGATTTATTATTGGTGGTTGCGTTCATGCTCGTACGTTAACAGGCTTTTTGTTCGCCGTGCCGTCTTTGTACGTGCTCGTATGTTCGACCCTGTGTTTGTCTTCTATTCTCGACTTTATTCCTTTCAGCTGATCGACGGTTTCTCACTCTGGTGCCGCTGGTTTTAGGTATCATCTCAAGGCACTTTGCTGTAAATGGGAACATTTACCGGCAAAATACACCCTTCACTTCCCCATTGATGCCTTTTGTGAGTTATAACCCCAACAGCAAAGGTGGGATCCCCATTCTCTTGTATGTGGCGTTTTGTAATCTATTTATTTATTTCTTTATTTGGGGCGGACGGTGGGTGTTTGCGGGATAAGGGCTCATGGAGAAGACTTATCTTCAAGCGCGCGTCTGTCATCTGCTGCTGCAGACAGAGTGCTCTTTCATTCGCTCCAGTGAAAGAGGGTTCACAGAGATTTAAGGGCCAGCATTGTTTGTGCTCTGCGATGCTTAATCACTTTTGATTGGACACCATATTAAAAACTTGGGCTCTAGACGGGGAGAGAGAGAGGCTCTTCCACTAAAAACGAGTACCCGTCCTCCACAAAAAAAGGAGCGGCGCTGCCTCACAGGGCGGATGGCGAGGGGGGGGGGGGACAAAGACATGCTGACAGAGTTAAGCCAAGAAGAGACGGGAGAGATGAGGACAGATGAGAGTGAAGGTCTTCAGCGGAGTGAAAGTTAACACCTCAGTCACTGTGAATCCTACTTGCATAAGACTCACTGATTTGGTTCATTAGGAAACAAATCTGTGGATTTCTAACTGAAAAAACACCCCATCTACTGTAAAAAACCAACATTTAGACTAAGAGGTTCTATAGCTTTGCCTCCAATGTCTTATCTTTCCTCGAGCTGAAGGAGTAAGATGGCGGCTTATTCCTAAAGCACTTCACTTTCCCACACCCCCCCCCCCCCCCCTTACCCCTGCACTCCATTTCACTGCAGCACTGATTACACGTAGTGTTTACATATTCCATAGAGCACTGTGACAGAGATAAACCTCTCCTGATGCTTATCCCCTGGCCACAACCACTAAGATATAATGTAAACCAAACGTCGCAGCTGCCTTTTTATGTCTCAAGTGCCAGTTATGCGTGCAGAGCGAGAATTTTGAGAGCTCGGATTTAAGTGGAATTGGTTAAATTGAAGTTTAAACCATCATACTTTTTCTTCTTTTAATGACGTTGGCGAGCTCTTTTAATAAGTGTTTTTTTTTTCCTCAGTCGTTTCACATGGTAGCACAGAAATAGTGTTTAGGCACTTCAGCTGAAAAGTATTACACCTTAAATTCAGATGATTTTTTTTAAAAAACATACATTATATACACTTTAACCAGCTCCTCTGTTAATAACTGATTGTGGAAAGTTTAAGTTGCTTGCTGTTGAAACGGAATATTTGACACACATAGCTCGGAGTTTAGGGACCGAACGTTTGTGGCAGGGGATAGACGTTTGATATGAAATGTGATTAATGATCCACACATCAGCGAAACCGGGGGAGCGTACCCCATAAAGTAGGTTGTGGGATTATACACAGGGCTACACTTGGAGGACTTCATGGCATTAATTGGCCTGTCTCTCCTGTGGCTCCGAGTATTGCTGTCACTCCGCTCCGCACGCTGCGGTTTGTGCATGTTATCACTCTTGAGGTCCTCCGCAGTAAATGTGTCACAGGGAAATTACGCTGGCCTAAAAATACCCTTGCATGTGCGTTTCCCATCGTCTCACATTTGGGTTGCTGAGTATCTTGGGCCGCTCAGGACACGGCGCTGTATTAGTCCCGGCAGCCAGGAATGAAATCCAACTGCTGAAATCATCAAACTGTTGTTGGAAGATTGTTCCCATCTTTACTCAGAAATGATGAATTTTAGAGGCCACACCTTCCGCCATTCGGTTTAAACATTTGTAAATTGTCCCTCGTTGACATAAATCTACTCCTGCGGCCTTTACAGTTGGAGTCTAGTCTATAGGTTCCTCCTCACTCCTCACATAGCACCTGCACCACACCCATGTTTTATGAAGTGCTTATGAGAGCGAGTGCTTGCCGCAGGGCTACTGCTATCCTACCCTAACCTGCTATCAGGACACACTATACACACACACACACACACACACACTATACACACACACACACACACACACGTACACACACACACATGCATTCTCTTACAGCTGAGTTTACAGAACACACTGTACTACACTTGCCAAGGTTAACTAAGGGAAATGAGGTTGTAATCTTCATTAATGAGAGGCACTCCGTCAAGTTGAGCCGGTTTGTAATGTACCCCAGATCCTGTTTGCTAGAACTCCACAGTCAAATAACTCTACAATAAGATAAGTCTTATATAGTGTTACATGCTTAAACTTCAGTAATTTATCAATAAATATGAAAAAGGTGCTTTAGTCACTGAAACCACGAGGATGTCTTTTCAGCTTTGACAGACTTGTTTTCTCTCTGCTCTGCATTAGCTCTAAGTTGCCTCAATAAATCTAAAACTAATCCACCAAGTGCGGGCTCATCCCTCTTAATTTGTTTGCCCGCTTTTACGTCCATGAAGATGTTCTCCAGTGACATCTAAGCCATCACGTTGACAACCCCAAGTGGCTTCTAATACTCCGACTGATTCTCCTCTATAGCTGCTTTGATGCTCCCTTTATTATGTTCGATGGGGCTACTTTATTCCCCTCCTCCTCTTGTTTACGGAAAAAAAAAGCCCCCGATAAGGCCTTCAGTGCGCAAAGCTGAACTTGCAGTCTGCTTCTTGGCCACATGGGCAAAGCTGAGGCCTACTTTAATCAAGACAAGAGAATGACCCACTTCATCTTATGCTAATTTGTTCTTTTGGAAAATTAACTGGGATTGACTCTGAAGAAATGTTTTTTGTCCCTTTAATAAACTCATATCAAAGTGATATCTGTGTATTGAAGTAGGCTATGTAGATGTTATTCCTCTGTGGCTTTTTTTTTTTTTTTTCCTTTTACATATACTGGAACTCTGTTTTCCATACTCTCATGTGATAGCATTGAATCACTTTGCTTGGCTGTTTGTATGAAAGCAGGCCTAATCTGTTGTAAAGCAGAAAAGTGGTCCTTTTTACGAGGTGCTAATGGCCTGCTAATTCTTGAGGAAAGGCAAAGTGACCAATTCATTCAGCTGAGTGTTTACTACCTATTGCCCTTTGACCTCTTTCTGTCAGAGTGAAGTTAAATGCAAGTTGCTCCAGCACCAGCGCTATGTTTACATTCTTCTCTGACATGTTGATTTTACCGTCCTAAATGCTGTTTGCCGTCATGTATGCGTGCATGTATGTATTCCTGTGCATTGCAACGATTGTACAATGATCTTATCTGTATCATAAAGAAGGTTGCCACAGTTTAATAAAAAGTATGATCTAATACAGTTCAACTGCAATGTACTGTTGTTACACTTTTGTGAGACAGTGTCAGAGAGATTGGACTTTTTAAGGCTGTTGTGTATAGTTTTAAAGTTACTTTTTCTGTTTTGCTTCAACATTTGATATGTTTTTTGTCATGGTGTAATGCTGACTACTATGACCTCAAGCGTTATACGGATGAATCAGCACCTTTGTGACACCGTTTCAACATCTAAAAGTTAATGTTTACTAGTTAAGTTGTATTTATTGCAGTGCTGTTGTACTAGATCACATCAGATTGTGCCGTGCAGGTGGGGTGTATGTATCATTCTCTTAAACTTTATGCGTACATGTATCACATCAAAAGCCCAAACTATCTATATCATTCAATTAGCTAATGGCCTGTCCTCCCTTCTTTCCAGCGAGTCTCTTCAGATGTATTTACTAGGCCTTGTTGTCTTTATGGTTTCCTCTGGCGAAACGTGCGTAAATAGCGGCGGATAAAACGAGAGGTGATTTAGTGGCCTCATCACAATGCGCCCTGCTCTGGCGGCCGCTTCCTACCTTTGTGTGGTCGAGGGCTCAGGGGTGCGGCAGCGGATACATGGCCCGAGTCCCGGCAGGCTCCGAGGAGGGAAGGAAACCTGGTGTCAAAGGCGATTGCTTGCTGCTTCTGTTATCTGAGCAACAGACACTCGCAGTAAGACTCACAGTGACAGCCAGAGACTAAATGTGTGGTTGAGGTTGATATTAACTAGATGTATCAAGTGTTATGTCAGATTTTTTTTAAATTATTACACATAATTAAGCAGTCAGGGGGAACTGAAAATAAACTATTTTTTTCAAAGTGAGTACAGCAAAAAAAAAAAAAAAAAAAGAGTCCAGTGGAAACCTTGTTGCGTGTGGACTGCTGCTGCATGGTTTCTTTCTCCTGCTCCTCTCCGCACAGGCCTCTCCTGTAACCTTGAGAGAAGCCCGCGCAGGCCCCAAGTTCAACGAGTGCATGAGGCATATTTTCGCTGAGCGTGCTTGGACCGCCCCACTAAACCCCTCGACCCCCCACCCCCCCCTCCCTCCTCACCATACATACAGCTTTTTTTCCCCCTCCTCCTAAAGAGGACTCCCTGTAGGCCTTGCCTTTCACAGCGCCTGCAAAGGAAATACATTATGTGTAAAAAGAATTCCATATGGTGTCATACGATCTGTGTAATTCTCTCTCAATTGATAAAAAAAAGTCACCCTGTATGCACAATTCTGTCCTTTGTAAAAGGACTGTAGCCTCTGTACTGTATGTACTGCCCTCCAACAGTTAGTCAACTTTTTTTTCCAACCTGTTACAAACAGATTTTCCTGCAGTTATGATACATTATACTGCCACTGATGTTTTGATGTTCCAGCTAAGCTATTACACTTCACATGAAATAGTGCTTTAATTAATTTTAAAAAAAAAACACACCAAAAACAAACAGTTTAACCAGCTCAGCAGGGAAATGATGATAAAAACGTATCACTTCCTCCTTCCTTGATAAATACTTGGAAGTCAGTTTTAGCCAGTTTTCTGGAGGTGTGGCTGACATCAGCTGTTGTGGCTTACAGTGAGGCCTCCTGCCTTGGCTGAGGGGGAGAGTCTGTGGCAGTCCTACGGGTAGGCTGTTCCAGGTAAGCCCTGCCAAGTTCAAGTGGCTTGGACCAAGCCCCGCACCGCAAATGGGAAGTGTTTCTGCAGGGCTGCCAACCTTGCAAGAGCGGCGACTGTTACAAGCCTGTTGTGCCGTCAGAGATAGTGTTTTCTACGTGCACGTTCAAAAAGGCCCTCAAGAGAAAAAAAACCAAAAAAAAACGTAGGCACGGAGAGATGTATATATGTAGATGCTTGCCAAGAGGGGGATTATAGAGTTTGCTCCAGTGGTGGCCCTTTGATATTCCTTCCAGTTCCCATGATGCAACACTGTGGCTAGTATCAGGAGATTATGTTTTTATGGCCTTTGGAAAGATTCCACACCAAATTAAATGTTAGTTTAATGTAAAATAACCGAGAACCTTGAATATTTCAGGTTGCAAAAGGTATCATTGGTGGCTTGTGTTTGTTTTAGCTTTTGCTTTTGCAGAAAGAATATACAGACTTAGAATCATACGTATCCTGTGTGATCGGTTTTCAAGAAATGACAGCAGTATAAATATTTAGCTTAATAAAGGTTAATAAAAAGGGCACAGCAAAACATCATTTTATAGGACTGGGTAGTTATGGAGTTTTGAGGACTTTGGACAATAGAAAAACTCCTGGAGGCAAACTCAATCAATGCATTTGACAGCAGTATTATATTTCTATTAACATTTGACCGCCTGGGAGGCATCGCTAAGAGTTTAAGAGAGATAAAAATGGAGAATCTGTGTGAGAGTGTAACATGTATATGAACTCGTATCTATGGGGTTGCGAATGAGCAGTTGTGATAAACAAGGGAATCAAGTCAGGGCTCAGAATGCGAACCATGCGGACACTTTTTCTACTGTTTGTTGCTCGCAGCTCAGTGACGATCCTGCCAGAAACATGAAACACAAACACAACAGCCCTGCTTGCCCCGCTGTGTTTGCCCTCCTGAGCTGAACCAGAACAGAACGGCACTTACCTCTTTTTTTTTTTTTTTTTTTCTACCTCCCTCCTGCAGCATTTACCCCAACCCTGTTTGCCCTCCAACCCACCCCTGATCAGAGTGAATGAACTTTTGGCATCCCAGATAAAGTGAAAACAACATGCTTGGATGAGTGGAAAGCAAAGGCTATGGGAGCTGGCTGTGAGACGGGTGTAAAGGCCCCTGTGGTGTGGCCCTGAGTGGACAAATCGTAGCAGGCTGAGGAAGTGGAGGAAGCGGTGCAGGGAGGGTTATACGGGCTGGTGGGAGGCGTGCGGGCGGGTTTCAGGGAATAGCGGCAAAAGGGGAATTCCTGTTCCTGAAGTGAAAAGTGATGGAAAAAGTGACTGCTAGATCTCGCTCATGCCGCTCCATGTCAAAACAGCCGAGCGCTGCCGTCATCTGTGCAAATATTTCAAGAGATTATGGTTTGGGAGCCTCGTGGGAAAGGCTAGAACAGCACTGCTAGGACAGCCCGAATTAAACACGCTTTAACAGAAAGCCTTCCCTTCTTAACCTTATCAGAGCAAGAATGAAATCACGAAACCACCATATTCAATGTACCTGCAAACAAACAGAAACCTGCCAGGTGAAGCCTGACGACATATTTTTAATTGTAATGAACTGGAATTTGTACCGGATATATTGATGTGTGCTTGTAGATTTGTCTGTATAATTGTCAGTGTGATAGAGACTATGAAACTATGGTGTTGCATATAAATGAATGTTTTTAGTATTTGGTGATTGTTCTCGTGTCCAGGGACTGCAGATGGAAATTAGCTTAAAAACCAAAATCTGACATAAATAATCTCTTCTCATTTTGAGATGAATGTGTTTTTGTGCATGTTCCTTGTTTAATAAAGAGAAATAATAATAATGAATATGTCTTTGTTAAGTGCATCATCCTAGCATTTTGGCAATAAACCAGAAATCATTTTGAAACAAAGGCCCTTTACATTCTCGACCAGGCTTGCCAGGCCTGAGGACACAGCATGTGTGCCTGCGTGTCTGCTACACACCTGTGTTTCATACAGTGTGTTTAATATGACCACAGTTTGCTATGCAAATTTGATTTGTAATATCTCAATCCTCCGTACCGTGCGCTCTCTTCCAATGTGTTGTACATAATGATATATTCCCAAAACCATGAGAGGCTACTGATGTAATGTGTTGTAAGCATGTGACCAAACACTGTGGCCTCCTCTCTCAATGCCATGCTCCGCTGTTACATTGTTTATGACTCTCAAACAACAGAATCTGAAATTAATTTAGCGCCTCTCCTCTTCCCACTGTAAACTGGCGCTGTGCAGCCAAACCACATGTTGTTATTGCTGCAGTGGCAGAGAGGGCTGCCCCAGCAGGCCTTAGTAGCACAGAACAGATTTGCTCTCTGTTTTTTTGCCAGGAATGTGGAATAGAGTTCTCTCTCTCTTTCTGGCTGTGAAGATCTCGCTTAGTATGCACTTAAGTATGATTTATAAATCATACGCTTGTGGTGTGGCAAAGGGACTACTCCGTTAAACCTGAGAGATTAGATTTGCATTTTGATCTCCTGTAAGACCAAGATGTTTTGTCATGATTATATGGTGCTTTGTTGTGGTAAGTGACGGGCTGTTGACTGTATTGAGTCTCTGGATGTTTGTGTTTGAATTGTACATCTGGGACCTACAACCACAAAGAGCAAAGATGGCTCGCACCTTAACTGCTCTTAGCTGGATATCTCCAGACAGTTGGAGGGTCCATGAAGAGCAGAGGAGCTCCTCTGTCTCTGGATGGCTGCCAACACTCTGACCTTGTGGCGGGCACAGCCACTGTCACTCCCTCTTGAGTTATGTGAGAACCTGTTTTATGATGCTGTTTTTTTAAACCACTGCTCTGGATCTGACTGTGGCTCACCAGATGAGCACTTACTTGACGCAGTGATCCCACCGACACTATTCTTTATAAGACCAGTGGTTTTTGGTTAATTACGCCTGTAATTTCCCTCGTTGCATTATAGCTTCTCTCCCTGGTCTTGTGCCAGTGGAGACACCCGAACCCCACTCTCTCAACAAACCCCCTTGCCCCCGAGCCTCGATCCCCACGGATGCTTTGATTCAGGCCAGCTCTGACTGGGGGCCTCCGAAAGCCCCGTCTCCAGGCTCATTAACAGGGAAGGAGGAGTTTTACAGGCCATGCGGCAGGCAGCCGGCTTTTTAACCACCAACACAAACCCCACCAATGTACAACCTTAAGAGTTAAAACCTCAAGTCATTACTACACTATTGGAAGTATGAAGTCTAGAAAGGTGTGGGCATTATTAGAACTACCACTCTTAAAAAATTGGCCTGCACCTTGCCCGAAGGTACTGTTTTACATGTGTTGCACTAATCCGCATGTAGAGCAGGGTATCATTTTGAGATACAAGCGCCAGAACAGTACCTGACTGTTGGCGCCATACCAAAACAGTACTTTTTTTTGAAGCCTTTGACGTATTTTCTACAAAACACTTTTTAAAAATTCAACAATAGAAGCCAAAGTTCTCAAATGTTGTCTAAAGACGAGGAGCCGTATGAGAACTTTGCCTTAATAAAACAGTCAAAACCCAGCAAATTTTAGATTTGAACCTGGAACTGTTAGATCAAATATAAAAAATGTAAAAAGTTTACAAATCTGACCAGAGATTCGATGCCAGCTTTCAGTACCAGACAGTTTTTGATACTTTTGACACTGCGCTATAGAAACATTTGAGTCAGAAACAAAAAAGTATTGAGGTTCGATACCCGGCCTTATCCCCATGATGCATGTCTGAAAAACAGATCAGGAGAAATGATGATGCAACAACAGTAGCCTGGATAGTAAAGACGAAAGCTATAAGACTGCTCATTTGCACCTGCCGCTTCATTCCCTACTGGAGTTGTAATGGCAAAAATAAACTGGCTCGACATCTGTTGGCAATGTCAGTAGTCTGTTTTTATGCTTGTAATGACACATTAAACTCTGTGGTTGATTCCCCCCTTCTCCACCCTATGTCCCGTTCCAGGGGAGCAGTGCCAGCAAAATCGTCTGACTGAGTGCGCGCTTTGTTTTCTTTGTCTGTTTTGGGCCAAGATCTGGTCTTAGATGTGGTGGCATTCTATGATCGGATAATTCCTTTCACGTCCTCAGTTTTAAGGTGTGTGTACGCGTGTGTGTGAGTGTGTGCGTGTGTTTGTGTGCGTTTACCGCTGCTCGCCTGGCAGAGCTCAGGGAGTGCAAACAGTGGCAATGGGTGGCAGGGATCCTCGGTGGCCTCTCGCCCAGCTGGAGGAGAGCCATTTTGCCCTGCGAGGGAGCACCCAGTCGCCCTGGCTCGGCCTGCTGCTCTCGCCAGTGGGAACTCCTCTTGGCTGTGGCCCGACGCCGTCGTAAGCGCTGACAATCACTGACACATCACTGGCACAGACCTCACAGACACACATTACACAGGCTTGAGTTAAAATCAAGTGACTTTGCTTCTGAAACTGATAGATGTTATTTTCATCTATAAATATCAAAACCCCAAAAAAACTATTGACATAAAATAAGAGCTTATTTTGCTTGTTCTTTTTCTTTATTTTACACTATTTTCACATAAATCACTTCTGAATTCAAAGTAGTTTTACAGATTTGCAAATTGATTTTCAGTGGAATTTGTAGGGAAATATAATTGAATTTTGCATGCATGTTTGCTTTAGGGTGTTGGTAGGGTAGAAGCGTGGTTGGTGTGAGATAAAGATGTAGGTATCACTGCAGTTCCTAACTGTGCCCCCTTATCAGTGCAAACCAGAGCACCATCAAATACATTAATAAAACAACATGTTGTGAACTGGTTCAGTCACGAGAAAACTCCGCCAGCTGCAAGTCAGAAAGCGGGGAGTGTGTTTCAGATGTTTTTCAGAAAGGTACGTTTGAAAACCAAACAATGCAAAATTTTCTAAACTGCATGCTTGTGTGTGTGTGTGTGTGTGTGTGTGTGTGTGTACATGTGTGGAGGTTGAAAGGAAGTTGGCGGCTAAAACCAGTTAAGCCTCGCTAGTATCACAACCAGGCTGTCCCTGAACTATGATCTGTGGGCCAACTTGCCTCTCTTGGGAGAGTGGGGAATTTCCCAGACCCCTTAACACCCCCCTCCATCTCTCATTCCCTCTGTCCCCCCTCCCTCCGGACCAGTCGAGACGTGCAGGTTTGAACCCTCTCTCTGTGTTTCTGGCCTCCCATGCCCATTGCCACTCAAGCAGCAGGGGTCCGGTGCATTTGTCTCATAATTATCCGACTGGATAGGGGGGTTCTGAAGATGAAAGAGGCGAATCACAGAGCTCCTCTGTCAAAGGTCTGTCTGCCTGACTGGGGGGTTTTGGATCTATCTCCCTTGTCCTCTCTCTTTCGCTGCATCCACCGCCCACCCCACCACCTCTACTCCATCACACACACACGCACGCACGCAGTCTTACTTTTCCTCAAGAGCTGCCTCCACAGAGCATAATCGCCGACAGTGAACGCTCGTGCACAACCCCCCCCTCAACCAGCCACCCCGCTGATTCATTCACAACTACAAAACTGCAGAAATACCCCCCACCCTCACATCCTGAAAGACTTCAGACTCTCTCCTTTTTTTTTTTCTCCCCCCTCACATGCTCCGCCCACCAACCCATCGGCTAGCCACCTCACCCGCTTACACCCCCCCCCCCCCCCCCCCCTCCCACACCCTCCCCATCCCTCATCCGCCTCCTCTTTTCTCCTCTCCACCCTCCCCACCACCACCTTTCTCCTTCTTCTCCTCTTAACTACTGGCTAGGAGTTAATGGACTGTTTTGGCTAGTCTCCAGACGGTGAGTGTCACCTCATAGCGGCTCGCTCCCAGACTGCTCCTTGTGTGTGTGTGTATGTGTGTGTGTGTGTGTGTGTTTGTGTGTGTGCGTAGGAGGAGGACTACAACGACGGAATGTCATTGGTCTGTCCCCCCCATCCCACCACCCCCCCGCCCCCCAACCCTCCCACCACACACCCCTTACCCTCTCCCTCTCCCCTTCCCACCACTACAATGAATGAGAAAACACGCATGCATAATTAAATCTATAGTCTCGTCCTCACTCCACCCTCCCTTCCCTCCTTCCTCCACAGCCGTGCATTTAAAAAAAAAAACAACAAAAAAAAAAAAAAAAAACGCTCCTGCTTGGAAGTTTGCCACGGTGGAGAAAAAAAAAAAAAAAAAAAGCGGTGTCTTCGAACCACAGAGATGTGGCCAACCTTCCACCCTCGTATGGACCTATTCTTTTTTACCCCAGCCCGCTGAATGGCAGGGTGGCAACAGCGGGCGAATGTAAATGCCACCCGGTCCTGCCAGTCAATTACGCCGCAACAAAGCTAATTGTTTGTTTGGTGCATACCAAAAAGATGCCGAGGTTGGCCATTGATGGGCCCATTGTTTCAACACAGATGCAAAGTTCTTTTTTCTCACAGGCTAGACTTGATGCTGATTAAACTTGTTAATGATGAGACCACACTTATGGAGAATCATCGAATTCGTGTTACAAGTGTAAACAGTTTTAAGCCTGTAACCAACAATTATTTTCATTATCAATTCATCTTTTTTTGATTAGTCAATTCATTGTTTAGTTTATAAAATGTCAGAAAAAGAGTCAAAAATGCCCATCACAATTTCCCAGAACCCAAAGTGAGCTTTCAAATTGCTTGTTCTGACCAATCAACACTCCCAAACCAAAAAGATATTCAATTTACAAAACAGAGAAAAGCTGCAAATCTTCACATTCGAGACCAGCAAACATTTGGCCTTTTTCACATAATAAATGACTTAAACTATAAATAAGATAATCAAAATGATCACATTTTCTGCCTATCAACTAATTTATTTAAATCCACCAAATTAATCACGTAATTTCACCGCTAAACTTCACTTAATGCAATGGAGGCTTCCAGGTGCCGCGAAGGAGATAAAAAGTTTGCTCTGCTAGCTGTGAGGAAAGTGACAAGAATGGAAAGAATAAAAAGGGATACAGAAAGAGGAAAAGAAAAAAAAAATAGGAATGTAATAAAAAAGCGAAAGGAAAGGCCACATTGTGAGAAAAGGACAAACAGAGAGAGAGTGGGAGGAGGTGGAAACATTAAGTGGGGCGCAGTGTGCTGACTGGAGGCCAGCTTGCTCATTTTTCATGGGACAGATGAGCCACTGTGTCACATTGTGTTGTGTAGTTTGTCTGCAGCTCGGCCGCTGACTGCATCGCACATGTACAGCACAGATCAGCTCGCCGCGGGACGCTGGGTGTGTGCCCCTGTTTGTGCATGCATGCATGTCAGCGTGTGTGTGAACTCAATGTGTGTGTGCACATGTAGCATGACTACATGAATGGAGGCTGCTGTGTGCTGCGCCAAGCCGACTGCTTACGTGCTCGCGTTTGATGTGTGCATCCGCGGGGAGGTGGGTAAACTTTATTGCACAAATTAAAAGGTGCGGAAGTTGAATTTGGATGGGTTAACCCTCAGCTGCATCCTTGGTTTTGTGGCTGTGTATCCCTTTGTGCCTGCCAGGTTCTTCCTTCTCCTCTCCCGGGCCGGTGTGGCTAATGATCCGTCAGGCCATTCAGTCCCTTGTTCAAGGCCCACTCGCCACTGAATGCGTTCCCTCCCCGTCCACACTGTTTGGTGACCTCAATGAGGAGCCTGTTGTCCTCCCGGCTCGGTTAAAATGCTCTCCTCTTTTCACTGCCGTGAGAGTTTACGGAGGAGAAGGCACAGAGACTCGGTGGAGAGAAAGAGGGCCCGCTCTTCACCGGCATTAGTATGCACCGATTAGAAACAAACACACACTGATGATCCACGCACGCGCGCACGCCCATACACACTTAGGCGGCGGCAGACATGTGCACGCTCGCATCGAGAGATGTACACTTACACAGAAAGATACAAGTGAGCTGGGTCACACACAGTCAAACACACACACTATATGGCTTCTCATTGTTCCTGTCTGGGCTGGGATCCCACTTGATTCCATAAGTCTCAAAACCCTGACAGTCCTACTGTGTGTGTGTGTGTGTGTGTGTGTGTGTGTGTATGTGTGTGTGTGTCTCCCCTTCTGCTCTATTGAACAAGTCTGTGGTGTCTGTCTTAGAGAAAAGAAGGCAAAATGTCATTGTTCTCACAGACGTTTCAACTTTGCCCCTCTCACTTTCTGTGTGCCTTTCTCTCTCTCTCTTTCGTCTGTGTGTGTATGTGTGTGTGTGTGCATGTGTGTGTAACTCATCCTACTGTACCTGCATTCCCCATCAGAGGCAGTCATTTGATAGGGTAGCTATCTGGATTACCAGGTGCTCCTTCAAGCCAATAAGAAATACTTGCCTTGTTCCAATTATGAGATAATCATTACAGTGTCACACAGTGTATAGGCACCATCAGGGGAACATAGTCGTAGTTTGTCAAAGGGAACACAATACAATGCATTTCTGTCTGTGCAGAGGTATCGCTGATTATAAATCCGACAATAATGCATGAAAGAGGCTGTGAATTATTAGAAAGTCCAGTAATCTGGATAAACATTATAAGACAAGATGTTGACTCTGTGGCTGACTTGTAAAGTAGTACTTACTCAGGTTTGGTATCGTATGAACATTTTTGATGCCAGTACAAATACAGTACCTGAGTTTCGGTATCAATACTAGAAACTCTCCTTTTTTATTTAACAAAATAAGCCAAACCTCTCAAATTCACATATTTCATTTTGTCTCAACACAACATAGCCGTACAACCACTCTTCAGAATAAAATACAGTCCGAAATGAGCAGATATAAATGAGGAAATAGCTAATCAATGAATTAATAAACTGGACAATGAAGATGACCAAGCATTTTTGGACCAATTTTTCAATATCTGGTACTCAAAAACTGTTGAAGTTCAACACCCAGCCCTCCCACATACAGGTAAACGCTTAGACCAGGTGCTTATTTTGTATTATTACATTTTTAATTTGCTGTTCTGTCAGAGCTCATCCTCCCTGTGAGACACCCCAAGATGGCGCCTCATTTGGCTGCAGCATTTGTCTTCCTTTCACTCACGGCGTCAATATCACTCTCCTTTAGGCCAGGTCAGGTGCCAGCCCTTTGCAGAATGCCATGCATGAGTCCGGGTGGAAGGGGGTGGAGGGTGGGGGGGCCTGAGATGCTAGAATTTGCTCTGTGTGTGTGTGTGTGTGTGTGTGAGGAGGGGGTCGGCGGCGGGGGGCATCGCCAGTTGGCAGGCTGGCACACAATGGCTGGCACGATAAGATCCTCCCTCTTCTGCGGGCAGATTTCCTCGCCCATATCTTTTGTTTGGCTTGTTTGGGTTGCGGCTCATCCTGATAAAGGCCACTTTGTTTAGACAACAAAGCGTGAGGGAGGGAGAGAGGAGAGAGATAGAGAGACAAAGAGATAAAAAAGAGAGAGAGAGGGAGAGAGAGGGCATTAAAATAGGTGGCAAAAGGGGGGGGAGCGCCAACACAGATGGAAACGTTAAAAGAAAAAGCAGGAGGAAAGCGAAAGAAAGGCGAGATATTGGCAAAGAAATAAGAAAAAAAAAAATCAAGAAATTTGAAAATAGATACAGTGTGCACTTTTCACTGGATAAGATATCGCCACGGATACACCGAATAGTAGATATACACAGAGGCGGGTATGAAAAGATACAATAGAGGACGGATACTGTTGCAGGCACAGGGACAGAGATAGACAGATAGCGAGGACAAGAAAGAAAGAGATTTGGAGAAGAGAGCAGGTTCTGCTGGCTGCTGGAAGCCAGCCCGAGTAGTGTGAGGTCATCGACAAAGCTGTGAATGATAGAAACCAGGAGCGGGGAGGACGCGGACACACACACATTACATACCAATGCATGTACAGTCATTTATGTATACTGTCAAGACTTGCATGACCCCGTGGTGCTCACACAAACACACTCACACACACACACACACACACACACACACACACATATTTCGGCTGTGCATTTTCAAGGAAGGACCAACTGGAGTCTCCTGCAGCAGAACAGGAAAGAAAAGCAGGAGGACACTGAGCTCGGCCACATCAAATATTTACTCAGGAGCAGCTGTATTGTCGAAACATTACGCATCGGAGCTGCTCCGTAATTAGGTTGATATTTTCTGCCCCTCTCCCTCTCTCTGTTTCCCTACTTCTCCGGGAGTCCACCCCTCTCCACCTCTCCTCCACACTCCCCTCCCCTCGCCTCCCCAGGCTGCTGAAATGCGTCTTGGCTCGGGACCCATGCCTCTGGCAGCCAGAGTGCTATACATGTGCACAGAACCCCGCTCGGCATAAAATGGCTGCCAGACAGGCTTCTCCTCCTGAAATGTCGACAGCGGTATGCATCTGCAGGGTGTGCGTGTCGCGCGTGCGCACTGTTTTTTTGTGGAGGATATCTGTACGTGTCTGCAAGTGTTTGCGGGCTAGTAAACGTGCACCGCCGCTGTCAAAAAAAAAAAAAAAAAAAAAGTTTCCCAAACTATGTGGCTAATTTAATCCACACTGTGTGTGTATGTGCATGTGTGTTCCGCAATTTAGTGGGAACAGAATGGGTATCATGCCAAAAAATGAGAGGGTGGGTTAGGGAGAGTGTGTGTGAGTGTTTTAGTGATTATAAAATCCAGGCGAGTAACAGACTTGGGCGTGGAGAAACCTCACAAGCACTGAGAAACTTTCTTGCCGAGCCAGATTTCTGTTGCCATTACCCCTAATTGCCCTAATCGTTACAGTGGTATGATAAGTATCCCACCGGACAAGAAGGTGTAAGAACTCATGGACACATCCAAAATACCCACAAGCCCCCTCTGCTACTTTTTTTCCCCTGCTTTTTTTTTTTTTTTGCTGAGTAACAGTAGATAATCTGATTCATACGTGGTACTGTTTTTTCACTTCCTTCATGAACTGGTTTGTTTATTTAAACAAGTGGCAGGGACGGAGGGTGCCAAGAAATGTTGTTTTTGGAAAAGGGCTGTGTGTGTGTACGTGCGTGTTTATGTGTGTGTGTGTGTGTGTGTGTGTGTGGTGTCTGGCCCTGTGATCAAGCCCTGCCAAGCTCCCAGGGCAAAGCCCAGCCTCCTCGACCACAACTGTTTATTTACAGGTTACACTACTGTTTATTTGAAGACTATCGGATTGGACGGGCCTCTGCACAGGACACCTTTTAGTGCATTCAATAAGTATTCAGACCCCTGCACTTTTTTCACAGTTTATGTTGCAGCCTTATGCTAAAAACTCGCTTAAATTCATTTTTTCCCCTCATCAGCTTACACTCAATACCCCATAATGACAAACCGAATTTTCAAAATTTTTGCAAATTTATTTATTTCAGGCCTTTCCAGAGATGTTCGATTGGGTTCAAGTCAGGGCTCTGGCTGGGCCACTCGAGGACATTCATAGAGTTGTCCCGAAGCCTTGTCCTGGCTGTGTTTTTAGTAATTATCATCCTGTTGGAAGGTGAACCTTCAGCCCGGTCCTGGGCAGGTCCTGAGCACTCTGGACCCACTTTTCTTTAAGGATATCTCTGTACTTTGCTTCATTCAGCTTTCCCCTCAACCTTGACCAGTCTCCCAGTCCCTGCATGATGCTGCCACCATCATGCTTCACTGTTGGGACGGTATTGGACAGGTGATGAGCGGTGCCTGGTTTCTTCCAGATATGACACTTAGAATTGAGGCAAAACAGTTCAATCCTTGTTTCATCAGACCAGAGACAAATCCTTGTTGCTCCAGACTTCTTCCATTTAAGAATTACGGAGGCCACTGTGCTCTCGGGAACCTTAAATGCAGTAGAAATACACTAGATGTCTCGACACAATCCTGTCTCTGAGCTCCGCAGGCAGTTCCTTTGACCTCATGGCTTGGTTTTTGCTCTGATACGCGTTGTCAGCTGTGAGACCTCATATAGACAGGTGTGTGCCTTTCCAAATCATGTCCAATCAATTGAATTTACCGCAGGTGGACTCCAATCAAGGTGTAGAAACATCTCAAAGATGATCAAGAGAAATGGGAGACACTTGAGCTAAACATTTAAGTGTCATAGCAAAGGCTCTGAATACTTATGTCAATGTGAAATGATCAGTTTTGGAATAAAATTGCAAAAATGTTCACTTTATCATTATGGGGTATAGAGAGTAGATAGATGATACTTTCTGAATGCACTGTAGATGCAGATACCAGACCCAAGCCCCTAACATCTCACTTCTGTTTCAACCACTTTCTGAACTTATATTTTTTTAAAAATTCACTGTAAAATACCAACACTCATATCCAACCTTTTATAGTCCAGAGTTATCTGTTTTAAAAAATAAAAATAAGCTGTATTTAGATACCTGTTGAGTGACAAAATGGGCTGGATTGTAAATAAACTGTTTACTAGATAAAACCAGCACACCTACAGCCTGACAAATATGCGCTGTTCTAAACAATATAATCACCCTGGAAGAAGGAGCCTGAAGCTGCCCTTCTTGGGTCAAAGGTAAAATGTAATGCAATAGGGGAGGTGTTTCCAGCTCCGGTGCAGGCCTGGCAGATGCGCCATATGCTTGCATCCCACCTTGAGTCATCCAGGTGGTCTCTCCTGGTGCTACAGTGAGGCCTCATGCTGGAAGATGCTGCCTGGGATCTCTAATTGCCACGACCATCTGCTCTTTTTGTCATGGTTGCCTGTTCAGCCCTGGAAGACGAAGAAAAAAAAAAAAAGAAACAAAAACACAAAACTGTGATCCGATCTAAATGAATCGGCACACCTCTCCCACCTCCACCTCCTCGCTCCTTTTCCTCCCCTCAGCGCCTTTTTTTTTTTCAATGTTTACCTCATCTCTACTCCGGTGCTCTTTTCACTCCCCCTGCCCGTTCTTCCCCTCTCAGCAGTTCTCAGGGAGTGAGCGTAGAGTTGGCAGTTGTAACTAGACTGATGGATGATTCTGAAAGTGGCAGGGAGGGGAGGAGGGGGGGGGAAGACGGGGAGACAAGGCCACTGAGCTCCCCGCAATCACTTTATGGACATGTGCTGTGCCAAATCCACACAAACCTCCACTCGCCCACAAAAGCTGCTTAACACACTCTGTTTATGTGTAAGTGTGTGTGTGTGTGTGTGTGTGTGTGTGTAGGGGGCAACTAAAGGGACTCACTGCCATTTGGTGCATGGAAAAGGAAACTTATATTTTGCTGAGGGTTCAACTTATAGTAAAATGCGGATTTTAGTATTGAAACGATTAATAGACACTTAATCTGCAGCAAATTTGATAATTGATTCTTTGTCCAGGTGAAGACAAACGCTAAAAATTTTAAAGATGAAAGATTTGCCGCTTTTCTCCGTTCTATATCTACGTTTTATAAGTTGAATATATTTGGGGTTTACGGACTGTTTCTAAGCTGAAAGAAGCAATTTTGAAATTTGAAGACAACATCTCAAGTTCTGTGTAACTGTAATTGGCATTTTTTTTTTCATTATTTTTTGGCATTTCAGTCAGTCAGAAGCAATCAGCAATGAAAATAATTGTTAGTTACAGCCCTAACTGCTTCAAATATCTTCAAACTGTTCTGTGCATGAATAGGAGAGATTTAATAGAGAGCCTCCTAAACCTGTAGGACTACATGATGAGAAAACATAAGTCAAGCTTATGTTTTTACATTTTTGGGAAGCAGAACAGAGATATACTATAAGACCGTAACTTGCGTGTTGCTCGTACATTTTTAGGGCCAAGCATACTGAAAGAGGGGATTTTTTTTTTTTCTGCTTAACGTATGGTCCTCTTCCCTCCCTACTTTGTCATTGTTGAGCTTCGGCCAAGAACATTCTGTTTTTGCAGTGCTGTTTAATAGTCAAATTTAGGAGAGGGGGAACAAGAGAGAGAGGGAGAGAGACACAGAGAGAGAACAAGAAAGGGATAAATCTTTCAACTTTTTTTCTTTTCTCTCTCTCTCCCCCCCCCCCCCCCCCCTTCCCACCCACCCCCCCCCCCCTTTCCTTCTCTTTCCCTCTCCGCGTTGCCTCTGTAACACAGCTCATGAGAGCTGCGGCAGGAAAAGGGGTGTTGTTGCAAGGCGAGGGTATCTGAGTTCACTGTCTCTCGCTTCTTGTCTCGGCTTTCTCTTGTTAAAGGCGTAGATGATAATCTCCCTGCTGGTTCTCATTGGGCTCTTTCTGTCTCAGGGCATGTGTGGGCTCGGGCCCGTTTGAATCATTATGGGGGTCCACTCAGACGCTGCCGCTCACTGCTTGGCACGGCAGCAGTTGCAGTGTTGCAGCATGTACAGTTGCAAGGCCTTGCTAAGTTGTGTTTTTTTCTCTTTCTAACACGCACCAAAACATATGTTCCAAAACTGTATGCTCGGATTAAAATCTGACAGTGATTTCTACCGTTTATTTTGATGTTTCACAACAGTCCGTGTTGCATGATGTTAAAAAAAAAAAAAAAAAGTTGTTAGTGATCAACCATAGCTGAGGAATGATAGATTTCCCTCCTAGTGAGGCTTGGAGGTAAAAGACGTCAGCCCGGGCCGTCTCATACTGAAGCCTGCCGGTGGAAAGAATTCCACTCATGTTTCCTTGTATTTCCCCGCCCCTCCTCTCTCCTCTCTCCACGTTTTGTTCTGTGCTCGTACCTTGCACAGCAGGACCGAACACATTCTGTACCCCCCACCCCCTCAACACTCCCCCAGCCCCTTTGAAAAATTACACAGCGGTCTGCCGCTAAAAAACTTTTAGGCTATCCTGTGTCAGATGCAGCTTTTACCTTGGGTTCGCTCTCTCCCATTAATGATAATGTTGTTCAAACAAAACTGTCTTGTTTAATGCATAGCAGGTACGCTCTCCTTGACCGGTAGATAAGGAGAACATTTAGGCACCCAGGAAGGAAATACGTGGGTCCTGAAATGCACTTTGTCATGTCGAGTGTCCTGACAGGAGTTAACTGGGGAAGGCTAAAGGTGTGAGACAAACAATGAGTCAGGGTAAATAAGTGCCTGTAAAAGTAAAAAGTTTTGATTTACTTTCTTTTTTTATCTAAGTTACAGAGTATTATGGGAATTATCAATACTGACAAGAAAGCAGCGTTACAGTAAGATGGTATGTTGTTGTGCTCTTGCTGTACTAAGGCCCCCACCCTCCCCCTCCCCTCTCTCTGTGTGTTCGCAGACTCGCAGCAGTCAGGAAGTCCCAGTAACAATGAGCCAGGCAAGAACCCTCTTCCAGGTATGTACAGTACCAGTCATCCTCCCTCCTCCCTCCTGTCATCACTCTATTGTTCGCCTGCTGCTCGCCCACTGTACAGCGGCTTATGTACACCATAATTTACCTAGTTTAAATAGTGTTGATCTGCAGTGAACTCTGTGACATTCAGGCTATACTGTAATGCCTTCACTGTAAAAAAAGAAAGAAAGTTTTTTTTGTCCCACGTGATCCGCTGACAAATACGTAAAAAGCAGGGGACAAAAACACGGGATGTTGAGCTTAATTCGATTTTTAAAAAGTGAATACCTCAGTACTTCAGCTGCATAAAAAGGGACTATCAATACAAGCTAGACACGTTTATTATTCCACTTCTGTATGACATCTGCTAGCTGAGGCCGTAGTTTTTAACTTTGCATGGACTGTGCAGGAATAAAATTTGATTAGCTCATAAAATTTGAATTGTCATCATCGCAGTGGCAGCGTCAAACACAATGTAAGAAAAAAAAAGTCGACAGAGACACTAAAGACCTGGAGTGAAAATGCAGATTGCACCTTTTGGCTGGTAGCTGAGTGAGTCAAGGTGCGCCAGCAAAGCAGAGGTGTGGAGAGTCTTATTCTCTGACAGCGCTGTTGTTCCCCTGGACTGACCTGCGCTGTGTCGTCACAATGTTGGAATGAAAATAGTTTGAGAAGTATAATTAGTTTTCTACCTCAAGAGCAGGTTCTGCCGATACGGGTGCCAAGGAAAACATGCTAGTGAGCCAATGACTCAGGCCTGGGAGGCCCTCGGCAGTGGCACAGTTCCCCGCAAAAGCCGTAGGCTCACTGGAGGCATTAGGCTTTGTAGGTGCCAATGGAGCCGCCCGCCTATCTTTCTGGCACGGCCCGAGTGCCCTTGGCATGGCATCAAAGTCAAGCCAGAGTCATTTGGGTGTCAATAACTTGTCTGGCTGTTTTACTTGACTGACGGCCTCTGATTAGTGTTGCCAAGTCCCGGGCAGGTCATACACTGTACAGAACGCACCGGATGTTTCAACACTGCAAAAAATATACATTATAATAAATCATCTGTTGTAACGTTCAGTCTAAAGGTTTTTTTTTTTAAGAACAGGGGGGGAAAAAAATTTGGCTGTGTCAAAACGGTCTGTTTGCAGAGCAGCGTCATGATTTCAAACAAGTCTTAAAACAGTTTATTTACATTGGAAAGAGTGAGCAAATCTTACAGTTCCCAAATAATCTTAATATCAATACTACTGGAAATGACTTTCTAAGGTGGATATTTCTAGCTGCGATACTGTATCTATGCACAGCACTGTCAATATTGACAGTTTTGGAGTTTTTACTGGTGTATTTGATCAAACACACTGAGTTCAGCACAGGCTCATTTGTTGTCCTAACGGCAGCAGGAGTATGAGCCTCCTCCTCACACGTTTGTCCTGTCACTCTTAACTGTAACTGCAAAAAAAGCTGTTAGTTTAAACACTACACCTGGAAAATAAACACTATAACCGCTGGTTCCTTTTTACATGATACGCTCATTTTCAAGTCAACGATCCACAGCTTAAATCTTGTGGAAATAAGACAAAATAAAGATGCTTCAACAACAGAAAGACAAAGGTGAAAGATACCGGATGTGCTTTTTTTAAGTATTTTTCTCTACGTTATATCCCCGTCTTATGATCTGTACCTCTGTATTTGTGACCTCATCCTTGGCATACTATTTTCTTTCTGCATCTCATGTTCTCTTCTAAATATAAAATAAGATACATTAAAAGAGAGATTGGAGGAGCTTGAATGAGTCCACTGTAAACTGTAACTGTATCTAGTAAATAACAGTCATTTCTAATGTGTTAAGTTGAAAATCACAATTACAGTGATGATATATATATAGAGAGATTTTTTTTGCTAATGAGTATCTATCTGTTCTTGTATCTACAGTCTACTTGGAAGACAGCTTCATCAAATCAGGAGTCTTCAGTGTTTCAGAACTGGTGCGAGTGTCCAGAAGTAAGTACATACTGTAACTGTTTTATCTTTATTTATGTGCACTTGTAAACACTCTTTCACCTATCAGTGGTTAGACCTCTGCTCAGGTTGAAGGGGGGTGGGGCGGGCCTATGCTGGGAATCACACAAGGACTCCAAAGTCTGTGTACGTAAAAAAAAAATGGTGAAGGTGTTAGTTTTCCTGCCATAACAGGTGCAACTAAGTTATCAGGAGTGTCAGAGAGATGTCAGTCTGTACATGCCCACACAGTCCTGCAGAGAGGTCGGACAGGTAGAATAACCGAAAACATGGTTGTGTTTCGCCCTCAGGTCTTTGAACAACAGATTCTCTGATTCAGAAGAATAAACGTGCATTTACTTGCAACTGTCACAAACAATTCTGTAACTTTCCGCTTTTCTACGAATCCCAACATCTGTATATTTACTGAAATCCACCATACAACTGTAGTGCGGTAAATCCAGTTTGGCCAGTCTGCTTTGCAATAAGAGAAACAGTCAAGCACAGATGTCTGTATGAGCCTGCGCGCATTTGTATAGACATGTCTGCCCTCCACAAAGCCGTTGACGGTTGTTCTTCCAGGAGCTCCTCTGCTTCTGATAGAGAAGGTTACCCCGAGGCACCGTTTACCTTTACTGCCTCTGAGCTGACACTGTAGCTCAGGAGGGAACGTAGACTCCAGTCAACCCCCCAACAACCCGTGTTTAAAAGCAACATACCTGTTCCGTCTGTGTGTTGTGGGATGTTACAGTCAATTCCAGCGCCGTGTTTAGACTGACAGCGAGGAACGCGGTTAAAGTCAAGTCCACGACTAGCTGATTCTGAGTCGGAACGAGGTCTAGACGGGGTTTCATTTGAACCCGGTTCCGTCAAACAAGAGAGTAAACAACATAAAACATGTGTCTCTTGATTGTAACGTCGTTTGACAGAAAATGTATCAATTTTCTTTTATTAAAACTATTTTTTATAACTGATTTATCATTTTAGGAAATGGTGACTGACATTTTTCACCATTTTCTGACATTTTATGGACGAAACATCTAATCAAATAATTGACAGATTAATCGATAATAAAAATAATTGTTAGTTGCAGTTTTATATGTGTTAAAATTCTTTAAACTGTCAGAAAAATAGTCTCAACTTATTTTGGCCTTGAAGTGATGCTAATAAGGATAATTTCATGTGAATAAATTAGAAACAACAAATAGTATTTTAATGCCGACCTTGTTTACCTGCTGTATCAAAGTGCTCACAGTGTAGAAGCATGGACCAGGCTGTCTTACTCGTCTCATACATCACGCTTTGAAAGGCAGAACTTATTCAGTTCACTGCTCAGAGACTAAACAACCTTTGAAAGATTGTGTTTTTGTTTAGTGTTTAATTTGCCCCCTGACCAGATGGCCGCTGCGCTGGTGTGTTTGCTCTCATGTGACCGAGCCTGGTTTCACTAAAGCCCACTGAACTCGAGCTGGAATTTTAAAAAGGTCGACGGACGCGCAGGAATTGTCACTCACTCAGCCGGTCACTCCCTGGGAAGATATCTAAGCAGCCGCTCGTCCGTCATCGCGCTTCTCTCCCGACTCTCCAGGCTGTCGAGACATTCTTTGAAGTCCATCAAAGGGAGCTGCGGAGTTCAAGGCTGACTTGCAATCCAGCATTTCGACGAGGACTCTCATTAATGCAACAGGAGCCTAGACTGCGAGTGTAAAGATATTTTGTCAACAGAAAATGTGGGCAGGCGAAAGCAAATGAAACCGTGGATATGAATTTATGAAGGTAGTACATTTTCTGTAATCCATACGTACAAGAAAAACAAGTAACATCTATTCAAAGCTGCTGGAAGAAGCAATGTGTGGAAAATGATTATATATTTTGCAGCATCATTGTTTAATTCGCCGTTGTTGTTTTTTTTTCAACTTAGAAGTCAAAGCCCATGTTATTAAATGAGATGATTGGCAGGGCGGCCAAGTGGCATCACAAATAACGTGCCGAGCCAAGAAGAGAGAAAGAGAGAAACCAGCAGAGAGGGAGATGGTTGGGGGTATCCTCAGCCATGAATGAAATAAAAAAAAACAATGGACTTGTATTCAGCGTCCGCGGGCCGGATGCATTCCTCCACAGACAGCTCAGTATGGGTAGCAGCGGGTAGGGGCCTTTGCCAGGGCTACAGTGGGCTGCCAGGGCGGAGGCTGGCGGAGGGATCGTGCCAGTGGTGAACCTCAGACCACAACAGACGGCGCCACACACTCCTTCCTCTCATCGACTCCAAACCAACCAACCGCTTGAGCTGCAGGCTGCCTCGCGGGCCACACACTGAAGAGAGAGAGAGAGAGAGAGACAGAGGGAGTGTGTGAGAGAGAGAGAGTGTGAGGATGGGTGGTGAACTCCTTTTGTTCTGTAAACACTAGCCCGTCCTCCTTTGAAACAATATCCCTCACCTTGACCGCAGTGAGGAAAACAACACCTTTTCCACTATAAATCACTTTGTGAGGAAACTGCTAGTGCTACACTGAACCACAGAGAAGTGAAGAAAATTTAGATGCTTTTGGATTAAGTTTAAAGTTTACTGAGCTTTGCTTTAGATACGGAGCTCGTACAAATTTAAGACATAATAAATTATTCTATCTTGCACCAAAAGGCATTGAATTAAAGCCATTTAAAGCAAGAAATAAAAATAATGCATACTACTATTGAGGAAATATCACCTCAGCAAATCAGAAATCACCAAAGAAGAGTCATTATTACATTGAAAGTGCAGTTGCAGGTTGCTTGAAAATGTTCCTGCCTGCAGAAATAACCATGTGGGAATCAGTGACTTGTTAATTAGAGTGCCAGGCAGAAATGCCTATGATGGTCAGACAGTTAACCTGTGAGTAGGGAGCGTTTAATTTGATACACAGGCCCTCTAAACGCAAAGCGTCAATAACAGTCAGTCAAGCTATCGTACAATTAATTGCGCGTCTCTAGATGGATGGAAAGACGCAGTGCACAATCAGACAACACTGCTGACATTGAGCTCTGTCTTTTGCTGTGATTGCAGCGTATAACCGTCTCTCTTTGTTTTCTCTGTGTCCTCTACAGTGCCCATCACCCACGGTGCGGCGGTAAACTTCTCCATGGCAGATATGCCCAGCCAACCTTACTATCACGACCTGAACTCCAGCGTGGGGCTGCATCGCTCCCTGTCCTCCCCTCCCGGCAGGTCAGCGTAAGTTGCGGCAGAAAAACAGGATAAAGTTGGAGGGAAAAGTGCTTCTATAGTAACATCAGATCAGTCACATTGTTTTCTTTTGTAATATTGTTATTAATACAAAAATTTCTCAGCGAGGATTAGTCAGGGGCAGTGCATGCCCTGTGTGCAAGACCTTCTTTTTATGTTTATATACATTTTTTATCAGATCTTATCGTCAATTTTTGTAACTAAATCCTCACACAGTCCAAGATAATCAGTGCTAAACATCCACTCTGACTGCTCCAAACCTGTGCTCTCTCAATCTAGCCACCTTGAAAGTCATGATACTAAAATACAATTCTTCATGTCCCAAAGCAAAAGGCCCAAAACCGTCAACATGGAGGAGAACATGGACACCAGCCCGACCGGACCCGACTTCTACTCGTCACCCAGCTCACCAGCCAGCAGTCGGGCAAACTGGCACGATAGAGACGGAGGTGATTTTCCTGTTTTAATTTGACCTCCTTTATTTATCTATGGGAGGTTTGTCAGGCATGGATGCACTTTGTCAGTAACACCCTGCGTCACGTTCATACAGTTACACAAACACTGAAAGCCACAGACTTGCACGGGGAGAATGTTGACGTAATTCGGTGAAAGATAGGAGAGCGTAACTCTTTCATCCTCTTCCATCCTCATCGCATGGAAACAGATTTGATTAAAGTGAATTCCCCGCGTTTTTTTTTTTGAGACGGCAGTTGAACTCTCTTTAACTCTCAAGCTTGTCATAAACTACTAAGTACTTCAGTGCCGCCACCCGTTCAATGCCGCCACCCATTGCGGATGAACTGCATCTGGTTTCTTTGACCATGAACCTGTTCAACCCTCTTAAAATACATACCATGACAGAGATAGCCTCAGGCATCGTCAGTCATATAAATGTTTAAACCCATTTGAACCGCTGTCTGAATGTAAATCTGTATTCTCTCACACCTGTCGCCTACACAAAGGAAACATGGGATTCCGAAATCCAGACTGTCCGTTATAAGAACAAACTGTTCCAGCTGAAATTCACGACGTGGTATCTAAAAAAAACAAGGATAATCTGGTTATTGACATTACGTATAACTTCATAATGAGTTTATCTTCCATACAAGGAAAATTATAGTAACAAATTTACATTTTTACATGGTAGAAATCTCATTTTCTACTCATACAGACAACAAAAATACCTTCCGAATTGTGGTTCTGATAGGATTCCTGTTTATAAACCTCATGTAGAGCTATTAGACCTGCAGGGCAAATCTCTCACCAGGAAATCGGGACATACATCTTGGCTGAACTTGAGAGAAATTCCCCATCAGTAGAGTTTTAACGATCATGTGCCAGCTGTATTATGGAGGACTGTTTAGGAGGGAATTAAAAAAATAAATTCGCCCAATAATCTCACACTTGTGGCTTATTGAAAAAGTAGAGATGTGTGTAACAGGGAAAAACGAGCGTGCTCTCGTGTATGCTCGTTTCAGTGTGAGAGAGAAAGCGAGACCCTCACGGGACAGCTTGCATGTCTCATTACGTTGTCTCCTGGTGCAGAGCAGAGCCCGTCGCCCCTTTTAATTAAGGCCTCACTGTCCCGTGTTTCCGGATCATTCTCACTCTCCGCTGACTTCTTTCCACACTCTGGCGCCCGCACTGCCTCTGGATTTAACTAACAGAGGTCGTAGGAAACGATTTGTCTCACAGACAAAATGATTGGAAATAAAATGTCCCACCTTTTCCTCAGCGAAGCCTATTATGGTTTTAACTTCTGTTTTAACTCTGTACACCTCCTCTTTTTGTTTTCCTGTCCAATCTCCTTATGTATTGTTTTGAAATTCTAACATAATAAGTAGGAAGGCTGAGAGAGAAAAACATCAGATGATGCAGAGGAGACACAGCACTGGTGGGATTTAACCACAGCCCAATGTGGGTACATGAAATTTCAGACCATCCCTTTGCACAAGGTCTGAGAGTATTGCTCTGCGTAAACTTAGACACTCGGGGCGAGGAGAAAGGGAAAGCAGTGGGTAGGAAACTCTCCAAAGACAGCCATTATTCTGTCAGGAGAGAATAAATGAGAAGTGGGGTGATATTAAACCCATATGAGGCCTCCCAAGTGCCAAGCGGTCATTTCTCGCACATGGATGTCGTTCGACAAAACCACCATGTAGCGGGAGAAACTGTTTCTCTCTCGTTTTTCTCTGGGAAAGTACTGTACACTTCAAAAAATGTATTTTTTTATGGATTTTTTTTATGCATAAGTACACGTTTACCCTTTTAATACAAAAGATATCAGATAACGGAAGACAGCTAATCTAGTCCAAATGCAAGGAGTATTTTATTTAAACTATTTAATGTGCTTAATTACTTGTAATTAATTGTCCAAATTAATTTCCCGCGGCAGTCCACTCAGTTCTCTGAAGGATTTAATTAGCAGAAGAGAGGAAAAGCTGAATACCTCCACTGCAGAAAATAGTTCCTCTTATTTTTTTTTAACATGGAAACATTAAGCAGTGATATCAATCTTCTCAAAGGTATTTCTGCCTCTGACAAAAAAAAATGAAAGCACTTAAGCCTGTATCCTTTTGCAACCTCAGACTGGGAAATCCCCCTGAATTCCAGCCACCTTTGTCGCTCTCTTCTCTGGAGATGAGTGATTCTTCCCGTCACTCGGGTGGATCCTTCTCTGTTGTAGGAAAAGAGAGGGAGGGCACTAATATTATAGAAATGCCTCAACAAACATGGTTTGTGTAGCTTATTTTTTGGGGGGGGGTGGTAAGAGATGGATGATTTGAAAGTTATACACCTCAAGAAACTGTGACAGACCAGAAAAGCACTTGATGAATGTTCATAGAAGAAGCAGACATAGGCCATTGCCTCTCGCATCTATTTGTTATCACGTTTCCTTCAGACACTGTGTCTTACCATGGAAAATTGAAAACCACACCGCCGTGACAGCGGAACGTTGCTCACGAAAGTGTAGAGCAGCAATAATGAGCGACTTGTACGAGTTTTTTTGCAGATACTTTAGCTTAAAGAAGTGCACAAATTTTCTAAACAAACTTCATGTCTTCTGCTGAGCCTTCGGGATTATTCATGGGGAATTACAGTAGCTTGTCAGACACCGTGTAAGGCCGAGGAGAGCAGATGTTACAGTTTAATATTCTATTTAAGATTACGTGAGGGTCTTGAAATTCTTAAATCCTATTTGAGGGACCGGCTGCTTTACAAGTGAGCGTCAGTTCACTGGATTTAATTGTCTGCTCAGACACGTCGAAAGCCGAATTTTCACAGGACTTTCTATTTTTTGGGGATGTCCAGCGATTAGCAATGATTCCAGAGATTTTGACTCATGCGCATTTTGCATGTCTGTAATTTGTAAAGTAAAATTTTGCTGAAAAACTAGGTCCCCTGAGAATACTGATCCCACGCAGATCAAATTCTAGTTAATTTGAATCGTATTTCATTTTGACACTTCATTCCTTTAAGCTATGGGGAGATGTTGTAATCAATTTTCAGCAACAAACCCCAAAGTTTATTCTTAAAAAGGTTAATCTTGCAATGTTTATTCTTGTGCAGCAATGAAGTCATTTTCCTGTAAGAATCTGTTTTTCTTCACTTTCTCCCATTCAGTCCTGTGCAAATTAGCCAAAATAAATGACTTTTAAGAATCATGAAGATTTAGTAAGGCATTTGTGTGCTTGTGCGTGCCTTTTTTCCTACTAGCAGACATGTCCTCTCCCACCATGAAGAAGCCAGAGAAGCCGCTGTTCAGTCCCACCTCCCCACAGGACTCCTCACCACGACTCAGCACTTTCCCTCAGACTCATCACCCAGGCCTAACAGGTGTAGGACACAGTGGTGAGTTCCACCAGCTCTCCTGCGACATCAGGAGCTCTAATCGACAGTTTTCCTCATAAACACAGTTGAAAAATCTATGTCGATAGTCAATTTACCCTCTCCGATCAATGATGATCGCTTTATCTGAACTCCCTCTCACACACTCAAGTCTTTATCTCCTCTCTTCTGTGTGTCTTGCAGTTATATCAACGAGGAGCCCCCCTCCACACTCGCCCTTGCAGTTCTCAGCCTCGGCTATCTTGCCCCCGGCGCCATCACCCTACTTCTCGCACACCACCATCCGCTACCCGCCCCACCTCAACCCTGCTGATCCCCTCAAGAGCTACGTGCCGTCATACGACCCGTCCAGCCCGCAGAGCAGCCAGGTCAGTCTTCCTTTTTATTCTTTTTTTTTTTTAAAGAAGGAAACAAGTCGGTTTGCTGGCCAAAAGTTGGAGGCTGGTTTGGCACGGCTTTTATGGCCTCGAGTAGGTCTTTGTTATCTGGTTCGGCTCTACTCCCATCTGACCTAAAGAGATTAAAGATAAGATAAATTATAGCATGCATTTGTCATTATTTCATTACTGCCTCATTGGTGCATTTGCAAGTAGAGAAATATCATCCTGTTTTGCTTGTTTTGTCTTTAATATACAAAACCTGCTCCTGATCATTCTCATTACTTAAGGGAAGGGTTAGAATGAAATGTTGATATCTTTATAAAAAAAGCACATTCTCAATGCTGTCCAGAAAGTCTTAAAAATCATATTACAAACTCCAAATTAGACCCCAAATTAAGCCCTTAAGCTGACCAGTATTTGATAGGATTTTGTCCTGGGAACCCCTAAATGGATATATCGTTCTTGTTTTAGTACTGGGCTGCCTGCCCTTATGTGGGGACATTATTGTATTATATTATATGACCATACTGGTCCGAGACTAACCTGTAATTACAATTGTCATCCTAGAGAGCTAAGTATGATATTTTACAGTGATTTAAATCATTGTAAAATTAAACCACTTTTCATTTTGCAGGCAACCCCAGACTGAACTTTGCAGACCACTTATTGTGACAAAGAAGTGTATATTGTCTGTTTGATATAATGTTCATGGCAAAGGTTATAGTACACTCCCAGCCTCATGTTTGTAGGCGTGCTAAAAAAAAAAAACACTCCGACAACTCCATAAAAAAGTCAACCAAACTATTGGAATTGCAGTCACACGTGACATACAAAACTGTATCAAGACATTGTAGTAAATCAAATAGCTTTTATACATTCAGTGTACACACTGTGTCCAGTGTGTTGGAGAGAGAGAGAGAGAGAGAGAGAGAGCAGGCGTCTCTATAGATGAGAGAGCTGTGTGATATTTATGTGAGTTTTATATCCCCGCTGTTCTCACTGTAAACAAAGGCCTCGTAGACGGCTCCATCTCCGGAGCAGGGAGCGGGTTGGTGGGGGGGGGGGAGCTGAAGGAGGGGAGGGGGGTACTGTTACTCTAGAGAAAAACCGCGGGGAATGATAAAGGTTGTAAATATTTGCCGTTGCCGGGGCCCGGCTCTTGTGCAGAATTAACTGGCCCTCTGCTGGGGTGCTGGAGAAATGAGAGAAGGGGGGGAGGTGGGGGGGAAGGGGGTGGCGGGCTAGTGAGGTGGGGTCCGGTAGGGAAGAGAGAGCGCTAGAAGACCAGTTGGGGGAGGAAGGGAGGGAGGGAGGCTCAGCAAATAACACAGCGCTTATAATCCCATGGATGAGTGCCAGAATGTTTTTATGCTTGCTTTAACGCAGATTATATTACACTCTAATTAAACATTCTATTCACATCGGAAGGGAACCCTGTGGACACAATTCTTTTCCAAAAAGGCCTGTTTGAGTTTTGAACTTAGGGCGGCCCTGAAATGAACGCCCCAGACAGTCTCCAGCCGTCTGAAAGAGTAGCTCCCACTAGCTTCCTTTATTTCTTTCTCTATATATATAGTCTCTCTGCCTTGCTCTCTATACTCGCACATTCACACCATTGTAACAGGTCACTACGCAGCTCTCTCTGTCTTTTCACGCCCGGGTCCTCCTAAATTCCATTTATGAGCGCCATTAAAATCATTGTGTAAAATCATGTAGGAAATCCATCCTCAGTGACTGAGGATCTATTGTTGCTTGTGCCCCCCCAGAGTATTAGTAATAACTGTGACAACACAGCGACTGAAAGTACTAAAATCTTTTCTTCAGGCGGAGCTTTAAATGTGAGAGTGAGCAGTCCAGTCACCTTTTGTTGTTGATTTTAGGTCTGTGAGGGCAAACAGAGCAGTTAAGAGGAGTTAAGTTCTTCGGAAACGGAGGCACGGAAGGGTGTGATAGGTCATTCGTCTTGTTTGGCACAAACCTTTTTGGGAAAGTGCAGTTTGTTACATGCTTGTATTGGTTTATTGAGATCTGCCCAACTGCACATTTACATGCGAACAAGAGCTTGTAAACATAAGTCACTGGACACAGTTTGTTGGTTCTCTCAAAAGGTGAAGAGGTTTCGGTGGTAGACAAACAAATGCAGTTTCAGTATATACATGTTTAGCAGATACTGTAACTACATTTGCTTGTTTACCACATGGTTGTCTGCTTTTTGCCTTAATTCAGATTTCTTGCTTTGTTTTGTTTTTTGAGCAAAAAACAAACAAACCAGAGCAAAAGATGATCAAATCCATAAATGGAGTTAAACCCCTCCACCCATATTTGGCATGAATATCCCTCAAATCTGAGCAAAATAAATGATCCTTTGAAATAAAATACTTGTTTTGAATCATGTTTTCTGGTTGTCTGTGCCCCATCTACAGCCCAACAGCAGTGGTCAGGTGGTAGGAAAGGTCCCGGGCCACTTCACCCCAGTCCTGGCTCCCTCCCCACACCACGGCGCTGTGCGACCCGTCTCGCTCTCCATGCCCGACACCAAGCCCATCACCACATCTACAGAAGGTGAGTCCCAGTGCCTACCGCCCATTGCTGACACCCATTATCGATCATAGTTCTGAGCTTGCAACACTAAAAATTACAAGCAGTTGAAAAGCTGTATGTCAGTGTTACCATGCCCTCTCAAATCGAAAGCTTCAAGTCTATTGCAACTCTGTTTGCATCTATTTGGCTGGTCAAAACTGTGATTTGTTGCACCCGTAACTACACCCAACATTGATGTCACGGTGCACTGACACACCCTTAAGTACACTTCTACATCACTGAAGTGCAGTGAGAAGTTAAACTCAACAAAAACAATATTTTTCAGCCAGTGATACGTTGTTATTATTATTAATTCTAAAACTAAAACATTTATAAAAAGATTTTCAAATAATAAAAACCATTATGGCAATAGCAAAATTGTATTTGTGGAAATTTGTCATGCTTGTTGACAAAACGTCCAAATGTATAACTGAAGAATTAGAGTGGGCCCAAAATATAACCCTGTGGGACTCCACCTGCCCCTTCCTACTATCGTGTTTGCAATGTTGTTGACTGACTTTCAATTTATAGTGCACTTAGTGTAAGTCACTGTGGATAAAAGCAACAGCTACATGTAAATTCTCAAAATGCTAATTGTAACGCAAGCATGTATTTGTGTTTTTGTGATGGTGTATTACCCAGGCTACTCAGCCCCTGGCACCCCGACGGCTAATCGCTTTGTAGGCCTGAGCCCCAGAGATCCCGCTTTCCTCCACCAGCAACAGGTGAGATCTCCCCCCCCCTTCAGCAGTCAGCTCACCTGCTCCTCTTTATCCGTTCATTTTCTGTCCCACATCTCCCCCGCACATCAGATGTGAAATCCCTGCCCTGCACTCTTGAGTTTGATTTGTAGAAAGCATTAAATTGTCTTGTCAGATCAGAGCGCTTCTAGATCCGATCTGAGCGCTTGTAGGCTGAGGTCAGGCATAGCAGTCACTGTTGGCATAAAAAATTAACAACATATCAAGTTTTTTTTCAGACCTCAAAGGGATTGAGGCTTAACACAGCTAAAGATAGCAGGTCCTTCTTATAGTCAAATCTTTTTCCTTTAAATTATACCATGCTGTTCTCTACTTACTGCTGTGTTAATCTTAGCACACAATTTAGTGTTACTAACACTTTTGATTCACTTTTGAGAAAAAAGCTTTTATTTTTATTCTGAAAGACCCTTTAAAGCTCATTGAATGACCTACAATTAACTATCTTCAGTATGTCTGAATTTGAGTGTGTTATCTATTTTATATAGCAAAAATGTTATACATTTCTTTTAAATTTTATGTAAACAGTGAACAATTAACAATTAACTTTATGTCAGCAATGACTGCATTTTCTATTAAATTATTGATGTTAAAGATGAGTTAGTTTGAGTTTAAATCTCTCAGTGTAGAACAGAAAAACACGTCTATTTCTGTAGGTCATTTTAAAGAAAGAAATGAAGGTGTCAGGAAATTCACTGTCATTGTGTGGCCACTACTCTGAAGATGGATGGGACATGTGGGTGTCTTTTAGAGTGTAATGTGCTCAACTCTATTTCCTTCAGACATTACTGTGTGAGCTCACACACACACACACACACACACACACACACACACACTGTACACACACACACATACCAGATGTAATCAGTACACTCTCTCATTTACAGTACACAAGCCGAATATTTAGCGTTGGCGTCACGCGGTTGCCCCAGCAGCGGTCCTATGACAGATGTGGTGACCTGGTGTGTGTCTGTGTGCGCGTGTGTGTTTGTGTGTGTCTGTGAGGTTAGGAGTGTTGCGGTGTTGTCGGACGGGAGAGAGTGCTCTCCCCCACCCCATCTTATTGAAAGTGCTGGTCTGAGGCCAAGGCTTTTCCAACCACAACTAATTGAATGCATCTGCACGCGGCTACATAATGATCGCTAGGTTTCTCCTCAGCTCGCTTTTTTTTTTTTTTTTTTTTTTAATGTTCAGTAAAAATGACAAAGCTGGCCTCTGTTTCCTCGCTCCTCTTTCTCTTTGCATTTCTTTCTTTCTTTTCTGTCTCTCTGCCTTTTCTTTCTCCCCGTTTTTCCCTAAAATCGGGGTAGGGAAGAAGAAAGAAAAAAGATGTTGAGTTTGTCAGCAGTCGCTTTTATTTCACTTGGGAGGAGAAGGAGGAGGAGAAGGAGGATTCACTTGGCTGATGTTGCGCAGTTTGTCTTCCACATTTTCTAGTAGCCCTGCTACTTCTTTCAGTGGGGCACAAAGTGACTACACAAGACAGCGGCAGTCAGAGCGTAGCTGCTTGATCTGCTGAATTTTGTCCAAAAGCCTTGCCCCGAGAGGCTATAAGCCCTTTTTGTTCCAGATTTTGAAGTGTAAATCAGCCTGATATTTATAGTTCTATCCTCTTAAGAAATACAGAATGGGGATGTAGTGAAAAGATAACATTTTACTCTTATTTTTATTTGATAATTAGTAATTATCCAAAATTGAATTATCCTAAAGCATGTTTTTGTGATGTTGCAATGACAGCAGCAAACATAATTTATTTTGATCAGCTCATGTTGGAGTCACATCATGGCTTAAAATGTGAAATAAGAATGAAAGATTTGTAAGCAGTGACAACTTTCTGGGAGGTTATTACATGCTACATCCAGATGAATAAATGTACTTGTCGGCTTAAGGAACTCTAAACAGTCTTCACATTGATTCATCATGCTTCTGCTTGTCACAGTTGTTTTTGTTTTCTGTGGTATGATTTAACGGCCCGGGATCTGGCCTCGCAGAGCGGGCAGACACCGAGCCACTCCCTCAGGACTAAACACTTTCACTGAATGCTCTGTCATTGTCCTCATCTGGTGATGGGATGTTTATTGTGTGGGATCCATGAGGCTTAGTGACACTTTTTAGTTTAGTTTTTGTCGCAAAGCTGGGTAGGAAAAGGGGAACGCATCACACACAAATGCCTACAGAGATGCGTGAGAGTCACCGTAGTTGAAGTTCTGTGTTTCTGAAGTGTGGTCAGCATTGGAGCAGGATCTTAGAGGTGCACTGTTCTTTGTCTGTCTGTCTGTCTGTATGATGGATAGCGGCCATGACTTGCACTGCATCTGCTGCTGTCAGAACTACCTTTTGATTTTCTTCTCTTTTTTTAATAAAAAGGAAAAACAGAAGTCAGGAAGCATTTTAATTTTTGGAATAAAGGAGTCTTTGTTTTAATAATATATCATGAACATACTGGAGATCTCCTGGATCCTTGTTCAAACTGCCACTACGGTGTTAATTCCAAACTATGACTGATAATTAGATAATTTCATTACTATAAAATAACTTGATTGTCATCTGATAACTTGGTAATAAAGGTTAAAACAACTTACATTTCAGAGGAGTGCCTATTTTAAAATGTGGCACCACTAAAATAGAAGTCATACAACACACACACACACACACACACACACACACACACGCAGTAGATTTCAAAAATGAAAAAAACAAAACAAAACAAAACAACACCACCACACGCTCCCACACCTGCTCTAGGATTCCCAGGCAGCGAATGTGTGAAAACCCTCCATTCATCTCTCGCCTTGGTTAACCCCTCGAGGGAATGCCACCATCTAGCATTCCGCAGGGAAAGATCCGTGATCAGATGTCATTTGGTATTATCTAAGGAAGGATCCTAATCCACAATCTGCCTGCATCTGTTTGCTAACGTTCCCCGGCTCCGTCCCCCTTTCCCCGCTGCCTGTGCCACTCTGATGTGCCGGTGCCAGTGGACAGATGGCGAGCCCCTTGAGGAGCCGTGGCACCGAGCGTCTGGCCCAACCCGCACATTCTCTCCAAGCTTTTGTCATGCTGGAGGGTGCGGGAGCGGCATGGGGGGGTTCATTCTCCCAACATGCGATAAACACAGAGAGAAAACACACTAGATGGAACAAGATGAATTGCCTATTGAGTTTTATTTAGCAGCTATTCAAAGCAATTGATCAAATAAAACTAATAATTGTGAATTGTAATATAATGGATGAGTTTTACGTCATTCAAAGGCTTCTAAGATTAGCTCCAGAAATTCCGTTTCTGGTCATTTTTCACATTTGTTCTAAGATAAAAAAGAAAAAAAAAGAGGGAACATAATAAAAACACATGACTGAATTTAAGTATGGCTTAAGTAGGAAACCATCATCATCTCCTGATGTGTTCGTCCAGGTGCTCAGAGGAAAAAGAACACATTTCTTGACCGCTGGAAATGGCTTTGAATATTCAGCGTATGCGTATATCTGATTAAATCCCTCTTAAGAGCCTCTGCAAAACGTCTGCCACTGCACGCAGAGTGCTAACAGTGCAGTTTTATCCCGATGCATTACTAAATGAATGTGTTGACCACAGGGCAAGGTTAGGTTGGTATTGGCAGAGATAGCTCTCAGCTGGATTGCAGACACGTGCACTCGCATAATGCATGCAAAGGAGACACAGTTTGTGTGTGGCTTTTCTCTCTCGCAGTAATTTGTAATCTGTATGTAAGGTTGGCATGTCTTAAGAGGGGGGAAAAAGGGGGTTTGTGCGCGCGTGCATGTGTGTGTATGCGTGTGTGTGTGTGTGTGTGCCTGTTTAACTCCATTGTAATTTTGACCCCTAATCAATAAAAACAGTTAGCTAATGAAAAAAAAAAACTCTGCATGCTTGAGGGCATGCGTACTCCGTCCTGAATCGGATGCACTTACATTGAAGCAATGATTATCGACAGGGTGCATGCATCCAGTGGATTGCATGGCTTCATTGGCTAACCAGCTAAAAAAAAAAAAAAAAAAAAAAAAAAGAAAAGCAGTAACCACCTCACAGATGAACTACCAATATGATGCCACTCACATTTTGTAACTAACTAACTCAGTTTTTTTTTACTTCCAGGTTAGCTGTCACCACTAACTGTGATTGCATGCTTTTTCTTTCTGTCTATTTTATCCATAGCTTTGATTTAACTGTTATTTTTTCTGCCCCAACAAATAATGAATACACTGATTCCATTTTCATATTGCCAGTAACAATTAGGACTCATTTTTGGAATCTTTTTTTTTTATTTTTTTATTTCTGCTGCTCTTGCTTTAGGCTCTTCTGCATGCATTTTGTGTATACAGTTCTGAGTTGTAGTGTAATCTGAAGTGGAAGTTGTCTTGGCCCAGTGATCTGACTGCTAGGTTTCAATTGACAGCTGAGGAAGTGTGACTGGAGCGTGACTCAAAACGGCAGGCATTATGGCCCCAGTGCCACTGACGACACTTTGGGGATTACTTGGCAAAGGTAACCTTTTCATTCTTTCATGCCGTCTCTTTGTCTCTCTCACACCACACACACACACACACACACACACACACACACATTTAAAATCAGTAATGACATATAATGTATGATTTTCTTGATTGTCTGCTCCTCACATTTGAGAAATTCACATATTTTACATAAAAATTCCGATATAAATGTAATTTATCTGGTCAGTAGCTGTGACTGTTATTGCAGTAGGATAGTCTGTCACAGGAGTTAACCCTTTGGACTTTTGGAATGAGGTCATACTTTACTAACACACATTTCCTTGTGTCTCTCTCCTGTTTTTTCCTTTCCTTTCTGTTCCTTCATCTGTGTGCATTATTTTCCACCTGTCCCAGTACTTACTAGTTCTTTTTTAAATCATTGCTGTCGAGCTTTCAGAGAGGCTTGAATCGGCTGAGGGATATTGTAGGATTGATTTGTCTCCTTTTACCCAATTTCTTAGGTAACAATCTGGATATTTTTTGTAAGATTGTATCAGCGCTTCAAAGAGAAGATCTCTGAATTGCATTTTCTTTAAATACACATCCAAATAAATGAAATCCTAGTCTTGAAAAAGTAGAAACCACAGTTTTTCGTCACATCGAGTTAAAGAAACAAATTTCAGGGCTTTTGTTTCTTGCAGATTTGTTTCTTTGCTGTTATTCTTCACTGAAAGATGACAAATGCTGCAAAAAACCGATTTTGAAACATAGACTTCCTCCTTCCTTGGATTCACACCCAACAAAAACAACATTTCATAACACAAAGTTACGAGCTAATTACACAAATGAAGTCTGCAAACTGTGTAGAATGAAAGAAGTCATTTCAGGTCACCTTTTTTAGCCATGTAGCGTGTTTTTCTTTCCACATTTTAACAAGCCTAGCTTTGTTTTACTTTATGCTGAAGTCATGCTTTACTCTCTTTAACTTAAAGTAACAGAAAGCCAACCTTCAGCCCCCCCCCTCCCCACCCCCTTCATCTCCCCCTTACCTCCGCACTGTATCTCTCCCTCTCTTGGGGGAAAAAACCTGAACCATTTCACCATGGCAGAGCAAGCAAGCTGAGCTAAGCCTTTTCCTGTTACGTCTCCCTTTTCCAGTTTTTCCCTGGAAGTGTAGTGTGCATCTACGTTTGTGTGTGTGTGCGTGTGTGTGTGTGTGAGTGTGTGTACAGTTCATTTTGCACCCCGCTGAAGTTACAAACACACATGCACACAGCAGAACCCCTTCAACAGGCCTCCTAATAGGCCAGTGGAGGTAGCAGAGTAAAATGTCCCCTGCAGCACTCACACACCGGCCAACTCCACCTCTTTTCTCCATGCGAGTGTACAGTAATGAGTGCAGATAAAATAGATCCCAACTGAATTTAGTTATTAGTTTATTCTGTTTTGAGGATGGGATGGTAATTCTATTATATTTTTTTCTCTCTCTTTGATGGATTATTCACGCAAAACCGTTTTAACGTATAGATGGAATCAGTCGGATTTCTCTTTTATCTTGCTTGCCCTTTAACGGAGAGCTCTGCTATGCCTCTTCAGTGCTAGCCCCAAATTAAAAGGCTGCCAGACTCGCATGTTGCCATTGTGCAGGAAATGGGTCAGCAATCCATTAAGATGCCATTAGATAATCTAATTTAGGGAGCTAATCCTTAAACGAAGCACGCTGTATGCCCAGGCTGTGCTTGCAGGGAGTAGAATTAGTGAGGTTTGGGAGCTGGACAGGGCAGAGGGAAGCCATCTTGAAGGTTACCTAAGGAGATGCATCAGTGGAGGTCAGGTTTTACTTGTGTCCAGGGCTGCTTGGAGTGCAGTAATATGAAGAAACAACATATATGGAGACAAAATTTAGACAAATAGAGGCATTTTAAAGGTTGGTGGCTCCAAATTGCAGCGAAAGGGAAATGTTTGATACATTTGAACAACAAAACCCAGAATCCCTGTAACACGGCGCCAAATAAATGCATTTCCAGCTTTTTCTGTATGTGATTTAAGTGCTAGACAGGGTAAAGGATCTAGCTTGCTCTGGATTGAGCCCTCAAGTACTGCACAGTTTGTATTTGAAGTTGAGTCCTACTAATAAGGCAAATCTGCAGGTCTCAATTAGCAGTGATGGGAGGATTTCAGGCCCCCACTTTGCGATCCAGACTGATAGGAGAGGTTTTCTTTACATAAAAAGACCCACACAGCTCAGCTTTAGGTTATGGGATGCAGATATGGACTGACAGCCATCGATTTTTAACAAGATTAAAACCGATCTGCTGGGTTTAGTGCGCACAAAGGCCCGCGAGTCCGCTTTTGTAGCTGTGTGGTCCCCCCTTAATGTAAGCCATTACCTGAGAGGAGTTTCATAAGGAAAGAGAAACACAGAGAGATGGAAGGAGGGAGGGAGAAAGAAAGAAAGAAAGAAAGAACGGGAAAAGAGAACGCTGCAGCCCTTGGCCGCTCTGTGCGCTCTTTGTTCAGCAAGGTAGGAAAAACTTAATCCCCCGTTTCCTGTCCGATGATTTTTGGCAGGGCGAAAGAGAGAAGGAGGGAGGGAAGAAAGCAGGAGAGAGGATAACATGAGGACGGGTTGGACAGGAAAAAAACTGCTAGAGAGGATTAGCCTTGAGGTTTCTTTTTAACTCTTTGCTCACTGAAACACAATCTCTAAAGATGTTTTTATTTTCAATACATCTCTGTCTGTCTTTCGTCCACAATGTATTAGAGTCTGGCTCTTTTTAGGCCGGGAGGTGAATTGAATTTGCACCTCCATTGTTTTAAATGAAAGCAAAAGTCAGTGGTGACTAGTGATTTGTATAAAATGCAGACTGGGTGATCAGTTGCTTTTATGAATGCAGACAGCGTTGTCTAATCGTGAAGCTTCACAAAGAAACAAGTGTGTTCCACCTCTGCGAACCAGCATCTTCAGAGTTGAGCCACTCTCCTCTTTCTCATCCATCTTCTCCTTTCTCCCCCAAACGTTTGTTCTCGTCTACTTTTTTCCCCCCTCTTGCTTTATTTTTTTTCCACACTTTGTTTGTTCACCCTTCTTTCCTGATCTTCAGTCGTCTTCATCCAGGTTTTAGCCGCTGCCTCACTGTATTTTAGCATGTTGTAAAACTTTTTCTGTCGGTGAATCGGGTAGCAAACGTGCGACACAGGTATTCTCAGACTTAGTGGGGGTGATGTGGAAGGTGGAGGGGGTGTTAGATGAGTACACACTGGGGGCCTGTGGAGGAGAAGGGGTGGGCGGGCAGGAGGGATGGGGAGGGGGGGGGGGGGGGACGGGGGCTAATTATCTGACATCTACGTAGCGCAGCACCCCACGGGAACAACATGCTGTTTGTTCCCACTTGCGTTTTCAGTTAGCACCGTTGCTCCCTAGGAACAATCACTGTGTTGTTTTGCCATTAGCGTGAGATGAATAGGGATGGGACAGCTTTGTGTAGGGACTCCCCCCCCCTCCCCACTTATACCCACAACTCCCCCCTCCCCCCACAACCACCACCACCAATCACACTCTCCCCCCTCATGCTTTTCTATACTGCCGTCAATGCAGAGAAGAGGCACTGCGTCACGGCACTCTCACATGATGTCCTTCTCTGGGAATCAAGTGGAATCACCTCAGCTTAGATTAATGAGCTAGCGCTGCCGGTTTTTTTTTTCATCTCTGTCTGAACAAAACAAAACGAAGAGAAAAAAAAAAAAGAAGACCTTAAACTTTGATGACTGTCAGCAGAGCAGTGACGCTGGTCATTAGCGAAGCAGTGTTCTGGATAATTGAAAGAAAGAATCTGATTTTGACTGCATGCTGCACAAACAAGTTAATGGCATGTGACTAATCTCTCTCTCCGTCTCCCTGTGTCTGGTTTTTTTTTTTCCTTCTTCTTCTTCTTCTCTCTCCACAGTCCTGGTACCTGGGCGAGCTTAGTTCCATTCCAAGTGTCGAACGGGACTCCGATTCTGCCAACAAATGTCCACCAGAACTACAGCATAAACATCATTGGTGAGCCCCTGGTCCCCGCTGAGACAGGGAACTGAACCCAGAGAGGACCGGATGACCCCCCCCCCTGGGTGGATGGGTGGGTGGGGGTGTTGGTGGTGCAGAGCTAGCACTGCAGGTGTCCGCAGCCATGGATGAAACCAGCAAAGCAGCACGAGCTGCACAATCTCCACTCGTCCCCCCCCCCCCCTCAACCCTTCAATCTCGCCCCTTCCACATGTCCCTCCCCGCTTCCCGTCCCTCCCCACGATGGACACTGGCCGTGAAGACGAGGGTTGGCTCAGAGGAAAGAAAAAAGAAAAAGCTTCAGGTCTGCTGTGTCCTCGCCCAGCCCAGCCCACACATCCACCACCCACCAGTCAGTTGTTGTGTTTGCAGAACTTCTCGATCCATTACTGTGATGTATAGATGCCTTAATGTTTTATTGCATGACACTCTAGTCTCTTAGCGGCAATTCCTACTATTTTTCCATACCGGGGGAAGATGTAAAATCACGATTTACACACACACACACACACACAAACACACATACACATATACACAAGTGAAGAGGTCTGCGTATCAACAACCTCTGCCTGGTGGATGGCTCCGAGACTCTAAAGCTCTCCAACCTCTTGAAAAGAGGCTCCCCCACGTCAAACGATTCACTGTGTACACCATAGGAACAAAAATTGTGAATTCAGAGTGTTTCTTCTTCCGTTTGATTTCAGTTTACTGTGATACGACTCTTTGTTCAGAAAATGTGTTGACTTTGTTTATTCTTTACTGCTTACTTACTTCAAGAATTAATGTAAACACTTACGGTAAGAGTTGAGAACTCTTGATGCGGTTTTCAAAAAACACTAAATGTTAGACTTGAGATTGGACCCCTCATTAAAGAATTTGCAACTCCTTTACAAAAGGATTTTTAAAAAAAAAAAGACGGAGAATAAGAAAATCTCGATAGAGGCAAGTGCAATTTAATTTTTGAAGGGAAGCTATCAGTCTGTCAGCCCTAGGACTCTAAAGGAAGGGGGATAAATATTAAATGGTTTTATGGGTAAAAAAAAAAAAAAAATGTTTAAGGAAACATTTGAATTTGATTTCAGTCACATATCCGTCTCCTCACATGAGAAAAAACATCAAGCGTGAAAGGCAGTTGAAGAAAAGCACTAAGCTACCTGTGCAGCGCTGAGCAAAACCAGCACTTCTTTTGAGCCCTTCCCAACTTTAAATGGGGAGATTTTTTTTTTTTATTTATTTTGGGGGGATAAAAAAAAAAAAAAGAAAAATAACCGAACATAAGTAAAGAAATGAGACGCACATAGTGTGTAAAAATGGCATTTCAGTTGAAAATGTTCACGATAAGATCAAGAGCATAATGCATTTGGCCATCAGCTTCTAAAGCTTATGTTTACAAAAAAAAAAAAAAAGGAATGCAAAGTGTTAATTCATGGAAATGTACAATTCATGCAAATGTACAGTAGGCTTATGTGTAAAGCTACAGTTTGTGCAAGGTTAACTCTGCAGTGGAAGAGTTTGAAAACTGAAATTATGAATCCAGGTGGTGGCAAATCCCTGAAATCTAGAATTGTGCACGGCATGTTCACAGCCATTGCCTCTCCAGTCCAGACATATTTATACAAGGAAAATCTCTCCAATACTCTTAATTTGCACGATGACATATAGTCCACATTACGTGCCTTGCCTTTGAATATAGAGACATCACTACACTTGTTTTTGCTGCATTTATCATTATAGGAAAAAAATAACATTTTTATGATAATAATTGTTTTGTACTCTGAATGAAATTGTTGATTTTTAACTTCATGTACTACTCTATCTCACAGTTACATTGCATATCAAGGCTGTGTATAGTTGCCGTTTTAAAGTTTGTAATCAACCAGCGTTTTTTTTTTTTCTTTTTTTCTTTTTTTTTTTTGTTTTCTCAGTATTTTGGTGGTTTTTCTAATAACCTGTCATCTTTTGTTTTGCTTATTTTTCAATGCTCATTGTGTTCATCTTCCAGTTACTATTGTGGAGGGTGGAATTCAGAATTATGAAAATTATGCAATACCAAGTTTTGCCTATGTAGGTAGTGCTTATAGATGTGTCAATTATTAGAGGCTAGTTTGGAGATAGACAATATTGTAATGCATTTATTTTGTTGATATCGTTGTTTGTCGTTGTTGTTGTTGTTGATGATGTTGTTGTTGTTGTGGGTGTTTTCCTTTGTTATCGACCAAAGTGGGGACTGCTTTCTATGCAGTGTATGACAAGGTTTTTTTTTTTTTTTTTTTTTTTTTTTTCTTTCTTTAGCATATAGGCCTACCGAAAGACGGTGAAACATGTTCCAGTGTATTTTGAATTTGGGAGTTTTATTGGGAGGGCCGGTATTTTTCTAGAAGTACTTATAAAAAAAAAAAAATGCACCCTTGGTCTTTTTTACGGCTGCAAAGTCACTGATTGGTCTACTGTGACTCTTACTTTTAACTTTCCACCTGGGGTGCTAGCATGTGACCTTGAAGGAGCTCATTTTTTCACATGAGAGACGGCTTGACTTGAGTATGACAATCATTTTAAGAAATCATTTTGCGTAAAATCCCATTCTGTCATAGATCCCTAAAAAGCTGCGACTGAGGACGTATTGTGGGATTCCAGCAAATCCCGCGTACTTAACAGCAAGTTGCGTGCTTTTATCAAATATGCCGTACTATTCTCGACGTCACCGAATGCAATTTTCCCAAGTAGATGCCTTAAACACATCAATGAAGTGGCCTGTGACCTGCGCAACAATCACACACCGACTAATGCTAGTGAGACCTGTCCAAATCAGTTTCCGACAGGCTCAAGCAAGCCTTTAGAAAGTATTTTATAAGTAGTAGATTTGTATAAATGTATATACGATATGCACATATGTCAATTATTGAGATACTTCCCCAGCAGAGAGCCCCGTAGAGTATGTTGAATTAAATACTGAACCACAGGAGCATGTCGTTTTCTAACCGTCGCTCCTGAAAAGTTCAGTGGCCCAGTAGAAGCTTAAATAGAATCCACTAGAAGAAAAATATAGCACTTAAATAGCACATAGGCAATCGTCTTCTCCCCCTCACAGTGTTTTGAACCTAGTCTCAAACTAAATCTCTCAGGCGTATTACAGGGCATTATTTATATCAGTCATCATCTTACCATTTTTGATGTAAAAACTCACACAGAGAGAGAGAGCAGCATCCCGGATGTTGCTCGGACACCTTTTTGCACTCTTTCCCTACAATCGCGAAAGAATCCTGAAATCTTTCCCCTCGGAGAGTCGGCACTACCGAGAGCTCTTCCGGCGTAAGCGTGAGGGCCAAGAAGCAGACAATGTTTTTAAAAAAAATAATAATCCTCAAGTCAAGCTCAATCTCTCCGTCTTCACCCAGATTTCTTATGCAGAAAAAAAATTGAAAAGTCACCCCGTTCTATGTGCACTGTTCTGTCTTTTTTGTTTGTTTGTTTTATTCTTTTTTTTTTTTTTTTTTCTTTTAAAAGAAAAAAAACTATAAGTGCTTTGCAGCCTTTGGCCATTGGAGACCCCACTGAAGTGCATTGTCCCCAAGTGTGTGTGTGTGTGTGTGAGTGGGTGTGTGTGTGTGTGTGTGTGTGTGTGAGGAAAAAATGTGTCAGGGTCACTGTGCTGTTGGTGTTTATTTGAATAGGAGACTGTACATAAAGGTAAATATCCTGATTGCGTCGATAGCAGTAGTCTGTGGGGTTGAACTCTGCTTTGGCAGCTTGAGTGTTTTTGTGCATGGGCGTGCATGTGTGTGTGTATGTGAATTTGTGAGCTGGATGTTTGTGGGTGTGATAGAGTGCCTCTGACACTACACAGTGAGAGAAGATGAGGGTCTTTCTATCGATAAAAAGCCTGCCATAGGACAGGAGTTTGTACACTGTAAACTTTCTCGAGAGTTCTTCTCTAAAGCCCTTATTTGTAAATCTTCACTTCTGGGGAAAATGAGTCAATTCCATTTTAGGAAAAAAAAAATTAATTTGGGTTTTGTTTATTTGTTTTTTGGAGGCTGGATTTGAGTTAGAACTCTCCAGGTTTCCCCCGATTAATAGAATCTAAAGTGTTTCATCGGTTGTTGTATTCCTGTATGTAAAGTCAAAAAAAAGGGGGGAAATATTCTATAAAGATCCACAAATATAAAAAAAACAACAACAATGAAGGCTTTTTTGTTATTAATATTATTATTTCTGAACTTGGCTAGTGCTTAGATATTTCCATTTGGGAAACACTTCATAAATATATGAATTGTTGTTCTATCATTAGTGTGGCCATAGCGAGTGTGATGTGATTTATCTCTTTTTTTTTTTTTTTTTTTTTTTTGGAAATGGGTGTGAATTCTTGTCCAACAAGATCATGATCAGTGTGTGTGTGTTCTTGTAGCAGCTGGGAGGTGATGTCACTTAACCAGTAGAAAAAGCCCCAGAAAAGGCACCTGACCTAACGTGAGAAGCAGGGTAAAATCTGACAAAACGTCCTCCAATGAATCTATCAGATAGTTTCGTTTTTTTTTTTAGTTTTTTTTTTTTTAGTTTCTTTTCAGAGGAAATGTTGCGAGACGACTGGTGCTACGTCTCGCCATATTTCTGATTCGGCTGGCCATTTTTTTGAGCTGTCTACTTGGTTCATATGCAGGCGACTCTCTAAAAAAAAAATCTCTTTAAAGATCAGTAAACGCATCAAGGCATCGCTCATTTTGCACTTTCTACATGATGTCAATGCCTGATTTGATGTAGGAAACCCTTCATTCACACTACAAAAAAAAAAAAAAAAGAACTACATTGATTGCAGGTGCTTCACAACAAGGTACTGTACCTTCCAGCTGATAATAGGTAGACTAAATGTATTTGGGCATGGTTCTGTGTGTTGCTACGCGGGGTGTGAATGTAGCCTGTCAAAAAGCTCTTGAAACTTTATAAAAATTTAATCAGTGTTCCACCCATCAGCAGCTTCAAAAGCCTTACTCAAGGCAGATTTTGACACTCGCAACGACCTTATTTTTAGAAAGTATTATTGCATCGATCACCGCGATCATCGAGAACAGGACAACTTTATGCAAGGAGGACCTGTGGCACTCATGCAATATGTGTGATTTTCCTTTACGTTGAATGTCACGCATTCTGTTGGGACTGAGAGGGCATATACATGCAGACTAAGGAAACATTCAGACTTATTTTTCATCCTACATGAGCAATACTCACCTTCCATACGTTGGCTAGCTGCTAGTCACTTGGCATCAGGTTGTTATTAAACATGAAAACCAGCATTTATACAGGATGTAACATTCACCAAAAGAAGACAAAAAGATAGCAATGCAGTGCCTGTTCAAGCTGTCCAAGTGTCTGTTGTATATAATTGTAAAATGTGATAGACTTACTTTCATATGTGACAAGAAAAACGGCATCACGCAGAACAGAATGTGGCTCATCATTCTCATCTGGAAATATGCTCTTTATTACTTCTTTGATGTTTTTTGGAGCTTTTTTTTTTGTGTGATTTATTAATTTTCTAATTATGTCAGCACACAATGCCCACATCAAGCTTGCTCACAATTTGAGAGGAAATGTTCATTCTTCTTTTTTTCCTTTCTTTTTTTTTTTTCTGGGAGGGGGGGAGCGGGGAGGTGGGAAGGGGGGGTGGGGAGGGGTCAGTGCTACATTAAGCGCAGTGAAAGAATGAAATAATGTCTTTTCTTAAGATTAGTCACCAGTTTTCTCTGCAGGGCTGATTTCTTTTTGGGTCTTGTGGCACTTTTACTTCCCTCTGCGCACACATTTCTACTTTATAAATCATGGTGGAATTATATAACGAACAACAACAACAACACCAACAAAACAATATGTAAACAGTCTCCAGTAGTGATCGTAGTTACACTGCAAGTGTGTGCAAAGGTCTATGTATGTATCTGAATGTACGTTTTAGAGGACTTTTTGGAAAACTTTTTTTTTTTTTTTTTGTTTTTTATCTTTTCATTTACAGTTTAGGAGCCACAGGTGTCCATTGTGAACTGTATAGCAAAGGCCTTGATATCCCTTCTTTTATTGATTTTAGAAACGCCGAGCATTAGGCGATGCCTTCAAGCTGGTTACATTTGGTGCAGGGGCTAAAATTGCCACAAGATTAAAATCAGTGTAAATAAAGGCTCAACTTTTTGTGATTGTTCCTGTTATATCCAGCCTATACTGCTAGCAGCTGTTTTTACTGCAGTCAATTACTGGAAGTGGATATATTTCCTATGCAAAACTGTTTAAACAATAAAATGAGCTATGCTACAAAAAAGACCTCTGTGTTTTGGCTTTTTCTTGTGTTTTTTTTTTTTTTCGTTTGTTTCATTAGATTTGACTCTGAGTGATTGCAATTTGCCCTAAATAAAAACGTTCCTGTTTGAGGTCTGACATCAGACTCAATCCATGTTTGTTAATTGATAGACAGCTAAATTGCCACATCTGATTGATTTCTGTGTTTGAGCCAGTTGGCTGGACATTGCGGGGAAACACAAAAAGCATTGAAATGTCCCTTGTTTTTAGGGACTGCATGAAAAGTATTAGGGAGGAGAAGGGGTCAGAGAAGGTGAATGGTTTTGTAGTTTGTTTTTTTTTGCTGAAGGGAAGTTTTTGGGGTGGTGGGGAGCAGTCCATTGGGAGATTATTTTCCAAAAAACAAATTACATGACAAACATAGTTTTGAGTTTTATATTTAACACTGCACTCTCTGGAGGCTGTCTTGAACAAATGCCTCCAACACACCAGGCCATGTGATCCGGGCATCATTAATTGATATGACAGTCAGACATCTAATCTCATACATATCAGGCTATAGCATCATCAGATCTATATATATATGATGCATAAAATAGATTTTTTTTTCTAAGTCAAGGGTAGAATCCAAGAAAATATTAAAAATGCTTGAAAGGGTTTTGCTTTAAGGAATATATATAGATATATAAGATTCAACCCCCCTCACCACCCCAATAATTTACTTACAGCGCCTTATATAGACGAGGGAAACAGTCTGATCTGGATTACAGTGCAAAATAACTCAGGATCACCTCTCAGGAAAATCTCTAAAACCAGGCTGAGAGAAGAAAACAAGTTTAGTAATTGCCGCAGGGGTGGAATAAGGACAGTGTCAGATCAGAGGAAAGACGACTATTTGATTTAAGTATTAAACTAATTGGATTTCATTGATTCTCAGAAGTGTGTCTGTGACAGTTTTCCCTAAGAGCAAACATTAGTTTTCATGTCCTGGAGCGATCCCATGACCCCACATGCACCACTGTGGTATTACTCCAGCTAATCTACTGTAATACGCCAATCCCCGAGGAATGGGAGACAGACTACAGTGTTTGGACCACAGCAGAATCAGTCTGCTGGGACCTCGGAGGGTCATGCGAGGTAACATCCATCTGGGTCACTGTGTCAAGTACATGAAGCTCTGATCTAGTAAGCTTTCCTAATGGGATTGAGGACATTGAAGGAGGCAAAAGTCAGGCTAAAGTGCCAATTAAGTCTCATTACAGGCCTACGTGATGGGCTCAGGGCTCAGCTGGACACTTAATGACAACAACAGGGACTGTCAGTGGTGCCCACAAGACCTGGCGCCCTGTCCGCAGCAGGGGCGCCCTCCTAATGGCCAGGCGAGGCACTGCATGCTTCACACCAATCACAGAAAAGCCCACCTGGCCTTGGGCACAAACCAGAGTTCATTTGGCTATCATTAAAGAGGACCAACAATGTGGCACGCTGATATAAAATTACCCGATCTATAATGGTAATCATTATGCCATTTATCAAAATTGGCCAGTTGAGTCAACATCTGGCTTCAATAGGGGGCTCGAGTCGGTGAGGGTCTTGGCAGCGTCTTGTACCCTACATATTTTCCACTCTCTTTTATCAAGGCCTGCTGTCAGTGATTTGATGAAGCTAAATAGATGATGATTTGGCCCTATTATGTTTCGCAGGGCTCAAGCAAAGGGGATTTGTTGATTGCCTTTGTGTTTGTCCATTTTTTTCCCCCCTTCCTCCACCCCTATGGATCCAGGAGAGGTAACGGCGCCTTGTGGTTCTCCAACGTACGTCTGACTGTGTACCAAAGAGAGGATGGGGAAGGGAAAGCACAGCGAGTTCTCTCACACAAACCTGTGAGTGCAGAAGCTGGACTGGGCTGTTGGACACGAGCCAATGCCAGCACAAAGAACTCTGTCACATCCCCAAGTTTTATGAGAGGCATATAATATTCATCTTGTGTGCTGTTGGAATCAGGTAATGAATTAATCTGATCCTTTCGTCTTTTGGCATCAAAGTGTGAGCGTAATGCAGTTTATCTAGACGGAAGTCATAAAGGCAGATTTGGGGAGATTTTTGATTGGTGTATGACTAAAATGAGGATTTATATTGTTAGTGTTTGACGCAGACAATGCAGGACTCATGATTTCAATACGAAAAGGAAACCAAACATTAAAGCTTGGGTAGGCAGTTTTCTGGAAAAGGCAAAAAAAGTCACACACCAGAATTTGAAAATAAAGCCCTCCTCCTGGCTTGACCTCTCACCATGGTGGTGTACACCCAGCTCTACTCAGAGCTCTGTGAGCCTCCTGCCTTCCTCCTTGCCAGGGTTTATGGGGGCTATTTATTCCTGACAATCGGAGGAGAAATCTGCTATGGGACCTTGGTCTTTATCTGGTAATGTGAGGGGTTTACAGATCCAATCTTAAACCTCCAGAACTGCTTGCAGACTCATCAGGGCCGCTCCAATAATTTCAAACGTTTGATATTTAGGAGTTAAAATCTGGATGATTAAATCACTGCTTTCCGAGCGGGACCACAATAGCCAATGAGAAAGACAAGTCTACAAGGAGACGGTGTTGCCACGCAACGGCAAACATTCTAGCCATTGAGGCTAATGTTAGCTAGCATACTACTGTTGACATTTTGGGAAGTGCAGTTATTCGCTTTCTTGGTAAGAGTTAGATGAGAAGATCGACACCACACTCATAACTATCTCTTAAGTATGAAGCCAGCACCAAGAGCTAACTTAGCATAAAGACTATAAAAAGAGGGAAACAGCTAGCCTGGTTAGGTATATCTCGTTTGTCTAAGTGTAAAAAAGACAAGCTGTGACTTTACAGGAGATTATGTGCCAGACTATTTCTTGGCTGGGTGCAGTTGCTACATCGTTAGCGTTATTCTAGGAAGTAATTTCACCCACTCAAGAAACCCACTGTAAAACCACAACTTATTTTGTTGTTGTACGGATTAAAGAGACTAATCTAAACTAAACTAAACTATTAAGAGTTAATTAGTGCGTGTTATAGGTGCTGGTAGGCAAAGTTTTTTACCTTTGGAAAGCTAGCTGGTACCCCGTGTTTCCATTCTATATGCTATGCTAACCCAACGGCTGCTGTTTGTAGCTTAATATTTAGCGTACAGACACAACAGTGGTATCAACCTTCTAATCTAAGTCTTTGCAAGAAAGATGACCTAGTGTGTGCTTCACTAAAATGCTAAAATGCACTAAATGAGATTTCTTTGGCAAAATATTTCTCAAGAGACACCCTCTTTCGATGAAGAATTTTAGCCTTAATAAAGAGACACTCAAGACCTCAGACAACAGCCTCTGTTTGTTTGCAAAAATGTAGTTGAAGAGAGCTCAGGGAATAAAAGAGGGTTGTCTGAAATGTACTAGTCTTAAATAGTACCCTCAGCTCTGTGTATTCCCACACAAATTTGCATAAATTTCATAGTCTAAGTCATGGACTGTGGCTGGAGTGTGTTATTAGTCTATCTTTAGGTGGTAGTATAGGCCGATCACACTGAGGGTTGTTGTTATCTCATTGAAAGCACCCTGGTATTACACCCGGCGGATTGAGAGTGGGTCTTAAGATCGTGGGATTTGTTCACATATTAAAGCATGTCTGTTTGGATGTGCAGAAAAGAAACAGGTGTTCAGTGTTTGTGTGTGAGAGAGGGAGAGAACTCATGTGTGCATCTTTTTGTTTTCCCTGATTCGGCCTGTGATGTTTGTGCGCAGGCATACACGCACATAGGATGAGAACACGCTGTTCATCTGTGCGTGTCTGTGTGTACATGTGTGTGTTTGTGTGTGTATGACTTGACAGAGGGGAGGGGGTGCTTTATTGAAAAGTACTCCTCTCCTCCCCTGTTCAACATGCTGGATTAGCACCAGCAGTTTCCCATGGAGCCGTCCCTCCCAGCCCCCTGCCCATTTGCATAAGGCGCAGACAGGCGGAGATGTGACAAACAAACCTGGCACACACAGCGCCGGCCGCCTCCTTTACATGAACTCTTTCCCTCTTTCTCGCCATGACATGAAAGAGACACAAGATAGAGCTCAAGCACCTGCACACACTTTTCACTATAAATAATCTGTTTCTTGAGTCCAAACTGTACAGTATACATAAAATTAAAGGCAGGATTTTAGGCCTGTAGTCCTCCTGGTGATCATAGTGATTCACAAGTAAAGGAATGCAAAGGGCCGAAGGAGGTGAAAGGGCTTTCATTGCTCTGTCATTTGGACAAAACTCCCCTGAATCAAACCATCCTCCCCCTCGTTTTTCTCTTCCTCCAAGATGGTAATGTTCACCTTAAAACATCTTTACTGTACTGTAGCTACATAACACAGCTCTCTGCACTGCTGTTCAGCTGCCAAGTTCCTATCAAGCCCCTGATTTATGGCGCTTGATGCATTCCTTGGCCCTGGCGAGGAGGCAGTTTAGCTGAAATATGAGAAGAGATACAGAGAACACACTCAAAGTGCGTTTCAGTTTAGCCTGCAAAGCTGGTGCAGTCTTAAAATTTGGTCTGTGCAAAACCTGAGAGACAACCTGGGAGTGTTTTATCTTTAGATGACAAAATATTTCAGCAATGTGGCATGGTGTGTCTGCCTCATCAGCATGTCGTGGTGGGTGATAACAAAAGAAAAAAAAAGTACTGTAACCCAGCTGTCATGGAGCCCACAGAGCACCCTTTTGTTGGTTGCAGCTTACAAAAAAAAATTAAAAAAAAAAAAAGTTAACTACATCTCCTTCCCTTTTCCTGTCCACTTATATGTAGAAAATTGCATGCAGGTGTATGTAGGAAAGAAACCTACACCTTTACAGTAGTATTTAATTGTAAATGGCTTTCTTACCTCTGCAGTAAAGACCTGTAATCAATCATAAAGGCTTCAATTGGCTGTTTGTCTTCATTTGGGTCTTAATACACAATTGCTGATGAACTCAAATCAGATAAGCAGAAACAGACATTTCTGAAAAAGGAAAAGTCAGTGTAAGAAGCGTTCACTGTGCGCCTGCATTGCTTTGTCTGCTCCCAAGTTACAACAGTGTGATTACATGCTTTATTAAGTGCTGAAGTGCTCTCTCTGAGTAAAAGCAGATGTCACCACAAGGTCTGTCACTGAGTCTGGATCGGGGTGCCTGTGGTCAGTATCTCAGCCCGCCTGTGGCTCCCTGTGGTTTCCCATCAATTCAGTGCACAAAATCATTGCCAAACAAAGTGGGTAAAAATACAATGCCGAAGTTGTTTTTTTTTTTTAAATCAATGTATGTGTCTATTTCTCTGAACATATGCAATATTAGTGTACAGCAGGGTAAAGACTGTACAAACAGATGATATGAAGTGAAAGACAGATGTTGTCTGCACAATAATGCAGCCTGTAATGAAAAATTTGCTTAGTTGTGAAGTCAGTTTATTTGGTGGACCAGGAACAGTGTTGCTATTTGTGCTACAGTATTATTGCATAGTTACTGTTAGTTTAGCATAATGAAAATACATCAAGGGCTGCACCAGACACTTTCAGGTATGAAAATCAACAAAACAACACTTCCCTGGTCAACAGAGGTGTAGAAAGCACCAGGGCAGGGCCGCTATGGTAGATGGTACAGTCGTCTTGTCACAAGTGTCTTCTGTCATGTGTTTTTGACTAAATATCATTGTTGCATTCTGTTTTTGGACAAAACATAAATGCAACATCAGAACAAAAGCCTTGATTTGTCATTTTAAAACGAGACATTTTGGGAAGGTTCACTCACCCACTTCTTTGCAGCTTGTGCGACACTATTATTAAAGCAAGGTTTCCTTTAGGGATCAACATATTGTATTGTATATGTTTTCCAGTGGTTTATAGTAATGTCTGTAGTGATTCTATGCTGTGACCTTAAAACCAGATAAAGTGTAATGACACCAAATTCAGCATTAACCATAACTTCTCATTTGATATTTTATAAACAATGGCCTCAGGGTGTGCAGGCTTATTTGTGTAAAGTATACACAAGCTTCTTTCTCTTGTGTATGAATTTCTGAGGTACAAGATTTCAAACAAAAAATACTCATGACTGCACAATACAGAATGAAAAGACCTCATCTGGGTACAAAAACAACAAGCATGGTTTTCTGAAAGCAAATCTACCCGTTTAAAGACTAAAACATCACATCTGAGACTTGAATCTCTAAACTTTAGCGTCACAATATTTCATATATTTTGTTTCAAGGCTACTCTACCAACACATGTGAATTGTTCTCCTTTAATCTGACTCTACCCATATGTGCTCCCAGTGTTTTCCAACACCAGGAGGGAACAATGTTTAGGATTTACCCACCATAGTATTAATTAATCATTGCACATCTGTAAGTGTGTATGCCCATTTTGGTGCCTGTTATGTTTGTTGACTCTATGTGTGTGCGTGTGCGTCTGTGTGTTACAATGGTGCTGTGGCACTTTGGCACCTGCGCTACATTATAAACCTAAAGGCTTGGATAATAAGCTGCAGGTGCACTCCTGGCAAACAAGGAGGAGATGGAGGAGGGTGGTGGGGGTTGGTGGGGGGGGGCTGGCACTGCTGGAGTGTTTGTGTTTGTGTGTGTGTGTGTGTGTGTGTGTTGGGGGGTCACCTGCTGTTACCGGTTGGCATTCTACATTAGCACGTATATGACGTCAACCTGGCTCCTATACCTCCATCTATATAACACGTTCACTCGATTTTTTAACAGCGGAAGCAACGCTTATTCCAGGAAATTGGCTTCAAAGTGCTCAACAAAGAAACAAACTCTTTTGTCCATCGTTCCCTCCCGTCTGTGGCACTGTCAATAATTATTGATGTTAATTACCATGATGATTAGGGTAATTTCTTTATAGCTGTGTTGGCAGGTATGCAAAGTAAAGATGGGCCGTTGGAGCAGACCACAGGAGGGGCTTCTCTCATTGACAGCATAGAGTCGAAGTGACAGCCAATAAGGAGGCAATCCACTTCATGAAAATCTAATTATGTGATGAATGGTGCAATGTATAGACTCTGGCACAGTAATATTGCACTCCCACCTGTGAAAATACTAGCTGGAATAATTGTTTATTTTAGGGGAAGGCTACTTTATTTATATAATGCAGGCAGTGTCGTGTTAGTATCTTAAGTATGGTATCCATAAACATCTGCCTTATGTAACCCCCCCCCCCCCCCCGCAAACACACACACACACACACACACGTACACACACACTGCTACAATCTACTGCTGCTGCATAAGATATAATTCCTGCAGCAGATGTCAATTCACATCTTAAGAGTGACAAAAGATATTTTCCAGTTTGTGAGATTAAAGAAAAATTAGTGCCAAGCCTGAAAATAAAGTTGCAGACCTTACAAAATCTTTTTTCCAGCTTTTTTTTTTTTCTGTACAAGATTGATGAGTAAAATTCACATCGTTATGGCTTTCGAATCCCTCACCTGCTTAAAATTTACTGTACTTTCTGTTGAAGCCCTGCTATACTCTCTGTTAATGGCTTCCAGACTTCATCTTGGCTGAAGCATGGCGTTGTGATTGAGCGAGAATTTTCTCCTCTGCAGTTTGACTTCTACTTGAGTAAGTAAGACTGATACAATGCAATATTCTTAGTTACAGACATGGTGAGCAGTTACAGATCAAACCCTTTCTGGTAGAAGTGACACCATGAAACCACTGGGCCGGAAAGTCAAACCTTTCAAAAGGCTTTTTCTTTCAGGATCAAGACAGTGTTTCAAGAATAAGTAGGATACAGTATATTCTGGTTTTAAATTATATATGTCAGCAACTTCACATTAACAAAGAACATCAGCTCACCTGAAACAGGCTGTCTGGTTGTGAAGCATATCAAAATGACAAATATGAAATCCTTGGTTCAGAAGTAAGGTAGCGAGGCAGCGTACAACATATGGCACTGCATGTTCAAACCTGGCAACAGGCGATGGATTAACAATGGAGATTTCCTCTAAATGAAACAAAACCCCTCAAAAAGGGACCGTCATTAAAAGGGTTGCAAGTGTAACCTTGACTTTCATGTGCCCATGGGAGTGAGCAAGACAAGAGAGGGGGACTTTTTTGATTCTTTCAGCTGCATTCGGAGAGAGACTGAACATGCATCGAGCTCTCGGATCTTCTCATCCACACTTTCCCATATGGCATGTGGATCTGGGTGCGGATCGAAGGATGAGACAAAACAAAAAGTCCCATATGTGTGTCTGTTTCTCTTCATTAGCTCCCAGCCAAACAGAAGTACCTCCTCAGCAGCTTGATTGAAATTAATGTTGTTAAAATGTCGAAACGGACGCAGCTCATTTAGACAAGGACTTGACATCACAAACGTGAGTGTTCTCAAAGATTTTGACATTTTGCCTCCAAAAAGACTTAAATTTATGAAATATATGTGATGTTTAAATGCCGATTGAAATATCCACCTTAATATCCTTTCCCATCTATCGTTGGTTGGTAAAAGATGAAGGAAGGAGTGTCGAAGGAGACCAGTCGAACAACTTGGCTTTCTGTCATTCATGAGCACCATGTGGAATTAACCTGACACGACCTTCACAATTTTTACTGCAGCTTCTTACAGATTATTCCTGGTGTTTATGTCCATTTTGTACAAAATATTTAAATATTTCAGTTTTTTTTTACATGATACCTTTAACCTGCATTAACTGATTTTTTTGGCCACTTGGGGGCAGTGGAACAAGTTGTAACAACACTGACATATCATCACCTTTTTAGCAGATATGTTGCACTTGTGCACATGTTAGCAAAGCACAGTTGCTTATTTACACATCCAGCAGTTACGAAGCAACATTATTTGGAGTCATGTTACTGCCCACCTGGTGAATGTAAGTCCAATATTCACTTGCCTCTTTGCTCTGTTTTTGCTTGAGGAAAATATCTGTCTTTGTCTGTTTGGTGCTGGGCAGGCAGTATACATTGGATTTATTAAAGATTTTTGCTGAAAACTTCTGCCTCCTACTGCTAAAAAGCAAAGCTGAGCATGAACGATAAACAGTAAATTTGCAGGTCATAAAACCAAAACAATAAGCTGAAAGACACTAAAGTGCTCTGTTTAGCTGAGGGGAACTACAGAGTTGCTGATAATTCCTCTGTGAGTTTGTCACTACAAATGACATCATTTACATTGTGCATGCTCATTTGATCCCTTGTTTATATAAAATATTGATTAGAACAGCCTTAAGGCTCATTTGCTGCCAGGACATTTTAAAATTCTTCAGTGCAATTGTCCTGTACAAGACTCAGCATTTTAAGGAATAAATAACCCACTGTGATTTTTACAGTAAAAACCCCAAAACCTGAGGATTCTGTGTACAGTACTTCCAAGCCAACTACCGGTACTTAAGTTCAATCCATTAATGCCGCAGCTCCATTCCCACCACAGTGACCCCTCCCTCCGCTAGCTACCAAGTCTAGACAAAGTACCCATTGTACCACTGCCCTCATTCTTTCTGCAACACCACCAACACCCTTTTAAGAATTTCCCTATCCCCACCCCTGCCAACCTAGACCTAAATGTAGTCATATAGGCCCGAATCTAAATCTGAGATTATGTATTTTTGATTAATTACATATAACGACTTGCCAAAACACCACTTATCTGAGTCATAAAATTGTGCCTGACCTCATTATCTGGATAAAGCACTTAAAAGTTACCTGTGCTGTTAATGCACTGGACTTTCCAATCAATGTCCTGTGACTTCTTTCTCCTTGGAATGTCTGTTGATGGAGTTTCTGTAGGCAACATGCTTTTATTTTTCTTTGTCTGTACAGCTTTGTTGGACTTTTTAAATCAGAAAACCCTCTCATCTGATATTTCAGGAAATCTGGTGTTACATTTGGCTGCTGTCTTTCATCAAGTGGGCATCTTTCTTCACAGATGTTTCATTGAATTAGACCCACGACACCTCTAGGGGCCCAGCAGGAAATTCCAGCATCCTAAACCCATCCCATTCTGACAGCCTTTCTCTGTGTTAAAAAGCACATGTGCAATATTTCTTATCACACAGACAGCATCAATTTGCACATGGCCTCCCCTTGACACTTTGTGCCCACGTCCCTAGCGGGATGGGAATAAATCCGCTGTTACCTCGAAGAAGGTGTTGACACTGGGCCCGGCACCAATGAATTGCACCGTTGCCTCAATTAGCTGCTCAGGATCTTGTGTCAGAGCCATGAGGACAAGGGGGCGATGTGATACCCTGCAGTTGAGGCTGTGCCACTTACCTGGTGGCCCCATAGTGTGTTTTAGCATATCATGTGCCTGCGTACGCTAATGCACACATGCTCCAAGCTCTTTTTACATGTATTCGGCAAAAACGCAGCCATAGGGGCCTCTGCAGGTCCTCGATTCCTCCTTGAGCCAGGAATGCACCTCTCTAACCAGAGCCAGGCCTGACTGGGAATAAGTTACAACTGATCTGATGTCAGATATTCTCTGGAAACTAGTAGTTGCCAGCAGGATTAAGGTTAAGGAGCATTCTGTTGCTAGATCTGCGCTTAGGGGCATCTTGTAGCTCGGAGGAAGTAATGCCGGCAGAAGGGGGCAAGTGTACCTCCCTGTTACCCCCTAGCCACCCTCCTCCAACTGCCATCTGATGTGAGGTAACATGTGAGGGCGAGCTTCCATCTGTCCGCGGTATATGCTAGCAGAAGGTGCAGCTAATGAGGCTTGATTTGCTGCTGCACCTGCCTCCAATCTGGGGGGTGATGGTAGTGGTGGTGGTGGTTGTGTGTGTGTGTTTGTGTGTGTGTACTGGGGATGCTCTATCTCACCAGCCTCTCCTCCTCCACCACCCGCCCCCTCTCCCCCTCAAGGTGTAATCATTGGTTAGCTTGTATGGGAGCGCCTGCAGGTTGATGGACCCTGGGAATTCATTAGGAAGTAGGTGAGGCCTTGGGTTGAAAGGGCCTTTTGACCTGCCTCCAAACACCCTCACATTACAAAGCAGAGGATGATTCAAAGGGAGAAGGGAGTCAGCCAACTTGTCGATGTGTCTTCTCTGTGAGCACATTAGCCTGCCTGTTGTTTAAAGGGAACATTTTGACGCTCGCATTGTAGCTTCGGCAGCTTTATTGCAAATTAAGAAACCATGTGAGTAACAGTTGTAGATCGTCTATAGTGGTTGAAGATGAGGTTGTTTTCTTCCAGATGGTGTGAGGGGGTGGTGTTATGTCCACATGTTAAATGCAGCATGTTTATCCCCCTTCTCTGTTCCCTGTCACAGATACCATTTGACACAAGAGCTCTTCAGGGGCCAGTTATTCCAGGCCATTGAATCCAGATCAAAACCAGCCTGTGTTTTTGTGACTCAGTGTTCAGCTCCCCTTTTCTTCACAATCAGTCCCACACTGCTTCTGGAACTGAGACAGGAGGCAAATCCTCACCACAGCTCTGCATTATAAGCCACAAATATGACCCGTTCTCTCAAGGCAGAAAGTCGCCACTAGTCTTATACAAAACATGACATCTTAACAGTGCGCATTCAAGTCTTAAATTTTACAATAATGTCGACTTCTCCTTGTAAAATATGTGTGTGTGGAGCAGCAGTTTAAGAAAAATTTGGACCATGTGCTTTGGAGTAAGAATAATAATAAAAAAAAAAAAAACAAAGAAAAGAAAACAAAAAGAAAGGATTCATTGCCCCGAGGCAACACTTGTAACTGGTAACCCATCGTTGGGAAACCTTCTTTGCAAGCTGCGTGAATAATCCACTGGGTGATGTCATCGCCGACAAAAGCTGTGTGCCACTCTAGATTATTTTCAAATTAGCTGCTCTATTCAGAACGGACTTCTATATGTGGAGGCCCAAATTAGAGCTTGCATATTAATGACTGACCTGGACAGACTGGTAATACTTAACATATTCACGTTTGATTTAGAACATATAGTTAAAACTGAGCTGGACGTCTTCCCATCAGCACTTATGATCACCAAACCACATGGCGTTGCAGATAATTCTGGAAGATTTCGCGTAAGATAACTTTATAAAAAAATAACATTTTGAGTTTTTATCAGGTCTTATATCAGCATACTATAGAAACACTGAACATGCTGTGTGCTTGACCATGTTATTCATCAGCATCTGGAAGAAAAAAACACATCCTTGATTTGCATTCCAGCCACCCAACTTTATGCTACACCTCATGATTTCATGAATACTTTACAGCTCTGGTTTGTCCATATGGGGTCAGATTTCAAATTAGTTGAACTTACTAGAGTATCTGACCTGGCAGTAAAATGATATATAATATACACTCTCAGCATCTATAAATAATGCAAGCAACTGTGGCTCCTCACAGCCCTGCAGCCACTTCCTAAATTGCATTTTAATCTCACTCCTCTTTGGATTTCAAAAAAAAAAAAAAAAGATGTCAAATCTGAGAGCTGTTATAAATTAGAGCTTCGTCACCAAATGAATCAGGCGCTGGGAGATAAATCCGAGGTCTGTGTTGAAATTATGAGCCAGCTCCATGGGAAAAGAGTTTATGCTGCGAGTCTGAGAATGCTGATCATCCCATCGGGCTCATTTGTTTACTTTCAAATTCCCTCTTTTGTGGGTTTGGAATTGGAGCAATGTTTGTGCTTGCTTTGGCCAAGGGGGAAATCACTTGAGATGTGATTAAGAAAATGGATACTGCCCTCTTCTGGCAGAAACAATCATCACTTTTCTTTGAATCCATAAAATACACAAGCACTACAGTCATATCTGCAATTCAAAACCACTGATTTACAGCTGAATAGATTATGTAAAATCTTTATTTCAGCTGTTTATCATATTGTTTACAGGAAGTACAGATTTATACAGAAAGTATTCTATCTATATTTTTTTTCTATAAAATTTATCATTTTAATTGCACATATGCGTGTGTCCATGATGGCATGAACAGTAGTTCCAGCATCTGAGGGATGGGAGATAATTCAGCTCTACAACCTGAGATAAACACAAAATTAACAATTGTTAAACAATTTACCAGGCAGGCCATCATGGACTAATCAGGTAATTGTCCAAAGCTTTTAATGACCACTGCAAATCATTAATTAAAGCGATGTATAAATCCCATATGTTTCCTCTGCCTCTCTCTTATGTGTAATGGTGCTCCATCCTCGTGGCTGACGTGGGTCAGATCTTCAGGCAGGTGGCTGGGAAATGGAGGCAGATGGGCTGAGTACGCCACCACTGAATCTGTGAAGTTCTCTCTTCAGTTTCAAGCTGCACCGATGGGCCCTTGAATTATTACTGGGCCCCCCATTCATAATTAGCCCGGGCCTGGTGGGGACCAAAGCCCCACTAATGATGCCTTTGTTGCTGCTGATCTACGCTGCACAATCAACAAGAGAGGACATATGACTGGGAGAAGCAGCCCCGCATTGAGCGATAACGTGCCTTTAGGGCAGCCTCTCTAAAACAATCACGCATGGTTTCAGCTCTCCCCTCGTTAAAGATGAGTGTTCACATGGGGCGTGAGACAGAGTGCGCGAGTGTGTGTATGTGTGTGAGAAAAAGAATCCTGGAGGTCTTCAGACATGCCAGTTCCCTCAGGCAATATATAGCTATTTGATTTCATAAGCCTTCCAACAGTAGTCATTGTATGCTAAATATATGCTTCCACCCTGCAAGCAATATTCAGTCGAGTTAAATGTACTTTTTAATATTTAAAATGTATGCATGTCATTTTATTTATCTACAGTAATCCTCGTAAAGCCAGTTTCATTAAGTTGGAGTTGTTTTTATTGGTAGTCAACATCAAATGTCATACTATTAAATTAAAGACATGAATAGACATGATTTCTTTTTAACTCTTGTTGCAGACATGCCATAAAACAATATGCGACAGCATTTCAGCATCTTTCCCAATCTTTCCGTCTTTCAATAGTACAACATGAGGAAATAATTTGTTAGTGATGTTACAGCTTTAGACTCCACAAAAGCTGAGTTGCTGTCATGTTTCATTTATTTCAGTTAATATCTATGTTTCAACAGCCTGTAATTTAGTGTAAAACTGTATGAGCTAGGGACAGTTGTGCTGATGTACAGTTAGTTTAAAATTGTTTCAATCAGAGAATAAAAGAAAAACACCTATTTTAAACTGCAGACAAAAAATATGAATTTTCTTCTGATTAAATATGAAATCTCATTAGCACATGTCAAAGCAGAATAAAAGTGAGGAATAATTACTACCAGATGCTAGTTGTCCTCAAAAATTAAAAGTGCATCCCAAACAAGCTGCTAGACGCATGTTCAGTGCTACAGTGCTGCTGTTTGAAAAAATGTATTTATGTTTGTATTGTTTGGAAATGAGTCTTGTTGAGTACTTGAGGTAATGATTTCTGATTGTACATAAGGTTTACAATCAGAGAGTGTTTGTATTAATGTATGAAGAAAATTAGTAGACATTAGTAAGACGGAATGAGCTGGGGCTAAAAGTAATAGAAAGTTAGAAAGTTCTAGGTTACGGTTAGAACTGCACTGATTCCATAACACCCGAATATGGAAATCACGTTTTTGCCACGTCGATAAAAAAAAAACACTATCAGCCCACTGCCTCCCTCTGCCAACTCTCCTTCACCTGCCCATTTCACCCATCCCATTCAAAATGCCAAAAAAGAACCCACTCCCACTTACGAGTGCAGATGATAGGAAAGGTCACACGAAGGTCTGAAATAATTTCATACTTACTCCTCCTCGGTCACGACAACTCATCTTCTACGTGGAAGTACGTTGGAGCAAAGAAACGAGGAAAAAGGGGAGAGGTGAGGAGAGAAGAAACACAGGACAGGAAATGAATTGCACCTGTGTTCTTGCTTCATATTTATTTGATGATGATGCCAAAGGTGTTGAAGTATTATTAGAAGTAGTATTATTTCCACATTAATATTCCAGTCATTTCACATAAAGGAGCGAAGGAGGCTGAATTTTTTGGCAGCTCCTGTCATCTTCTCTGCCATTGGGAGAGCTGGCAACATGGTGGCACCAGCATCTGTTTCTGGCTCTCAGTGGCAAGGAGGAGCCAGAGGAGGGAAAGGATTTATTTTGCACCTTTTGGATAAATCCACAAAATATTCCTCAGATATGATGCTTCAAACGGCTCCTAAAGAACATTGGAGATGACAGAAAAGATACTTGTTCTTATTTGGTATCACAATACAGGTTTTTGGAAGGTAAAAGCGTGTTAGTGCAGTAAATGCAGCCAGAGGAGATGTGCATCTATCCAAGAAGGGTGGATCCCAAAGTCCAGAAACTTGGCCCTTTTTCAAATGAAAGTGTATGTGTGCATTGACAGCCTGTGTTAAACGATTGCTCTCCACCCACCAGTTAAGTCCAGCTTTGAAGTCCCGCATAGAAGGATTACCAATTGTGGCCACGTATGCAAAGGCAAAGTTTTAAAAAATGGGATACACTCTCAATGATTACAATCACTTTCATTCTTTCTTCCAGTCAAACAAGCGCCTTGAGTGATGTTGGCTTTTACAAGGAATTTAATGGAAATTAGTTTTAGGTTTGTAGACAGAGATGGACCATCTAATCATCAATTAAATTATGTTGAACTTCCTAAGTTTAGATGTACATCTAGAGGCATCTATTTATTGCAATTTTGCACTTCACTTTGTTAAGATTATAGTTTGACATTTTAGGATATACACTTATTCCCTTTCTCGCAGAGAGAAGACTGATACCACCCTCATGTCTGTAAACTAAATATGAAGCTAAATCCAGCAGACGGTTAGCTTAGCTTAGCATAAAGACCATCAACAGGGGGAAACAGCTAGCCTGGCTCTCTCAGAAGGTAACAAAATCCACCTACCAGCCACTTAAATGCTCACTAATAAGCATGTTACATCTCGTTTGTTCATGTAAAGTGTAAAAACAACAATTTGTGGTTTTACGGAGGGTTGTGTGCCAGACTATTTCTTGGACAGGAAGTGACACCTTGTGTTTTCCCAAAAATGGCAAGTTATTCCTTAATTTTGTAAGTTTTTGAGCCACAGGAAAGTTTCAGGGTACAAAACATCAGATAGATATTGGGAATACTGGGAATGGAATATTAAGACTTTCTCCATCCTTCATACTCACCAGGTTTCACAGTTCTCTAAGCCCCGAAATGTGAGATTTTTAACCTCTCCCTTTCAACTAAGGCCTGCTTTTTGATGACTGTTTCATAACTGTCATGTTAATGTCAGCCTGGCATGTTTTCCAAGATCTAATAATTCAGCCTTTGGCACACAACTCTTTCGAAACACGATTGTTAAGATGTTGATACAGTTGCGTGAACCCTGTGAAATTAACAATGTCTGAGCGGCGCGGCTCACTGATTATATTGAAACTAAGATGCAGGAAGTCAGCTGTGGAGAAGCCCTTTATGGCTTTTGGCATGATGGAGAGACTGTTTGCAGCCAATTGCTCAAAACTCTGTTGTTTCAGGGATCTAAGCAAAGAGCGTTCACTGATGCAAAGAGGAACAGATCATAGCGTTTGTGAAGTATGATAAGTGAAAGCTTGCAAATAGGAAGGCTGTGACTCCACAGAGAAATCCTGACTGTTTTAGATTTGTGTGTTATCACAAGATTCCTCCAACTTTTGCTAAAACACATATGTTTCTGTTTATTACATGGCTGAGTTAAGCACCTCTTGGCACCATTTTAAGAAGGTCTTGCCATAAGACCAGAAGCTAACAGTTTCCAGATATAATCCCACTTTTCCCAATACATGTGCTCCCCCCACTGACCTTCCTGCTGTCAGTAAAACACGTAACACACATTTACCTAGTCAACAGTGCGAGGCTCTAAAAAAAAATCAAAAAATCCATAATATGAAATATGATTTCCTCTTGTTTTCGCACATACTTTCGAGACAAACGCAGGACAGACAGCCACTACTGTACCTAGTAGATTAGACTTCTTCCTGTTTCATTCCATCCAGGTGCAAACTGGGAACATTGCCATGTTGGTGCACAACAGTACAGCGCAGCTGTGGAAGCCACCTAAATTTGATTCCTCTCGTTGTAGCCTAGCAACGGTGGGTATTAGCGCACACAAGCTGGATGGGTGCAGTTCTGGTGCCAGAGGCAGGATGGGCGCCTGGTTGCAGCTCATTGGCAGATGACATTGAGTGAAAGCTGGCATTCTGAGATTAGAGGATCAGATGCTCACAGTGCTCTATGCAGGAAGTAGTATGAAATGTAAAATCAATGCCAGGAGGGCTTGACAGGTTCTTTACACTTGACGTACAGATGTACACAGATACACCATACATAATGTTGTTATACAGCACATAAAACCACATTACATCAACTCTGTTTTAATGTGTTAGTATACATGGCTTGAACCGTAATTTCCTTTTGGTAAGAATTCAGTATCTCAAATGAAAATGCAATATTTGCTGATGTAAAACAAACCAAAAGACCATTTAAAAAATCTGTTATCAGATCTTGGCACGCTCCACAGATAAGAAAAGTGGTCCAGGATTTGAGCAGATGTACTGGCGTCTTTCCAGCAGGCACAAATTCCTAATGTCACCTTTGCTATTGATTTACTTCGAATAAATAAGCTACTGTTTAGAGTTGTTTTGTTAGGAACTTAGCACAGGGGGTGTCCTGGCAACTTGGTGGTCTAAAAAGGTATGTACTGTCAACATGAATTCCTGGTTTGAATCCAGTACAGGACCTTTGCCACATGTCCGTCTTGTGTCACTCTACTTTGCTCTAACACGTGCAAAAATTCTCCCAAATCCCAAAATAACCTAAGGACAATGCAGCCAAATAATACACCTCTTGTGGATTTAAAACACAACCTAGTAGCATTTCCACTGGCTTGAGGCTGCCGAGCGGGGGAGGCAACTCTCCCCTGAAAGCGTTGGCAGCTACGCTAGCTTCTGTTTGCTAGAATACCAGATGCCTCACGCCACATGCTTCAACCACTTTGATTTCATCTCTGTGCAGTTGTTGATCAAATCTGTCTCTGTTTGACGCAACCTACCTCCCGTCTCCCTCATAACTTTCATCTTTTCCAAGCCGGGCAGGCAGGCGGCCGCGGCTGTCTTGAGATGTCACCCGGTGACGTGCAGTGTCCATCTGGTATACATTGTAATGGGCCTGGATGAATGAATGGCCAGCCACTCCACTGCTTCCTTTATGATGCTCAGCAGTGGTGCTGTCCAACTTTGATTCCCCAGTTATTAGGGAATCGAATTCCCCACTGAGGCGGCGGCCAGAGGAGAGGAAGAGAAAGAGACACACAAAAAGAGTGTGAAATCTGTGGCAGTGCTACAGAACATACTGTACAGCCCACCGCCGCTCTCTTCCTGGAGCCTCTTCTCTCTTTGTGTGTGTCTGTAAACATGTCTACACCACACTCAGCACTCTAAAACTGGAAAGTGGGTAAAGATTTGCAACAGGAAACCAATGATTCTTAATCTGAGGTGTTAAAGTATTAGAATCTTTGCTTTCTGGCTGAGGTGTAGTGAAATTTTAAGCTTGTTTAAAGAGCAGCAGTTCAGAAAAAAGCAGTCTGAAGGTCATGTAATGAACTAAGCACCCTACAACAGAGACAGAATACACTAGGTTGATAACCCTCAGGGGATTTTCCTTCATCTTAAAAACTATCGACCGTTTCCCTCTGAATTTAAAGGGCTCCTACTGGATCCCATCACAAGGGGATTAAAGAGGAAAAGGGCAACTGGGATCACTTGGAGAGCAGACCCCTTCCACTTGAGCCAACACTCAAGCAGGGATGAAGTGGAGGCGCAGAGACAACCCAGAGGGAGAGAGCGCAGAGGGAAAGGAGAAACGGGGAGGTGGCATAGTTTGGATTCCCAATATGTGTCCGGGGAATCCGAAGTGAGGCCAGATGGCACAGGCCTGCCGGTCTTTGGGAATCACAGCATACGGCGGCGGGACGCATGGCAGAAGGTAGCGGGAAACAGTGCCGGGGTCAGCTCTTGATGTTGGACGCTCCCCGGAGCGGTTCCTTCCATCCCTTTGAACAAGAGAGCATCTCCACACAACTGTGCCGCTTCTCTGCTTAATGCGGCAGTTGACTTCAAAAGCTGCACTATTCCCTCCTGCCCAAAGCCTCCTGAGTTCTAAACATATGTTATCAGACCTGATGAAAACACTGTGCCAATAACATGCCACAGAGCGCCACGCATGGACATATGTGTTCTGTTTTTGCCACAACTTTCATCTCGTACAATTTCATTTGACTCGCTTGTGAAACTGACATGTGGGAGCTACGTCACGAAGCCGGAGTGAACAGCAACAACGCTTCTCAATGCCTGTCATGCCAGTGTGCTTTGCTATAGAGTGAAGCACGATATGATGGCAGCCAATTATATCAGTCAGCTTTCTGAGACAGATGTCCAATATAACCTGGTTAGCGCTAATAGGCAGGTTTTTAAACAAGAGTAATTATTCATCGTTCACAGACCAGTAAAAGAGACGGATGCTAATATCTGATGCTGAATGTGTGTGACAGGTGTTACCACCAATTTCCCTCAGTCTCCTGTGGCAGTGCCCACTATGAAAACATTTTAAAACACGTCTGCATCCACAATGCAGTGATCTCACCCATTTTTTTTTTTTTTTTTTTTTTTTACACATACTCTTTGACTTTAGCAAAAGAAGCAATTCTGTATGTGCATACTGATTATCTACCTCTATTTCTGTCTAAATAACAGTTTTTTGGAAGCCAAGTGTGGTGTTATGCTTGTTGTTGCATCTCCATATCCGTGTATAGACTAAGATCCCCTCGTTATTTTCATTAATGGTCCATCTGTCATCTTGGCAGAAGCCTACTGGTATAGAGTTAGCTATGATTAACATTTAATCTATATGATTTTCTAATGAAAGTAGGGGTGCCACACTCAGTAATGACTGATTTGTTCGCTTTTTTAATAATGGCTCAGGTTGTTGCCAGAGATGTTTAAATGTGTGCAAGTTATTATGCTATTGTTTTATGAATTTCATAAAGTGCTACTTTTTAATATGAATGTCTTATTGAGGGTTGCACTTATGCTTGTAGTCATATATCCTGTTGGGAGGGTTAAAACATTGTCATTCAACACTAAGTGATGCTAATTATTTGTAGTTTAGCATTTGATATGGCAAGTAGATTATCCTTCCCTTTGTTTTGTTTCTAAACATTACAGACATAACATACCACAGTATGGAATTAGCATTTTCTCCCAATATGTGAGAACATACGTGTGAGTTTCTGTGTGAGTTTCCCCCAGGTGCAGTCAAAAGATATGCAGATTAGGTGAACTGGTGACTCTACATTGCTTATTTGGATGAATAGAAGTGTTGCAGTGTTTCTACGTACACAGTATGTGCGCTGCAATAGACTGACACACTCTCCGGAGTGTTTCTCTGTCTGTCACCTAGTGCATGCTGGGAAGCATTTCTGCTCCCTGTGACCCAGAGCAGCAATAAGCATTTAAAGAAAATAAATGGATGGATAGAGAATCACAGATATACATGTTTCCTATTTGCAACAACAACAAAAAAAAGCTTTTTAGGTTGAAACTAATAATAATAATAATAATAATAATAATAATTTCCATTACGATTATTCTCTTGATTTTTTTTTTATAATAATCAATTATCTGTTTAGTCTATAAAGTATCACATAATAGTGAGAAATAGCCAAGTCAAGGAAAGTCAATGTTCTTTATATAGCCTGAAACCACGGATCACAAATTTTCCCCAAGGGACATTACAATTAAAGTAAATTTAAACTATGGAGACGCAAAATGAAAATTAGGGTTCAAAAATATATAAAGATCCGGGAAGACATCGAGCAGCTTCCAGGTAACGCCAAGCACTGGAGGGACTTGGGCCCCCAGATACAACTTCCTCTCTACCACTCACTCAGAAATACCCATCATGAGTTCCTTGAACCAAAGGTTACGTCTTCAAATTGCTTGTTTTGTCTGGCCAACAGTAGAAAAAAATCAAAGATTTTCACTTCACAACAATATCAAACAGAGAGAGCAGAAAATTATCAGAAGCTGAAACTAGCAAATATTTGGTATATTTTCTTTACAGATTACTTTAATGATCGGTAAATTATCAAAATTGTTGTTAATTAATTTTCTCTGAATCAGCTAATGGAGTTGGACTCATCACTTCAGCTCTTTTTCCATTTATATTTAGTCACTCAGCTGGGATCAAAGATCTGTAATGATCTTACAATTTGTCTTTGACCACAGAGTGACCAACTAAAGTGCAAAGGAAATCAATGGGAAGCAGAGAAAAAAGATAATTAATGATGAGAATAAACTCATTGCCCTTCCAAAGGTGTGTGAGTCGGCCAAAACACGGATATTATAGACTGAAAGACACATTGATTTTTTCCGACGCTCAGGTTTTTACTGTCTTGGATTCCCTCTTTTAACTCCTACTCAAACAAGACATTTGCTGATTAAATGAACTGAAAAACCTACCAAAAAATAAAATACCTCTACTCCTCACACACTGCGGATGCCTCAAGACACCGACTCGTGTTGCAGTTTTCAGTACGAACAACATAGATCTGCAACCTTCCATAGGCTCACCGAGACATCTGCCGTACATGGCAACATGAATAGAGTTGTTGGCTTGGGTTCAAGCTTTCGAGAGTGCCTTTTGTCGGTGAACAGCCCATTGTGAAAGGATAGGAGGATGGTGTTTATGGTCGCCAGTACCTCCGTGGCCCCCACAAGGAGGATAATGAGATACAGTTGTTATCAGTGACAGCCGAGGGCCACGAGGAGTTGTATCGGCCTGGTGCCTCTACTCTGATCCTCCCAGGGTGAGAGAAGAGATTGAGATGACGCTAGCATTGGCTCGAAACCCCTTCTAATTGCTTCTTAGTAGAAAGCCACACATCTTAGCTGTGTTATTTTTAAAAAAATAAATGTTTCTAAACAGGAAATATGAAATGATTGTAATCAGTTGATCCAGTTGGTCAGGGAGGAAGTGAGAAACCTTCCGGGACTCTCATTTTTGATTTGGTTGCTAATTAAACAGGCCTACAATGACACTCACAGTAGCAGTTGTTAAATGTAAAGCATGAGCAGTATTGGGAAAGTTACTTGACAATTTTTTAACAATTTCATACATATTGTGAAGGATTTTTCATGTGTCATATATGAAACACTCCTATTTTCATATATGTGCCTTGTATGAAATGCTCCTTAGACAAGCAGACAGTAAGGGACAGACAGCTGTCTTCTTCCCAGTCGAGCAGACATGGCTTTATGATTGCTGCCATAGAGACTAGCGCTAAAGTAAACAATCTTATAGCGATGTTGTGACTAGGGACAAGGTCACCTGGGCGCCGCCTGAATAACAGAGTGGTTCAGCACTTTTCCTTCAGACTTGATGTGGCATTTCACTGAGTCTACACTGGTACTTTGAATTGTAACTGTTGTCTCCTTGGTTGAACAACTTTGTGTTTGTCAATAAATCTTTTTGTCATGTGGAAGTGTAGCAGGAACGGACCCAAATGCAGAGACCGGAATGCAGGGTAGACAAAAACTGTCTTTAATCTTGCAGTGGTCAGGACAGAACAGAACAGGGCAGAACAAAACAAGCAGAACAAATGATTCAGCAAAGACTGAACAGAAAACCAGGACTTAAAAAGTAACTGAAATAACGAGGAGATGAGGTGCAGGTGGGGAGATGAGTGGAGAACTAAGGAGAGGAGAGTGAACAGACAGGGAGCCGATAGGCTGGGGAAACACAGGGAGCAGGGCAGGGCTGATGAGGCTAACACAGGGCAGGTGTGGGGAAAACAGCAGGGCAGGTGTGGAGGAGTATATGAACACACAAGGGAAACAGAGCAACAGAAAACCAAAACCCAGAAAATACAAACTCTCAATGCAACCTACACTAACCCATCCAAGACTACCCACAAACAAAAACCCAAGTACACAACACAACAAGTAAAACATATGACCAGAAGGACTAAACAGAAGTGCAACACAGGAAACCCCAAAGAACACAAAGTCACAGAGTCCAAAAAACACACAAAGTCCAGGTAGGATGTGACGCTTTTTGCATAAGACAACCATATCTCCTGGAGTTTCTGAATTAATGAGCTCAAGATTTGTATAACATTACTCACTGAAAAAGCCATTAAATCAATTTACTCAACAGCAAAGTAATAAGTTACATTGCTTTTGTTACTCAGGCTCTGTGAAAGTAAACAACTCCAAAGTCTCCACACCCACAAGCCTCCTCTTCTTTTTTTTTAACATGTATAGAAATAGAAAATGAGACATTGTGGTTTAACAAGCTGCCAGCCTACGATTTGGAGGTATTTATTGACAGCTAATGTTAGATAAGCCTTGGTGACAGCTCTCACCAACTCCTGGGGTCCTGTCTTTACCATGAAGCCAAAGGGTTCAAACACCCCTCAACTCTAAACAAAACCTGGTGATTCCTGACTGAAGGCTTACCAACCAAATATGGATAAAGCTACCAATGGCTAGCTAAAAGCTAACTTAAAAGACGTCTTGTTAATAAACGTGGGAGCATGCATTTCTCCTCATTTAGGCTTCCCTAGTCCTCCAGCCCCTGCCAAGCTAACATGTAGAGAGGAAATTGATGTCAACCCTCCATCAAACTCCTGATAAGACAGCAACAAGCCGACGCCCAAAATGTTGAAGTAGTGAAACATTTCTGAGGCAATGTAATCACTGAATTTCAAATTGTAATCCCTTACACTACTCGTTGCTGGAAAAAGACATTACACACATTATCGTGTTAATTGCATCATGTTAATACGTTGATACTGCCCAACACTGAGTACAGTATAAGAAGTTTTGATCTGAAATATACCTTTATTTGAACTTTGACTTGTCTATGTTACCCAACTAACCTCCCCCTACACACAAAATGCCATTCACTCTTATCTCACAGCTCAGACCAAACATAAAAGCAAATCAGTGGTGGCACACGTTACCCAATATCCATGCTGGATGTGGCACAACATCTAAATTGATTTGTTCCAAAACCAGATGAAGTGACTCACAAAAATCTGCGCTATATGCCCCTAGATAAGTGCAAAGAAACACGATTTTTGCTTTGAAGAGTATCCAGCAATTATGTGTGGTATTTGCGGACAAACGCCATTGTTCATGGAATTTAGGGTCGAAGCTGAGGCCCTTACAGATGATTTATGTATTCAGCTGGGGATGGGGGCGGATAAAATGGGCAAATTTCATCTGGCTGTAGAAAGCTCCAGCCCAGCGGGCCTAGAGAAGGCTTAAACATAAGCAGGACGGGTGCCAGGTCCTCTCCTCGGCCATTGTGCCTTAATTAACCTACATAGGAGCTGACTGGTTAAATGTGCAGTGATAGATAAGGCCCCTTGGATGATTGATCTATTTACTGCACATGCTAGTGATTTCCATAACATTACTACCCCAATTACTAGCCATATGAGGCACAAAAGTCATTAACAGCCAGCCTCAATGTATGGATGGCCATGAATGTACCAACATACAGTAAAACATCTGTTAGGGAGGATTAGCTACCGAAAACATGACAAAGCTACATGGAACTGGAATCAGGAAGAAAAATCTCTCTGCACCAAGATGAACCAAGGTCACAGATGTTTCAGTGAAGGACAGCGAGGAACAATTACACTAAATGATCAAGAGATGGTGGATCCACGAGTCTTGGAGACATTGTTTTACAAAAGCACACTGGGCCTGGCTTTGTCAAGTGAAGTTTGGCATGGGCCCAGCAGCAGTCTGAGGCTGTGATTGCAGCAGAACGTCTCCATCAGAGAGCACTAGAAGGTAACGGTGGGATTAAAATGGGCACTGCTGGCACATACAGGCGGGCAGGGTGTTTCTTTTTTTTTTTCGCTAGGCCATTGTTCCATATGTGCTCCACCTGCGCCTCTCAGAGCCTCGCGCCAAACACACGGCCGGCAGGCTCTACCATCCTTGCTGATTGGAAGTTGCCATGGTGATGCTGGAAGCCGACACTGAAAATGGGGGGGCGCGCTGTAAATCTCAACATGGTATTTTTTTAATTTAGGAAATTGGCAAAGGAAGTGTAGTAAATGAATCGTCGTAATAATAATTCACATATGGGACAAAACACAATTAGGCTGTTTTTGGCTACAGGCAAAGAGCAGGCAGCTCCCTCTAAAATGTGATCTCATCTCATCAAAGGCACTTCATTTCTCCCAGTAGTCCTGAGTGAGGAGCTAGTATGCCTCTATCTGATAATGATGTTTATGGAAATAATATCACGGAAGATTATCATTGGACACAGAGAGCAGTGAGATGGAGACATCAATCATGTAATGATGACCCATAAATTGATTCCTTATCAGCTCATGCAAATGCACAGTAAGAGTGATTAAGTGCATTGGCTTATTAAACAACTAACAGAAAACTCACATTTATTTTTTTCCCTCTGGGAAGCTTACCCGCTACCCATCACTGTTGTTTCATAAGTTATTTTTTCAAGTGTTTGGAGTGCTGAGGAGAGGCGAGCAGCAAAGCTCACCCGTAGCTTTTAATAACACGATGGCCACCATCCAGCTTCAGACGAGTACTGGGATTGGCTGATCCCTTCACACCCTGGCACCTGGAGCAGCCAGAAGTGTGTGTGTGTGTATGTGTGTGTGTGTGTGTGTGTGGGTGAGGGTGAGGGTGAGGGTGAGAGAGACTGCTATTGGTGGCTGCACTATTGGAGGCGTGACATGATGAGAATCAAAGGCCCTCACCTGCAACCAAGTGAGAAGAAAAATCATTAAAATGGTTTCAGGCCAAAAGCCTTTGCATAAAATCCAGAAACTTTTAGTTTAAATTTTTTTTTTCTTGGTGTTAAATTCAAAGTTCAAAGTACATTGAAAGAAATTCTTGGCTTGGGTTTTGGTATTTGTAGCAGGTGTGTGAGGGAATATGTGAGAAGAAAAACGTCCTCGTCTAAATTCTGCACAGCCCAAGTTTGTGTGAAACAGACAAAGCTGTAGTGATGCTCACCACTCGCCATGCTGACCCACGTATTTGCGTATGATTAGCACCCCCTGCTGAAAACGGCTGTGCAAATATGATATGTACATTTGCATGTTTGTTGTCATTCATTTGACCATTAATCCATAATCCAAACTAAGCTGGTGGTAAACAGTTCTGTGTGGATGTGTGCTTGATTGTTCAGCTGTGGTTGCAGGATCGACCGGTGGGTTAATATCTGCAAAAACAAGCTTTGGGTCGAGATCTCAGCATAGATAAAGATGAATTCAAGAAATTCTGGCACATTTTCTGGCAGAGAATTCTTAGTTTTGCCCTAACAGAGAAAGTAAAAATGCTAACTATTCTGATGTCAAGATGTCTAAATTAAGTTGGTTCTGTTTGTGAGGTTCCTGCATTGGCTTATCCAGTGCGGATGTGACCTTTCCGAGTCATTGAAAATGCAGAGTAGCAACAGACAAACTGACCTGCAGAGGAATTAGCCACTGCTCCTTTCGTCTCCTGCAAACCCAACAGCTTGAACACGCCTGGGCGCTGCCTCACAAAGGCGCTCTACAGAGGAGGCCTATTAATCTTCCCAAAGCCTCAAAAAGCAGAAGAGCCCGTGTGGGCCCCTGAGTCTGGTGCCTGGGGCCCACAGACAGGGGTCCTTGGCAAGCTCCATGGGGTCACTCTTGGCCTCTGATTAAATAGGCCGGGGCGAGACAAGGGCACAGGACGGTGTACCTGTGCCCTTTAGCAGATGCCAGGCTGAGGTGTGCTCCGGGGAGTGGTGAGAGGATCCTGGTGCTGCTGGCCTTCACCAACATCAATCAGGACTGTAGCTGCTGTTTCTCCATCATTAAAGAGATAGATGGAAGGTAATCTGAACAAGCTGCAGCTTTTCTCTCTTGTGTTTAAAGCCCTACATGGATGCAACACCTGTGGCACCACTTCTGCCCTCACTTTTGTGTTTGTTTAAATGATTATGTGGAGACATACATTTACTATCTATTTTGATCTCTTGATACATAAAGTGATAATACCTGACAGCACAACAAGTAAATTGTGGGTATAAATAATTTGTTTGCTCATTTTCTGAGTAAATATTGACGCACAATAGGCCTCTTAGGTGTTTTATGAGATGTGAATAGGACAAAGTAATTACTTCCCAGAATTTCCACATACAAAAATACATATATAGTAATGACAAACAATCACAAGGCCTTATAGGTAACAAATCAGTTGTACTTCACTAACTGGTGACTTTCAATGAAATATCTAGCAAGTGCTTGAAGCACATATCTGGAGATATTCTACATGTTTCTTATTGTCAACAAACCCCATGAAAGAAAAGAGGGAAAGAAAGACCAAAACCAACAATTACCAACAATAATGTATCTTATTACCAGTGTTGGGAAAGCTACTTGGAAAGTGTACATTAAATGAAGCTCCACTACACTGAAGCTATCCCCCAGAGAAATGTAGCAAGCTAAGCTACAGCAACATGGCAAAAGTAGTTTGCTACTTGCTTCCTACTTTCTTACAGTGCAGACGCTTTGCTGCTTGCTCTCACCTCTGCTTACATTCTTTACTGATATTCTTGTTTGGGTTTTTTTCAGCAAGAAATTACGAGCAGTAGCTCCTGGATACTATTAAATCACTGGCACTGTCATTTTTTGTAGATATAGTAGGCTACTGCCATATTTCAACATTTTTATGACCTCCTGTATTACATGAGCAAGGCCTACCAACAGCATTAGCCTGTACTTCAGTCCTGGTGTTATGGATGGACCCCAGGGGGCTGTGTCTGCCCATCCAGGAATTTGGCCCTACCAGGAGAAATCAGCAGTTTTAATGCACAGGCTAAGCCTGACGATGTAAAAGGGCCCTCGAGGCCTGGGGGAAAAAAAATAAAATAAAATTGACAAGGAGGGAAAAAAAACTCCTGCCTTGTTTGTATATTTTTTGTCCATTTGTGGAATCTGGATTTAGAGTGAAGAGTTCTTGTTAATATCTCTACTCTTTTTCGAATCCTTCTGTCATCTCTTTCTGTTTCTAAAAAGCTTGTTTAACCCTCGAGCTTCAGTTCAGTTCTCAATAGTAACTGTTATTCAGAGTTTTTAATCGTCCAGCGGCTGTTTGTTGGCGTGTGACACCGGAGTGCGAAGTTTGAAAGCAGTTAGCTGAGGTTAGCATGCTGGCCAGTGTTTCGGTTAAACCGGTGACCGTGTTAACTGGTGACTTTCACTTTTCACTTTTCACTTTTCACACAAGTTAAACAGACAGTAGGCTGGTCAAACCAGGTCACCACACAGTTAACACAATATTTAGCCACAAACTCTACTTTTACTTTTTCTACTCAATGACAAAGCAGGTTAATTGGTTAAATATGGGCCACTTTCTGATTGAGGATAATAGTATAAAATCACAAAATAGGCTATAGCTGCACTGCCAAGTTATAAGCTACATATAGGTCCACCCATAACTGACTGCAGTGACTGGAAACGTGGGACTTAGCTAAAGCTAATCAGCAGCAAGATGCCCCTCTTCTCCACAGATGACTGACAAACCACAAACTTTAACAGAAGAGTACAGTGCTAGAAACCAAAATTCAGTGGTTAGAAATGAATGTGGAAGTGAATGGAATATGTGGGAACAACATCACTTTACTGTGGATTCAAAACAGTGCTAACACATGGCTAATTAGCACCAACAAGACAACCAAGAAACAGGAGGTCTGTGTACCAGGTAATAAATCTACAAGTGGTAGTCCTCCCTAGAACTCTCTTGGAGCAAAGCCTAAGAGTAAATCATTTCCCTGGGAAATGAGAGGACGAGTAACAGGCAGAGCCCAGTGCCCTGAGATTTGTGATGCGACCGGCTGGCCTGCATTATCATCCAGACAGAGCGCCTCTTCAACCCCTGTTCTTAGTAGGACACAGCCGTGGACAGCTGCAAAAGGGAGAATTAGCAACAAACCTCCCCAACAACCAAGTGTGCAACTGGAGAACAGATTTGCACTATGGCAGGACCCTGATTCTCTGTCTCATGACCTGGATAACCTCTCATCTTCACACCGTAGGGTAAGGACTGACAGTAACAGAAAGTAAAAGGCTACAGGGACAGCTAACGACTGGGCTTGAAACTCTGATTGTGGACAACTTTGCTGTAAATAATGTAAGAAGCATGTACAGTACGAACACCGAAATATTCTGTTTTCCTAAGGATATGGTCTCTGACATGACAGAAAGAATCCTGCATATCATGACTGTACACCCAACTGTGAAAATTTCATGGTGCAAATATGGATAATGATGTTGTGAAACAACAGTCTGAAGTACTGAAACAAGACATTATTGATCTGTTGAACACAGTCGGCTCCTTGAATGCTGAGATGTTTTTTCAGTGGCCCTCTACTGCCAGTCAGAAGAAGAGTTGAGAGATTCAGCAGATTGTTGGCACTGAACACATTTCTTTCAACTGCATGTACAGTTCATTTACTGCTATTACTACTCCTATTGACAATTTCAACTTTTTCTGGGACCACAGACAGCTTTTTAAGGCAGATGGACTTTGCCTTAACAAGTCAGGAGTAAAAATGTTTTTTCTCTCTAAACTATTTTACTTCCTGCATCACCCATCATCTCCCTCTGCCAGGGAAAAGAGACAAGAGGAATCAAAACAAGAAGACCTAACACAACATGGCAGAAACCTTGAAAGAGAGCCACCTCAGACCCCACCTGAAGAGAGCTTTAAATGAGAGGAAGATTCTCTACTCCCCTCATCAACAACCATCTGTGAGGATTCACCTTTTCACCCCCTCAAACCCCATCCATGTCACCCTCCTCTCCAGTCACCCTTTTCCCTTCCTCACCCCTCTTGGAGTTCACTGACTAGATGAAAGAGCTGGTCACTACTGGGACCAAACTTACACCCCGCCCCCTCCCCAGCCGTGCTCCCATTTTCTCTCCCCTAAATCCCCCTTGGCGTCCATCTCCACCATTGGCTTTAAGTCCTCAGCCAGCTTTGACACAATCATCACAGTTACAACGCTGTGATAAAAGTACAGCATGTCCAGTTATTTGTATATAAAATACAGCGGACTCTAACTGATATGTACTGGGTCCAGGCTACAAGGCTGATGGCACTCATGAGTATTCCCAGGAAAAGTCGGGACCCGGTGTGCCAGTAGCCTCCTCAATTCCTGTCTTGATGGGTAATAGAAAAAGAATAGTGAATCTGTTAAGTAACAGGAAGCACCCAAACAATTCTGTAAATGTATCAAATTTAGCAGCCATCCCTCATCAGTCACAGCCTGTCCCAAAAAACTGGTCAGATAATGCTTTTAATGCACTAAATCTAGCTTTATGAAACGTCAGGTCTTTGGCAGGAAAAATCTGAAAAAAATGTGCTCAATGATTTTATTATCAAGCACAAATTTGATTTTATGTTTTTAACTGAAACTTGGTTAGACCAAGATAACAGTGCAGCTGTTAGTATCCAGTCAACCCCTCCCAACTTCAGTTTTATGAGTGAAGCTAGAGTGCATAAGAAAGGAGGTGGAGTTGCCGTTTTATTTAATGATTCTCTCCAATGCAAGCAGATATCTTATGGAAATTTTGCTTCTTTTGAATATGTTGCTCTTCAGTTGAATTCCTCTTCTCAAGCTATGTTCCTAAACATCTACAGGCCACCTAAATACTGTGCAACCTTTTTGATGACTTTGCTGAACTGCTGTCTATAATCTGCATTGACTTTGACTCAGCATATGACGGAGCCCACACACAACAAGGGGCACACTCTGGACTTCATCTCCAGGGGTCTGAACATTTCTAAGGTTGTGGTGACTGATGTTGCTCTCTCTGATCATTCCTGTGTTTTCTTTGCAAGTGCTATCTCTGTGCACACAAATGTTCAAACAGAGGTAATTACAAAACGGTACATCACTGAAAACACCGGTGAAAAATTTATTCAGGCTTTCTCTTCCACACCTTCCACACCCCACTCTCTCTTGGGTCTCAGTCAATGAACTTGTAGATAATTTAAATTCTAAAATCACAAATGCTATTGATGCCATTGTACCCACTAAGGTGAAGACGGTCTCTGGTAAGAAAAGATCTCCATGGAGAAATGCCACACTAGAGGGAATAGAAAAAAGAGAGTGTTGAAAAGCTGAATGCAAGTGACGAAAAACAGTTCTCCACGTTCATTATGACATCTAACATCGCGTTTATAATTTGGAACTGAGAAATGCATGGTGGTCCTTCTTCTCTGACATCATTGCCAAAAACAATAATAATGCACGTGCCTTGTTTGCTACTGTTGACAGGCTAGCAAACCCTCCTCTGTCAGTAGCCTATGAACTTCTATCCACCAGGGCCTGCAATTTACCTCCTTCACTGAAAATTAGACAAGCAGTCAGCATATGTGTCGTTCCTGTGTCCACTTAAAATCCATTCAAATACCATGACACAATTTTATCGGATCAACCATAAAAACCTGGAGGGCATTATACAACATCTGAAATCCTCCTCCTGCTGCCTTGATATTCTGCCAACAGACTTTTTCAAAAATGTTTCTAACCGCATGGCCTCAAGTCTTCTACAAATTGTCAACACATCTCTTCTCTCAGGTTTCTTCCCACAGGCCCTGAAAACTGCCGTCATCAAGCCACTTAAAAAAAAACAATCTCGACACCTCACTAATGAAAAATAATAGACCTATATCAAACCTCCTGTTTTTAAGTAAAATCATTGAAAAAGCTGTTTTTCAACAGCTGAACAACTTCTTGGCACTAAACAAATGTTTTGATGTCTTCCAGTCAGGATGGCATAATTTCAGTCTTAGTATTATTTGATCTTAGTGCTGCATTCAACACAATCAACCACTATATATTAGTAGACCAAATGGAAAACTGGGTCGGACTCTCTGGCACAGTTCTAAACTGGTTTGAATCCTACTTAAAGGACAGGGACTACTTTGTGTCTATAGGTAATTAATAATAAAATAATCTGAGTTGACAAAAATTACATCCGGAGTTCCCCAAGGCTCCATTCTGGAGCCTCTTCTGTTCAAGGTCTATATACTCCCAGTGGCTCAGATTATGGAAAACAACAAAATATGTTACCATAATTATGCAGACAACACATAGATTTATATAACTATATCAACAGGGGACTATGGTCCAATACAAATGCTGAGTAAGTGCATTGAACAAATCAACAATTGGATGTGCCAGAATTTTCATCAATTAAACAAAGACGAAACTTAAGTAATTGTTTATGGAGCCAAGGAAGAATGATTAAAAGTCAGTTCCCAGCTTCAATCGATAATGTTAAAAACCACAAACCAAGCCAGAAATCTTGGCATAGTCATGGACTCAGACCTGAATTTCAACCATCACATTAAGTCAATTACAAAGACTTTTCTGTTTGCCACTGTCTTTGATTAAATCAAATTTTAGGCTTTTGATTAATTTCTTGCACTGCACTGTAACTTTTATTCTCTCTTATTATATTTAAGCTTATTTTTATTTTCTATTCTCTTAACTCTTTAAAAACTATTTTTAATTGCATTTAAATGTCCTTTTATAGTGTATTTCTTTTGCACATTGTATTAATGCTTTTATTGAATATTAACATATAATAATTTGAATGAATTGATTTGTTGTTGAAATGTGCTATACAAATAAACTTGCCTTGCCTTGCTACATCAAAGCTACTTTTATATTTATTATTATTATCATTATCATTATTGTTGTTGTTGTTATATTTTATATGATTGGCAGTTTAAAAAGTAGTGTTTTTATTAGGCCCACTCTGTACTGGTAGCTATATCTACATAAATTTCAAGCAAATAATTTTGACTAACCACCATACTTTGGTTTTGTAGAGTTGCATTTTTGTTGTACCGTCTACTGGTCAATGTTAGAAACTACAAAAGTAATATTTGAGAGGAATCTAAACCTTTCCTCTGATATTCAGAGCCAACTGTGCCTCAGTGTGGGTTAAAGGTGCAGTGTGTAGAATGTAGTGGCATCTAGCATAATGGACTTGGCAGTAATGGAATATAATATTCATAAGTATGTTTTAATTAGTGTATAATGACCTGTAAATAAGAATCATTGTGTTTTCATTAGCTTAGAATGAGCCCTTTATATCTTCATAGGAAGCGGATCCTTTTCCATGGAGCCCGCCATGTTGCACCGCCATGCTTCTACAGTAGCCCAGAATGAACAAACCAAATACTGGCTCTGGGGAGGGCCTTTTGCATTTTTTTCATGGCCACAGTAGGTTCTCCTACATGCTTGGATGGGAAGAGGGAGGGTTATTCAGTTGGTTGCAATCTGCAACCTCACCACTAGATGCCACTAAACCTTACACACTGCACATTTAAGTGTAGTGTGTGTTGGTATGTTTCAAAAGTGGGACACACCTGCCTACTACCTGACAGTATGTGCGCACATGCTGAAGTGTTCAAGAATGGAAGTGTGGGTATTTGGATGGACCCCGTATTCCCCTGCAGCAGAGTCAGCGTAGGCATCAGCCCAGGGATTGGTAAGCAATGTCACCGTCATACGGAAGTGCCTCTGTCAGCTACACATACACAATTGTCCGTGTATGGTGGTAGCACATACTTATCCTTAGCAGATTTATTTCCAGATCGCAACAGAAAGATCTGCTGTGCTTGAGCTTCAGAAATGCTAGGGAAAATGTAGCATGTGTGGACACCACCACACTACTTGATCAATAAAAGAGCTTTGCTACTGAAAAGCTATTTGATTCAGAAAACAATGATGCTACCACCACACCACAGAGAAATGTAGTTAAACTAGTAACATTGTTGTCCAAAAACTGTTACAAATACTTGATGAACAGGGGCACTGTAGTTTGTTACTATTCTATTGCCATTAATACTCACAAACACACCAGATGTGTATTAATCCACAGCTGAAAATAGTCCCTCACAAATGTACTATCTACTCCTGTTTGAGTAAAGGGAGTTTGCTAAAAACTGCAGTGCCCACCTGTTTAAGGGAATTACTGAGCCTTTTTAGAAAAAATTATATTTATGACCTGTTTTTAAACTTTTATGCATTCAGTAGGAATGAGTGTCACAGAGATCTTAGGAAGTCGAAAAATATAAAGAGATGGATTATATTTTGGCCTGTGATTGAGATTTGTTGACAATAAGAAACATTTTGAATTACACACGCCTTATCTTTTAAACTTTCTGAAGAACAATGCAAATTTTTCTATAGGCAGACACATTCTTCTGCCCTGCTTAAAGCACAGTAACATCATCTAGACACAATTCACACAGACTAGAAAGATTATTGGAGGCTCCAGAATCGCAGAAGACAGAGTGGAGCTGCTTTTCATGTACACAATAAATGTATCACATATGCATGACTGAAAAGGATTCTTTTCATCACATAATCCCATTTCGCTGCTTGTTTTATAATTAGTACCATAATAATAATATAATCTGATGTTTTCATGAGGTGTCTTTGACTAAGACTAGTTCCTTGCAAGTCTCAAGGGTGCAGTTTGAACCTGACATTGACCTCTGTGAAGAGGGTTAAAGGAAACCAGAATTTCATGTTGGAGATCAAAAAGAAATCACTTTGTTATTATAATGTACATCCATTAACCATTTCAAAGCAATGTATGTAGATAGGACCGCCCTCTTTGAGACAAACTTACAAACTCTCTGCATAAATCAGAATTAAAAGAAGGGAGAGGACAGCAGCTCAGTAATTTAAAATAATTTATCAGCAGAGTTTGAGAAGAGCACTGTGCTGTTGTACTGTACTTTTGTCCTTTTTCAAATCTAGTTTGATAAAATCCCCTTTATTTCCGGTGAAATAAGTCTTAAAAAGAGTTTGTTTTCACAAGTCTGTTTTTTAATCAAAAACTATAATCGAGTTTCCTGAACTGTTAATGCACAAACAGGATACAGTCCTTTTTTTCCCATTAATTTCACATCGTCCAAAAGCAAAACCATAAAATGATCCTGTTATCATGTTAAAGCTCCAGCATCCTTCAGCTGGCTCTATTGCCTCTTATACAAATAGACCTTGCTCAGGCATTTTCAGCATGTGTAAGGACTTGTCAGAATAGATGTACCCTGCTGTGGCTGCTGCTCTTTTCACCACACAGCCTGCGAGGCTAAACAGAGCTCTACTGTGCCTCAGCGGACATTGAAATTCCCCCGACATTTGTACAGTGAATACCATTTCCTTGCCTTTTGATTCATACTTTTTTCTTCTTTTTTCCCTCTGAAGTACCTTTTTGTCCTCTGTTTGAACTTCAGTGAAGAATCACTCTGTGAATGGAGGTTGGGGTTAGACAAAATGGGCGATGTGAATCACTTGAGAAAGGAAAAAACTATGAAGAATAAAGGCTTGCCATGACTAAGGAAATGCTTTAAATAAAGTCTTTATAAACAATGGCTACTCCTGTCAAGGTCTTTACTCCAAGTGGGAGGTTTGTATAGTTGCAATGTGCTTTTCACTCATTCTTAAAGTGGTTTACATTGGTTTATATCTTGCAATCATTGGTTATGAGTTCTGAAATATATTTTGTGAATTAAAAAAACATGAATAAATGCACTAATACTCAGTTTCCTTATTTTACCTCTCTGTTAGCTACAGTACAGTCCCTGCTTTTTCAAGACTACTGGCTGTAGGTCAGAACAAAATCATCTAATTAGGAGCTGCAACGGAAGTGAGGGTCAATATGCAGTACTGGACCTGACTCCTCTTGCTCCTGCACCCTACAGTTCAGCTGCTCAATGTCTCTATAGCCAATCGAAGGTGTCCACATTGACTTGGGGGGGGGTCAGCTCAGAGCAGCTTGTTCTCATTGCAGTGAGGTTCATCTATACTGTATGCAGGGTGTGGATTAGGGGATGAAAGAATGCCACTGACTGTGAAATTGCCTGATTTTTATCGGGGATGTTGGGGAGCAGCTGTGCACAATCCTCTGCCCTAATCCTGGGGCCGGAGAGAGGACCTAGCTAGGAGGGGAGGTGTGCATGTGTGTCTTTCCCTCTGTGTGTGTTGCATGCAAGGTGTATAATGGAGAAGTTCTGAACGCTTGTGTTTATGTAACTTATCCCTGATAAGTTATCCCAGTGTTTGTGCTCTCGTGAGTGTTTTGGCAGCAGCGTGGAACCGGCAGTGTCGCTGGGATGCCGGAAGGATTCAGCAGACGACTGAGGCGACAGCTTGGCTTTTCATGTTTCAATTGGTAGAGGCCATCACCGGTTAAGAGCTGTGTCATAACAATATTATTGATGCGTTGACTGTATAATCCTGTCTCTTCACTATCTGACCAAGCCTGCTGCTGGAATAGAGAGGAAGAGGAAATCCAATTGTGAAGTTTCTAAAGATTTTTGCAGCATTTTCAATTCATGCAGAATAACAGTGAATACATAAAACTTCCATGAGGGGAAACTTAAAGCTGCACTAATCAGTGTGTTTATATTAACAATTGGGGCATAATGTGAGAGGAGTTACTTTTAGTGACGAACCCACAGGCAATTATCACCCAACTTTGCAGTTTCCCTCAGTTCTACAGAGCTTTTTAGCATTTTTCTCATTGTTTTGGTTTTCCTGCCCGCAACTTTACGGTTTAGGCCACTCTCATCAGCATTGTTTCCAGATGCAGCAGGCAGCTGTTTCCAGCAAAAAAAAAAAAAAAAAGCTCTGATAAACTGCCTGCTCAGCATTAAACAGCTGACTAGGTAGCGACTAGCTGGTGAACACAGTGGACCTTGTAGCAGCTAAAGATCCAGATAGTCCCCTAGGTGTTGGTGGAAACCGAAACAGCTAACGGGAGAGTGAATATTGGTCTTAAATTCAATATTCCAGAAACACAAAATAATGCTAATGGTGCTCTGTAATTGCTGGATGTGTAAATAAACAACTTGTTGCCAACACATTTGCCAATGTTATAAGGTGATAATATGTGTTTACAGCTTGCTACACTGACTCTAAGTGGCTAAAAAGATCATTTACTTCATGTGATTGAAGAAATTCAGCACCAAACTGAGTCATCCATATTGATTCATATACTGTATGTAAAAAGTATTAAAATCCCTCACTTAAAGTATATGTAAGTGTGCAGAGTGATGTATGTATGTGAAGAGTTTGACACTAGAAGGCTGTTATAACTTAATCTGCTGAATGTGTACAATCTATCCTTAAATCTGAGTTTAAGGCATGTACGAGCATGATTTGTGACATCACAAATAGTTTGGAGGTCAATCATGGTCCAGTTCACAACTTACACATGTGTGATGTGGAAACTTGAAGCCTCCAGTGCATGTTGAGAACAGAGACATCTTGCATTCAAAAGTTCAACTTTTGAAATGAAACATATTTGCATATGCATAAATTCAGTATTTTTCAATAAGGGGAAGGAATAGATGTAATTTCAAGAATTCCTTTATAGATCATTGAACTTAAATTATGGGGAAAAAAAACATATCGCTTATTCAAAGCAGTTTTTTTATGTCTTAAAACATGTGGAGGGGACTTTTAAGATAAAGTTGCAGTACTACAATGGTTTAAATCACCAAAAGTAGTAAGCTTGGTTTACTTAAACAAGAATTTCAGAATATATATATATATATTATATATATATATATATATATATATAAATCAGAAAATATTAATGTAAGAAATATGAAGTCTCACAAAATTAAAATATTCAGGGACACATTTACAGGATAGAAAGTGTCAATTTGGTCAACAGAATTATATCGTAATTGGAGCTTTGGATCATTTCCATTTCCATATTTTTTTCTTACAGTGGATATACAGTATGGGGTTTTCAAAAGCAGTGAATCTTTGATCCCTGGTCTTTGATGTAGTGTTGCCCACATATGTATAGAAGCATGTTTGGTGTGGGCGACACATGCCACTGAAGTTCTCTATCTGCTTGTCTCTCTGTGACTGGGGAATCATTCCTTGTGGCGGCGCTCAGATATTTGCATACACGATGAATCGAGGCCTATCTCGGTGGCCATGCCTGACGCACGGACTGAAATATACTCAGCAGGTGACAGGCAAACATATGCCTCAAATGCCATGGGGTCCCGAAGCCGGATCATCTCCAAAGGCTAACTGGCAGGTCTAAGTAGGGACGGCATTAATACATATTATTCACAAAGAGCATGATTGAACAGAAAAATGTGCCCGGCGTGTACCCAGCTGCTTTGTTGGCACACAGCTCAGCCTCTGCCTGGGTTTCAAGACTGAGCTTGGATTTAGCTATGCATTCACTGAATTCCCCATGCAGCTCTTATTCATTCATTCAGGCACAGGCTGGGCTGTACCAACAAACTGGTATCTGTGTGTGTTTGAGACAGAGTGTGTGTATTTGTGCCAAGTCCTGAATAGTTTTGTAAATCACAGCAAATTCAGAGTTTTGACAAGTATATACAATAAATGTTTATTATTCAGGAATTCGATGGATGTGATTTTTAAAGGCCTTTTTATTTTCTTTATCTACTGGATTATTGTAAAGCTGTTTTTCACACACACAGACGCCTGACTCTGCGGACATTTCTTTTCATCCTGGTGAGCTCTTGTAAAAGAAATGTAATTTCCATTTCATTTGAATTGTGCCTCATTTATAGATTCATTCTGACATGTCCTGACTGATGCAAACCAAGATTAAACACACGCTTCCTCTTTGCAAGCAGGCAAAGTAGGGAACGGCGCGAAGCAGCTCATTGATGTTCACACCTGCTGCATAAGTGTTTTTACTTCCCGTTTAAAGTCATAAACACGTATGGATACATTTTTTTTCCATAGATTGCCTCCAAGCCATCAGGAGGTCAGCAGGTGCTTCTGTGCTCACCAGATGTCTTTGGTTGCTTCAAACAGAGAGTGTATTGGGTATATCTAGAGATACAGCGCCCTCTAGAGGCAAAGGTGTTAATGGGCTTTTCAGGCCAAGACTTGCTGGGAAATTCCTTTTCTCTGGAATACCGACTCATGAAAACCTATCACAGCTTTTTGATTTACTGTAATTTTATGCTGTGTGAAAACTTCATTAACAATCGTTTACATTAATTGCAAAGATGGTCACATTGAGCTCAATCTAGCATAAGAACTAGTCTTTATTTTGGTTGTTTAATTTTCAAAATTAACAAAGTAGCTCTTGACATGGAAAGCTTTCATGAGAGACTTTTTTTATTTTGTTTTTTACAAATTTAAGATTAAAATCATACTGAACATTTAAACTCACTTTCAAAAGTAATATTACACATTATATCTAATCATATCTTTCCTTAAATCTGAATTTACTTCAGTAATATCTTAAGAGAGCTGAAGAGGCAGTGGATGATATATATAAAAAAATCAGTCATATCTTTTCTTACTTCTCTAAATTATACAAAACTAAGATAATATACAAATAAAAGCACAGATTTGTGTATTTAAACAATAAATGTGATGTGATTGGTGGAAGAACAGAGTCCTTGTTGAGTGGTGGAGCCTGCAAATATGGAAAAAGTGACTTAAGTCATGAGCTCGATTAAATATACTGTACAAATCAGTAAATAAAGTTGAAATCAGCAGAAAAGTCGATTCATACCAACCAATTGTTCATCGTTTCTCAGCTTTCCAGAAGAAATTCGACTGCAAAACATGTCAGTGGGGTATTTATCATTGGACTTAAACTTAACGTCTATTTCAACTCCAATAATACACAGTATCATGAAAATTTTACACATTCACACTCAGTTCTGCCAAGCTTACGTACATGATGTCCTTTAAGTGGTTTGCTGTAAAAATCAGACTCCACCGCTTGGCTTCCTCTTCGACTCTCACTCATTGTAGTATCTGGAGGGAAATTATCCAATATGCACAGATGAACAGAGAATTGTTCAGTAAAAGAAATAAAAAAGACTCCCATTTAGTGCAAGTGAAACTCACTAGATCAAAACACAGCACTGGGGATTTGATTAAACAACACTTCCCCAAGGATTAATTCCCCACCACTGCAACTGAGACTGGAGAAACTACACAGGCATGCAAATACAGGTTTTCTCTGCGCACACTGAGATAGGTTTTTAAAGACTCACTTGGCATGTGATGAACGATGTTGATTTTATCTAGAGGGGAGAGAAGAGTTGCTAAGCCATTTACAGTATACAGTTTAATACAGTCATTTGTAAGTCAGCTACTTGTTTCAGTGTAAGTTTAACTGTAATGCATATCAAGTCTTACATTTCTGGGGAAACTCTGGTGTTTCTCTGTGATGACAGCAAAGTTTAGCCTACATATTCAGGGATGGAGGAATATTTACCATAGACACTATCATCATCGTCTCTGTTGTTGATGATACTGGCTCTGAGCTGACTCAACTTCTCCTGTGGAGACAAAGATCAGTGCATTAATATTACACTGACATAAAGCAAAAAAAAAAATGTATTTACACATTATGAGATTTCCATTAATAATCTGTGTTATGTGTTTGCGGATTGAGAAAAGGAAAAGATTGAGGCTTTGCAGTTGGGTCATAAATCTATGGCGCCTTCATGGAGGTCCACTGGAAAACTGTCAGCAAATAATATCAAAATATGCAGCATTGACAGATGATGATGAATAAAGTTCCAGTTTTGTTATATCTTCCCTTTCACACACACAAAAAAAGCAACAACATTTGTTATTTTCTCTCCTGGCTGCCAAACAACTCCACAACAGACCAACATCTCTGATTAATGGGTCTCATCCAGTGGTGGAAAGTACATGTAACTAAGTGCATTTAGCCAAGTACTGCCCTTAAATACAATTCTGAGGTACTTTGCTTGAGTATTACTTTCTGCTTCCACTCCACTACATCTCAGAGGGAAATATTGTAATTTATACTTCACTACATTTATCTGTCAGCTATAGTTAATTTGCATTAAAACAAACATGTGATAAGCTTATAATATTTATTGTATTGTTAAAGATCAAATCAGTGTTTTTTCTCTTGTGACCCCGTACATAAAAGGAGTGTCAGATGGGGCCCCTTGTCACATATAAGAGGAGCTCTTAGCAGTTACAACAAAGAGGGATTTCCCTTCGAAACTTATCAGATGGTTTCATTTAAATAACTCATCCAAAGAGGTCAAATGATCCAATATTTCACCAAAAAAAATATCAATACAAATTTTTGTAGCAGAACTTTTTTTTTTCTTCTTTCCTACTCCATTATTTACTCCAAGCCCCTCAGATTTGTATTGTCACCCATTTTTCAGCATGAGTATGTTTATGTTTGATACTTAAAGTACATTTTGGTGATAATATCTCAGTACATTTAAATACAATTTGGAATGCAAGACTTTCACTTGCAATGGAGTAATTTAGATAGTTGTATTGATATGTTTAATGAAAGTATCTGAATACTTCCACTAGTCTCACTTTATATATGTGGTTATTGTGAACATAGTGTAATATCTATATTTTTAAAAAATTCAAATCAGACTGCTTCTTCATGGTAAACCTGTTGTATACACTGAGCAGTATAGGCCATTTTCACAGCAGACATTTTAACTCCTCATAGTAAGAAAAGCACAGGTGTTACTAATATCATTAACGATGGCTCTGTTCTACTCAAGTGTCCCAGTTAGTCATGATAGTGTGACAGTGAGCCAGCATGCAATATACCAGGACCCTCAAACTGAAGCAGCTAAATAAAAAAAGCCGTCATTAATTTGATTAATTACACCTGTGCTTGTCAAAATGTATTCTATGTGAAAGGCAGTTTATTTTTGTAACTTTTTCTGACATTTCCCGTACTGGTCTGTTGTAATATCTCCTCATTCAATCTCCTTCCAGCTCTTCCCTAATCACCTCATCATCACCTGCCTGCACACCTGTCTCCCATTTCTCCTAATCAGCACCTTAGTGTATATATAAACTTTAAGTTCAATTTTGCTTTTAACATTGATCAAGTAAACCTTCTTTTAACTTGCTGTATGTGTCGTCCTTTTTAGTCCTAACAACATTTATCAAACACTCTATGTCACTGCCTACGTTTTACAAATTAACCTCACATTAAACTGTTACAATTCATAACTTTTATTTTTCAAATATGTAAGCTTCTGTGACCTACTTTTGTTTTTTGTTTTGTGTTTTTTTTTCCCATTCAGAGACAAAAATGCGTCTGATCTGAAGTCAATCATAAGCCTCCATCAATCAATCAGTTACGATAGTAAAATCAACATTTGAGTCATTGGAAGGCAAAAGACACAGACAGACACGAGTTGACAAGTGACTGGTCAATTTTGACATCTGCTAATCCGCAATCACATTATCTCTTTTTGTAATGCTAAAGAAGTGTGTGTCACTCACATGATTTGCAGACAAGGTAAGACAAGTAATCACATCATTGTGAATTTGCAGTGAATAGCCCTTCACCTATCTCCCTCCAAACTGAAGAACCTTAAACTGTCACATTGTCCTCACACTGAAGAAAATGGCTCTTAGTTTTCTTCTTTCTATTGCAAACTGGCATAGCATGAGCAACAGATGGTTATAGTTTTTATTAGGGTCGGGTCTAGTGTGACTGTCAGATAGTATGATAGTGCTACCTGTTGGGTGGCATCCATGCCCTTCTGAACTCCCTGCCAGTCGCTAAAGCGCTCCAGGGCCTCGTCCACAGTGAGCGAGCCTGACTTCACTCTCTGCTGGAGCTCAATGAGCTGCTGAAGCCTGTCTATCTTGTTGGGCACAAAGGTGTCATAGGTAGAGGAGACGCTGTCTTCTCGCTGTCGTGCTGCAATGAACAACAACTTAATGAAAACATCTGCCGCTTCCAGCAAGCAGAACATTTGGCAAAAAAACCAACAGAAATACATTTTTACTGCCAGCCAGCACAAAATAATCATCACACATGTGGTGACAAGTTAACAAGCTGCAGTTCGTATGTAATATAATAAATTAAACTGTTCATTTCTGCTTTGAATAAGAAGGAAACAAGAAAAGACAGGGTATAAACTCAGTCCAGATGGCATTCACAGAGAGGATTGGCTGGTAATGTGATTTTACCCAGCACATCTGTAATGTCAGTGAGTCATGAAGATGGTAAGTAATTTTCTGGGTGACTGTGATGATCTATGGACCTGTCACTCAGTGTCACCAACACTACAGCAAAGCAGACAAATGGCTTTGTATCTCTGTGGGTGCTCAGTTCACTGCTTCTTGCTGTCTTTTGCAGTCCTTTATTTATCTTTTTAATCATCTTGGCACCAAACTGTGTTTAAATGTACTAGTTGATTATTTTATTGCTTTTTTTTACCATTTGTGTGCCCATTATTGCTGCAGTAACACATTTCCCTCCAGTGATCACTGCAGTTTTAATTATTGTAACAAAACACCAAATTATCTAAGTATGCCATAATTAATTAATAGCATCCAGCAGGTCATTTCAAATGGAAATCATGAAAGTGTGATCAGCAGAAATAATCAACACAGTAAAATTCCTGCTGTTCTAAGTAAAAAAAAAAGATGACTGCAAGTGTCTGAATGACAAAGACAAACTCCTTTTGTCCTGGTGGCTTATAAGACAAACACCATGCTATCACAATGGAACTGTTTTGGAAGCTTAAACTATATTAGAGACTAAAAGTCTGAATATCTCAGCCTCTGCTGCTTTGACCATTTTTGGTTATCTGTCTCTTGTTAATCCCCCAACTTCATAGTATTGCAATACTAAACCTCTGGATTAGTTAAGTGTGACATTAATTGATCAACCCTTTTCCCACTGAGTCTTGTATTACCTGACACTCACCTTGTTTAGTAGGAAGTGAATACAAATCAGCATCACCCTGTTGTGTCTTCTTCTTCTGGAACACTGTGAACACAGAGGAACTTACAGTCATTATTATGATAATATAGTATTCAATTTTATCTATTGTATATTCTGTTAAAGTTAGCCTCTAGCTACTTTTCTGCAAGCATATCATATTAAATCAATATTTTAACTCTGCTGCAAGCCAGAGCTGCTGCTGCAGATTTCTAAAAATGTTTTTCACACCTGCATTTTAACAATTCCTCCACAAGATGGTGCTATATGCTAAATCTATATGCTAAAATGCATTAAGCTCTGGGTGGACTTAGTGTGAAAAGCCAGTAGCAAAAAAAAAAAATCCTATTAATGTTTCAGAAAACACCAATATAATGGAATCTACAGTAAATATCTGTACAATAGGGGGCATCCAGTTCCAGAGCATTAATCTTGGTTCTTCTTAGAGAGAGACACACATATTCAGTTCTGGATTGAATTACACATCCTGAATGATGCTTTTGGTTTGGTAGTAAGCGCTCAGAATGAAAGGCTACACTGTTTTGCTGTCAGAGGCGGTGGCGCTGCGGCTGTGTGACCAACACTGGATTAAAATTCAACATCCACACCCTGAAAAATAATCCCACCTCTGCCTACTCCTTCCATGACAGCATCTCTCTTTCCCACTTCATGTTCAAACACAGCCGCTCTCTCCTGCCTTCTTCATAAATACACTTCATGGCTCAATTCAGAATGATACTGTGGAGTGGAGTGCTGCTGTGGAGCTGTCACGTGACTGTAGATATTACTTTCCCTTGCCGTAGAGTGCATGCAATGCTCTCTCTGTATGTATTGTAGTTTACATGCCCAGTAATTCCTCCCTACAGGACAGAATTTCATTCACATCTCAGCATTTCAGTCTCATTGAGCTCGAGACGTTGCTGCTAACAAAAGAAAAACTCCTCATTATTTCCACTTGTGCAGTGTTCTCCAATAACTGGCTCCTCGCCTAATCCTCCACCAAGCCTCATCTCTCCTCTCACATCTCTCACTGCAGCAGCGGGAATGAGGAGCAAAATGTGATCCTTGTGTGGTTTGAAGCTCCACTGTCTCAATAGATGGAAACCTCAAAATCCCTCTCCTTTCTCTCGTGCGCTCTGGGGACAAGGACGATGGAAAACATGTGTAATGACTTATTCTGGCTGACTTGGCCTTGGTCTGGCCAAGATTGGTTGCAGATGGCAGCCCAGTAGTTCCCTCTCTGTTACTGAGGAGATGGTCGGGATGCAGAGAGTAGAGTGGATTGGGTGAGTTCACTGGTGCACTCAATTTCTTTTTTGCTTTGTAAGTCCCACTGGGCAGCAAGTTGGCTCACTTGGATATAAGCAAGCTCAATAAAAAAGCTGCATAATGGAGAGGGGGTGCCTGTTGCACAATCACATTCATTTTTGTGTGTTTTGAATGCATAGGAAATGGTTAGCGAGGATCGAGTATAATATTGTCTGTGGAAATAACAAATTAATTGTGGATGCATGTGTGCGTGTTTGCATTAGCGAACTGAGAAGGAGAAGTCTCGGCCATTTTAATGATTCATAAGCCTTAATAATACCAGTCACTTTTGGAGGTTTCATCTTCATGAAATATTCACGCCTCTGAAATTGAACAGTTAGGAACTGTGGGCTCTTGATGCAGGCAAATGGGTCTTTCTCCTTCTCGCTTTTGTTTGTTTTGTAATGGGGGAATGACCATGTTTTTGTGGTTTATGGGATGAAAACAAACTGCTTCACAAAAAAAAAAAAAAAAAGCCTCTCTGCTCTGTTCAGCAGCACTCCACTGACAATGGCAATGCACATTCCAGGCACTTCCTCCCTCCCACATGATATCCCAAACTCCCTTTCGCATACTGTGCATAACTCTGCTGTTTTTACACCAAATCAGCTCTGTCATATCTGTGATTTCAAAGAAAAAGTTGGCAAAGGATGCCACACAAAAGTTACCTTGGGCGATGTAAGGGGTTCGATCCTCCTTTGTTTGGCTGGTCTTAGGCCGAGGTGTGGGTGCTGGTGGGCGATTGGCAATAACAACTGCTTTTTTGGAGGTCAGGATGGTGTCATATTCATCATTTACCCCCAGCGGCGCATAGGGATCCTCTTCCTCCTCCCCGTCTTGCTCCTTCTGTGCGTCTGAGGTGGAAGGATTCCCTAATGCAGAAAGTGTTTACTGCAGCGTTGCTTGAGTGCCACGATAAAAGTTCTGCATGCTGTTTTCTCTACTGTCATTTCACAGCTAATCGGAAGCAACGCTACATGGTGTTCCCATCAGCAAGAGGAAAATATTCAGTGGTCGGAAATGAACAGCAACCAACCCAGCATAATGATATGCTGGGGAAAAAACAATTCCATTACCGGCTTCCCTTTGTCCTCCTTCCACTTCCCATCAGTCCCTCACTCACCTGCGGTGCACATCATTTCGTATACACTGGCATCACCATTGTCCTCATCTGAGTTGAACATATTCTGCAACAACAGAGCATGAAGAGATGCTATTTATGCAGCATCAAAATCACAAAGAAGCTGCTCAATAGATGCAATTCAGAATTCAAGGAAAGCAATGTTTAATCTGTTATGGTGAGGCTTCGCTATCAAAGAGTGGATTTCTGTGTGTCAGTATTCATGCATCTCAGATCTTGGTTTTGGTAAGACTGTGAATCTCTCCTTGGCTGTCATCTTATTTTCTCACCTGTGTCCTACTTCCAAGGCATAAAAATGGAAGCTAAGATGACTATCCACTAATCACTTTCTAAACTCTGTCACTTTACAGGCTGATATCTGCCTTCATGCCCTGTGCTTTAATATTCAGTGTTTTCACGTCAGATGTGGCAAACGTCCAGATTATTAATTGAGGTTTCTCACTGCATCTGTTAGGACATCACCTGTGGAAAAGCAATTTTAGGGCTATAACAGGAATTAAAGAGGTGTGCACCCTGCCTACTGGCTAAAAGAAAGCAGCTTTCTATCTGACAGCAGAGCTGCGGAGTCGGCCTATTTGCTAATAGCATGCTGAGGGACAGACAGGGGTATGATCAGGGTAATTATGAAATCAGACAATCTTCCCCTTCCAGTCCAAACATATCATTTAGTGAGCAATTCAAGACCCTTGGCTTGATATTTTTGACTGCGTCAGTAATTAGACTGAGATACAGATATTGATTTACTGCCATTTTCAACTTTTGATAGAAATGTGAAGAACTGAAAAGTTACATCATTCATTTTAAGAGTGTTTAATTTGACAGAGAAAAAAACTAAAGGAACAGCAAAAAAATACTGTTTGACAGTGTTAAGACTTTCTCAAATCTGCATGGACTTCTGTGTATTTTAAATCAAATAAACTGTGTTTTAGTGTGTGTGAAAACAGCTGTTGTGCTCTATTGTAGGTTTGGCATCCAAACAGATTATGGCAACAAATGACGTTATCATAATACACATGATAATGCCTGAGGATTACATTTGAATCCTTTGTCAATCTAAGAAGATATATTCTGTATTCAATAACAAAAATCCCAGTCAATAATATAAATCTTCACAGAATATACGAGATACAGCTCACTTTGATCAAGATATCCTTGATATAACCCACCACTTTCTGTGTGCAGTTTCCAAGCAACACAGCCACTCATGACTCAATTACAATATTACACTGTTCCTAGTACTGCAAATTACTTATAGTCTGCCTTGAATTCATTACTTAACAGTAGAGGTTGATAACTGGCCCAACAGGATGGGTTAATTACCACTGCAGCTTGAACATTGAATTATAATAGTAAGATGCAGTGCTTAAGCACAGTGTGGTATTTTCAGAGGTAATTTCTGGATAGGGGAGAGATATTTATTTACTAACCGCGAACGCTAAATCATTTTACAGATGTCTGAAACTGCAGGAACCCCAGGCATTCCAGAGAAATTCAGTTTCACCGCCGCAATCCAAGCAGCAGTGCTTCAGACAAAACAGCAGGCATGATTTTGTTAGAGGGAGGACACATCTCAATTGAATTTAGCATATGATAAGGAGTGTAAATCTGTTTTCAGCTGCTGAAGTGGTCAGTTCACCAGCCGGCTAGTCTTGGTTCTCACTACCAGCATACTTGCTGTCTTTTGACATAGTAGCTCCAGGATAAGGCTGTTTGATGCATGGCAGATTGCAGTGTAACACTGAACCCATAACTTCAGTGCCATGCAGACAAAATCTGTCAAACTTATCTTTTGGCAGGGGAAAATAAGAAGTTGTTAGCTCAGCAGGCAAAGGAACATTTCACACTTCTGTAAAACTATATTTATTCAGTGTTGTCTTCATAGAGTTCTTTCAAAATGAAACAAAACATGTATTACAGTCAGCTATTTTGATGAGATCAAGAGTCTACGGCCATGCTAGCAGCTCTGTGAGGCTATACTACACAGATACAGCAGTGCTTTGAGCTAGAATCTGAAGTCTGCATGCTAACATGCTCTTGATGTCAATGCTAACATGCTGCTGTTTAGCAGGTATAATGTTTACCATGTTGCTTATCTAAGTTCAGCATGCTAACATTTGCTAATTAGCACTAATGCCATTAGTTTTGCAGGTGTTTAGTCATAAACTAAAGTATTGGTCACATTAAAATTTTGAACTGCTCGTGGCACTTGAAGTAAAGTCACAGAATCACCAAAATCAGTAGGTTTCATAATCTAGGGACTGTGAATGTCTATCCAAAATTTAATGGAAATTCATCCAACAGCAGTTGAGATATTTCAGTCTTGTCCAAATAACAGTGGTTGGTTAAATGTAAAATTTTTTCAGCAATCCTGCATTACACATATAACCTGAGGGATACAAATCATTTGTTTTTCAGCCTGAAGACAACCGAAACATTCAAATCTCTGGAACATATATGCAAAACAAGTCAGTGGGACCAAAAAATCCCTGGATTAGAGTGTAGGTGTCACCTAATTTGGCTTTCCTGCATTTGGATAGGAATACAATGTACACCAACACAGCACGCAACACAAATAGCTCTTTGTAGTGTTTGGAGGGCCTTACAGTTGCAAGCTAATTTGTATTTACCGAGCTCTGTTCTACATCTGAGAGTACACAGTGAAATCTTGGTAGGAGTGCAGAGTCCATTTAATTGCCAGGTGAAACTCAGCCAAATTTGTGACCCAGAATTAACAAATAAGGACAATGTGTGTTTGTATCGGTAATTACCACGAGCGAGCACAATATTGCAGTCTGAAGACATAAACATCGTAGAACAGTGGAACATTTTCTATGTTTGTATTCTAGTTATGCTCTCCTTGAATAATTTAGCTTTCCCCTCTGGAGCAGTTCACAGCTAATTAACAAAGAAGTGTGGTGCCAGGGCAGACTAGTGGATCTGACGCATGCCCTGTGAGTGATTCAGCTTGTGTATGAAGCAGGGGACCTATCCATCTTGGATTTATTGACAGAGCGCTGCTACACTGACGCCCAAATCACTGATGCATCATGGGTTGATTAATTGGAGGAGAGGGAAACACTGCCGATGAGTTAATGAAACCGCTGTGCAAAAAAAGGAGCAAGAGCAAAACCCCACCCCGCAGTGATGCCGCCTATACACACTAACTATAATACGCCACACAAACACAATATGTGTTGTTTTTACTGTAGCTGTCAGCTTGAGTTTTAATTACCTTCCAAGAAAACCACAAAGAATTGTCAGTTGCTTGTGCATGTCAAATCTGTCTGGTATGTTAAATCTATAGGCTTGTTGAAGTCCCTGTGGGGAGACCTCTGTTTGACTCCGCTGCTCCCCAGTCAGCTCCGTTGACTCACTGCAGGCTCACAGCGAGCACTTTGACTCACCAGAGCAATCTGAACAAACCTTGCTCCATCTGCAGTCACTCTCAATTAGCAGTGTTGCTAAGGGGGGTAAATACATTTGCAACAGCTGTTGGAGTGTCTAAATTTCCCTTGAGGGGGAATTCTCCATAGGTTGATCTGAGGCGTCAGAGAAAGTTAAAAGTTGTTAGTATTATAAGGGAAGACGAGAGATAAAAGACGTGATTTTCATGTGAATGGATGAGCGTCATGCTGCTGTCTGTTACAAATTGATGTAACACATTAGGAATTCAACAGCTGATAAAAGCTTTAAAGGATCAGTTCACCCAAATTACATTTTCTCACTTAGCCTGTATGGGGTACTCACACCATTGAAAAATGATATTCAAGAAATTCAACAGCAGCATCTCTTTCCAGAATCACTATCCAGAGGTGGAAAGTAACTAAGAACATTTACTCAATAGCAATTTTGAGGTACTTGTATTTTATTTGAGCATTTCCATTTTATGCTACTTTATACTTCTGCCTCTCTACATTTATATGACGACAATACTCTAGTTTTTAGTTACTCTGCAGAATAAGAATCTATATCCAAAACATATGATCAATTTACAAAATATGATGCATTGCTACTTGACAGTATATAAAGTAGTTGAAATGTACACCGCCTTGACCTTCTACAACACTTAAATGCTGCTTATGTAAAGCATCAGTGATGACAATCTAATAATATCATGCATGTATAATAATATAACACTTTGAAAGGACCATTCTGCATAGTGAGAACTTCTATTTTCACACTGAAGTACATTTTGCTGTATGAACTTTTGTGCTTTTAGTTACTGTAAGTAACACTTTGAATGCACAACATTTACTTGTAATTGAGTATGGAAGAAAAAAGCTATAAACACAACACTGACATTTTATCACTTTTAAGTTGAATTTGCTACTGTAGCAAACTGTTGCTTACAGACAAACAGTAGCATTAGTATTTGAGTTGTGTTTCTGTCCACCTGATGAATACAAATCCAATATTCACTCTCCTTTTAGCTCTGTATTGTTCGACAATAACTCCTGAGGGAAAATCTCTGGGCTTCGTAGCTGGTAAATGCTCCACTATGTTCAGCTAGTTGCTGACTTTGTCTGTCTGACGTTTGCTGCTGGGCATGTAGCATACAGTTGGGTTTTTGGGCTATTTTCTCTGAAAACAGCTGTCTGAAGTGAGACTGAACCAAAATAGTAAAGTCAACTGGAAAACCAAAACAGCGAGCTGAAAGATGCAGAAACGCTCTGCTGAGTTGCACGGAACTGCACAGTTGTGTAATAATTCTCTGTGTGTTGGTCACTACAAGCAACCCTTTTTCTCTTACACATAATTGTTTGACCTTGTGTTAATACAAAAATATCTATTGTAGCATCTTCAAGTATAGATCTAAATGCTTCCTCCACCACCGTCAGTGTCACCTTGAAAAACACTTACTGTCAATACAGGGCTTATTTCTTAGAAAGAAAGTAGTCAACCAGAAAGAACTGAGACTATTTGCATGGCTTGATGTACCACAGTCAGTAAGTAAGTTTTTGTTGTTGTTGTTCTGTAATGTGCATTAACCAACCAAATTTTACAATTTCCATCAGTACATAAAGTAGTTCATATCATACTTGAGATACACAGAGTAAGATGCGAGGTGACATAAGCAACAACCCCTAGGCCTAAACAGCAGAACAACACAACCACCGCTGTCATGTACAAGAGATGAAACACTCTTCAAAAACTAAATATCTTTTGAAACACTGGTGAGGAACAGTGACAGCAGAAACGTTTCTAAACACTTACACAGTGTCATCTATGCCTAACTTGACTTTTTTGCATAATCCGAGTCAATCACAAATGCATACAAGAAGGATCTAAAATACTATAAGTATCTCTTTTTTTAATTAACAGGAATTGTGCTCAAGTGAAAATGTTTCATGCAATGTGTGAATCTGTAATATTAGATAATATTTTTCCATTAAATATTTGCAGGATGCACCAGAAAGGACGTGGTGTTTTCCAACCTGCCATTTTGGCTGTACCACGTCTTGTCTTTTTTTAATGATAATGTCCTCACTGCCTAATGAAATTAGCATTGGAAAGAACATTATGATGCTAGTACCGTCCAGCTTTATCAAATAAAGGGATGTGCATGCATACGAAGGATCTATTACATTTGGATTGCCACTCATTAGCGAGTGAGTGGCAAGGCTCTTGTGTTACTGTACCTTCGCTGCGAAATTGGAGGTTGAACAGGAAGAGCCTCTCCATATTAACATGAGAAAATGGCACCCATTATGCAAGAAAATCTCAACATCAGTGGCTGCATTAATTGTCTGAATGTATGCAGACGACCTGCGCTCAGAGCCATTGTGCATGCATGAACAAACACAGCCTTTCTAGTCTCTGTGGGAGTGTTCCATTAGGAACCTCGCGGGCCAAACTCATTCAGGATGAGAGGAAGTGGGTTACCATCTATCCACTCTCTGTGCCACGAGCTGGATGTAAAGACACTGGTCTGGAGAGAATGAGGTTGCCCCTGACACACAGGTCACTCTCTCTGCTTTCCACCTTTCTATTCTCTCCATTCTGTTCATTATTGATAAAGGACTACTCAATCCACACAACATTGGCCTTAGTAAAAGCATTCTTGAGTGCAGCACTGCATCTCTTGGCTGTGAGATCTCAAGTGCGAAGGTGTATTGTGTTGTTTTCCTCAGCTGTCAGGAAGGAAACTGAATTCCATTTAGTTGACATTACACTCTGCCAGCTCTTGATGGACTAATAATGTCTTCGGGTAGTTTTAATTAGCTCACAAATCACCGGACATGAAAAGCTGTCATCAGATATTGGCATTTTGAAAAATGTCTTCATTGTATGGAGTGTCAATAAAGCTAAAGCAATATATTCTAAAGGTGAATTACAACTGGAGCAAGGTGAAAATCAACTACAAGATATGAACGGCTTCAAAACAGATACTGTAGCTAGGGTGAGAGCTGCAAATAGATAATGAGGAAGTAGTTACCAGTGTTTCCTTCAGTAAGACATGGAGCTCTGTATGGCCGTGACTCTTGGCAATCTCGGTGGGAGTCTGTCCGTGGCGATTGGCTGTGTGCAGCGCTCGCTCAGCACCTGGACACTGCAGGAGCAGGCTGGAGACACTTTTGAATCCATACTGGGCAGCAAAGTGGAGGAGTGATGGTATATCTGCATGGTGGAGCTCTGCTGTGGATATTTGCCAGTTTTGATTAGGCGGGAAAAGGGATATTTCAAAATTGACAGCACTAACAATTCCATTTGAACCTGAATGGTCGGCTGCTTATTTGTACACATAATATTCTTAGATTACACCAATTATATTACTTCCTCTCGCAGGTGACATCCTGAAGTTGACCGGATGCAATGTGGGCAATATAACACATCCAGGAGAGTCGAAGAAAGGCAGCTCAGAGGCACATATTGACCTGTTTGTCATGGAAACACTTCCCTGTGACCTTTTTAGCAGAGTTAAGGATCAATCTCAGTAGCTGATGAAGCCATCAATCTGCCACATAATGAGCCAAGAAATAATGGAAGGTTTTTTTCATGGTGGATAATATGCATCTTGCTACAGGAACGCATTCCAACTGTGAGCTGTATGTATAATCCACATCATTGCATAAACACATGCTCAGAGGGAGAGAGTGAATAAAATGGATATTCTGTTATAGTGAGGCATTAGCATAAATACTGCTGATGTCTTATATTTAAAACAAGGCGTGTCTGCATCATTTACATTAATGTTCACCTGTTACAACATGTGATATTTATAGCAATGTTTTTCAGATAATTAGGGACTGTACTGTTATTCCTTGTGTCCATTTATACTGCAATGCAACATTTATAGATTTCCTGTCCAGTACAAGTGATTTGAGATTAAAACCACAGTCAGCAAATAGTTTTAGATGGTATCTTTGCTTATACACTGGCAAAAGTCCAAATAAAATTTAATTAAAGTTGCACCAGATTTGGGTTTTCCCTTATGGTTTACAGAAAGATTACTCAGCAGATGCTTTTCAATGTAAAGTTCAGAGTAAGCACTCCTGCAGTATAACGCTGTACCTCTTTCAGGTGTGTTTTCACACTGGAGTCCCCGAAAGCCTCCAGTGGGCATTCCCTCCAACAGCATGGAGGACAACTTCTGATCCAACCTGTCCACAGAGGACACCTGAAACGCCTGCAATCCAGACACAGAAGCAAACCTAATTTGAGATAATTTGTCGAGGCGTGGCTGCAAAAGAGAAATTAGAAACCTTTTTTTTAGCACCAACACAAGCAAATTACTAACTAAACTTTGAATTTGATGAACAAAAACAGTGGGAGTGTTTGGATTATAAAGTGAAGTATATAGAAGCACAATAAAGAGGCCAATTTGAGTTTAAGTTGAGGAGGCGTGTGTATGTGTATGATGGGCAATTGTTACCAGTGCCACACAAAAGAGTCTTGCCAGTCCAGAGTTTCAGTTTGAAACTCTCTTGGCAAATTCCTCTTTTGGCATTGCTCAGGTTTGCCTCCTCAGCAAAAGAGAACTAATTAAATCAAGTGTTCATGTCTGAAAGAAGGCTGAAACCTGCCGTCTCTTTATTTCCACAGAGGAGACGGTAAATAGTGGCACACATAAACATCAGCAGAAATATGTTGATTCAATTTATCTTCTGTTTTTCCACATCTTTCTAATGGCTTGAAGTGGATCGATTATAAGCAGAGTTTTGGAGCGGCAATTGGCTAATTTCTATAACTGAGTTACATAACGATGAGTCACTAAGTAACATAACACATTCAAAGTGCCTCAGAAGAGTTACTTTTATTGAGGAGAGAGAGAGAACAGCACAGCATTCAAATGGATTTCCTACATTACTAAATCAATGATTGACTAGAGTTATTTGAATATATTTGCAAGTGTTGAGAGCTCAAAGTTCGAAATATACTTACTGTCCATTCTCTATAAATAAATTCATAATGTGATGTACTGCTCTGTTTTTATTCTCCATCGAATGAACAAAGTTAAGAAACATTAATCAACATCTTTGTAGCTTTGTTGTCTTTGAAAGGTGTATAACCCTAATGATGTCATCAGGGTTATTTTTGCAATTGAAACTAAAAAATTTCAACAGAAAACCTGCATTACAAACTCAAGTTTTAGGTTTTGAAAGACATGGATGCATTTAGAAAGAAGGTGGGGTTTCATTAAAGATGCTATTGAGTTACATTATGGGAAATGTAGCATCATGTGTTTTTGGAGCTTGACCAATAAGTCCTCCAAATTAAATGACCAAATAAGTGGTTTGACCATGTGTACTCAACACAAAAGAGCATTTTCATCTGGCCCCCTTATCACCAGTAACTGACAGGGCAACATAATTTGGAGGGAATGTGATAACGCTGTGGTTACGGTCTGATTAGGTTTGGGTTAGGTAACCGCTTGGTTAGGTTTAGGGAAAGATTATTCTAGGAATTAAATGTAATGATATGTCATCTCCTGCTGCTTCAATTTCCCCCAACTTTATGGAAGAAAGACAAAGATTTCATACAAAATAGTATAATAAAACCCCATTATTAAAGTGGTACTCCAGTGTTTCGTATTGGACTTTCATAAAATTGTGAGACTGTCAAGAAGCAGGAAAAAACAAAGCAACAGGGTCAAACTCCAAACACCTATGATCCTACATTTATCATAATGCAATCATTAGCACCTTTTTAGTAAATATCTATGTCATTCAAACTCCATGTGCCCAGTTTTAGAGGCAAGATTTGACAAATAGTAGCACTCCCTGTGATTATCAACTGAACTTTATGCATATATGGATTTCCCCTTCAATTCATTAAAGGGGACCTATTATGCTTATTTCCAGCTCTATATTATATGATTCATAGTTCAAACAATTATTTACTACTTATTCATCTTATATTGGCCCTTTATGCAGCCCCTCAGTTCAGCGTCTGTCTCTAACAGGCAGTCTTAGCTCCTGTCTCTTTAAGGCCCCCCTCCCGATGAGCCCACTCTGTTCTGGTTGGCAAGCTTTCCTGAAGCCTGCCGAAGGGCAGCACGTATCAGAGTCATGTTAAGTTACTGAGAGTCAGAGCTTAAGCAGAAACTTAAGGCTTCTGAGCTTAAGTTACAGAGCTTTGTTAACGGCACTAAAAAACGGGCAACACAACAAGATATGGAGATATTTGGAGCGGATCGGTTAGAAATAATGCAGGAAGGAATAGTACAAGAAGAAACAGCCACAGTGATGATGGTGTTTGATGAAGAGCCGCAGATGACCAGCACACCTCCAACAGGTAAACTACTTATTTTATTTTGCTGTGCTGTGTAATGGAGTCATGGCTGAGCGTGACTACTACAATGTAAAAATGCCATCATTTTAGAAAAGCGGAGCAGTGCACTTGTGCACTGTGCGTGGAGCAGATGACCATATAAAGAAATCCATCATGAGTTGAAGTCAGCTCAGGCTGAAAGTAGAAAAAACTGTTGGAAACCGAGCATTCAGAGCAGTCTGAAGCCAATGCTTTTTGCTCACAGGGATTACTTCTACATATGTTTACCTCATTATTTGACATTTGGCCACGTTTAATGAACATCTGACATTATAACATTATATAAAGGACTGAAAATAAGGAAAAGCATACTAGGTCCCCTTGAGATACAGATGAGATACAACTAAAATGTGGATATTTTGTGAAAGAAACACACATTTAATGGCTCTACCTGACACATGAAGTCTACAGGGTCTGCCACCCTCGACAGAAGGCACGTGATTTCCTCCATGTTGCTGTAGTACTGCAACTGTGCCTTGCCCAGAGGCACTCCATCATTATACACAGTCATGCTTACATTCCCAGCTGGAAAATCTACAACAGAAAAGATACAGAAACTGTGTGGACAGGGCCAACTTCGATTTCATTTTATAATTTTTTTTCTTAAATCATTCAACATTTATTATTTTTGCTCACCTGGTGCATTGACACAGAGGATCTGGTCATTCCAGCGGACAGGCTTCACTCTTAACATCTGATTCTCACCAGCGAACTCAACCTCAGACTCGTTGCCAGTCGTATAATTTTTCAAAAGAATGAAAACCTCCTCAGATCTCTGCCAAAAAGACAGTAGAGTAAACAGGATGCTTTATGAAAAAAAAAAAAGAAATGACTTATTACTGAAAAGATGAGTGTGTCCCACCCCACAGGGAACTCTGGAAGGAACAACCACAATGCTGGATCTGACACCCTGGGCTCCAGTTGACTGCATTTGTTCCGGCTTTTGCTCTGATCCTGATGATTTACGTGTCAAGGGATTGACATTTGCTGCTGCGGCTGAAGCACCTATAAAAGATGGGACATTGAACTACATACTGAATTATGCACAGGAAACAACTATTGGATGCATCGCCATAAAATTTTGTATAGACATGCGTGGTCGGTCTCCAGAGGATGAAGACTACTGACTTTGTTGATTCAAATAGAAATAGAAATGTATTAGACTTCACCTAGGCTGTACACTAAAACTCCACGTCCAACACCTACATGTTTGCTGTGTCGCATTTACTAGCAACTAACAAACAGCACTGTCCTGTATGAAAATGAAAGGTACTTCTGGGTTAAAATATAACTGTTCGTGGGATCCTGGCCTGAACCACTTCACTGTATCAGTGCAATGAAGTGATGCAGAGTGCACTTGAATTTGCATGGCTTGCGATGAGTAATCAGTGGCGGCCAAAGAGGAAAGACTGGCTATTTGCATCAGATGTTCCTCCTGCACACACACCTGTATAAATACAAGCCCCCTCCTCCGCATTATGATTTTATACAAATAGTGCAATTAGGAAAAACAGGGAAGGCGGCAGAGGATAATTGGCAGTGCAGATGAGGACATGCTTGATATTCGCACAGTTTCACCGGAGATGTCTCTGCAGCTGTTGCTAAAAAAATATAGAATGTCAATCTTTAGCACACATAATTCTCAGGGAAAAAAACAAAATCAGTAAACAGGTTTCCAAGCTGCTGCTCAGGCATTCTCACAAATAATGAGCATTCTTTTGCTCTCGCATTTACTCTATGGCAGGGGAACAGCAGGGCCAAATTTCTCCTGAGAGACATGTTGAAGAGAATGATTGTGTTCTGGGTTTGCAAGACTGGGATGCACACTGTGACTAAATTGTCTGTTTTATTCTCATGTTTTGTTCATGGTGTTAAATAGAGACTGATACATTACTTTGTAAAAAAAAAAACAGATATTGGCCAGTCACTGTCATCCAACTCCAATTATAAAATGTAATCAACAGGTAGTCTTTAGGGGTCCCCAGAAAAGTCAAATTAAAAAACATTTCTGAGCCGGTGCCATACCTTTTCTCACTATATCAGTGACAGTAGACAGGTATTCATGAGCATCTTGTTCACTGGAGATCTGCAGACACTCGTCGTCGTTCAGAGGCACCAGTTCCAGCAGCGGGGTCAGACTTTCCACCCCACACAGCAGCACCACCACATGAGCTGCAGGACTCAACACGCGGGCCAGGAAGAAGCGTTGCATCTGGCATAGACCCTCCAGCATGCCTTTGGAAAGGATCAGGAGTTTGCAGGCATACCCGGCCAGCCTCAGGAAGTCGTCCCGCCTGCTGGATACTGTAGCGATGTCATAGCAGCAGATCCCATCCTTTGAGATGGGTCCAGTGAAGACTGACTGTAGGTAGGTTGCCCACTGCTCTGCCTCCGTCTCATAAATGATTAACAGCTCCTCAGCTACAAAAAGAAAAACATACTCTGCTCAAAAATGCCCAGAAAGTCAACAATACATTTCTGTAATTTCACTATTCAGTATTTTTTAGGAAAACAACATATTTCCCTTGTCATTATTAATCTACCTAAACATAGTTGGGCTGCATAACATATAATTATAGCAAAAGAGTTTCCAGACTTTTGCAACTGGTCCACAAAGTGAAAAAATGATTCTGCTGTTACTGTCAGTGTAGCATATAAAGTTGTAACTTTTTGTGTTTTTTTTGTAAAGGGTGCAGTGAAATGCCTTGAAATATACAAAAACAGGCAAAACATATGAATTTGACACATGAAAAGTGTGCCAACCAAGTGATACAGCTACAAGTTACCCTGTTTTTAAAATCTCAAACTCCAGAGTGTCACTGCGAGCAGTGCAACAACCACAAATGAACAAGACTCATATCTGAAAGCACTTCCAAAGAAAAATCTATGTAATAATGAAAGAATGAATAAATAATGCAAAGGGACGGCTTACCTGTATGGCTCATGGCGACAGTGCTGTTTGTCTGCAGGTCTTGCTTCACAGTGACATGGAAAACAGCGCTGCTATTGTCAGGAGGAGCCCAGATAAGAGGGAGTTTCCTGCTACACCAAAGTGCACAAAGAAATGTGACCTTTTTTTTTTTTTTTAAAACAGTGAATATAAAGCATGTATCTGCTCTTGCTGACAGGGGAAAGAGCTTGGATATGGGGTTTTGCCTTTTAAAAAAAAACAACTTTCTTTCAGTGCTTGTCTAATGACAACAATTGTGTATAGTGTATCAGTTAAATTTAATGTACATCATGCAATTTTAATGTCATGGAATATTCCAAAAACTCTCTTTGTGGTTTGGACAACGAAAGTATGTCATCCAAGTTTAGTTTCTCTGTCAACATGATACCAAGTGACACTTCTATACCAAACCTGATACGCAGAGTTATAAATCCATAGTCATAAATTTTGAAGTTGAAGTTATAAAAAGCCAGTGTCTATTGCCTCTATATGCTTATTCTCTGAATAGGGAGGGATAGTAAGAC